>NC_142612.1:49097435-49722435 GCF_059453375.1 Lepisosteus platostomus | reverse complement strand
AGAAAATGAGAAGACATTGTAACGTACAGCAGTATACAGTGTTGTATTCAAATTTATTTTTATGAACATTGTACTAGCTTGTTAAATTAAAATGTTCATTGTTTTACAATCTGACAGTCTAAGACAGAACAAATTAAATTATATCCCTGAATGTCCCCCACTGTGTTCTACAATCTTTGGGAGAACATGAAAATCAATTGTTAATACAATTATTACAACTTTGCTCAGTCAGCTACTCCTTCCACAACCTGTTATTTGCTATCCTGAGTTATTGCTTTCCCGTGTTCTGTCTTACATTTACAGTTGTTGAGGGAGTGCCAAACAATGAGTTAATGACAATGATGAAGTAATAAAGCTTATTTATTATAAAAGCACTAACATTAACACAGTATGATGACTTGAAGAGCTCCAGTGCTCCTGCATCAGCACCCTTAATCACCACAGCACATTCCACACGTGCAATGAGCTCATTAGGACCATCGCTAACGAGATCAGACCAGGCTTTAAGAACCTTGCACACTACTTAAACCCTGAGGAAGCTCTGACATTGAGTTGATGAACAAGAGTGCGTGCGTGCGTGCGTGCGTGCGTGCGTGCGTGCGTGCGTGCGTGCGTGCGTTGTTTTAGGTTTTCCTGTTTACAGTCATCCAGTTCCTATTTTCAACACTACTACTCACTAACTACCTATCATCCCCTCATGTCTTCAGCCCAGATACGACTGCTTCCCCTGCACATCTCAGCTACCTGTTGTTTTTCTTTCTGCTTCCTGTTGCTACATTGTTACTACCCAATCACATAATAAACTCTGTAATCTTCACCGCTAATCAAACTCTGAGGACAATCACTTCACCGTGGTCTGCTTCTTTACACACACAGCACATGCATATTTTTTCAAGGTGAAAATGTTTAGACTGAACCTGTGGGTAACAGTGTACTACCAGTAACTTACATGTATGACATACAATATTAGGTGATAAACAGTGGTGTCTCAATTATATTCACCATTGTATTAATAGTTATCAGGTATTCAAACTTTGAAACAAATATGAAATCTTTAAAAAAAGAAGTTATTAACCCTACTGTATTTCATACCTGCATTTGAGATCATCGTATGCCCAGGTATTTTGTTTTGATTATACTGAGGGCGTAAAGATTCAATGTAAATCGGCGCTCAAAGTAGGATTACTCAACTTGGTTAACTTTAGTAGGTTTTCTGTGCATTTGTGTGAAAAGTAAATTGAAACTCTCTCCAAAAACCTCAAGAGTTGATGTTTCAACCTTATAAAGGGAACATTAGCAAACAATTAATTTTCTTAAAAAAGGTTGTAACTAGCAACTGTCATAATACTTAATAGATGTAATTTTTTTAAGCCAAAGACAGTTTCTTATTTAATCCTTATTTAATAACTAGGCATTTAAGTCAACAAACATTTAAAGTTTAAACCCATTTGTTGAGCAACGCATTTAAAAAGGCAGTTCATAGCCTCAGGTTATCTTGCATATATGCTCATCTCTGTGACACTAAGCTCTTTGAAATGAATTACACCTTCAAATTGCTTTCCTAGTCTGTCCGGGGTGTGGGGCTTTGGGCTCCTTTCTTCAGTGTAATATCGAATAGGGCCCCCTGTACCACTAATGCTTTAAGAGATTGTAAATGTAAAGGGAATATTTAACATAATGTGATATATAAACTTAATAAAAATGTCAGTGTAGTATACATATTAAATTAAATTTAATTATTAGGGAATGGTTTTAATTATTTATTATTAAATATATTAGACTTAGTGACTTTAAAATCTTTTTAAAAACATTTGAGCTGTCATGTGAATGAATTTGTCACATACTGTAATTTACCTTACAGTAAGGTATATTAGTAACCAGGAGATCTAGCAGCTACCAGGAAGATATCCTGTGGGGTTTTTGGGATTTGGAGTTCCTAGGCTAAAGCTAATTCAGTGACTACTGGGAATGTGTACTGAAGACAGAGAGTGAAAATAAAAGCCCATAACAAGAATCCCTCCCCCTACTGCGAGGAGACCACCAAAGCAGGAAACACTTTGTCCAGTGCTACTTCAGAAAAACTAAGCTGAAATTGGTGCTACACACTACAAGTACAACTTTTTTGTTCTCGCTTATTTCTAACAACTTTGGTGAACATTTAGATTGTACTTTTTATAATTTAAAAAGATATAATGTATAGTGGCATTCAAATTTGTATTAAAACTAAATGCTATATACACGTAATAAAAACTCAAGTACAATTTCTGTTGGGCATCTTTAAATTCCTTTGCTCTTTCCGAGTATCCTGGAGATTGCTGGATCTGGAGGTTCGTTCATCTTATTACTTTATTATTGATCTTATTTAAATATTTGATATACTGTGTTACATGAAATTATCAGAAATGTGAATATGGTTTACATATTAATTTATCGAGAGAAAGTCTTTATTATGCCAAGGGACAATTTGTTAAATAGGTGGCGTAGTCGACAGATGCTCCAGAAGGCACAGAACTTCCCATCGGCAGGAGAGACGGTCAGCGCGGACAATTACTAAGAGGTAAGGACTCCTCTTTTATTAAAAGTCCCGACTCTCTTGTCTGACCGATTGGGAAGTCTCTGCTCCCTGCGAGAATCGCCCAAGATAATGGAGTAAACGTGAGTTCCTGGAAACCTCTGGCCTGGGGAAGACACCGGTGTATGTAATGGGTGGTTTGCTGTAAGCCCAGAATTTGGTCTGGCAGGCGGTGATCTGCAGTATTGTGCACAGGCGTTCGAAACTGGTGTATGCCTTAATTGCGCATGGAGTTTTTGAAGGGGTTTTGAGCTTTACCGCGGAGCTCAGAACTGTGTTGGGCCTAAAATGTGCACAGGAGTTCTGAAGCTGAGTTGTGCCTTAAGGTAGGCACGTAATCTAGAACTGGTTTGGTCTTAATTGCACGCAGGAGTGTTGAGGCTTAGAACCTGGTTGGGCTTTAAATGTGCTCAGGAGTTCTTAAGATGAAGTGGTTCTTTAAATGCACGTATAATCCAGGACTGGTTTGGCCTTAATTGTGCGCAGGAGTCCTGAGATGAGCTATGCCTTGATCGTGCATGGATTGGCAAAGGGTGTTTTTGTTGTTTTAAAGGGAACAGGAGAGAAGTAGAAGATATATATGTATGTTTTTGGTGTTTTCATTGTTTGTGAACACATACACACGCACAACACTAACATAAACACACCTCATAATAAAAGAGCATAGCACTAAGTAGCAGGATTTAAAGGACGTTGGGATCCGAGAATAGCTCTAACTGGAGCTCAGTATGTAAGTCCACCCAGGGGCAAAAACAGCAATGCTGGCATTCTGGGAATGGTGAATTACTGATCCAGGAAGGGAGTTCTCGAGGTCTCATTTCGTGCCTGTGAACAGTGTGGTAAGTCCTCTCTAAAGACTCTGAGAGGCATTTAGATCTGAAGGTAACAGACGCCCTTAGTTGAATAAGTGCAGGAACGCACAGGATGTCCTAGTAAAAGCATCCCCTATATGAGCTGTTTCCTCACACATGACAAAGTAATTCTTCAAAAAAACGAACATGTGTGCTAACTGGGTGTTTGAGAAAGGGGTGGAAGTGTCTGATTATATATCGTAAAAGTGTAAGTTGACAGAAAGGGAAGAAAAACATATGAAAAAGCTGAGTTTGTTAGAAGGAGTTTGAGGCGAAGATGCCTGTTAAAAAGCATATGAATATTGGCATAAACACAAGGATTTAGCTGCAGCCCTGGTGCTTGGCCGACACCTGCGGTGGTAGATTAGCATAAAAGAAAAATCAGAATGGGATAAAAAAGAAAAGGAGCTTACAGAAAAAATAAAAGCGTTAAATGAAAGAAAAGACAATTTATTCATGGCAAAAGAAGAATTAGAGAAAAAGCTAAAAGAGGCAGTGCAAGATCAGAAACTATAGGAGGAATTAGTTCCTGGTCGCACTGCACTGGTTTATGTGTTACAGCCCTAAATTATATCCTGCTCTCCCGCAGGGGAACAGACATGCAGGAAACGAAAGTAATTGGGGTCAATTCCCACAGTGGCCATATGGAGACGGGGGGTCTGATTGGGATGACACTTGGTATGAGTGTGATAAAGACGGATCAGGGTCTCCCCTATTAGAGGGAAGGAGCACGCAGATCTGTACTCTCACCCGAAGTGGGAAAGGACTTGATGTAGCAGGGGCTGGTGCTGCTGATGACAGCGCTACGTTAACTCTGTCTCGCACCCCGTCGAGAGGGTCCGCTCTCGCACCTACCTTCCCTGACCCCCAATATGATCAAATCCAAAACCGGAAGATATTGACCGGTGGGCTAGAGAAGTACCGCATCCAAAATTAGGAATACAGCGAACCTGGAATGCGCTTTAGGAATTAAAAGATACTTATGGTATCACTCCCCTGACTGCCACTATGATCCTCAGAAGGACAGGGGAAAAGCGTGTCGGAGAACTAAGACAGTTGTGTGAGGATAACGGCGGGGGGGGCGATGGGAATAGGTTTGGCGATGGCTTAAGCAAAATTATCCACCAAAGACAGATTGGAAAAAGATATCTGCATGTCAGCAGAAAGAAAGCGAGGATGTGGCTGACTTCACTGACCGCTTCGTCACAGTCTGGCTGGAATGCTCAGGACTTAGTGACGCAGATGATGTGAATAGCGACGCCTCTGCTGTGATTAAACAAATTTATTTGAGCGGTCTTAAGCCTGATATATCCAAAGCCCTTCAGTTAAAAGAGCCCGAAACAGGGCAAGTTACAAACAAGCAGTTCGAGGAAATTGTTAAAATGGCACAACAAATCGAAAGGAATATGTACGCTAAGGTGCGGGCAATACAAAAGGGGTGGACACCTGGCTCTGACACCCGACTTATTCCAAAAGGGGAAATTATTACAGCCCAGTGCCATTATTGTAGGGGTTTTGGACATTTGCAAAAAAATTGCAAAAAGCAACTAGCCAGCGAAGGCAGGGCTGGAAAATATCCCGATCCCCCCTTCAATCCCTCGAATCGAGAAGGACAAAAAAAACTGTTTTCACAATTACAGGATTTGAGCGAAGCAGACAAACGCGCTACCAGGGATCTTTTAAAGTAGGACTCCCCCTAGTGGCCTCCCTACACCTATCTCAGGAGCTGGGTGAAAAGGAACTCAACGTAGAATGTACGATTAATGGGACTCAAACGTCACTTTTATGGGACACTGGGGCCCAATTATCTTGTTTATCTGAACAGTCAGCCAAACGGTGTGGTGTCATATTCACAGGGAGGGAGTGGGAGGCCACTGGTGTAGGGGCAATTGAATTACACTCAGAGAAACTCAAAAACTCGAGATTAGACTAGGAGATGGGGATGCAACATTTAACGCTGTCATGTGGGTAGGACCTACCCCAGATCTTTTGGGGTGGGATGCTCTGAAATACCTACAAAGAATTACATTAACTGTACATGAGGAGAGGGTAGAGGTAAATCTCCAAAAAGACGAGCTAAGAAGTCATTCAATTTGGACTACGGATAAGGACAAATGCGGGCTTCTGGACATGGAACCCACCACATTTACTTGGAATTCCCTGCCATACACAAAACCATATAAAATCAACAAAGAGGCAGAGGAAGAGGTTCAACCAGTAATACAAAAACTATTGGCTCAAGGCATTGTACGAAAAACACATAGTACAAGCAACAGTCCAATATGGCCTGTAAAGAAAGCCAGCAGAGCATGGCGATTCACATTTGATTACTCAAAAGCTAATCAAAACATCAACCATCTCACCCCCCTGGTAGCAGATCCCTCTGCTATTTTTCAACTGATGACACCTGAACACCAGGTGTTTTCAGTAATTGACATGGCTAATGGGTTCTGGTCCGTTCCTCTACATCCAGAGGTACAAGATTGGTTCTCTTTTGTTGTAGATGGAGAACAATATACCTGGACCAGGTTACCACAGGGGTTTCATAACAGCCCCACCGTGTATCACATGGCACTTCGGAGTTGCCTATGGTGTCCTCCGTCGTATCCAATATGTGGATGATATTTTAATTGCGTCTCCCGATGAGGAAACCCACAAGAAGGACCTCAAAATTATTCTTAACTATTTGGTTAAAAAAGGGAACAAGGCTAGTTATAGCAAAGCACAGTTATGCCTAGACACCATAATTTACTTGGGACAAAAGATTAGTCAGGGAAAGAGGGAATTGACAAAAGATTGGGCCCAGGAAATCCGAACACACCCTAGTCTTAACATGGTGAGAGAGCTCCAATCATTTCTGTGCAATTTTAATAGAAATCGGGTTGATGCTTTTTCTGAAAGGGCCAAACCACTTACAGACCTAATAAAGGGGGGAGGGAGGTCCCTTGATCCTATTGCTTGGAGCCCTGAAGCTGAACATGCTTTAAATGATTTAAAACAAGCTCCTGCATTGGGATTTCCTCAGATGGATCAACCATTCTACCTTTACATAAGTGAAAAGAATGGATTTTGGACAGCTGTACTAACACAGGAACATGGGGGTAGGTACCGCCTGGTAGGGTATTACTCTGGATTCTTGGATGGGGTAGCGAGGGGCTGGGGACCATGTCTACGTGCCGTTTAGGCCGTCTGTCTAGCTGTGTAGGCAGTTAATAACATAGTGCTAGATCGGCAACTGATTGTTCGATGCCCACATGCAGTACACACCCTCATGTCCTTGAATCGGGTCAGTCAGGTTACCTGACCCCACAGAAACCTATCTGTTAGAACACAGCTGTGATGTTTGGACAATGGGAGAGGATGAGGGCATCAAAATAGCCAAGCAACCACTTGGGAACTAAGATCTCATCCTCTTCACTGATGGAACCTCATATATAAATTCCAGTGGGGAATGGAAGCGGGTTGGGCTGTGACTACAGAACATGATATCCAATGTGGGGGACGACTTGAGGTACCCACGTCAGCTCAGCGAGCTGAGGTGAAAGCTTTGGTAGAAGCCTGTAAATTGGCAAAAGGCAAGACCACCACAATATACACAGACTCACGATGTGCGTTTGGAGTATGCCATGACTTTGGAAGGTTATGGAGTAATTGGGATTTTTTTTACCTCTGCTGGCACTCCGGTAAAGAACGCTGATTTGGTGTCTGAGCTGCTTGAGGCTCTCCAACTCCAAAAGCAGGTAGCTGTGGTCAAATGTAAGGGGCAGGGACAATAAGTTGGCAGACTGGACAGCACGTCAAGCTGCCCTGGGGCAATGGAGGGAGTGGTTTATAGAAAGACCTCTTCAGATTATTTCAGTTTGCACAGTGAATATCCAGGCATTCCATATGGAACAGCTCAGCGAGCTCCAGGCCCAGGCACCAAGGACTGAGAAATGGACTTGGATGGAACACAATGTGGGGCTGCAGAAGGATGGGACCTGGAGCAGCCAACGAACAGGCAGACCGCCTGCCCCAAGCAGCTAATGCCCTACCTGGCACAACAAATACACTCCACAGGGCTCCCAGGAATTAGCCAAATGACTCGACGCTTTGCTCAGAGTTGGGTGGGGACAGGCTTCGCACCCTTCGTTGCTGACGTGGTACAACGTTGTGGAGTGTGCCAAAAAGCCTCTGGAGCACCGCCAGTTCAGGCTCCTAATCTACGACGTCCTGCACCCGAGGGACCTTTTAGACACTGTCAAATAGACTATTGTTCACTGCCACCCTGTAAAGGGAAGACAGGCATCCTGGTGGTGGTGGACCAGTTTTCTAGATGGGTGGATGCTGTCCCTGTCAAAGGAGAGACTGCGCAGACAACTGCCAAATATCTTGTGACTGAAGTTATTCCCCGATGGGGACTCCCGTGTCGCCTAGACTCAGACCAGGGCACACATTTTACTGGAAAAGTGTGTCATGTGGTGGCAGACCTACTGGGGATCAAATGGGACCTGCATTCCCCTCATCACCCGCAGTCCTCCGGCATGGTGGAACGGGTGAACCGAACTCTGAAAGATAAATTGACAAAGTACCACCTGGGAGGAATCCCTTGGATGGATGCATTGTCCGCCGTACTGTGTAGCATCCGTGCAGGGACAAATTGAACTGTGGGGCTGAGCCCATTTGAGGTGATCACGGGGCGCCTCATGAGACTGAGTGACTCCCCAGGACATAACAGAGTAGACTTGAGTATACTAACTGATTCTCTGTTACAGTATTGCAAGTTGCTGACAGAAGCCACCCAAGGTCCCCTCGAGCAGGTCCTGAAGGCATGGGGACCGCCAACTGAAGGAGGACACAACCTCATCCCAGGAGAGTGGGTGTGGATCAGGAAATTTCCCTCACAGGTTCTCCAGCCAAGCTGGGATGAACCCTACCAGATCCTGTTGACGACCGATTCTGCAGTTCGAGTAGAAGGAAAAGATCACTGGATCCACGCCTAGCTCTGCCAACCTCATCTCTAGTTGCAGACACAAGATGAAATCATTACTGTTGATGATGTTAATGGTTTATGTAGGACTATGTTTCACAGGGATTAATGAACATCATTCCCACAAAGGAGAACATGGAGTTAATTCCATTTTAGGCCTCTCATATCTGACAGCCAGGAAAACCAACCAAAGTGCCTGCTGGGTGTGTGCCGCATTACCCAAATATGTACAGGGGGGACTTCCTATGGGGGCCATTCCTTGGCGTCTCGAGGAGGTCATAGACATGATCATTTGGAGAGATGATATAGGGAATTTTAATATGACAAACTATAGGGGTTGCCATAACACAACTTTAATCTGCACAACATTGCAATATCTACAGGAGTGAGGCTTAGAGCCCATGAGTTTTACAGGCTCTTACGCTTCTAAATATAACAGAAGCCATACACCACCATATACCTGACTCTAAATAAGGAACGTGAGGGAAACATATGTTTTCAGCACACTAATGGCCTGCACTTGGTGGGATGGAGTCGTTGCAACCTTACCATCGTTGTAGATATATCAACCTCTACCTTTCAAATTCCAGGATGGGATCGGCACACCCCACAGTTCGGTATAAGCTTCTTATTTTCAGAGGCATGGGAAGTGCCAAATGGAACATACTTCATTTGTGGAAAACGAGCCTACCCATGGTTGCCACCCCAGTGGTCTGGTTCATGTTATTTAGGATACGTGGTTCCTCATATCTGTGTTCAATCCCACAGCCCCTTTGGACCTAACCACAGACCACAAAGAAATCTGGCTGATTGTGAGTATTATTTAGGT
Source organism: Lepisosteus platostomus (assembly GCF_059453375.1). Taxonomy (NCBI): domain Eukaryota; kingdom Metazoa; phylum Chordata; class Actinopteri; order Semionotiformes; family Lepisosteidae; genus Lepisosteus; species Lepisosteus platostomus. The sequence goes on along the minus strand of NC_142612.1, from coordinate 49,713,214 downwards.
ATAATATTTCCACAGGCATGAAATTTCTAGGTTGAGAATTAATTCAAATGGCTTTGACTTTAGAGGAATTAGCTAATTCTACCTCATCTAGTCTGAAGGCTGTTAATTATGAGATGGTAGCCCTAAGAACAGTGGCCATGCAGAACTGACTAGCCTTAGATTATGTGCTGGCTGCCCAAGGAGGAACTTGTGCAGTAATTGGCATTGAATGCTGCACATATATTCCTGATAATTCTGAGCACATCACAGATCTGGCCCAACACATTTACAATGAGGGACAGAAATATCAGGACTATTACACTGAAAATTGGGGAATTGGGTCTTGGTTGAAGTCTGTGTTTGGGGCCTGGGGTGGAACTTTATTACAGTATTTATTTGTAGGAATAGTATTGTTCATATGTATAATTGGAACCATCACATGCAGAAAAACATTTATCACATCTTGCAGTAACCATGGAACGCACAACGTCATGGCAATGCATGCCTGTTCACCTAGAAAGGAAAGATCTGCCCTGACATTGTTTGTGTAAAAAATAGGCTGCACTGACGTATGCCATATTTTAAAAGTGGGGAATGAAGAAAGATGTGAAGACAGGGTTAAATTAAATCCTTTCTTTCAGCCTGAAGATTAGACTTCTAAGCAACAAGCTGGAGTTTATGGCAGGAAAGGGGGTTAACTGATAAGGATTCCAGATGCGAGCTAGGAGAGCTAGGAAACCCCCTGGGGACGTAATCTTAACTGACCATTTGGCCAGGGTCTTTTCACTGGCCGAACACCATGACCCCCCCTTTACCATAGTAATGAGTGATGTCAGAAGCGGCAGGAAAATGCTATATAAACTAAAAGTTTGTACCGGCACTTTGAACAATACTTTGGTTTAGTTGTTTCTTGTGGGAAACAAGACTTGGGCTTTATTGTTCCTTGCATGCAATAAACTCATCTGTTTAACTTCATATCGGGATCCAGAACCTTGTTCTTTCTGTTACAACATAGGTAAATTGGGTTTTGGCTGAAATCGAACTCAGACCCTATCACATGATAGCACAGAATTACACCATGGAGTCACCAATGCTTTGCTCTGATTGGTGTTTGATTTTCCAATACAACAGATGTAGTTAAAGGAGCACATCAACACCTTCCCAGAATAACCAAAGCTTATTACAGAGTTAAAGATGTTGATGCAGAAAATGCTTATAAGAAGATGGAATACTAAAAACTGTTTGTTTACCTTTTACTGTTAGCTATTGCTACCTGCTAAAATGTATATCATTTTTCATTATTCTTAAAAAAATATTGTTAATGACATTCAGAGACGTTATTATACTTTGGTTATTTTAAGTTTTAAATACCAAAATTTCCTTTTGTTACATGATGCCATCTTAATATCTCCTATTAGTTGATTTAAAAAGCAGTACAGCTTTTTTACAACAATCAATAGAGCAATTATTCATAGAATAGGTTTGTAAAACATAGCAATTTATAAAGTATATAAACTTTATATAGTTAGAACGAGAACAACAAAACTTTTTCCAAAATAAAAACAATAAGCGTCTGATTTAAAGACTTAATGCAGAAAATGTTTATGAAGAAGTTGAAGTAGTGTTGTGTAGTTTATTTTTTTATTTTTAGCTACCACTACTAGCAACTGTATGTACATTAGGTATAATATATTTATATTAATACATCAATATAATTTATGACATCCAAGGATGTTAGTTATATTTCTGTTGTTTTTATTTTCAGCTACCAAAATTACCCTTTAGTTAGATAATTCTGTATTAATATTCCATATTCAGTGGATTTAAATATGCACAGTAGAGACACATTAAATGAAACAATCATTTCACTAACATCTAACGCACAACAAGTGCCATCTATCTATCATATTTGGCCAGTGCTGCACCACAGTACCACACACATGGAGTGATAAGATTTAATGTGCATTCTAAGTGGCTGTATCTGCACTTATTGTTGAGACACAATCTTTCAGATGTCAATAACTTTTCAAAACACTAATGTTTAAAATACCATGATTTGGGATTTTTTTCAGCATTTGAATCAACATACCTTTGTGAACAGGTATTTTCACAAATTATGTCAGTTCTTTGTCCCCTCTGTAGCCAGTAAAAACTGAACATTCAGGGCCTTGCGTACTGCTTAAAGTGTTAGCAAAGTAAAGCAAAAGCAAAACCATACTAAATGCTAGGCAGGCATAATAGTTTTTCATTTAGGATATTTATTTAAATAATATTAAATATATTTAAAAAATATTTTTGTAGATATGTAGATTTTGTAGATCTATTCATGATTTTATTGATTGAAATGTAGGTAGGGCTATTATTGATGGAAAATTCATACAATCAATGGCATACAAGTCTGTAAAAACAAGTTCATGACCTAACTCATGGCAGGATCCTTCTGAAAGGTTGCGGACCAATGTTCTAGTATGAAATAGTTTCATTTTCCTTAGTCTGTCAGTGTTGGACTCCCTTTGAACCAAAGAATCTATCTGGTAGCTCTTCTTTGGGCTGATACAGCAATATATTATTTATATTGTGACCATAATTGTATACAATAAAGTCTTCATACAAGATGACTACCCATTACATTGTACAATTTTAATATTCCTTGATTTAGGTATGAAACTAAATTATATATCCCAATATTGTATTATGTATTGCTTCCACAGTGTCCTGAAGATTATTTATTAAAGTTGTGTTTAATTTTATTATTATTAAAGTTATGTGTGAACATAAACACTTAATTCTGTCTCATAAGTCACATGACCAAAGCACTCCTCATCTACTCTGTTCAACATTAAAAAGTTACCTTTTTAATGTTCATTAGCTCATTAACTAATTCAATTAATAGTGCTTTTGCAAATATAATTTATATTCTTTCTATCATTAAAATATGTGTTACATATTGCTTAATATTAATAAGATTAAGTATTTCTATCAGTACAACTTTTTCTTCCAAGAAATACAAAAATAATATAACACTCTTTTAACTTTGGAAAAAATATTTAATGTATTTTGAACTTGAGTTTTTTACACCTGTGTTAAAAAATTGAATTGAAATACTGCTTGATACTTCTATGTTAGTATGTTTGCTATACATTTATGAAGCACCATAAGGTGACTGTTATATATAAAATATAACCACCGATGTTGTAAAATTACCTCTCTTCACCCCTTTTGCCAAATATTATTCTACAATCCCCTTTTCCCAATTGCTTTTACAGTTTTGTTGTTTACACGACAGCTCTGATGACACCACATGCTTTATTCCATAAATGAGTGCCTCTTTGTTCAGTTATATACTCATTATTCTGTTTTGAGTTCATGTTTAGCACAGTTTTCAAGGATTTAATAAGACATGTCGAATTTTAGTAGTTCCAATGCCTCAAAAGAGTGAAAAAGACAATAATCTGTATGACTGGGTAAGTAAACTCAACATAAAGAAAAAAATAAATGTGGAGCTGTCATTTCTAAAAATAGGTCAAAAAATGAATTATGTTTCACTAATGTGAGTCTTTTTAATGTGAACATTATTGCAAAGATAATAAAAATTCCCAAAATACATTTTACTCAGAGATGCAGACATAATTTAATAATGTATTTTTTACTGTGTTTAGAATGTCATAACATAAAACAAATAATTTTGCTATCATTTTCATTTTCATTTACATTTTAATAAATCAATATTTAGATTAATTAACTTTCTCAAGTCCATTGCATTACTCTTCTTCTCAATTATCTGTTCAAAAAACATTTGTTCAAAAAGACAGACTCAGAGTTTATTCCCAAGTTAATATAGGCAATTTGGCTATCAGTAACTTTTAATAGCTTATGCAATGATAATGATTTAAAACAATTATAGTTGCAAATAGAATGCCACCACTTCTAATTCACTTAGTAGCATATTGAAAACAATAAAGATTGCATAGGTGTAAAACTGGAATGAGTATACATACAGATGCAGCCATTCAAAAAGGGTGGGATATTTAGCGGTATATCCCGGTGGGCGTGTTGCATCAAACACGGTGTATCGCGTCATTTGACGTCATACCAGAAAGTATCCGGAATCACCTTGTAAAACCGCCAGGAGGAACCGATAAAGCTTAACCTCTCATGTACAGCATTTGAGCTTTTAAATTTAAACTGTGTATTACAGCATGTTAATCATCAGTCATTAAAAAGTTGGTATATTTTATTAAAGCAAGATTGCTCAGTTGGGCAAAAGTACACAACCTACCTTTATCATAAATATTTATGATACATTATATATATATATTTATAATTATTATAAATATTATGCAGAAATATTTTATGCATCAAAGCCTTTACCGAAGATATTACTCATATTATGAATGACCTTGGACAAGCTGTAAACTCAAAGTATTACGCTGGTCCACATTATTTGTAACCGTCATTTTAAATGAAAATACTTTATTTTTTCATCGACAAAAAGTTACAATACAGCATTTCGTTGATCTAACTAACAAGGACGGGACATTAGCTAGCCAATATGATAAAGGAATACATGACTTTTTTTGTTTATTTCTTTAGCACATTTATTTGAACATTTCCATCGATTGTACAAGCACTGAAAAACTGTCCAATCCCTAGTTCGTCGGGCATTTCCTTTAGTATAACAGACATAAAAACTCCCTTGCTTTTAACAGAGCGTTTCATAATTTCTAACAACGAAAATTATTTAAACTGCAACACTTATCATTCAATTATTATATTAATTTAAGGATCTAAATGTCCAAATCTATGTATCTATATAGCTGGTAGTATTACTGTATTTCACTTTCTTTGTAAACACGTTTTGTTAACACCCAAATCACTTGTGGATTCTGTTTTTTTTCTGTTATGGTCTGTAGCTCAAATCCGGCTTAACTAAAAATTAGACGCAAGAAGAGTATTATTGGACAATGTTGTGAGGCTCTGGCGGAATTTCTCTGTAAACTGAACAGTTATAGAGGAGACAGGTTGTGTATTGCTTCTTTTGACACTTGTAAAAAAAACATTCCAATGTTAATGCGACACAGAAGATAATGTGGTGTATTGGTGGGTAGTGAAACGATTTAATCATTTAATCTCTTTACTGTGCACATTTTAATCCACTTAGTATTGAATATTTATATGGAATTTTACCACTAAAGGGAAATTTTAGTAGCTAAGCATAAAACGCAGAGGAGCATAACGAAGCTCATAAAGGTCATTAACGATATTAATTTAGGAAAATAACATATTATGTAAACTGTATGTTGCTGTTAATGGTATTTTAAAGAAAAAATACACACCAATACTCAATTTCTCCTAAAGTATATTGACATTTTTTATATTTCAAACTAACACATGTTCGTACTGTATGTACAGTACACAGCGGTTCCGCAGGTTGAACTGTAGGGCGCAAATCCACCCGAACCCAAAAGCCCAACATATTAATGTGAATTCGCCTGACACTGCGTGGTTTTCATCATTCTCTGCAGGAGTAGTTTTTAATTCAGTTTGAATTATAACTGTATGTACTGTCTTCGTATTTGGCCAGGGCTTTAAAGAGAGGGCGCGCCAAAATTTTTCGGTGCCGTCGTCTGCTCTTTAAAGGTACCCCTGTCGCGGAAGAATTTGACCTCGGAACGTTCACCCAGCGTTATTATTGTATTTCATTGCACTTTGACAGATTGTTTTTAAATCAATTGTTGTCAGAATATCCCCATCTCCAAACGAGAACAAAATTGCAACGATGAATTAACTGGCTGTTTCAGTAACCTAAAGTATATATCTAAAGTAATAATTTAACAATATATGTAAATCTTTTAAGATATGTTTATGTTGTGAATGTCTGTAGATTGTATCTTATTTTTAGTTTTTGTTTTGTTTCAAATGGCCTTGCAGATCAGATACTCCTCAATGGAATCGCTTTAACATGCTAATGCGTGGGTGTAACAGTCTGTGTCTACAGTACATTGTGAACAAAACGGTTTCACGGGTATTTTCAACCCCCAACCAATGTTGTTTCCTGTAAAGCGCTTTGAGGAGCCACTCAAAGTTCCCTGGTTCCACACCCCTTGGTGTCTCTCTCTCTCTTTGTCTCTCTCTCTCTGTCTTGTGTCTCAGGGACCCAGTGGCTCTCCCGCTAGGCAGCAGTGTTGGGCCAACGTTGCCAGGAGCAGTCCCGGTAACTACTGTACCATAACTACTGCAAGGAATCGGTCCACCTGAGCAAACAGGATCGTAATGTTGACACTCAATAACGACACTGATATGTGCAGTTCCTGGACGGATAGCCCTCCTGCCCATCAAACAGACTGAATGACTGTTCGGGTCATTCAGTGTTGTCTGACCATTGGCAAAGTACAACTATTTATTTAGGGCGCAAATTAAGTTAGGTAAATCTTTTTGCCCAAAACTGAAGGGGCGACACTCCTCCCTCCCCCCGTGATGCCAGGCCTGTCCCTATCCTATTCCATAATGTCATTATATATAATACCATACAACAGTGACCAATCCTTACTAACTGCATGCGTTAAAATTGCACATCAGCACATAACAGGGGGCACATAGCCGCGATGTATTATCGATGTTAAATTTCAACCATAATATCAACAACATTAATAAACACATACGTTGAGAAAATATTCAACGTATTCAGCAAATTTTCCGGTTATATACCACAATGCATTGCTAGTATTCGTTGGTCACCATTTTGGACACGTTTTTCAAATGTAGAAGTATATCCGCAAATATCTCAGCAATCCTCTTTTGACGAGTAAGTATGAACAATAATAATACTATCTGAATAAATACAGATCTTTCTTAATATTATTTTGATTAAAATAGTACGTGAATAAGCAAAAAATGGCACATAAAAATAGTGTGAATGGGGAAGATGACACAAAATCGTTTTGCCGTTTCTCTATTCTTATTCTATGTTGTACTTTCAAACTTTGGGTACTCTTTAATTAGGACAGACTTTATTGCTCAACTGCTATGATGCAAGCCAAATTTTATACATTTATTTCAGCTTTGAGCTTCGTAAACCGTTCATTTTTTAGATTATACTAAAGAAGATATTAATCATCATTTATTTGGAAACTAATATTATATAATTTTCTCCTAGCTGCAGTGCTGAAGTCCCACCCTACATCAACAGAAAAAGAAATAAAGGAGCACGCAATGTGTTACTTGAAGAATGCATATGCAAGGCAGGGGGCCAGGAGATCTGGACACAGAAAATAATAGGTTTTTGGTTCTAACTGTTAGGACAATTAGACAGGGTTTGCAAATAGTGGACAAAAATCGTCTTAACTTCCATTGTAATATTTTTTTTCTTGGAAATATAGAAGTTGTTCATTTTAAAATTTATATTTGAATCAAAATGTGGTTTTGAGTTAGTGTGTTAATGTAATTAGTTTGTGTTTGTCATCAATATACTGTATATTGCCATGTTACCAGAATTTGTAGCTGAAGTTTAAGACTAGTTGTGTTTTTTATGATTATTGCCCATATGTTGATTGTTGATTGATTGTATACAATGTATAATTTGAAATACATATGTTTCAGGTGTGAGTGTGTATTTTCAGAATAAATTTCTAAACCTTATCATTGGGTTGATTTACTAGTTTCTACACCTGTAAAACCTATCTTTGATGTATAATAGACCTCTATCCATATACGTATAATAGACCTCTAAAGTTATCCGTATAATAGACCTCTAACCATATATGTATAATAGTCCTCTAAAGTTATCCGGAACTCCTACCATATATGTATAATAGTCCTCTAAATTTATCCGTATAATAGAACTCCAACCATTTACGTATAATGAACATCTAATCATAGACGTATAATTGACGTATAACAATAGACGTATATTAGAATTTCATTCTAGATGAATTACAGACCACATTTAGATGTCTAAAGTATGCATTTAATAGACGTATATTATACGTCTTTTGCCCACTGGGTTAAATGTTAAGGAAATTATTGCTTCATTTAATCTCTTTACCATGCTTGCTTAAATCTGCTTAATATGGAATATTAATATGGAATTTTACAACTTAAGGGAAATTTTGGTAGCTGGGCATAAAAATAAGAGAAGCATAACATCTCAGAACGTCATAAACAATACTAATTTCAGAATATAAATATATTACACAAACTGTATATGGCTGGTACTGGTAGTTTAAATAAAAAATACGCAACAGTAATCCACTTTCTTCATAAATATTTTATGCATCAAAGTCTTTCACTCGGTCACTTACTGTGGTAATTTTGGAAAAGTTTGACGTGCTCGTTCTGACTATATTAAGTTCATATACTTTAGAAAAAGCTTTAGATAAAAATGTTTTATCCCTTTCTATGAATATTTGCGCTCGTTATCGTGTGTGAAAAAAGTTTTATAATCTGCTTAATTGGAATATAATATGGAATTGCATATCTAAGGTATTAATAATATTAATTTAAGGATCTAAATATATTTATATAGTTAAAGTATTACTGTAGTCCACTTTCTTTGTAAACAGCTGGATCAATTTGACTAATTCACTCGTGATTACTTGTAAATATTTTGCCTGCTCTTTCAGCTACAACTTAAAGTACCGAGCAGCATGTTGGCATGATGGCTTTGGTGTATGACTCACATGCTGGAAGCATGGGTTCGAATCCTGCTTAAGGCATGAGTTTTCCGTTAACAAATAAACATTTCTTTAAAAAAAAACTAAAATAATCAATATTATGGACACTATATTGAATTGCGAACTACTGTTGTATCGCTCATGCATTCTGAATGGCTGGATCTGTATAATTCAGTGGACAAAAACTATCAACTAATGGCACTTGTGGTGCATTAGATGTGTCTCCGGCCAAGCGACCAGGTTTGGCTCAAAACTAAAGAAACTCCCAAACAGCAGTTTTCAAATGCAAACAAAACTGGATTTATTGCCTTCAAAATAGGGATAACAAAAAAAAAGCCCTCACAGGAGTACTCTCTCCAAACCTTCCCTCCAAGGCACTCTCTCTCTACTGAGCTCTCCCAGTCCCTTTTATAGCCCCTCCTCTCCAAGGATCATCCTCTTAAAGGGACTCGCTCCTTTTTTCTAACAGACATTTAACAGAGATGGGCAATTTGATCAAAATAAAGTATTTAACCATCCATAAATAAGTTATACATTTTAACAGAGTCATGCAACAGTTATATATCCACTTAAACAAAACAAATAATCTTACATCTGTTATTTATAGATGGCACACCAGTAACCTTTCCCTTCAAGAGCATTTGTGGGAGCATTGTGGGATATTATAAACAGAAAAGGTGACTGGTGGCCATCTTGATCAACACAATACAATACTCCACTAAGGGAAACACTGCAATGATTTTGGGGAAACAAAAAAAGTAAGTATCATTCATACTTCATTTGTATCACATACACACTCACAAACATACCAGAAGGGTAGAGGAAAATATTGGAGTATTTCATATCATCAAAAGAAGGAAAAAACAAGTACTTTGTCACAGTTAGTGAAACAATTGCTTCATTCAATCTGTTTCTCTACTGTGCAAGTTTAAATCCACCTAATATCGAATATTAATATGGAATTTTACAACTAAAGGGAAGTTTTGGTAGCTGGAAATTAAAACATAATATATACCAAATGTAATGATAATGTCTACATCAAGTAATCAGGAAACAATTTAACTTAATCTAACATACATACAGTAGATGATAGTAAGTAAAATAAACGTTTTATGCATCACTTAACTTGGTACCTTGCAGTGTTGATGTGCTTGTTCTAACTATATAAACATTATATACTTAAATTAATAAAAAGCTATAATGTTTTATCCTTTCTAAGAATATGTGATAAGAATACTTTTCAATAATACAATCATTATTGTTGCAAAAAAGGTGTAATACTGATTTAATACCACATGATAGAGAATATAAGTATGGAATCGTGTAACTAAAGACATTTTGGCAGTTAAATATATCACTTGTGAATATTTTGGAAACATTTTGATGTTTGTTTTATTGAAAAAAACGTTTTATTGTATTTATAGTGGTAATGGACAATGAAACACTTACAGACTGTAATGTAGGACACTTTAATATAAAATTTTGATTATGAAAAATATTTCACACATATTGTACTGTAGTGGATTTAAAACCATATGTTCTGATACTGTATATACAGTATATTTGTATGGTATATGATCACACTGCAGTTCTTTGATGTGTACGGTATTATTTTGGTATATCCGTGGATCTGACTTCATGGGACTGTGTTTGTTTCATTTTCTGAAGGGGGGGGAAATGTTATGTTGCACACAACGTCCATTTTGGGTTTACGACGCTGTTGCACTTTGGGTTTTGGGGGTTACCACAATACGGCACTTGGGTGCCTTGGCAGGTTTTCGCCATTCTATGTCAGTTACGAGTTATGCACAATAAAGAGCATAGGTCTGTGAAATCTGACTGTCTCTGTCCCTGGTTTTCCACAGTGTGACCTCCTTTTCTGATGGAGCTCAGTGGGTGGTGCTCTATTTTCTTAGCCTCTGATTGAAAAAAAAAAAACCTGCTGATCTGGTTCACACTACAAGAGAGGAGAATGTGATTTTTTTTTGTGTATATGAAGCATGTGTTGGCAAAAATGTATTTTAAACATTAAATTCAAAAGTAAAAAAAAAACTATAGCATTCACAAAGATTTATAAGCTGATCACAAGGAAGAAAAATCACCTTTAAAATAATCTTTTTTGATGCACTAAATAATAATAATAATAAATAAACTTTATTTTATATAGCGCCTTTAAAGGTGGCTTCTCAAAGCGCTTTACAGGATGACAATAACAATAAATAAGAAGACTACAACAATAAATAAGAAAATTTCACAAGACAGGACACAATTATAATTACAGCAATACAACAATAACAATAGAGGAGACCGTGGAAGATGGTATTAAGAAGAGCAGAGGGGTGAAGAATGGAACCAGTTAAGTAAAGGCTTTTCTGAAAAGGAGGGTTTTGAGTCTGGATTTGAAGGAGTTTAGAGAAGGTGACTCTCTAATATCCTTGGGCAAGGAGTTCCAGAGCTTGGGGGCATAGCAGGAGAAGGCCCTGTCGCCCATACAATGTAGACGGGCTTGGGGGACAGTAAGGAGGGCAGAATTTGAAGAGCGGAGGTTGCGAGGTGGGGAGTAGGGCGATAAAAGTTCAGACAGGTATTGAGGTGCCAAGCCATGTAAAGCCTTGTAGGTGAGCATGAGGATTTTAAAGTCTACGCGGAATTTGACCGGAAGCCAGTGCAAGGACTCCAGGATAGGAGTAATGTGAACACTTGCACTAGATCTGGTCAGGATTCTGGCTGCTGAATTTTGGACATACTGCAGCTTGTTCAGAGTAGATTTAGATACCCCAGGGAGCAGAGCATTGCAGTAGTCAATTCGAGAGAATACAAATATGTTGATCAGCTTTTCAGCCACAGTTAATGATAGCATAGGGCGTAGTCTTGCGATATTTCTGAGGTGAAAAAAAGATGTTTTGACAGTATGCTGTACATGTGGGTCGAATGTTAAGCCAGAATCGAATATAACCCCAAGGTTTTTCAATTTTGATTGGAGCTCAAGTACAGAGCCATCTACAGACAGGGTTACAGGACTGGCTTTGCGAAGTTGATGGGGGGTACCAATAAGCATGACTTCAGTCTTGTCACAGTTAAGATGAAGGAAGTTTTGAGTCATCCAAATTTTTATGTCAGAGATGCAATTAGATAGAATAGAGACAGCCACATCAGTGTCGGGTTTGGTATGGATGTATATTTGAGTATCGTCAGCGTAAAAATGAAAGCTGAGGCCATGTGATCTTAAAAGCTGACCAAGTGGGAACATGTAAATGCTGAAGAGCAAGGGGCCCAGTAAAAGATTTTTCACTATCTAAAACCATTTTTTATAGCTTTAAGTCGTGTAATGTCTATGTTTTTTATTTTCTTTTAAAATATCAGACCCCACTTTCACCTTGCCCTAACTATAGTGGGGATGAAGCATATTTGGAGGCTTGAACAGAATCTTTAATCCATTTTATGTAGCCAGTATTTTTAACTTGGTTCACGCGTGCACTTGTTAAGTTTTTAGTGGTGCTTTGTATTGTGGGTAGTATTGCAGTTTGTATTAGTAATAATAATTGTAAAAAAGTAATTTTGATGTCAATCATAACATTCAGTTTAGAGGATTTTGAGAAATGTCACAAGGCAGATATCATATCAATAGCGGCTGTTAGTCTCTCGGTTTACTGCGGACATATCAGATGTTAAAATGAAGTAGGAAGACAGTAAATTCAGCCCCAACCCCCACCCCCTGGGCAGACAAAAGTGATAAAGGTGAAATTCTAAATTAACTCGCAGGCCATTTCAGTATCAGTGGGGGGCCACAATTGGCCTGTGGCCATAGTTTGGACACCCGATTTAATATTTAACATACTGTACTATAATACAAGGTTTAAAATTAAGAAGGAAACTGATAAGAAAGGCTACCAAGAGGCCGATGGCAACTTTGAACAAGCAACAGGCCTTTATTGCTAAGACTGGTCATTGTGTGCATGTGATGACAATATCACGACAATATCACAATAAGATAAGGGCGGCACAGGTGGACACTCCCCTGGTGTCCTGGATTGTAGACTATCTGACCTGCAGGCCACAGTATGTAAGGCTACAGAGCTGTGTGTCCGAACAGATTGTTAGCAGTACTGGGACTCCACAGGGGACTGTCCTTGCTCCTTTCCTGTTCACTTTTTACACCTCTGACTTCAAGTACAACTCTGAGGCATGTCATCTGCAGACGTTTTCGGATGACTCTGCAATTGTGGAGTGTATTAGTGAGGGAAGGGAAGAGGAATATAGGGGTTTGATTAACAACTTTGTGGAGTGGTGTCATCTCCAGCTAAACAGCAGCAAGACTAAAGAAATTATCATAGACTTTTGAAGGAATAAGTCTCTGCTGAACTCTGTTTCCATCCAGGGTGAGGATATAAAGGTGGTGCAGTCCTACAAGTACTTAGTTGTACCCCTGGATGATAAGCTGGAGTGGTCTGTTAACACTGACGCCCTGTTAAAGAAATGTCAGAGCCGACTTTATTAGGCTCAGGTCCTTTGGTGAAAGTGGAACTCTGCTACACATATTTTATGAATCAGTGGTGGCAGCGGCCATCTTCTACGCTGTTATGTGCTGGGGCAGAAGCATCATGACAAGAGATGTACAGATACAGCCATTCAAAACAAGTGGGCGATATCGCATTATTTTGCGGTGCGCTTTACGCAGCCTACCGCGAGTTACCGTAAATTCTCGTATAGTACCTCAAATAAAATAATAGTATCTGGAATTTCCGCAAGGTGGAGCTAATAAAGCTCAACCTCTCATGTTTGCGCTGTTGCCATCAAAGTCTTTAACAAAGATATTACTAATAGTATTAATAATGAATGACTTTGGACAAGTTGTAAACTCAAAGTATTGCCCTGGTCCACATTCTTTTTTTTCATTGACTGTCTTTGTAAAAGTAACACCACAGCATTTTGCAATCACACATTTGTTTCCAATCATGCAAAGTACAGTATTTTTTGAGAATCTGCGATTCACCATGCCTTTCACATGCTCATAAAAGATATTGATTTAGGAACATAAACATATTACTGTATGCAAACTGTACTGTATACAGTATGTATGTATATTTAATGTATTTACTGTGCCCGTTTTAGTATTGAATATTTATATGGAATTTTACCACTGAAGGGAAATCTTAGTAACTGAGCATAAAAAGAATAGGAGCACACTGTAACGCGTGTGAAGGCCATAAACAATATTAATTTTGCAACTTAAACATACAGTATATGGCTGGTCTCGGTACTTTAAAGAAAAAATACACACCAGTATTCCATTTCTCCCTAAACATTTTAAGCATCGAAGTCTTTAACTAACGTAATACCAGAGTCAACAAGCATACTTTTAGAATTTGATTAAAAGGGAAAAATAATGTAGAATCGCGTATCTAAAGAAATTAATAACGATATAATTATATTAATGTACCGCAACACAAGAATTGTACACGCTGTATGATAAAACGTTTCCCTGGCTCAGAGATTAAATAAAACTTCACTCGCACCAAACAAATGTATATTTCTAAATATCACAACATGATCGAATTTAAGTCATTTTAATAACAATGAATAGTCACCTATGCGTTACAATATAAACATTTATATTGATTTAAATTGCGTTTAAATCGCCTTTATTTAAAACCCATAAATAAAGCTGATACTGTTTAGACTTTTAATTATTTAAAACTGTATTACAGCAGCACAATGCACAATGCAACGTAAATCGCTACCTTTGTCTTCTGCGCAATAATGTACACCTCTCTGTCCAGCAAATTAACAATAGTAAAAATAATGAACTTTATTGTATATGGCGCCTTTAAAGGTGGCTCCTCAAAGCGCTTTACAGGATAAAAACAATAACAACAATACTGTTAGGCTGGGCAAACTATTTTTTTTTTAAATGAAATACAAAATGAGATATAATGATGTGTTCCGGCTTAGACATTAACGAAGAGCATAACGAAGGTCATAAAGGTCATAAACGATATTAATTTTGGAACATCAACATATTATGGAAACTGTATGTTGCTGTTATTGGTATTTTAAAGAAAAAATACTGTAAAATCCTGGGTTCGGTACAATGTTTCAGGCATTCATGTGAAGGACAACAGAGCTTTCACTGGCCGATTATCAAACTTTTTTGATAAAACAAAAACAAAAACTATCCGACCAAACCAGAAAAAGAAAAAAAGAATAACGGACACAGCGCGAGCCTACATTCTCTCCTCAGCCGTCCACACCACACTTTTTCCTGGGTCAGAGATTAAATAAAACTTCACTCACACCAAACAAATTACCACACACTGAACACTGAACATGTTAACCCAAATATGTCTCACAATACTTTTATGGTTAATTACTTTGCTTAAATGTATTTAAAAATAAAAATGATTACAAACGCCAGCAGAGAGAGAGAGACACACACACAGTTCTTCATTGACAAAAAGTTGTCATCTGCTGTTGAAGCTCTGTGAGACTAGACTCACACATGGTTAGACTTGACTATTTAACCATGAGATTATGTTTATGTTTATTAATCTTCCTTGTTATGCACTGAGAATGATAAGCACCCCAAACACGGGGACGGCGTAGTGGTCGGCTCTGGCTTTCCCATTTATACCAATGCACTGCAAGTACAACCCCCTCTCTGCGGGAGTGTTGGCTGTGACGAATTAAACCGGTTTCACAGGTATTTTCAAAGTAGGAGGGGGCGAGATTTCCAGCGAAAGACACCTCCCCCCCTCCAAAACCCAATAAGTACAGTACTTACTAGTTAAGAAAGCTAGGCCCCTCAATGAAATCGCTTTAATATGCTAATGCATTGGTGTAACAGTCCGGGCGTGGCAAGCTTCTAATGTCTCCCGACTACGGCGAAAGGAACGCCTCTTTCATTGGAAGACAATGAACATATTCTACCCCGTACATGAGAATATAATGCTGGCGCGTGGGCGCGGTGGGGTGCTGTACCAGCTGTCAAAAAAAAGTTGTTGTTTTTTTAAAAGTCAATTGAGTCTCCATAATATTGCAGTAAGTGAAAAGACCATGGGCATTCTTCCTCCCCCTATATTCTCAGAGTAGAATAGAATTTATTATAAGCACAATTTACAACAGTGCTAAATTTAATATTATTGATTACTAATAATTTATGCTAACACCTAGCCTTCTTAACTAGTAAGTACTGTACTTACTGGGTTTTGGAGGGGGGAGGTGTCTTTCGCTGGAAATCTCGCCCCCTTCTACTTTGAAAATACCTGTGAAACTGGTTTAATTCCATATTAAATTCCATATTAATTCCATATTTAATTCCTTCACTTCTGCATAAGCTTTCTAGAGGAACAGTGGATGGGATGCGGCTCTTTCTGGGAATACTGCAAATTCACAGGTGCCTGACTTGATGGAATTCACATTATCATTCACATATCACCCCCCCTCTCTCTCTCTCGCTTGCCCTCCCCCCTGTGTATTGTCTGTTTAGGGCATTTGAGAGAGAGTGTGCTGTCCTTTGATAAAACAAGGCTCACCAGATAATGTGAATCGAAACCTGTTTTTCTAGCTTTTAAAGTCGTGCGATGCGTAAGCAGGAACACATCATTATATCTTACATATGAAAAATACATAATAAAATAGCTCCCAAACAAATGCAAACGTGTTTTTAATAAAATGCTTTTATTCACTCATAATCTGACAATTTCAGGAAGACTAAGGAAGGACTACGGAAATTGTCATCTGTTGTTGAAGCTCTCTGAGCTCGGTGACTTTGAGACCACTTGTTATCCCAAGTTGTTTGAATCGCCACAATTCAAATAGAGAAAAAAGAGCTGGCTGACAAGATTTAAGATGTGGCTGTCAATGTTGGATTAAAAAAACACATTGCCCGACATTAGTTGCATTGCTTGAAAAATAATTTTATTTCGAGATACTGGATAAACAATTCAAGTGTTTTTTTAACTTCCTGAAAAACAAGTAATAATTTAACAATATGTGCAAACGTTTTATATGTCGCTGCTGTGAATGTCTGTGGGGTGTATGTTATTTGCCTGTCCTGGCTGTGCTCTCTCGCTTGTCCTCCCCACCCCCCCTCTCTCAATTCAATTCAATTCAATTCAATTCAAGGTGCTTTATTAGCATGACAGATGGGTACAATCAGTGTTGGGTATTTACTTTGTAATCTATGGTCCTTTTAACTGTTTTTACATCTACTGTATTGCTTTGAGATGCCACTTTTAAAGGTGATATATAAAATCAAGGCTTTAACTTGCTTTAACTCCGCAAGTCTGAGTTCTTGTGTCCGTCCAATCCCAACCCGAAAGTCTTACAATATGTATCTTTATAGCAGGTGGTGTAAAGCTTTTTAGTATAGATTACACTTTTCTAAAATGTATTTAAAAAATAAAAACGATTACAATCTAATCTTTCCAAGTTTGATCCCAAGATCCCAAGAAAAATAAATCTAAACGGGGAGAAAGCTATGCTGAAAGTTTATTAAGATACTTAGAAGATAAAGATATCAATTTATGTTGCATTTGTCTGATTGTGAATCAAAAAACACATATGTTTAAACACGCGTTTGCGATTTAAATCAAAACCCCATTTAAATCAATAGAAATGTTTATATTGTAACGCATAGGTGACTATTCATTGTTATTAAAATGACTTAAATTCGACCATGTTGTGATATTTAGAAATATTAATTTGTTTGGTGTGAGTGAAGTTTTATTTAAACTCTGACCCAGGGAAACGTTTTATTTTTTAAAAGAAATGTTTGTTAAAAAAAGTCATGGCTCCGGCTGGATTCCGGCTTGTGTTGCGGTACATGAATATAATTATATTGTTATTAATTTCTTTAGATACGCAATTCCAAATTATATTCCCTTTTAATCAAATTCTAAATTCTAAATTCTGCTTGTTGACTCCGGTATCACGTTAGTTAAAGACTTCGATGCTTAAAATGTTTAGGGAGACATGAAATACTGGTGTGTATTTTTTCTTTAAAGTACCGAGACCAGCCATATACTGTATGTTTATGTTCCAAAATTAATATCATTTATGGCCTTCACACGCGTTACAGTATGCTCCTATTCTTTTTATGCTCAGTTACTAAGATTTCCCTTCAGTGGTAAAATTCCATCTAAATATTCAATACTAAAACGGGCACAGTAAAGACATTTAAATCTTTCTACAACCAACCAACGGACCATGAGTGCCCCTGTCGGTCAACCAATCACGTACCGCTGTATTTTGCATCGTGACGCACGAGGCCATAGCCAATTACTTCCGGTACGTGTCTGTGCCTCTCACTTTGAATGGCTGCATCTGTAAATAGGCTCAATAAACTCACCAAGATGACTGGCTCTTTGCTGAGGCTGAGCCTTGACCCCCCGGGAGGTGGTAGCAGAGAGGAGAATGCTGACCAAGCTCAAAGCCATCATGAACAACGCCTCTCATCTGCTACATGGGACTGTTATTAGGCAGCAGAGCAATTTTAGAAACAGACTGCTCCAGCTACAGTGTTCAAGGGAACTGAAGAAAGATATAAGATGTGAAGAAGGGGTTAACTGATTCTTTTCTGCACAAGGACTGGACTTCTTGTGACACCAGACATTCCAGGCTTAGAGTTATAGCAGGAAAGGGGGATAACTGATAAGAATTCCAGATGCCCCCCTTCTCAAGGAAGGAAACCTAACACTGACCATTTTGCCAAAGTCTGTGAACTGTTTGAACACCGTGACCTCCCCCCATTACCATAATAATGAGCTACGTCAGAAGCGGCAGAAAAGGGCTATATAAACTGGACGTTTTGTACCGGCACTTTGAACAATACTTCGGTTTTATTTTTCCTTGCAAAACTCATCTGTTTAACTTCATCTCGGGATCCAGAACTTATTTCTCTTTTAAAATAGAACGTTTCTGCAGGTCCTTCCTCCCGGCGGCTGTCAGGGTGTATAACACTGCTCTAGGCTAAGACTGCTAGCTCTTCATCTGCTCATCTATGGACAGCATATTGCACTATTGTACTTTTTGAAAACTCAATCTGTATATACCTATGCAGATTTTGCATATATTTTAATGTTTTACAGTGACTATGAGCATATTTTGCACACACCTAACTATGTAATTACAGATGCAGCCATTCAAAATGTACGGTAAAAACCAGTACCACACGCAACTACCCACAAGCCACTGTGGTCTACCGCGGTAAGTGATTGGCTGGCCAAAATGACCGACAGGGGCACTCGTGATGCATTGGTCGATAGTGAAAAGATTTAATCATTTAATCTCTTTACTGTGCACGTTTTAATCCGCTTAGTATTGAATATTTATATGGAATTTTACCACTAAAGGGAAATTCTAGTAGCTGAGCATAAAAAGAAGAGGAGCATAACGCATCTGAAGGTCATAAACGATTTTAATTTAGGAACATAAACATATTACTGTATGTAAACTGTACTGTATATGGCTGGTCTTGGTAGTTTAAACAAAAAATAAACACCAGTCTTCCATTTCTCCCTAAACATTTTAAACATCAAACTTTTATGAATATGCAATTGCTGTATAGAATGAATTTTAATTTAAAAAAAAATTATTTAACACGAAAATTAAGCTGTTTACATCTTCCGCCTGAGAATATAGTCACTTGTTGCTACGCAACGCAGAAACACAGCCACAGGTTACTAGCAAAGAGAGGACATTAGCTAGCCAATATGATAAAGGAATACATGATTTTTTATTTGACATCTGACACCCCTCTGATTGGAGAAGAAAAAACTTGCTGATCTGTTCTACATAGCAGGAAGAAAACAGCATATGCTGCTTCTATTCGAAACACATCAGTAGTATAAAGCGACACCTTTCGTCAAACTTTTGACAGGTACCACGCCCCCCTTTTCCAGCTAATGGTCGTCCGCGGTGTTTGGTTGTCCCGCCCCCTTGCCATCCAATGGCGTGTTGTTATTTGTGCATGTCCCACCCCCTCAGGAGCCAATGGTGTGGGTCGGAACTCCCGCCTCCCCCTGGCCGGTCGGTCCGGCGCCTCAGGGTCCCAAAGCCCCAAGGCGGCGCATCCCTCGCTTTAGGTGTGTGCAAGTGTGTATTGGTTTGGAAGGGGACCATGTCTGCTGCGGGGTTGAGTGCGCTCTATTATAACCCTAGGAAATCGGGCAGTAACGGCGGCGCGGGGAGTCTGTTGCGGGCCGCGAGATCCCGGGGTGTGAGCGGCGCCAGCCGCAGCCGGGTGGCCGAGTGGTTGTCCGGCCAGGCTGCTTATACGCTGCACAAGCCGTGTCTCCAAAGCAGCAGGGGTGCAAGCACACACACACACTGACTGCGTAAAGTCTCACGGAAAGAATTTGCAGGACAAACACCATGTGAAATGTGAACCGCTTTATTTCAACAGTGGGTTTTCAAACACCGAAACAGCGCAGCAGCACTTTTTACACAAGTTACAGACTCCAGTTTGCAAGTATGTGAAATGTGATCCGCTTTATTTCAACAGGGGGTTTTCAAACAGTGAAACAACACAGTACACATGCGTTACCGGCTCCTGTTTGCATTCAACAATTAAATGTTGGTGCGGAAAATTAGTTCGCTACACGTAACCACCGCCCCAACATTGCTGAGAAACTTTGCGGCATCTGAAAAAGCATTCATAACCCCCTTCCGCTCCCCGTGTCTAAAGCCATGCGAACCACACTGGGCGATCCGATCTAGCAGGGCAAAAAAATTTGCCTGCATAATCAGCGGGATGGTGTTACCACAGGTTCTGTGCAAAACACGTTGTATTTTGGAATACACACTGTAGAACCCCCCAGGCTTCCTTTTCTGATCTGAAAACATCAGATCCGCAATAATTTCACTCAAGTTCTTGACATACACATCTATCTCTTTAACAAATTTAAGGACATTAGCATTCGACTCTTTGTTTTGTATATCAAGCTTTGTAGAGAGAAGTGTGTAAAGCACTCTTAGTAAGAATTCAGACGTATACATTCGAAATTCTTCATTCTTTAGACGATGGCACACCAGGGTCTGAAAAATAGAGTGAAATCTGTATTCACATTTTACATAGATCTTTTTTTTGCGTCTGTAAAAATAAGAATAGTGTTTCTTTTGCAACTCATCAAAAGTCACGTCTACTTATTTTCCATCCAGCTGTTCAAGTGTGGTGTGTACATGCTCGTATGGGGAGCGGTCCTCAATTATATTTTTTAGCAACTGTTTTATGCGCCGCTCAGTGTCATTTGTAATGGTGTACAAACCCAGACACCGGGCGGTGTACAGAACAGCCGATAAAATTCGGGCTAAACTGAGAGACTTAGAAATTTCTAAAGCGGCAAACGTCACGTCTTCAGACCCATCTGTGTAGCCGCCATGTGTGACCCCGCTGCCCGGGATGGTCAATCAGACAGGCCGGGCGGTCATCAACCAGGACCCCCTTTAAACAGTGTTTGAAGATGCAATAAACTACTGCTTTCACAATCTGGGGCATAACATCGGGCTCATTAGGGACATAGGCATCAGCTTTATTAACATTTGGGCGAACACACAAGCATAGACACGAGACATTCACATGTGCCGGTAGGCTGAAGATTGACCTGTCCACATCCTCTTTATTCTATTAAAGGAAAAAGAAAAGGAAGGCTTAACAAAATAGACATGCTTTCTTCCTAAAATATCGAGCATTTAACGCGCTTGTGAGCTAAGGTTTTTCGTTAATATTTACCATTTGTAGCGTGGCATCATCGCTAGCACCCGGCAGTTCTTCAACATCTGGTACCCCAGCTGAACTCACACCCCCGCCACTGTCACAGGGTGTAGAGGGTGGGGTCGGGTTTTGCTAAAAAGAAGACCAAGTATTAAAATGACATACGCTAAGCACCGATACAAGCACGATCAGAAAAATATTTTAGCCGCCTACCTCTTCACTTTGTAGAGTAGAGGACCCCGTTGTTTCTTCACACAAAGAAGCCATCTCAGCACCTCTGCGGTGTCTGACAGCTCCAAGCACGCACTGCGACCCTGTCAGGCCGGAGCGTTTAAGAATATGCGCCAATGGTGTAACACAAGACATTTTTCAATTGGTTGTGATGACCCCCCCCCCCCCCCGATTTATCGAGCGCGAAAAGTATTCACACATCTGTTTATAAGTTTTAAAGTATTAACACGCAACGCAAACACAAATGTTGTGTTTCCCCAGAAAATAAATTTGAAGTTTTCTAATTTACAAGCACACCATGTATTTCACGCAAAAATGTTCTTAACATTATTAAAAAATAAAACCTCAAAACGTCAAGCTTGGTTTGTGAACACGTCCCTATAAAGAACAGATACATTTTCTTATAGCGTTAATAAAAAACATTTTGTTTGATAATATTCTTAGCGGTCTGTTGGTGAATCAAACACAGACACCGCGGCACATTTTCACCACGTTTAACAGCTATGAAATTTAGACACCGTTGTATGTATTAAAATAATATAGATTTTAACATTATAACGGTCTATATTCACTTATCAGTTTATAAGTTTTAAAGTATTAACACGCAATGCAAACACAAATGATGTGTTTCCCCAGAAAATACATTTTAAACATGCAGGGTTGGTCTTAAAGTTTTTAAAATAACGTAATAAGACACAGTTTATTTTTAATAACACATTCGCGCCACAGCTTTTTTGAAAGTTTGAGATAAATTTCCACACAGCGCAAGCGTAAAAGTCTTTAAGGTATTAACAGACAACAAATGATGGGGTGTTGTTTTTCATACTTTAACGGATTGGTCCTAATGTTCTAAAATTGTTTCCCAGTAGAGATAATTTGTGATGTTGTTGGAGACGGTCGGTGTGTAGGGGTTACTTAAAGGCTCTGGAATGCAGAGTGGTGGGAGAAACCCCCAGGGAAAAGTTTACAAACATTTTAAATTCATGTAAAGTTTTCTAATTTACAAGCACACCATGTATTTCACGGAAAAATGTTCTTAACATCGCAGCGCGAAAAATAAAACCTCAATACGTCAAGCTTGGTTTGTGTATAAAGAACATATACATTTACTTATAGCGTTAATAAAAAACATTTTGTTTGATAATATTCTTAGCGGTCTGTTGGTGAATCAAACACAGACACCGCGGCACATTTTCACCACGTTTAACAGCTATGAAATTTAGACACCGTTGTATGCCTTAAAATAATATGGATTTTAACATTATAACGGACTAAAACGTTTTCTAAAATGTTTCTTAATTTCTACAGCCCAGTACGTGCACACCCAACGATACCGAAGATTAATGGTTTTATGTGGGGGGGTTCTTAGAAGAGTTTATCGGTTTGTGTATAAATACCAGCGGTTTAACAGGCGAAGTTTTGGCTGCATTCCATTTCTTACAGTCTCACGTTATCGCCTAACTCGTCAGAATGGATCACGCCGATCAATTTCAACAGTCTGAAGATATTCTATTTACAGACTTAACACTGCTCGACTTGGTAGACGGAGACCAGGACTCCACGAATTTCAGCGGTATGTATATCAGGCTTTTTGTGAGACAATTACAACGTCACGGTGCATGTCTCATGTTTGCTATAGTTACAAAACGTTGTATAATATTTGTATACTAGACAATATTGAATTATTATAATGAAATTACCAGGGAGTTGCTCCATAATGTGGTCGTGACTGTGTGTATCCATTCATTTCCATTAGCCCCGAAAACCACAGCTGTAAAAAGGCCAGTTACCGCACAGCCCAACACTGGTGAGTATTTACGACAATGTTTTGAATAACGCTTTACGACCATGTGAGTCTTAAAGACACCGGGGTATATACTCCACACCAAAACTCGTATGTGTCTATTCCACAGACGCGGGCGAAGGGACAAGTCGCTACACATTTAAGAAACCTCGTTTGGGGTTTACAATCCCACCGCAAAACCTTGTGGAGACACATGCAGATGTTCACGTCATACCAGAGGGTGCGGGGCATATTATCAGATCGCCTGAGAGAAGAGGTCGGTATTATATAAAACATTCTTTTAGCATGGCCACTTAAACGTGTCTATAATAAAAACCCCCAACCGTTTTTTGGTAATTTGAGTTCTTTCACTAATGGTATTTTCCCACTCCGTGCAGACCCCGGACCTTCAAAAAATAAACTGCGACGCGCCAACACGTTAACTGGGTCAACGAGCTCAAAACGTCTGAAATCAACAAGCAAAGGTTAATTTAATTTAAGCGTGGTCAAGATGTGTTATGATCCACTTATGGCAAACGTTACTTCTTTTGTTAGGATGTTAATTCGCTGAAAGATCCTACATAGCGTAGTTTTCTGTTTGGGAGTGTTAAAAAACCTTATTTTAAAACTGCTTAGCTTTTAAAGTTAAAAGCGACTGGTCTGTGCGCGGGTCTATAGGCCGTTAACCACGCCGCTTGACCCAGTAGCACCACCACAGCCGTAAAGGAAACCGGTGTAACAACATGTCCGGGTAACTTGTTCCATTCACCCGCAGCCCTGTGTGTAAGGATGTGCCACATGTGTGGCGTTTTTATCATAGTTATCGTAGTTTTCTGATTTTGACAGTTTAGATTTCATTGATTGTTGTGTTGAAAAGTCTTTTATTTTTATCACCGTGTAGTTTTCTGATTTGAGATGTGGAGCATTGGCGTGGTAATAAAAAGTCTTTTATTTTTTCACACAGCCGCTGTATCGACGAACGGCGAAACAAATGTGGCGGAAACGTCGGACCCTAAGGTGGTGACTGCATCGGAGACGGCTGTTAAGACGCTGACCAAAGCCAGACGTGTCAAGCCTACGGAGAGAAATCATAACGCGCCTAAAGACTTGGTGTTGGGTGATGTGCTAGATTCAGTGCGCGGTATTACACAGTCACTATCAACGGCGATCACTAATGAGGTGTCCAAAAAACGAGCTTTAGAGCGTTTAAGAGCGGTTTTAGCCGGTGTACAGACCTTGTTTCCAAAACAGATCCAGGTTTTCACCGTTAACCTCTTAGATATAATTTCTACAGAAGATGCCGCTCTAAGCTCAGGATTTCAGACCATGATGATGATATTTCATGCTTCATTGGTGCAAATCCCCGGTGATAAATGACTAAACATGCGGTCTAAAAAGTGTTTAAAAGACCGTTTGTACATAAATAATAGAATTAAACTGGCAAAAGCATGTTTGTTGCGTGGTCAAAGATTCAGAGAGAGGCATCAGATTTCCCAAGGGCTGCCCGAACCACGCAATGAGAATGCCGTGGTAGAAAATAACTTAAGGCCCGAGGTTGTTGTAGCAGAACAGGATGTCGGTAACCGAGAACCGGTTGTACTGAACGATCTGAATCAGGATGGTGGCAGTGCAGGGGCGAATAGAGACCCCTTAGTTTTCCTGGAGCGTATACGTAGTTATAACAGGTCTTATAATAATTTTAGAGCAACAGAGCACCATGAAGAATTTCATTTTGTTAATCTCGACAGAATAACCTCGTATGTACAGGCTATAGACGCTGTGCATGGTGCAGTCCAGAGAATATTGGTTGAACTTTCTCCAAACATAGGGGCGAATGATTTTGTACAGCTGCGTTTGACTGCGGGTGGTTTTAACAAACCCTTGTTCTCACGCAGGAGACACCCCGGAGAATTAAATGCTGCCGATTTTTTAAGCCACATCTCGGACCTCTTACAGAGCCACACAGAGGTTCTCACCGATGACAGCCTCCGCTTAGTGGTGACGATAGTTAGGAATATGCAGGGGGTGCCCGCCGAAGTTTTAAATCCGTTCTGTACAGCCGGGTAATTGCTCAGAAAAAAGCGCACCTTATCGACTTACATTACACGGGCGGTAAACTGTGTTTCGCCGGGTGTGTGTACGGTTTGTTGAATGAGGGCTGTACCGATGGGGAAATGTTACAGGGCGCTAAACGAATGCACAAAGAGTTGGGTTTTCCAGAGAATCAGAAAATTAGTTTGTCAGACATTACCGCTTTTGAAAAACATTTAAAGGTGGTCATTAAAATTTTGTACCACGACCAGAGTGATTGGAAATATTTTACAACGGGGCCCACACCACCAAATTCTAAAATACTTTTTGTTCTACTGCATGAAGAGCATTTTTATGGGGTTTTAAATATTAAAGCTTTTGTGGGGGCGGCGTATTTTTGCACTAACTGCCATGCGGCGTATAGCCACAAGAACGCACACGCCTGTGTTAAAGCATGTAAAACCTGTTTAGATCCCCAGTGTTGTGAAATTGATGCAGAAATTCAGAATTGCCCGGCCTGTAAGGTCTTTTGTCATAGCTCTCAGTGTTTGGCGAGACACTTGCAGAATGCGGCGACGGGTGTGAGTAAGTGTGAGCGCAGGGTCTTTTGTGAGAAATGTGGGGTTTATAACCTCGCAAGTCACAAATGTAAAGAGAAACTGTGCTCGCGTTGTAACAACGTGATCGACACCCCTGACACACATTTGTGCTACATACCGCCTTTGGACAACCCCAAAATTTCAAACAAGTACATTTTTTTCGACTTTGAATGCATGCAAGAAACGGGGACACACATACCAAATTACGTCCACGCCCTTCATATTAACAATAAACGAAGCTGGGAATTTTATGGTGAAAATTGTCTAAAGGATTTTGTGTGTAAATTTATCGATAGACGTTTCAAAAACCATACGTTCATATCGCACAATGGCAAGGGATATGACAATTACCTAGTGATCAGACAGTTGTTAGCTGAAAAGATGGACGTTGAACTAATTAATCAGGGTGGCAAGATAATGTGCATGACCGTAAAAGCTCTGAACATCAGATTTATCGATTCTTTAAACTTTCTGCCTATGAAATTAAGCAAACTGCCGGCCGCCATGGGGTTCCCGGGGTGTAAGGGTCATTTTCCACACTTGATGAACACTTCAGAAAACCAAAGTTATGTCGGACCGATGCCGCCGCCAGAACTTTACGGCGTTAACTACATGCTGCCGAGCAAGAAAGCCGAGTTTTTGGTTTGGTATGAAGAATGCAGGGGAAGTGTGTTTAACTTACAGAGAGAGTTGAAACGTTACTGCCAGTTGGATGTGGCAATTCTAAGAGAAGGCTGTATCAGGTTTCGGGACGAGGTCATGAATATGACCAGACAGACACGCGTGACTGAGTCAGGGGCCGCCTGCGTTGTCTGCATCGACCCCTTTCAGTTTGTGACCATCGCTAGTGTCTGCCTGGCCATGTTCAGACTTATGTTTTTACAGGAAGAGACGATTGTGTTGCTACCCCATGACAATTACCAGCAAAAACGATTTTCTACACCCAGCATTCAATGGCTTCTGTACATCGAACACACAGAGCGCGTTAAAATCCAACACGCGTTAACCACGGCCGGTGAGTTCAAGGTTGGCCCATATTTTCTGGATGGTTATGCTGTAATTGACAGCGTGCCGACAGCCTTTGAGTTCAACGGTTGCTTTTTTCACGGTTGTAGCATTTGTTATTGTGAGAACGATTTTAATCCACTGACAAACACTACTTTTGGCTGGTTGTACAGAAAGACGATGGTGAAAATTAATTTTCTCAAAATGAGAGGTTTTAACGTGCGTGTTTTGTGGGAGCACGAGTTCAGAGACACGCTTGTTAAAAATGGGGGTTTGGCTAAATTTCTAACAGCTGCGCAGTTACCAGAGCCTCTGCAACCTCGCGAGTCGCTTTTTGGGGGGAGAACAAATGCGATTTGTTTGCATTACACAGCGCAGCCCGGTGAAAAAATTAATTACTATGATTTCACCAGTGTATCTGTTTGTGAACAAAACTAAAAAATACCCACTGGGGCATCCCCGAATAATATATAACAATTTTGGAGATTTAAAACGGTATTTCGGTTTAGCGAAGGTGAAAGTTTACCCACCCAGACGTTTGTACTTTCCAGTTCTTCCAACCAAAATTGACAAAAAACTGTTTTTCACACTGTGTCGTATGTGTGCTGAAACAAAACAGACCACCCCCTGTGAGCACGGTGATGAAGATCGCGCCTTGACTGGTGTCTGGTGCACCCCCGAATTACAGATGGCCTTAGATCTGGGGTATAGAGTGTGTAAAATTTACTAAATTTGGCATTTCGAAAAGGCCTCACACGATCTTTTTACCGACTACATCAAACTGCGTCTGAAAGGGAAACAGGAAGCTTCGGGGTTTCCATAGTGGTGAACAGATGTTGCGAAACAACAAAGATATATCCACGAATATTATGAAAAAGAGGGTGTCCGGCTGGACCCCTGCAACATTAAAAAGAATCCGGCCAAAAGACAGCTTTCAAAAATTGCCTTGAACAGTTTGTGGGGCAAGTATGGGCAAAGAGACAATTTACCACAGACCACCATTGTGAAAAACCCCAATGAATTGTTCAGGTACTTATTTACACCATATCATGAGGTGTCAGCCTGCGAGTTTATCGATGAAAACACAGCCTGTGTTACGTGGAAACACACTAAACACCACTATACAGGCCATTCAAACACTAACATTTTCATCGCTTGCTTTACAACCGCCTATGCCCGCTTGGAGTTATACAATCTGCTAAATGCTTTTCAAGGCCGCTGTCTCTACCACGACACAGATTCTGTTATCTTTGTGAGCCGGGAGGGTGAGTGGAATCTGGAACTGGGTGACTACTTGGGTGAGCTGACCAGCGAAATCGCTGCTGGACAACACATCACCGAGTTTGTGTCAACAGGACCCAAGTCGTACGGGTACAAACTGTCTGGAGGGAAGCCTGTTTAAAGGTAAAAGGCATTACGCTCAATGTGAACAATTGTGAAAAAGTTAACTTTGAGAGTCTGCGGGACTTGGTTTTTGACTATTGCGTTAACCCTTATGCAGAGTGCCGGGAATTTAAACACATTTCTATTCAACAGCCGATGATCGTGCGTGTTAAAAAGGATTGGCGCATTGAGACCCGGACCTTAAAGAAAACCCAGAAGGTGGTATACGACAAGCGGTTGCTGCAAGAAAATTTGACATCGTTGCCCTATGGATATTAACACGATGGATGTCAGGTTAAAACACCCTTTTTCATGCATTTCGTCCGGACCCTCAAATTGCGGTAAAAGTTATTTTATAAAACAGCTCTTGGAGAACGGTGATACCGTTTTGACTCGTAAACCCGAAAACATAGTCTGGTGTTACAGCTGCTGGCAACCTCTATACGCTGAGTTGCTTGTGAAATTTCCATACATTCAGTTTATAGAAGGACTACCGATGTCGTTTTCCGACGATCAGCTACTGCCGCCGGGTAGAGTAAATTTGCTTATAGTCGATCATTTGATGGAGTCTGCGTGTGAAAATAATGAGATAGAAAAAGCTTTTACCAAATACGTACACCACTGAAACCTCAGCATCATGTATATCGTCCAAAATGTGTTTTGTCAAGGCCGGAAAAGTAGAACCATCGCGTTAAATACAAAGTACATGGTGCTGTTTAAAAACCCTAGAGATAAACTACAGATTACAACCCTGTCCCGTCAGATGTACCCCGGTAAAGCCAAATTTTTTTTGGAACCGTTCGATGACGCCACTAAAAAACCTTTCGGTTATTTGTTGGTGGATTTAAATGCCGACACCCCAGATGACTATCGCTTGCGAACAGGTCTTTTCCCCCCAGATGTACCCACTGCTTATGTATTTAAAAAATCTAAAAGTCGGTGATCTCGCAACCACAGACTCAGTCGAAAAAACACGTTCGGGGCGTCATCATGTCTTCATGCGTTCGGAGAAACCTGACTCTCTTAAATTTTCTGGTAAAAGCACCTCCCAAGCAGCGGAAAGCTATTCTCTGCGGGGCTACAAATGATCTTGTACAGGCCATAGCTGAAATCGCCTTGAATACCTTGAAAGGGAACAAACCGTTATCTGCTAATCAGTTTGGGACCCTGAAGAGAAAGCGTAAGCTTATAAAGACTTTGAGTCGAAAGGGTCTTTCTCTTAAAAGAAAGACTCTTGGTGAACCAGTCCGGTGGTTTTATCGGGACCCTGTTGAGTATTGCAGTACCATTGATTACGGGGCTTCTACAACGTCGATAATGGAGCACGCTGAAAAAATGTACCTGGTACCTCAGAAACAGCTCAATCGACTCCGAGAGCGGTCTGGGTTCGAAAGTGATGTAAGAAAAATAACAACCCGTCAGCTGGATGATGAAATGCGTGACATTCTTCAGAACTCGCAGCTGGCCGAATATGAAAAAGTGAAATTGTACAGCCAGGTGTTACAACGGTATTTGACATTAGTACGCCAGGAGACTTCCGAAAAGGGGACTTTAACCGTTGTACTACCGGAAAATGCACCCACCGAACTATCACCCACGTTAGCACAACCGCCGTCATCGAGCGACGCTGACTTTGGGTATATTTTGGACAGCGTGTCTCAGCGTTTCCGGAGAAATGCCGAGATATTGTTAAAGACCATGGCCCGCAATGAACCATTAATAGCCTGGAATGAAAAGGGGGAATTTGTGTACAAGGGGGTACCCGTTGAGGGCTCTCACATGATTGATCTTGTCAGGGCTCTCACGCAGCAGCAAGCAGTTGCTGTCGGTAAGAAGCCAAAAGGTTGGGATGTGTTCATGGAGGCTATGGCAGAAATCAACGTGCCGGGCACCTTGCTAGCCAACGCTGGTAACCGAGAGCTACTTGAAAAACTCAAGGCTGCCCCGCTGGGGTGTCCCGCGTCGGTCAAAACTTTAAAACAACTGGTAGAGTTGTCGCCGGTCGACCCGGTCACTAAGATAACCGCTGAAAGGAGACGATCATTAATACCTAGACCCACATGGTTGTCTTTGTAACATTTTTTCTCTGGGTATGTGTGTTTGTGTTAAATGGCTTGAAATGTATATTAAAAAGCGAGCGCAATATGGTTAAAAATGGCTTGGCTGTAACATGTATTAAAAAGAGCTTGAGCGCTATATCAGCGAATGTATAATAAAAATATTGTGTTGATTTTAATTCATGTTTTGTGTTCTTTTTAAATAATAACCACACAGAAGTCGAAATGGTTCGATTTCATTTTTATTTTAGACGGTCGATTAACATTTGTGACATGTTTTAAATAGTCGTAAACACCCGCATAATTGAACATTCGTATTTTCAAAGGGCTTGAAAGGGTACAGGGGTCTCCGTCTCACACGACGTCGGTTTTTCAGAAACATTTCCACCAGGCGGTCATTCTGGATTGCATTCATAGAATAAAGTTCTAAAATGTTTCTAAAAGATAAGCCTTTACATCTATGGTATAGGAAAAAGACGCAATGTAGACCGCAGGTCACTGCAAAAGAATCTTGCAATTGTCGTTGTAAAATATGGAGTTAGCATTTCTGTTTAAGAAATCAATAATGTTCTTGGGAAAGATAAGGCTACGGGTGAAAATCTGTAGGAGTTGAAAAATTGTGCGCCCTCGTCGTCGGGTAAGTAAATAGCCAGCCAGTGTTCACCGGGGAGGTCGTGTGGGTGAGTATTAACTATTAAACACAACGGGCGCCGCGCCAGTCTCTCGCGTGGTAGGGCATCACTGGGGAACACGCCTAGAAAACTGTCTCGGGTGTAGCGGTCTCGGGTTAGAATGTCTTCCAGCTGTTTGGTGTTCATCTTTATATGCAGGTTGTGTGGTCTCCCAGTGCTTTTTAGCTGAAGTCGTAAATGACTTGACGTCTCATATCCAGCTCTATCACGTTGTCGAACAGCGCTTACACAACCATGTTAACTGTAGTGGGTAGCGGTAGCGCGAAGCGTATTTCAGCTCTCAGATTACCCGTTTTGATAAGTGAATAATGTTTTGTGCACTCGTCGTCGGGGCTGAGGTTGAAAGCGAACATTGTGTAACCGCGCGCGTACTCCTCGCGGTCCACCAGAAGTGGTTTGTCTTTCAGACGCTTCCCGGCTGTTTCCACCAGATTAAAATATTCACGGACGCAATGTCCATTCTGGAAGTCTGGTTGAAGCGGTTTAGTGGGGATTTGTTCACCGTCCGCGTAGAGAGCCAGAAAGTTAACGTTGTAGTGTTTAAAATTGAAGCGGTTTTGGGTAAAACTGCCGCTGAATGCCGCGTTGTCCACAAACCCCAAAATGACCACTTTGGGTAACTGTCCGAGAAAGAGGTTTTCTTGGTTACACACATGGCTCCCTGCAGGCAGGCTGAATACTTTCATCTGTATGCGGTCTATGGGGTATTTAGCGTTGGCCGTCAGGAGTGCTTCGGCGTGTCCCAGTCTGACCCCGGGTGACACTCTGACTCTTTTCACAAACAAAGATGCAGAGAGTACGCTCAGTTTGTGTTCTCCGGCGTTGTTCATTAAGCAGAAAGCATCTCTGTTGCGCGTGAGTTTTATTTTCAGGTCTACGCCATTCAGTAGTAGTTTGTCCTGAAAAAACAGGTCAGCGTGAATGTGACCCAGGAGCTCCAGTTTTCGGCTTTGCGTCGTGTATGATGCTCTTTTTCGGAACCCCTGATTGGGACCATCCAAAATTGTGGACTCGTGTTCCCCGGCTGTGTCTTTGTAAAAGAGCCCTGTTGAATACTGTCTTCAGCGTCTCTTCACTGTAGTTCAGGACAGGCTCTGTAAGGATAGCAGTTGTTGCTCTGGCTAATCAATCGGTCTCCTACGGTGATGTCAACCTGGCTGAAGATGGCAGCGATGGGGTAATTCACCAGGCTCACACGGGCTGCCGCATCAATGTCCCGACCGTCTGCTTCCGTTATTTTACAGGTCAAATAGAGCAGGGTGTTGTTTAAATCTAAATAATCTTCTCCGTTGCCTGCCACGTAGAACTCCAGAGGTGCGTTTTCCGTTAGTGCCGTGAGGGGTGGAACTTCTATGTAAAAGCTTTTCTCGACGCTTGTTTGGGTAGGCGCTAATTGAAATATGTCCAGCTCCGACTTGGCGCATTCTGCAGACCCACAGTGAACAAAAACCATATTTAAAATATGTCTCGTTGATTGTGGTGTGTCACGCCCTTCTTGGTCGACCTGAAGCTTCTATGAGTTGCCTGTCTGCGCTTAGCCGTTCTTTTATCAGGTTTCGGCGGCCCCCGACGGTGTGATGATGACGTCTGTCTTTTTCTCCTGACACCCCTGCGGATGTATGCTATACCCGAACCTTCCTGCTGATGTGCAGCCACCTTAGACATGACCGCGCTTGTAACGTTGCCGACCACGTCTTTGGCGATGTTTTTAGCTGCCGATGTCATGTGCGGCTTAGCTATTTCAAACCCGCGTTTCAGAAAAGGCATGGCTTTTCTAAATAGCGCTCTGAAAATACCCCCGATACCAGCGCCGTACTGAACCGGTAGCCATGAAAATCCTGGTAATCCATAACCAGCCTGTTGTTTGTAGTAGTGCGTATACAGAGAAGGATCCCCGTAGCTCTTGATGACCGTCATCCTTTTAGATGTTTGTCGCTTTCACAGGTCTGAAATGCAGCTTGACGATGACCTTTCCAAATGCAAATGACACGTGTTCGTTTTGATCCGTCTTTATTTCAATAGTGATGTTGTTAAAATGGTCGATGCTCACCGGCACGTAATGGGGTTTGTCGTACAATACTGTGACGAAATTCACCATCCATGCCTCTGAAGGGCACACAACGCAAAAGTGGTGCGTAGACGTCGCCTATTAACTGGTGTTCTATGATATCGGTGTATATATACATGGTGTTAAATCCGCCAGTCATATCGACAGGGTGCGGTGATTTTACACCCGCGACACCCGAATTGAAACCCAACATCCTCGCCAGGCGGTTACGCACCTGCATAACAAACAGTTTATCACTAACAACCCTTACCGACCAGCTAATGGGGTTGTATTTAAGACTTACAGCCGTTAACTTGGATTTTTCCGCAGCCCGTTTCATTTCATGCATGAGCTGCTTGATGTTGCTGTAGTACCCTCTCGGTAAGGTACAGCTCCATATAGTCTTGAGCTCCTCGCTGACAAACAGAAAAACTTCGTCTTCATCAAAAGTGTTTAGTGTATGCGAATAGTGCAGCTCGACCAGGCCCACTTCCCAGCTCCCGTCCAGGTCAATCGCCTTTGCCAGATGCTCTGTGAAGCACGCGTTAGTGTTCTTTGGAAACATCTTTGAGGATGAATTACTGGCCAGCGTCACATAGAAACCATTGGGGTTCATTTTTCACCACCTCTATATGTCTCGGACCTTGGAAGCCTTTACCCAACTATTGAATTTATCGCTCCAGCCGCGCCACTTTACCAAAAGCTGTTTTTACCACGACCCCTGGCTGCTAAAATCGTTTGGATGCGGTAGACGTTCTCAACATCAGGGTTTATCTTCTGTAGCTCTTCGGCATAGAAGGAGCCCTTAATGTCGTCGCCTGCGTAGTCCTGCAGTTTGTAATAGGGTCTCAGAGCCGCGGTCCGCTCTTTGACAATGAAAATTTCATCTGTGAAGGTCTGTTCATATCCCTTCTCAAACACTCCCTTTATTTTGGACACCCGTACGCGATCACCCACATTAAATGAAAACTTTGACGGTTTTCTCTTAAAGTGCTCATCATAGACCGTTCTCCACACCTCAAGGGAGTTGTCGGACGTAACAGAAGCCGGGGTTCATTTAATAGTCGTGTGGTAACTATGGTTATAAGCGTAAATAAGATCTGAAAGGACGTCGATATAACGAAAGGTGTTTTTGTGTGTCAGGTACCTCCATATTTTTGTTTTAATAGTTCTGTTAAACCTCTCGACCACACTAGCCTTCACATCGCTGGCCGTAACGAAATGTTCAATATTCTCACGTTTGAGAACATTTTGGAAGGTCCTGTTAAGAAATTCTTTACCCTCGTCCGTTTGTAGCTTTTTAGGAGCACGCCATTCTTGCAGTATATTTCGGAAGGCGCCTGTCACGGCCCCTCCAGTCTTGGTTTTCAGCGGCACGGCCCAAGCGTATTTAGACAGCATGTCTATACACATTAAGATGTAACATAAACCATCGTTGAAGTCGCGGTGTTCTCTCATGTCCACCAAGTCGGCCTGCCACTGCCAGTCCATTTCGGACACCAGCGTCCTGTTTCTCTTAAAACGTACGTGCGCCGGCTTGTGCAGCGTATAAGCAGCCTGGCCGGACAACCACTCGGCTTTTTCAGATGCCGCAAAGTTTCTCAGCAATGTTGGGGCGGTGGTTACGTGTAGCGAACTAATTTTCCGCACCAACATTTAATTGTTGAATGCAAACAGGAGCCGGTAACGCATGTGTGCTGTGTTGTTTCACTGTTTGAAAACCCCCTGTTGAAATAAAGCGGATCACATTTCACATACTTGCAAACTGGAGTCTGTAACTTGTGTAAAAAGTGCTGCTGCGCTGTTTCGGTGTTTGAAAACCCACTGTTGAAATAAAGCGGTTCACATTTCACATGGTGTTTGTCCTGTAAATTCTTTCCGTGAGACTTTACGCAGTCAGTGTGTGTGTGTGCTTGCACCCCTGCTGCTTTGGAGACACGGCTTGTGGGGAGGCGGGGGGAGGCCGGGGGGAGGGGGGAGTTCCGACCCACACCATTGGCTCCTGAGGGGGCGGGACATGCACAAATAACAACACGCCATTGGATGGCAAGGGGGCGGGACAACCAAACACCGCAGACGACCATTGGCTGGAAAAGGGGGGCGTGGTACCTGTCAAAAGTTTGACGAAAGGTGTCGCTTTATACTACTCACATATTTTAATTAGGAAGTAAAAACCTTACAGCATACACAGATTTCTAAAATGATCAAGAGGAAGAAAAATCACCCGTGTTTCGCACATAAAAAGTGGTTATTAACTATCGAAACCTGTTTTTATTTTGCCTGGCAATCTACCTGAATGCCGAACTACAGTAACTTCAGAGACACAATTGAACTAGTGTTGATAATGTAGTGTGCTCTCTGAAGGCACCAGTTCTGTAGGGTTTGGGCATTTACTGGGACAATTATTAATTGTAGCAGTAAATCACAAAATGATTCTTTTGATGGCCTTAGAATCCAACCATGCGATATAACTCAAACAACGCACACACAGGTACTAACTTTGCTTTAGCTGATTTCAGATTAAACAGACTTTGTATTTAATAGACAAAATCTGCTACAGGGGAATGTGTAAAATCAGAAATACCGGACTTCCACCATGTTAATGGACACAGTAAAGTGCAAAAATAATAAAACAACAAAAAATTTAAACATTGTTAAACATTTTTTGTACAAAATACCTTTTAAAAAGCATGAATAACAAAGATGCTCTATAGTGAAGACCAGTAGCTAAATGGTTATGATGGGTGTTGTTTGTGTTTTGAATGCTTTAGAGCTCTTTAAAAACAATCATTATAAAAAATACACTAAAATGCTAACAATATGTAAAAACATAACTCTTTAAAATGCATAAATAATAAAACAGGGTAAAAATAAATATTACATAGGATTATAATTCAACAATATCATTAATCCCAAATAGGGGTAGGTTAACCTCTGTTTAACTCCGTTGGCGTCGGCCCTCCGGAGGCATTTTGGCAGGAGAGGGGAGGCGCCAGGACTGCTGTGGGCAAGGTTGGCCCAATGCTGCTGCCTAACGGGAGAACCACTGGGTCCAGTCACCACAGATGTGGCCTACTTAGCCCGCCAGGGTTACCCTACTCTCCCTCAGGAGGCCCATCAGGAGATAGCGCTCCAGGCGTTCCTCTGGGCCCTGACGCCGACTGAGGTGCAGCGCCACGTGATGCAGGCCTCACCGGTCCCCTTGGAGCAGGCCATGGCTCTGGCTGCGAAGGCTGATGCCATATTCGTGGAGACCGGTGGGCACCAACGGAGGGGCGTGCGGGGAATCAGATGGGGAGGAGGAGATGACCAGCGCGGCGATTCTGGGTGAGCACCGATGGCTTTTCATCTGCCAACGCTGTGGGGAGAGGGGGTACATTGCACGGGAGTGCCGGGCGCTGGAGCCCCGGGGACTCCGGAGGCCATCGGGAAACGGGAGCGGGGCGGCCTAAAGGGGGGAAGGCTGCCCTTGAGCGACGCTACCCCCACTCCGGAAAGCCAGAAGGAGTGCTTCACCCCGCCTGCTACCGTGGGAAGGGTTGGCCACAGCCGGGGCTTATTTCTTCCCTGCCTTATCGAGGGCAGACCCTGCCAGGCCCTCGTTGACACCAGTTCGACCATCACCCTGCTGCAGCCTGGTGTCCTGCCAGGCACCAAGGCAGCCGGACCCCCAGGGCGCTCACCGTGCACTTTGGGGCTGCGAGGGTGAAACACCCCTTCTACCTTGGCCCAGTCTGTGAGGACTGTATCCTGGGGTTGGACTAGTTGCAGCAGGTGGGTGGTTGCCTTGACTTGGGCTGGCGAGAGTTGGCGGGGCAGGGGGAACGAATCAGTGGGCGAGGCGGGAGGTGTCCGGGGTGTGTGGGTTGACCAGAGTGGGAAGCGGAGGTGGCAGCAGCGGGCGTCGCCTGGGCCTGTAGGAGCCCCGGGTGTTGGGGCGAGCGTGCCAGAGCTGACTCCCAAGACGGTGACATAAGCTTGCCCCTACCCCAAGTCTGTAAGGCACTCCTTGGAGGTGAGGGACGGGGTGCTGCACCGGGGATGACGGGTGCCCCCCAGCGGCGAGGTCACTGCTTAGCGGCCTCCGGCTGGCCGTGCACCGCTTGGAGAACTGCACCACGGAGCGACCGCGACACCACAAACTGCCACCTGACTTCACCACTGGAGGGCATCCGCCACCCCCAGCGCAGCACCCTCTCCCTCACACCCAAGTCAAGGCAACCACCCACCTGCTGCAATCAGTCCAACCCCAGGATACAGTCCTCATGGACTGGGGCAAGGTAGAAGGGGTGTTTCACCTTCGCAGCCCCAAAGTGCACGGTGAAGAAAAATATGATCAATAATAATAATAATAAAAATAAAAATAAACTTTATTTTATATAGCGCCTTTAAAGGTGGCGTCTCAAAGTGCTTTACAGGATAACAACTGATGAAACAACAGTGGCTGGGGGTTGAAAATACCTGTGAAACCAGTTTGTTCACAAACAATGTACTATAGACGCAGAGACTCAGTAGCAATAGAAATTACCGTAACAATAGCAAAATAGCAATGTTATGGACACACAATTGACTTGACAACTTTTTTTTGACAGCTGGTTTTTGTTGACAGCTTGACACAAGTTTATCAGTGACAAGACCACGGGCATTCTTCCTCCCCCCTACATTCTCAGAGTAGAATAGAATTTATTATTAGCACAATTTATTACAGTGCTAAATTTAATATTATTGATTACTAATAGTTTATGCTAACACCTAGCTTTCTTAACGCGAGAAGTACTACTGTACTGTACTTAAGTACTACTACTGTAAGCAAAAAAAAGGGGTTTTGGAGGGGGGGAGGTGTCTTTCGCTGGGAAACTCACCCCCTTCTACTTTGAAAATACCTGTGAAACCAGTTTAATTCGTCACAGCCAGCACTCCCTCAGAAAGTATACTGTAAATGAGTCGCTTAAGCTGTGATGCCACCGAGGCAAGTCATGTGACACACACTGAAACAGCAAAACAGACATTACAGTAATATGGTTGGAAGGTCAACCACGTGCTTAAAATGTTAAGGGAGAAATTGAGTATTGGTGTGTATTTTTTATTTAAAATACCAATAACAGCAACATACAGTTTACATAATATGTTTGTGTTCCTAAATTAATATCGTTTATGACCTTTATGACCTTCGTTATGATGCTCTGCGTTTTATGCTTAGCTACTAAAATTTCCCTTTAGTGGTAAAATTCCATATAAATATACAATACTAAGCGGAGTAAAATCTGCACAGTAAAGAGATTAAATGATTAAATCTTTTCACTAACAACCAATACACCACATTGTCTTCCATGTCATGTCCATGCATTAACATTGGAATGTTTTTTTACAATTGTCAAAAGAAGCGATACACAACCTGTCCCATTTATAACTCTTCAGTTTACAGAGAAATTCCTCCATAGCCTCACAACATTGTCCAATAATACTCTTCTTGTGTCTAATTTTTAGTTAAGCAGGATTTGAGCTACAGACCATAACAGACCAAAAAAAAGAATCCACCTGCAATTCGGGTGTTAACAAAACGTGTTTACAAAGAAAGTGAAATACAGTAATATGACCAGGTATATAGAAACATAGATTTAGATATTTAGATCCTTAAATTAATATAATTATTAATTTCTTTAGATACATGATTACATATTATATTCTCAAACATAAAACAGATAATTCCGGTCCTGGAATCTGACTGGCTGACACCCTTCTGAAACGTTACCATAATCTCTGGTATACGGACACCACAGAAATTTGACTTTTTACTGTGTGATAAATTTTAAAGACTACTTCTCAGCGTAGATAAGAAAGCTTGGATTCTCATGTATCTGATACAAGTATCTTTTAATACAGTCTTTTCTGTGCTCTTGAGGATCCTTGTGATATTTTGAGCTCTGGTTGAATGATAAGTGTCGCAGTTTAAATAATTTTCATAGTTAGAAATTATGAAATGCTCTGTTAAAAGCAAGGGAGTTTTTATGTCTGTTATACTAAAAGAAAATGCCCGACGAACTAGGGATTGGACAGTTTTTCAGTGCTTGTACAATTGATGGAAATAAATGTAATAAAGAAATAAACAAAAAAAAGTCATTTATTCCTTTATCATATTGGCTAGCTAATGTCCTGTCCTCATTAGTTAGATCAACGAAATGCTGTGGTGTTTGTCAATGAAAAATATAAAGTGTTTTTGTTTAAAATGACGGTTACAAAGAATGTGGACCAGCGTAATACTTTGAGTTTACAGCTTGTCCAAAATCATTCATTATTAATACTATTAGTAATATATTCGGTAAAGGCTTTGATGCATAAAATATTACTGCATAATTAAAATATTTATGATAAAGGTAGGTTGTGTACTTTTGCCCAACTGAGCAATCTTGCTTTCATAAAATATACCAACTTTTTAATAACTGATTATTAACATGCTGTAATACACAGTTTAAATTTAAGAGCTCAAATGCTGTACATGAGAGGTTAAGCTTGATTGGCTCCTCCTGGCGGTTTTACAAGGTGATTCCGGATACTTTCCGATATGACGTCATGTGACGCTTTACACTGGGTCATACCGCGTTAGGATGTGACACGCCCACCTCATGGTACCGTGGTGTACCTCACTCGTTTTGAATGGCTGCATCTGTATTTTGTATTACTGTACGTATTTAAATTTTTCATCTATTCTGATCTTGTCTTGAGCTGTAACACCTCAATTTCCTTTCGGGATCAATAAAGTCTTATCTATCTATCTACAAGTGCTCCACAAATCTAGCCTGTATGGGAAGGTGGCAAGGAAAAAGCCACTCCTTAAAAAAAGGCCACATCAAATCTAGTTTTTGTTTTGCTAAAAAGAACCTTAAAATTGCTGTTGTCACATGAGACCAAAATTGAACTTTTTGTCTGGAATGCAAAATGGTACATCTGGTTAAAACCCAATACATTTTAACATCCAAAGAACACCATTCAGAACACAGTAAAGCACAGTTGTGGCAACATCATGTTGTGGGGGTGTTTCTCTTCAGGTGGGACTGGGGCACTTGTCAGGATAGAAGGGAACATGGATGGTGCAAAATACAGTCGGTTCACCTTTCAACATGACAATGACCCAAAGCACACAGCCAAAGCAACTGTACAGTGGCTGAAGGACAGGGAGGTGAATGTCCTTGAGTGGCCTAATGAGAGCCCCGACCTAAATCCCATCGAAAATCTTTGGAATTACATAAAAAGGGCAGTCCATCAATGGTCACCGCGCAGTTTGACTGAGCTTGAGCAATTCTGTAAGAAAAAATGGACAAATATTCCTCCCTCTAGGTGTGCAAAGTTGGTAGAGATGAATCCAAACAGACACAAGGCTGTAATTCAGCAAAAGTTGCTTCCACCAAGTATGAACTCACGGGGGTGTTCTCTAATTCAACCCAGTTATTCTATTTTGTTTAAAAACATTTGCTTTCTTTATTCACTTGGATGTTACAAGGTACAATTTGTAAATAAAACTGGAAAAAGTCTGATTTTATTTTTCTTCTTTTTGGGCTTTAGGACAACAAAAGGTGAACATTTTGAAAGGGGGTGGTGACTTTCAATATCCACTGTATATCACATGCAGTGTATATAAGTGGGATAACTTAATTGTTTTTGGAAACAGAGAAATTATTTTATCATTTTTTATTCAGGATTTAAAAGTAATAGCAATAAATATATCATCAATGGCATTGCAGCAGGAATCAAAATTTGACTGCATGTGTGATTTGGATGTCCAATCCAGTCCAAAAAGGCTCCAGTGGAAGCATGCCACTGCCAGATATTCTTCTAATCCTAATTTTTCTAAATGACAACTGACACTCTTTGGTTCTCAATGAGGTGTGACATTTCTCACAGGACAGACATCAATAAATTTCCATTTACTGGCTTCTAATTATAACAACTTGTCTGCACATGAGATATTAGGTTAATTTTATTTATTGACTTAATTGTTTGAGACAGGCCATTTTCTAAGATTCAGAATCTGAATCTGACAACATAAATTACATCATGCAATTAATTAATGCAATTTTTTATTAAACTGGAAATCACAGACAAACAATGTCATGCTGGAAGGGGTGGAGGGCTCATTGTGAAAATAGTTGGAGTTGTGTAAAATTATCTAAGACGCTTCACACTGAACTTAATTTTTTATTAGTTGTGCAACCAAATACTAACTTTACATTAGTTTAATTTTCCATTCCTCCATTTTCTAACCTCTGCATCCAATTCAGAGTGGTGGGGGAGCTGGAGGTTATCTCAGCAAGTAAGGGAGGAGCAAGGCAGACTACAACCTCAAATGGATGCCAGTCCATCACAGGGCACTAAGACAGACATGCACACACTCACACCAGGGGCAATTTTCCCAGAAGGCAATTAACTTATCAATATGTTTGGGGAGTGTGGTGGGAAACCAGAGCACCTTTAGGAAACTCACATGAACAAAACTCAATGCTGTTAGCACCCTAGGTCCGGAATTGAAGGATTAGCATAGTGGATGCAAATGTATGCAAAATAATATAGAAAAAAAATCTGAAATTCTATACTTTCCTCAATTTAATCTTTTCATATGAAATATAAATTGCGTTAATACTCAGCAAAAATGACAATTTACTCTTTACTGACCCATTTATTAAGCTTTTCATTGTGAATTTGGTGTTAATACAAACAATGAGAATTCAACATACATTTTGTGGAGCTTCCCAATAATTTTCTCTTGATTGTAATCATTTCAGGTATTCTATTGAACCACAAAAAGTGACCAGCTTTACTGATGCATTTTCTGTATTTCTTTCTTAGAGAGATTATCATTTAACATCATGGGCTCTGAATGCTAAGGTGGTAAAGGTTCAATGTGTTAAATTATTTCTCAGCTTTACAGCTCTGGTCAAAATGAAGCATTTCTTTCTGTGCAACACAGAGAAAGATAATAGATGGAACTTAAATAAAAAGAGAACACTCACCAGAGCATGTACTCTTGAAAAGCAATATAAAGTAGGCACTGCTTCAGAACTAAAACTCCCATGGGTGGATAATCTTCAATCTTAATGGCCTCAGGTCTTACTTTATGTCTGGATTGCTTTACTGAACTAATTATTTACTAAAATGAAAGTATCTAGATATTAAGATATTCCGCTGTTGTTTTTATTACATGCAGTGTTAATACGTGTGAGAATGTTTCCTTTTGAGATGTTTTTTTGTGGAATAAAGTATATTTTATAGAAAAAAAAATCTAGATATTAAGACAGGCATGCAGAACCCCCAGCATTATGGGACACCATGACCATGAATGACTGTCATTACTCTTGAGTAAAGTTAATAATAATTAATAATCCATTAATAATAATAATTGCTTACACTTATAAAGCACTTTTCTGTACAATCCACTCAAAGCGCTTTACAGGTAATGGGGACTCCCCTCCACCACCACCAATGTGCAGCATCCACATAGTGCGCCAGAACGCTCACCACACATCAGCTATCAGTGTGGAGGAGAGTAGAATAATGAAGCCAATTCATTGATGGGAATTATTAGGAGGCCATGAATGATAAGGGCCAATGGAAAATTTGGCCAGGACGCCAGGGTTACACCCCTATTCTTTTCGAGATGAGACCTGTGATTTGTAATGACCACAGAGAGTCAGGACCTTGGATTTACATCTCATTCCAAGGATGGTACCTGTTTAGAGTATAGTGTCCCCATCACTATTCTGGGGCATTAGGACCCACATGGACTACAGGGTGAGCACCCCCTGCTGGCCCC
This sequence comes from Lepisosteus platostomus, assembly GCF_059453375.1. Lineage (NCBI taxonomy): Eukaryota > Metazoa > Chordata > Actinopteri > Semionotiformes > Lepisosteidae > Lepisosteus > Lepisosteus platostomus. Next base: position 49,670,218 of record NC_142612.1, on the reverse strand, counting down.
ACTAACACTTTTTCCAGCAGCAACCTTAGTTTTTCCCATCCAGGTACGGACCAGGCTCACACCTGCTTAGCTTCAGTGGGTTGCTAGTTGTGAGCTGCAGAGTACAGCAGTACCACAGCTACTACTTATAAGAATTACTGAATTACTGGAGGAATTCCTTTGTCTTTTAATTGTTTTCCAGTGAATGTTGTGCAAGCGTATTTTGTTCATGTCTGAGTAAGAATGCCAACAATAACAAACTTTTTACTTTTAAATCTCATACTCAATTAATAAAAAAATGATACAAATTGATAAGACTTAAATATATTTCTTTGTACCTGACACTTCTTTCAATGGTGTGCAATTTTAAGGTTAATTTCTGTCAAAAGACACTGATAAGTCTGAACTCTAGATGGTAACTCAATAACAATTTATAAAATGAGAAGATGCTGTAGTTTTTTTTTATTTCAACTAAAATATGGGTAACCTGGAGAATGTGTGTTAAAATTGTGTAAAAAGAAAAGCCGTGCAGTTGTGTACTCCTATGCTACAATAAGACTGGAAATATTTCACATAAAATAAAAGCTTTCATTTTTGTATTAATAGTTCTATAAGGAGCTTCCTGCATAGAAGAAAATATATACTGATGGTAAATGAAGCACAACACCTCTTCCTCCACACTCGGCTAACAACTACCCCCAACTCTCCACTTCGGTTTATTACAAAGCCACGGATTCACACAGCTATCTCCTGTATAACTCATTTCACCCCAAACACACTAAAAACTCTCCCTTTTTCACAGTTCCTTTGGCTACGAAATTATGCAGCAACAACATCGACTTCCAGAACGAAGCCCTCAAAATGTAGTCCTTTTTCATCAACAGAGGATATTTCAGCAGTTTTATTGACAGGGCCCTTGTCTGAGCCAAAAACACCCCTCGGAATATCAACACAATCAGGAACTCCCGCCGTAACATTTGCATTCCTTTGGTGCTTCTCTACCACCCCAACACACTTCCTATCCCCTGGACTATTAATGACAACTTTTCCACCCTACAGGATAATCCCTCCATTGGGGCTCTCTTTTCTGACGCCCCATCATCTCATATTGCCGACCACTTAATCTGCGCAACCTTCTTGTTCATAGCTCCCTTGACCACCCTCAGCATCCATCCATGCCAGGCACTTTCTCTTACAACAGAGCTCGCTGTATAACCTGCAAGTACACATCTAACACCACACTCATTCAAGGCCCTTCAGGACAATTCCGGATCACCCAGATGGCATCTTGTACCTCCAGCAACCTTATTTACTGTATCTCTTGCAGTAAATGCCCAGCCATCTACATTGGAGAAACAGGAAGGAGTCTCGGAGACTGCTTCAGAGAACATGTTAGAGCTGTGAAGATTAAAGATCTCTCCAAGCCAATTGTTTCTCATTTCACCTCTGACGGTCATGACCACTCTAATCTCTCTGTCTGTGTTCTCAAAGATGGTTTTCCGAATTCATCACAAAGACTACAGAAACCAAAATGCAGTTAGGATCACACCTTCCCCCTTCTCTTAACGACAGACTACTTTTCTTCTAAATTTTCTCTATTCATTGGAGGTTTAATTTTACACCTCTCTACACCTATTCTGAGTTTACACTTCTTGATTGTCCTCTCTTTCTGTCCCCTGCTCACGCCTCTCACTCCTCCTCTCTCCCAGCCTTTGTTCTCCCGCTACATTACCTTTGCTTATGCCTTGTCTTTCTCACACCTGAAGAAGGCTCCATGGCCGAAACGTTGTGTTTTCTTTCTTCTTTTCATTTCAGCATTACTTGTTCCTTTGCAGCCTAAGTATGCTGAGACAGCTACCCACCTGAACTTTATGTGAAAGTATATAAACTATAACTATAGTATTCTTATTCCAGAATATTTTGTGTTTCTTTTTCCCCATCAGTATATATTTAAAGACAACTGATGAGATCACCTCCCCTGATTGCACAATTCAAACCATAAATGGACTATGAACAGGACCATATTATGGTATGTCAGGAAAATTCACTTAGAAATGTAAAAATAACTTGGAGTGAAAATACAAGGAAATCTCCTAATGACACTGATTTCTATCTGACTTTTTCACATATTAGGTTTTCCACCTCTGACCACAAAGTTGGTGGATTAACAAATAGTAAAAGACACTGTTCAATTATGTAGAATAATTCCAAATTCTTAGCAGTATAAGAACTCTTTTTTAGTTATTCCGGAAGACAGAGCATCTGATAGTGACATCCCACCTTTCATTACAGCTGCTGTCAACTAAAAAAGAGTGGCAATATTTTTCCTGAGGTTTCCATTTGAAAATTCAGTTTCATGTTTTCAATCAAATTACTTTGGAATGGCTAAGGGAAGCACAAACCACATTTTATTTCTATTGCCAAACACTTAATGATCTTGCCATCCTTGACCTGATTCTGATCCCTCTCATCTCTCTCCAGCACAAACCCTTTGCCATCCCAGTGCATTGAAATCACAGTCAGCACTGCAAAATCTGACCCCTCTCACCCCAACTTCTTCAGCCATAGCTGTCAAACAGCCGTCCAATAACTGTTTTTTTTTACTGTAGAATGTTTTGATTCTGCAGGTGTATACTCCTTTTTCTACTTCATTATGAAAATCATTTCAGTAAGACATGAAGAGGTCAAACACATTTTATGCCCCTCACATCAGCTTTCAATGATCATGTTCTCTGGGCACTCCGTGTAATTCCATCAAACCATTTAGGTTACATAATAATAAAAAAAAAACTTTATGTTGTGATTTAAAAAAAAACATGGATTTTGTGGCCACTTACATTAGATTTCCTCACCTATGTCTTTCTTAGGAGCATTAGAGAATTAAAAAAAAAAAACTTATTCTGACGCTAGAAGTTCAGTAGTTTCTGAACATAATCAAACATTTTTATACAGAAGTGAATCTGTGTCCACAATTATAAGCCCTGAATGTTTTTTTTCTTTAAATTTCTGTCCTGTTCTATTTGTGCCTGTATTGTGCCTATTTTGTTTTTTAAGTAAAATTTCCTTTCCATATTTTTTTCGTGAAGAACACTTTCTGCAAGTCTGCTGTAAAACGCTTTTACATTTGAAATCATACATTATTTTTTATCAAAAAGCTACCCAATTCAAAATCACCAGTTCCTCAGTGACTAACTCATCTGCATGCTGCACAATCCAAGTCTCTGTTTTTAGTGCTAGTAAAAGGATGGAAAGGATGGAGACATTTACTAGCAAACTAGAAGCCTAAAAACATTTTTTGACAATGATTTAAAAAATCGATTAAATGCTAAGAATAATTTCAAGGAAAGTACGCATTGAAACACACAGCTGCATTTTTAAATAGAAATAAATCCCATCTTTTGTTGTAAAACAATTTCTTATTTTTTTGTATCATTGCTACTATAAGCTAGACCATTAACATACTGTACACTGAAAGATTATACATTTTGCATAAATATATTCTTCACAGATTCACAAACATTTCTCTTCAGCGGCTAATAAATGAAATCATTGCAAAATATCAGATCATTAGCTTTACTTTAAGATATGCCAAAACCAGAAAAAACGTTAGGAAATAAGTGTCACTCCAGAATAAAGATCATGAATGTAAAAGTAATTAGCATTCACGTTATATAGTATTTATTTGTACTAATCCAGGGTGTTTTTAAATTGAGCCTTTGTGGACTATTTTAAAATCAGTATGCTTAAGAAGTGTTGTTCATTTTGAGTAAATTAAGAACATTAAAAAGAAACATTTTAGTTTGTTATCAGTGCATTTTAAATACCAAATCGCTTTCCTGAGATGATATTCAAATTAATCTCTATTTCTGAGTCTGTCCTCAAAATGGGATATGGAAATCCCACTTACTTGTACCTTTGCCCACATTTCTGCAGTTCTGTGACAATGTTTATGCAATGTTTAAACAATCTACACGGGTGTTTTTGTTGGTGTATTTGGAAATCCTAAACCTTTAAACTTATTACCATTTCTGCCTTACTTTGACTAAGTTACAGTCTTAATCTCATCTTTACAGTGAGAGCACTACCCCCTCTAATGACACCTAACATTGTACATTCTCACTGAAGTTGAACAGATGTTGTTAAATCACAGATCAGGCTGTCTAGACTGTATCTGCAGAATAATTTCCAGGAGTTTTTTTTATTCAAATTAGGAAACAAAATTATTGTTGTGTTCTATGATGTGAGTTAAATGTTTTTTTTATCTTCTCACTCTTCTCACTTTTAGAGTAGCAGCAACTAATATTTCTCAGTGTATTTAAAAAAAATTAAATATGTGCAAACACACATTTTTCTTTACATTTCTAACTATGTGCAATTCAGTATATTAAAGATACTCTCAAACATAGACAAGAAAAATGATGCATCTCATAAGAAAAAATAAAATCAAACACTGAAGTATTAAATAAAATATTTTTATTTTGAATTTTAAATTGATATGCAGTGACCTTTAAAATAGAATATCTTTATATCAGAACATGCAGTATTTATTGGGAATGCCATGAAATTTAGGCATGACTTCTTTCTGATATGTAAAGTGTAATTATGTGCTAAAGTGTTTCCAGTGAAACAAGAATCAAACATCCCATATAGGCCTTTTTGTAGTTGGTAGTTGATTTAAGGATCTCATTCAGCTGTTTCTTGAAAGAAACCAGGATATTGGCTTCAACAACATGGTTGTGTAGCTTGCATCAGACACTTATAACTCTTTGGGTAAAGAAATGCCTCTTATTCTTGGTTTAGAATACACTCCCGCATATTTTCCACTTGTGTCCTCTGCTTTGTGTTTCACTCTTCAAGTTTGGTGGGTTGCTTGACTCACCGCTGTCAAGGATTTTGACAAATTGTATGTTGTCTAATAATCTGCTTCATTCAAAACTAAGAATGTTCTCCTCCTTTGAAGTTTTAGTGTATGACATTCCCTTATGTGAAATACATTTGGCTGCTGTTCTCTGTACTGATTCTACAGCAGCAATATCTTTAAAAAAATGTGGTGACCAAATTTAGAAACAATATTTTAAATGATGTCTTGCCAGTACATTATACAATTTTAACATACCAATCCTTGATTTAAATTTTAAGCTTTTAACTACAAATCCTAATCTTAACATGCATCATATGCAGTATAATATATTGTATATGTATAGCTATATCCTTTAACTGCTAATATGGTAACATTAGAACACAGCTACAGTATAGGATGCAACGTTTCGGCCGTGGAGCCTTCTTCAGGTGTGATGTAGATCTGATGGCTACAGATGTAGCCATTCAAAATGCATGTTCTCTTTCTTCTTTTTTTCAGCATGGAATAAACCTATTACTTGTTCCTTTGCAGCCTACGCATGCTGATGCAGCTACCCACCTGAACTACTACAGTATAGGATGCAATGCATTTTCCATCACTACAGTACTAAACCTAAATACAGGATATTCTGATTCTTCTTATAAGAAAATATAAAAAAAATAAAAAAATACCATTTGTATTGCAGATTCTGAGTATAATTGAGCAGCCTGAAAGTAATTCCTAGCTCATTTCCTGCCCCCTACTGACAGCTGAATGTTACAAGAAATACCCCAATGGGCAGCAATTACAAGCATGAAAAACTGAAGATAGAGATTTAATTTGAATGTTTATTTTCATAAATTAAGTTACAAGATTTAAGTTAAATATTTATTTAAGAGGCAATTAATGGATTTTCAAAAGTCCATATTAATTTAATAAAACTGTAGATTAAGGACTTTGCTTGTGTGTTTAAAAAATGAAGCATTGTTAATTTTTTTCAGATTTAGGAAATATGTCTGAAAGTATATACTTGAAAATACTGTATGTTTTCTATGAAATTTGAGAAAAAGTATTATGTTTTTTCTGTCTTTGATTTAATACTGTTCACACTACATCATCTGTAAATATTTTAAGTAAGTGAAGCTTCTGTGTCATTAAGCTTTCCGATGTACCTTTATTCTGAGTGTTTGTACAAGTACAGATGTAGCCATTCAAAATGCATGGTTCAACCCCGTACTGCACGGAATTATCTACAGTTCACCGCATTGTACCGCAGTACGTGATTGGCTGGCCAAAATGACCGACAGGGGCACTCGTGGTGCATTGGTTGTTAGTGAAATGATTTAATAATTTAATCTCTTTACTGTGCATGTTTCAATCTGCTTAGTATTGAATACTTATATGTAATTTTACAACTAAAGGGAAATTTTAGTAGCTGAGCATAAAAAGAAGAGGAGCATAATGCTCCTGAAGGTCATAAACAATATTAATTAAGGAACATAAACATATTATTTAAACTGTATATGGCTGGTATTGGTAGTTTAAATAAAAAATACTCTCCAGTATGTACAGTACTGTGGTTATTTTGGAAAAGTTTTTTTCCTTCTCACTATATTAAGTTTATTCACTTCATAAAATGTTATAATGTTTTAACCTTTCCTATGAATATTTGCACTCATTATAGCAGTTAAAAAATGCATACTTTTTAGAATTCGATAAATAAGGAATATAATATGGAATTTGCTTATCTAAAAAAATGAATAACTATATAATTATATTCATATAGCTCAAATTATCACAATAGTACACTTTCTTTGTAAATGTCTGCATCAGTTTAACTCATTCACCTGTGATTACGTGTGTGTTGTAATGGCTTAGGCGTGTGCCTTCCATGCTGGAGGGCGGGGATTCGAACCCAGCTGTCGCTGTGAGTTTTCTTTTAACAAATAAACATTTCTTTGAAAAACTAAAATAGCAAATATGGACACTATATTGACATTTCGTATTGAAAAAATCCCTGAGCCTGCACTACAACAGCCATAGTATGGAGACAAAGACTTATTTTCGGAAAGAGACTTGGTGCTTCAGCTGCCTCAGCATGCAAAGTATGAAGAGTAAACAAATACAGCGGGCTTTATCCGAAATACCATATTATAGTGCATAATACAAGGTATTATTGCTGTATTGAATTATACATTCTATTATAAATATTTCTTCGTAGCCTGTTCTTCAGGAAAACAACACACACGCGACATGATCTTCAAAGACTACCAGGACAGTAAAAAAAAATGCTGTAAGATGGATGAAAAGAAAAGTTTATCTTGACATCTGTTCCACAACTGCTGCATTCTACTGTGTGATGTTCTTTCTTACATGTATTCTGTTATCTTGCCACAGGCTGTGGGTCTCTGCTCTCGGCCACTGGCCAATGTGCCAGCTGTAAAAGTAGCACCTGTGTGAAGACTTTTCGGCAGCTGCAGGAGCAGTATGATTCATTGCTGGGAAGGGTTGGGAGGTTGGAGATACTTCTAAAGATGCAGAAGCCAGAAGTCTCCAGACAGACCTCCATCTTCTGATAAGTGCCTCTCCTCACCACGCAGGTTGCTGTACCTGGCTGAATGCACATCTCCACAGAACCCTCCATCCCCCAGCAGAGCGCACACTGCCCCCTTGCACACCTGCCCAGGACTCTCCATCCCAGATTCTCTGCTCACCTTCGCCCAGGAATTGGCTGGTGCTGTCCCCGCTGTCGATCTCCCCTCAGGACGCACCATCTACACAGCAGAATTCACAGATGCCAATGCAACTCTCCCAAATATCCAACATTTGCCCATTAGTCAAGAGAAGGATGACCTTCAGTGCATCGGCATAGATGGGAAAGCCAGAGCTGACCCCTACGCCTCTCTTCTGTTTTGTAATCTTGTGACTTTCGAAATTTACTGGGCGTGGACTACATCTGTAAATTTTGATGGGTCCAGAGGCAAAAGGGTCTTGCCTTGCAATCTCCAGGAAACCATTATAGGCATGGTGAATAGGAGATTCTCAAAACTTACTTTGTATGATTGGAAATGAATACGTGATCAGATCAATGAAATGCTTCAAATAAAGAGGCACTTTTTTCCTCTGGTTTAATAGTTTGTGCAGCAATGAAACAATCTATTTAAACAAGAGAGTGTGGTGTTACTTTTTGTAAGAGAAAGTATAACATTTTTGTGTTGCATTAGTTGTCCTTCTTTCAGTTGGGTATGCATGATTAGCATGAAACAATGTGGGGTCATTGTTTTGATTTCTGTATTATTATCATAACCCTCAAATCATTCACTTGTGATTATTTTGGAAACATTTTGACATGTTCCTTTTAACAACATTGCTGTTGATATTGTAGCAATAGACAAAATGAAACTCTTGGAGTTTGTAATGTAGGGTGCTCTGAACATGTTAAACTTTGATGCAGGACAAATAAATATATTTCCCACATTTGATTGCTGGTTGCCTTATGTTAAACAGCAACAGTGAAAACAGTGAATGCTACTGAAAATTCCTTCCCATCCCCCAGAACTGTTCTGTTCTATTCTACATAACATTACACAGCGGGGTGTTAACAGTCCTAGCCTTTGTGAGAAGTACGGAGCTGCGTTACATAAGGTAGCTGCAATGGAATATACTAGGAGGTAAAAGTTAATTCCAAGCTGGAAAGAAAAGAGATAACATGTCTCTTCTGTACATTTTCAGTTTACAGACCTTCCAAGGTCTTTTATTATGAATTATATTTTCTGTACAGCATTAAAATTGGAATGCTTTTCACAGGTATAAATCCACCTATTTTCTAACCGCTTTATCCAGGACAGGCAACAGTTTCACCCCTCCCCCTTCCCTCTGCCTGTCTGACTCGTTCCCATTCTTAACCATTCTGTGCCCAAATTACAGCAAGTGAGAGAGTGAACCCTGTTTTTTTATAGATTTTATAGTTTTTTTATTTTTTATCAGAAGGCTTCAACTGATGCATAAAAAATATAGCATTAATGCCTTCTCGCGTTATGAAGTCACTTTCACCTTATTTGAACTAAGGTTTCTAAAAATCCAACCAGGTGTTAGATATTGTTTAAATAAAAGCTGTAAAAAGTTTAACAAATCGAGATATTAAATCTGTAGGTTGCAGGCTCTGTGTCATTCACGTTTTTATTTCATTATTAATTTCACTTAACATTAAATATGAAAAAGACAAAAAAATGTTAATATAGTGTACACAATATTTACTATTTCATTTTTTAGAAAGTCTTTGTTAGAAGAAAAACTTGAGCCCGAACCGGATATTGAACTCAGATCTCCTACATAGAATGAACAGCTTAAAAATGTTTGTAAAGTAATAATGTGTGAATGAGTCAAATTAAAAATAAAACGTGTTTACAAAGAAAGTGGATTATAGTAATACTACCAGCTATTTAGTACGTATATTTAGATCCTTAAATTAATATCGTTATTAATATCTTTAGATAAGCAATTCCATATTATATTCCCTATTTAGCAGACTCTTAAAAGTATGAGGTTTTTTACTACAATAACTCACAAGTATTCATAGAAAAGGTTAATCACTTAACTCACTTAACTTTGAATGTGTTGTGATATTCAGAAATACCAACAAATGTAATATAGTGTCAATAATATTTACTATTTTAGTTTTTCAAAGAAATGTTTATTTGTTCAAAGAAAACTCATGGCAATAGCTGGGTGTGAACCCCCAACCTCCAGCATGCAAGATATACAACTAAGCCATTACACAAATGTGCCACTTAATACATAAGCTGTAGCTGAAAAGGGCAGGCAAAATGTCTTCACGTAATCACAGGTGAATGAGTTAAACTGATGCAGATGGTTACAAAGAAAGTGGACCACGGTAATACTTTGAGCTTACACCCTGTCCAATGTCATTTATTATTAGTACTATTAATAATATCTTCCGTAAAGACATTGATGCATAAAATGTTTATGCATAATTAAAATATTTATGATGAAGGTGGAAGGTTGTGTACTTTTGTCCAACTGAGCAATCTTGCTTTTATAAAATATACTGACTTTTTAATGTTTAATGATTAACACACTGTAATACACAGTTTATAATTATTAAAAGTCTAAAGAGTATACAACTTAAATTCTTAATTGGAAAAAGATTGTCTCTCAGCAGTGACCAGGATTTGAAACTAGGCGTCTGGCGACAGCTCAAATACTATAAGATGAGACATTTAAGGTTTATTAGCATCACCTGGCGGTTTTACAAGGTGCATCCGAATACTATTATCATAACATGCGGTATGATGTGTTATGATATGTTATGATGCACCACACCTACAGCGTTTTGACGTAGCGTACTTAGCGCATTTTGAATGGCTAAATCTGTACACAAAGCCATTAACACGGAGGGTCATTGACTGGCTACCTTGCATTTTTCAAGAGTTCTTCAAGACTTGGTACTTTGAAATGATGCCTGATGTAGTACTGCACTACAACAGCAAGCATACATTTCTAATATAATTATGGCTCTTATTGGTATTGGAAGTTACATTCCAAATACAAATATAAATCTTCTATGAGTGATGGTATACTTAAATAGTTTTCTGTTACAGATCTTGTTGGACAAAAACTCTCAGGAAACGGTGATATGAAAACTCTTCTGTTGTATTAGTGCATCTGTTGTAGAAGTAACATAGTGGAATTTCACCCACCAAGCTTCACTTGGAATGCAGTGCAAACTACCTCCAAACCTTAAGCTACTGCAGTTGTGTATACATTATTTGTTTACCTCAATGTGTGATAAACACATTGAATTTAACAACAATAACCTTCTAGACTTAAAACTGGTAATGGTGCTTATTTAAGGGAAAATTAGCCCAGAGAGAACTAATTATAGTTGCGCCATTTAGTTTCCCAGGTGCATATATACAGATGCAGCCATTCAAAGTGCGTGGCACAGACACGTACCTCGCTACGTCCTCGCGCATCATGACGCGCAATACCGCGGTACGTGATTGGTTGACCGACAGAGGCACTCATGGTGCGTTGATTGGTCGTAGAAAGATTTAAATGTCTTTACTGTGCCCGTTTTAGTATTGAATATTTATATGGAATTTACCACTGAAGGAAAATTTTAGCAGCTGAGCATAAAAAGAATAGGAGCATAATGCGAGTGAAGGTCATAGACGATATTAATTTTGGAACATAAACATAAAGTATTACTGTATATGGCTGGGCTCGGTACCTTAAAGAAAAAAATACACAGCAGTATTCCATTTCTCCCTAAACATTTTAAGCATCGAAGTCTTTAACTAACATGTGAAATACCGTGTATAAAAAGTGGTAGTTTTAAGATTTTCTGCTAATATAATATGGAATCGTGTATCTAAAGAAATTAATAATGATATAACTATATTCATATACTGCAACACAATAATACACGCTGAACAATATCTGTTGATTCTGTATTTGTAGGACTGTTTCACAGATGGTTATGTGACCTTGCCAGTAGCCTGGTGGTCTAGGGGCAGGATTAATAACCCACAGGTTGGCTGTTCAAATCCAGCTGGCGCTGTGACTTTTCTTTTAACAAACATTTCTTTGAAAAAATAGAATAGCAATATTATGGACAATTAATTGACAATAAATATAGAAAAGCATATATTCAATTTGGGAAATAGTTTTAATATGTAAATAGTTCCCTGGTCCTGCACCCCTGGGTGTTTCTCTCTCTCTTGCTCATTCGCTCAATTCAATTCAAGGTGCTTTATTAGCTGGGCTCGTCGTGTGTCTCTCTCTCTGGTCAGGGCGCGGGAGAGCTCGCCGTCAGGTGGTGACGGAAAGAAAGAAAATAAAGGCAGCTTTTAACTCCGCAAATCACACACCAATACACACCAATACTACATTTCTCCCTAAACATTTTAAGCACCAGTCTTTCATGTGGTTTTCATCACTCCCTGCGGGAGTGCTGGCTGTGACAAATTGTCACACAATGGCCTGAGCAAGGCCAAAGTAGATCCGTTTTTTTCAAACTGGCTCCGCCGCAAAAGCACCCAAGCAAACAAATGCAGTCTCTTTACAGTGCTCCCAGTCCCCCACACCAGAAAACAAAACTAATTATCCAAATAAAGGTAAGTCCACTATCTCACAACCAACAACCAACAACCAACAACCAACAACCAACAACCAACAACCAACAACCAACAACCAACAACCAACAACCAACAACCAACAACCAACAACCAACAAACTCTTGAGTTGATGAGCCAGCTTAAATAGCTTGTAAGCCCCCTCTAGAGCAAACCGTTTCTCAACTTCAAAGTTCTTTTTCCCCTTTCCATAAATAACCCTCGAGAACTGGGGTTAGGTTTGGCCTTTTGAGGCCACCATAGGCTGACTCAACCCAGAAGTACTGACACCAAACAAACAGTGAGTAACATCCATTTTGAGAGCGCTCTCCATTCACACCACAATACTCACTCATACCTGTGTTTAAGTATTTGAATGAATGTGAAATTAGGTATGTTTATGTACGTGAATGTATATGAAATTAAGTAATAGCAGTTACTAGTCAAGCCCTGAGTGTGCACCCTCAGGAACTTATCTAGCAACCACTCAATGGAAGGTGTATGAATGTTGTATTTTCTGTGCTATCTGTACCCTGTGACAGACTCCTCTGTCACATGAATTAAACCGGTTTCACAGGTATTTTCAAGTGGTCGAGTCTTCAGCGAGAGGGGGGAACAAGCTGCCCAGCCATGTGGAATGCCACAGAACCCCAAACAGACAGTACACACTAGCCAAATATTTGACCAAGATATCCAGACACAGCTGTATGAGCTCCACCAGTAAAACTCAAAGTATTATGCTGGTCCACACTATTTGCAACCATCATTTTAAATGAAAAGACTTTATTTTTCCATCTACAAAAAGTAACACCCATCACAGCATTTCGTTGATCTAATTAACAAGGATGGGACATTAGATAGCCAATATGATAAAGGAATAACTTACTTTTTTGTTTATTTCTTAAGCACATTTATTTGAACGTTTCCATCGATTGTACAAGCACTAAAAACTGTTCAATCCCTAGTTCGTCGGGCATTTTCTTTTACTATAACAGATATAAAAACTCCCTTGCTTTTAACAGAGCGTTCCATAATTTCTAACAATGAAAATTATTTAAACTGCGACACTTTTATCATTCAACCAGAGCTCCAAATATCACATGGATCCTCAAGAAATCAACAAAGACAACAGAAAAAGATATGTGTATAAGATACTGTCCATGGGAATCCAAGCTTTTTTTATCTACGCTAAGAAGTAGTCTTTAAAATTTCTTCATTACACAGTGAAGTCAAAATTCCGGGATGTGCCTATATCAGTACGCTGGGCAAACGTTCCGAGGTCAAGTTCTTCCAGCACGGGGGTACCTTTAAAGTGGAGACGACGGCACTGAATTTTTTTGGCATGCATAAAAAACAGCAATTCTGTCAGTGAACCCTAGATGAATTAATAGCAAACATGGTTTACATAAAAGACATTTTTCCAATAAAATTTAGCCTTTGTCACTAATGAAACCACTAAATAAAGACATAAATACAGAAATCTTAAGATTTTTTTTTCAATGTTGGTAGCAGGATGAACTGTCAGGTTGAGCTAAGTGTATATTTTGTCGCAGAGTTGCTGCAAGATGTTAACAGTGAAAAAAGGTATTTAGAAATGAGTTATTTCAAGAAGAAAATTTTCAGAATAATTGCAAATCTAGCAGGATAGAGAAAGCACAGAAAATAGGCAGTTAGATTGATCAGATTAGTATGAAAACCCATTTAGCAAAGAGGGAATGAGAAGAGTGACAAACTAGTATACCTTAGATCTTTTTTCTGAACCAGGGAAAATCTGATCATGTTTCTATATAACAATAATATAAAACTTTGTTTTATATATCACCTTTAAAAGTGGCATCTCAAAGCAATACAGTACATGTATAAACAGTTAAAAGGACCATAGATTACAAAGTAAATACCCAGACAAACGCAAACACGTTTTTAATAAAATATTTTTATTCATTCTTTATCGGACTCACATTCCCAAATGTCCCCCGTCCCGGTCAACAATCCTAGGAAGAACACGAAACAGCCTGTTAATAAAATTGTTGCAATTTTGTTCAGTCAGTTCTTCCTCCCAGAATTTGTAGATCGCATTGATCAGTTCTTGCTTTGTGCTGGGTTTAGCAGTTTTCCGAACATAGTCTTTCAGCGAAAGCCAAACCATCTCTATCGGATTTAGATCTGGGGATTCGGCTGGAATTTTAACCCAGTTCACTCCCTCTGCTATAAGCCTCGCCCTTGCTGCTGTGTGTTTCAGATCGTTGTCTTGAAAGAGACGGTGCCTTGATTCAAAGTGCTCCCTGATATATGGGGCGGCATGCTTTTTCACCACGACTTCCACGAAGAATTCACGATCCATAATTCCTTTGAAAATAAGAAGTGGTCCCGGGCCTCTTCTAGATATACCCCCCCAGACGTGAACCTTCAGCGGATGTTTGGGCTTTGGCTTGTCCACATATCTCCCCTTTTTACAAAGTGACATTGTTGAAAACATTGTTCCAGAGCCACTGTTGTTTCGTCGGTGAAAAGTACATCATGATATGCCTCCGCCTGTTCAATCCATTGGAGCACTTGTTTGAGTCTTTCCTCTTTGTTTTTTACCCTTATCATGGGGCATGTGTTGTTTTTTTTGTATCTCCACCCAAGCCTTCTGCGCACTCTTCTTATCGATGTCAGACTAACACTTGCACGGAGGTCAGCCCATAGCCGTCTTTGAACTTGCATCGCCAGCAGCTCATCATTTTCATCTGTCAGTCTGTCGATGGCTCGCACAATAGGACCTGAAAAAAAAAGGAGATCAACAGTTAGTTATAAAAATAATGTGCGTAGTTGTATTTACATGCAAGAAAAGTGTTTTTAGAAAGTTATTTACCTTTGAATCATCCTCGGTTTAGATTCTCTTTGCCTCCTCTCCCCTTTATAATGTCGTCTCACTGTGCTTTCACAAATGAAGATGTCCATCGAAGCCAAATGCTGTACAATGTCTCGTGTTGACTTCCCGTTTCTTTTCATCTTCATTATTTGGTGTGAGAGAGTCTTCGTGATTTTAGCCATAGTCTCTCTCCTTACCAAAGCGATACAGTGGTGCAACTTGAAGTCTGAACCTGTATACAGTATGGTACAGATAAAACTTACACCATACCGATGAGCTAATACCAGGGAAAGACACTCCTATTTTATTTAAAACACAATACGCCAGGAAATGTGTCTGATGCTTTAGCAAGTTAAAAAAAATTCAGTTGAAAACCAGGGCGTAACAATTGTTTTCTTTTTCTGATCACTCACTCTCTGGATACTCGTCTCGCCTGCCCTGTTCTTTGTTTTCTTGGTATTTGCTGAGTATGCCTGCTGCGATCCATTCCTGCCCTCACATCTAAAGAAGACTATTTTACATTTCTTTGTGCGGTCCATAGTGCAATTAACCCTTGCTAACACATTTGCAGTCTTTTCAATGTATGTGCTGTCCTTTGAAAGTGAGATGATCGCTGGTTCTTTGACAAAACAAGGGTCTCCAGATAATGTGAAAAAGACACAAATCGAAAACTGTTTTTATAGCTTTTAAAGTCGTGCAATGTTTAAGCAGGAATACATCATTATATCTTATATATGAAAAATACGTAATATAGCTCCCAAACAAACGCAAACATGTTTTTAATAAAATGCTTTTATTCACTCATAATCTGAAAATTTCAGGAAGACTAAGGAAGTACTAAGGAAGTTGTCATCTGTTGTTGAAGCTCTGTGAGCTCGGTGACTTTGAGACCACTTGTTATCCCAAGTTGTTTGAATCGCCACAATTCAAATAGAGAAAAAAGAGCTGACTGACGAGGTTTTGAGATGTGGCTGTCAATGTTAGATTAAAAAAAAAACATTGCCCAACCTTAGTTACATTGCTTGAAAAATATTTTTATTTCGAGAGACTGGATAAGTAATTCAAATGTTTTTTTAACTTCCTGAAAAACAAGTAATAATTTAACAATATGTGCAAATGTTTTATGATATGTCACTGTTGTGAATGTCTGTGGACTGTATCTTATTTGCCTGTCCTGGCTGGTGGAGCTCATCCAGCTGTGTCTGGATATCTTGGTCACATATTCGGCTAGTGTGTATTGTCTGTTTAGGGTTCTGTAGCATTTCACACAGCTGGACGGCTTGTTCCCCCCTCCCCCTGTTCTCTGTGTACAGTAGAGCTTCCTGTACAGGAGGCTCTACTGTACACAGAGAGGGGCGGGAAGGGGGAACAAGCTGCCCAGCCATGTGGTTGAAGCTGATACCCTGGATTCTCTCCAAACGCAGCTGTATGGGCTCCACCATCCAGGACAGGAGGCTCTACTGCACACAGAGAGGGGCGGGAGGGGGGGACAAGCCGATACTTACTCTTAGAGTTTGATTAATAGGGAATATAGTATAACAGTGACTGTCAGAAGACAGGACACAGCGGCTCAGACACCCACTGAATGGAATGGGACACTTTCATATTCTGTACGGCTAATATTAAAGCCAATACTTTAATATTCTTTTCTGTATGTTTAACAATTGTGGGTACTGGCCTAATTCGGCCCTGCACTCGTTGTTAGGTGTTAATGTGTTGTTAAGTGTGAATTTGTACCTGTTTCCCTGAGGTCTGGCTGTTTTTCTGGAAAACCATAACTCTGGTCTTGTCCAGATTGACTGTCAGCGCCCAGGTCTGACAGTGCTGCTCCAGCAGTGCCAGGTTCTGCCGCAGCCCCTGTTCTGTTGGTGACAGCAGGACCAGGTCATCTGCATAGAGCAGGAACTTGATTTCTGTAATTTATGCAGATCAGAAAATCAAGGAACAAAACAATTATTGCGCCCGGCTCATCAATGGGATAGCTTTGACGTGCTAATGCGTTGGTTTAACAGTCCAGGTGTGGCAAGCTTCTAATGTCTCCCTACTTCAGCAAAAGGAACCTGCCTTTCATTGGAAGACAATGAACACATTCTAGTCATACATGAGAATATAGCATAAATACACCAAGGGATTGGGTGAGTTCCCATCACAGAAAAAAAAACTGTGAGCCTGCACTACAGTGACCATAGTACAGTATGGAGACCAAGACCTTTTACGGGAAGAGATGAGGTGCTTCTGCCGCCCCAGCTTGCAAAGAGCGAAGGGTAAGCAAATACAGCAGACTTCATCTGAAATACGCAATTATAACGCATATTACAAGGTATTATTGCCGTTTTGAATTATACACTCAATTATAAATATTTCTTTGCAGCCTGTTCTTCAGGAAAACACCGCACAGGCGAAACGATCTTCGAAATCTACCACCAGGACAGTAAAAAAGAAAGCGGTAAGATGGATAAAAAGAAAAGTTTATTTTGACGTCTGTTCTGCAACTGATGAATACTACTGTGTGACTTTATTTCTTACATGAATTATGTGATTTTGTCACAGGCTGTGGGTCTCTGCTCTCGGCCACTGGCCAGGGTGTCAACCTGTAGAAGCAGCACCTGTATGGAGACTTTTCGGCAGCAGCGGGAGCAGTACGACACATTACCGGGTAGGATTGGGAGGTTAGAGACACTCCTGAAGATGCAGAAGAAGGAGACAGTGTGTTCCGGCAGTCAAACAGTAGATCAGCTGTCTCTCGATAAGTGTCTCTCCCCGCTGCGCAGGTTGCAATGCCTGGCGGAAGCTCGGCCCCCCACAGAGCACACACCGCCTCAGGAAACTCCATCCCGGCCTCTCTGCTCACCACCGTGCAGGAATTGGCTGATGCTGTCCCTGCTGTCTATCTCCACTCAGGAAGCATCGTTTACAGAGCGGAATTCACAGACGCCAGTGGGACGAACAATTCTCCCAGATATCCAACTTTTCCCCATCACTCAAGAGAAAGAAGAGGGGTTGTACTTGCAATGCATCGGTATAGATGGGAAAGCGAGAGCCGACCGCTACGCCGCCCTCGTGTTTAGAAATCTTGTGACATTTGAAATTTACTACGGGTGGACCACATCGGTAAATTTCGATGGGTCCAATGGCAAAAGTGCCTTGCCTTCCAATCTCTGAGAAACCATTAGTAGCATGGTGAATCGAAGATTCTCAACACTTACTTTGTGTGACTGGAAAAGAATTTGTGATCAATTCTTTGAATGCTTCGAAGAAGGAGGCGCTCTTTTCCTCTAGTCTAACAGTCTGTCCACAAACAAAACATTCCTGTTAAACATGAGGAATGTAAAAAATACAATTACTTTTTGTCAATGAAAACCGGTGTGTGTGTCACTCTCTATCTGCTGGATTTCTCTCTCTCTCTCTGCTGAATGAATAATAAGCTCATACAGCTGTGTCTGGATATCTCGGTCAAATATTCGACTAGTGTGTATTGTCTGTTTAGGGTTCTGTGACATTCCACATGGCTGGGCAGCTTGTTCCCCCCTCCGCTGAAGACTCGACCTAAATACCTGTGAAACCGGTTTAATTCGTAACAGCCAGCACTCCCGCAGAGAGTGATGAAAACCACATGAAAGACTTTGGTGCTTAAAATGTTTAGGGAGAAATGGAGTATTGGTGTGTATTGGTGTATGACTTGCGGAGTTACAGATGCAGCCATTCAAAATGCGCGGTAAAAACCCGCGGTACGGTAACCTACCCACAAGCCACCGCGGGGCACCGGAGCATACCGCAGGGCAAGTGATTGGCTGGCCAAAATGACCGACAGGGGCACTCGTGGTGCATTGGTTGGTAGTGCAAAGATTGAATCATTTAATGTCTTTACTGTGCACATTTTAATCCGCTTAGTTTTGAATATTTATATGGATTTTACCACTAAAGGGAAATTTTAGTAGCTGAGCATAAAAAGAAGAGGAGCATAACGCATCTGAAGGTCATAAACGATATTAATTTAAAACATTACTGTATGTATGTAAACTGTACTGTGTATGGCTGGTCTTGGTAGTTTAAAGAAAAAATACACACCAGTCTTCCATTTCTCCCTAAACATTTTAAGCATGAAAGTTTTATGAAACGGTACCCAAATATGCGATTGCTGTATAGAATGAATTTTAATTAAAAAAAAATATTTAACACGAACATTAAGCTGTTTACATCTTCCGCCTGAGAACAGTCACCCGTTGCTACCCAACGCAGAATGGTGATTGGCTGACACCATCTGACACCCCTCTGATTGGAGAAAAAAGACGTGCTGGCGTGCTATACCAGGAAGAGGATTCTTTCCATTCAAAACGTGTATTTTAAAAGTTTAAGAAGTAAAAACCTTACAGCGTACACAGATTTCTAAACTGATCAGGATCGTTATCTTTGTCTTATGCATAATAATGTTCACCGCTCTGTCCAGCAAATTAATAATAAACTTTATTTTATATAGCGTTTTAAACGAATAAGTAATTAGATTGCTCATAAACCTAATCACTTGCTTTTTCTTTTTATTTAGGCTCAGATTACAACTATAGATCGAATTATTAATAACCATAATAACAACCAACCAACAAAAACAACCATATAAACATAATGGTGGTGCTGGACCTTCCAGTTTTATTTATTTATTTTTTAATCGCGTAACATAAACATATTACCGTATGCAAACTGTACTGTATACAATATGTACATGTATATTTAATGTCTTAACTGTGCCCGTTTAAGTATTGAATATTCATATCTAATTTTACCACTGAAGGGAAATCTTAACATAAACATACAGTATATGGCTGGTCTCGGTACTTTAAAGAAAAAAATACACACCGGTATTCCATTTCTCCCTAAACATTGTAAGCTTCGAAGTCTTTAACTAACGTGATACCGGAGTCAACAAGCATACTTTTAGAATTTGATTAAAAGGGAATATAATATGGAATCGCGTATCTCAAGAAATTAATAACGATATAATTATATTCATGTTGCAAAAGAACTGCAACGGACATAAAAACTCCCTTGCATGGTTTCATTACGACCAGAATCGGTCTTGAGATATTTTTAACTTGATTTACAGTATTTGAGAGGTATGTCTTAACACCGATACTACAGTGCTTAAGTACTGCTCACGTATATGTTTCTAGGTTTATATTATGCATTTCATACGGTCAAATTACTTTTGAGCAATAAGAAGCGAGAAACGGTATGCGTTTTACTTTCGTTTTGTGCTGGGACCCGTGGATTGATTAGAGATATCAAGTACATACAAGTCATTTTTTAAATGTTGTAGTTCGTCTTGAAAAAATGTTACGAGTACATCATCTATCAACAATTACACAGGTTCTGTTTCCATATTGCGGATTTTGGTTACGTAATATTATTTTCTAGATTTCACGTTGTGAATATGATGGGATGTCTGATGGGATGTTTCTAAAAATCCATCCTCTGTAAAACGTCTTCTCCAGTTGTCCTGCATATGTATTCTCTAATGAAGCTGTGTGTTCTGAGCCTAGATCTCTACATTTCTGTATGAACCAGCTTAGAGGGCTAAAGACAGCTTGTGTTTAAATTGAGTGTAAGGCAATTTATGCTTCTAAAGTCATGGTCAGCATTTATCTTTGTACTGTGTTGTAAACTTGTTCTGTGCCAAGTCACATTATTTTATAGCGTTTTTAAAGCGTTATCAAATACGGTGTTACTGTAGTTTACTGAGTCCCATGTCACATGGTCTGTGATTGAAACCTGTAAAACCGGTTTAATTCGTCACAGCCAGCACTCTTCAGGTGTGAGAGTCTTCTGCTCAGAATGAAACGCTAAAATGTTTGTGTATATTCTAATGGTAGTGGGGGCGGGGTGTGTGGGAATAAGTTTGGTTGAAACATTTTCTCTGAAAGCATTTTCTTCTTGTAACCGATCTTGTTACAGCATGTTACAGTTTACTATTATTAACCATATTAATTTTAAGTGCTTAATGTAAAATCTTGTAAAAATATATTTTCATTGTTCAAATATACATTAAGTCTGACTATCATATAATAAGTTAAATACAAAACTAAAGAAAAAATAGGGTTAAATATAATTCAAAATATTTTGCTAACAATGTTAACTGTTTATGAATAATAAAATGTATTAACTAAGGAGTAGGATGGCACAGTTGTTAGTATGTTTTTTGTTTTTTTTTAACCCAATCTCCGGGAAACCATTAGTACGATGGTGAATCGGAGATTCTCAACCCTTGCTGCGTACGACTGGAAAAGAATTCGTGATCGGATCAACGAAATGCTTCGTAGGAGGAGGCAGTCTTTTCCTCTTGTCTAACAGTCTGTCCACAAACAAAACATTCCTGTTAGACAAGAGGAATTGAAAAAAAAACAATGTTGTCAATGAAAACCGGTGTGTGTGTCTCTCCCTGCTGGATGTCCCTCTCACAAACTGCTGAATGAATAAAATAATTTTATTGAAAACGAGTTTGCGATTGTCTGGTCTTTAAATTCTGTAGATACGCGATTCCATATTATATTCCCTTTTAATCAAATTCTAAAAGTATGCTTGTTGACTCCGGTATCGCGTTAGTTAAAGACTTCGATGCTTAAAATGTTTAGGGAGAAATGGAATACTGGTGTGTATGTTTTCTTTAAAGTACCGAGACCAGCCATATACTGTATGTTTAAGTTCCAAAATTAATATCGTTTATGGGCTTCACACGCGTTGCAGTATGCTCAGGCACTAAGTAAAAGGAGATGCTTCGTATTGCTTGACTAATTTTAAAAACTAAGTTATAAATATAAAAATTGCAGGCGCTGCTCTGGTGCGTCGGCTCCTAAACAGTGCCTGTCTGCCGTAAGCGTTACAATATACATACAGTACCCAACACTGCTTGTACCCATCTGTCATGTAAATAAAACACCTTGAATTGAATTGAATTGAGGGGAGAAGGGGGGGATACTAAAGCCAATACTGGCTCAATGGGCTTTGACGTGCTAATGCGTTAACGGTCCGGGTGTGGCAGGCTTCCAATGTCAACTCGACTCGATTAGAAGACAATGAACGTATTTTAGCCCTAAATGAATTAATAGCAAACATGGTTTACATAAAATACATTTTTCCAAGAAAGTTTATAATAATACGATCTATAGTTGAAATCTGAGCCTACTTTAAAAATAAAGGAAAAGCATTTTCAAAGAGCAATCACGCTGTGTTTATGAAGAAAAAGTGATTAGGTTTATGAGCAATCTAATTACCTATTCGCTTAAAATGCTATATAAAATAAAGTTTATTTAGAGATGAATGATCAGTGTCGCAGTTTAAATAATGTGAGTCAGGAAACTAACACAGCGCCACCGGATTTAATAACGCAATAAAAACGCTATAAAATAATGTGACACAGTACAGCACAGTACAACAATACTGACCATGACTTTAGAAGCATAAATTACCTTACACTCAATTTAAACACAAGCTGTCTTTCTGTATGAACCTCTAAGCTGGTTCATACAGAAAATGTAGAAATGCATTAGCCTGATCATGATTAAAAAACACATAATTAAACACGCGTTTGCGATTTAAATCAGAACACGATTTAAATCAATATAAATGTTTATATTGTAACGCATACTGTCCCGCCTCCATTTCTCTATAACAATTTACTGTTGCACACACACACACACACACAATAGAAGCAGGAACCACTGTCAGAAGGGAAGATATATTCAAAATATCGCAAATATCGATCATGTTGCGATATTTTGAAATATAAAAGTCAATTGATTGTCCATAATATCGCTTACCTATTTTTTCGAAGAAATGTTTGTTAAAATAAAAGTCCAGCACCAGCTGGATTCGAACACACAACCTACCAGTTGGAAGTCACGCACCTAGACCAGTAGGCTACAAGACAGCTCGCATGTTCAGGTAGGCGAAACAGCCTTACACAGTCCTGCCGCAGTACACGGATATAATCATACCGTTATTAAATTCTTTAGATACGCGATTCCATATTATATTCCCTTTTAATCAAATTCTAAAAGTATGCTTGTTGACTCCGGTATCACGTTAGTTAAAGACTTCGAAGCTTACAATGTTTAGGGAGAAATGGAATACCGGTGTGTATTTTTCCTTGTGATATTTTAAGCTCTAGTTGAATGATAGGTGTCGCATTTTAAATCATTTTCGTAGCTAGAAATTATGAAACGCCCTGTTAAAAGCAAGGAAGTTTTTATGCCCCGTTGAAGTAAAACAAAATGCCTGACAAAGTATGGCTTGGACAGATTCCAAGTGCTTGTACAAATGTGCTAAAGAAATTATACTTTGAGTATACAGCTTGTCCAAAGTCATCCATTATTAATACTATTAGTAATATCTTCAGTAAAGGCTTTGATGCATAAATATTTCTGATAAAGGTAGGTTGTGTACTTCTGTCCAACTGAGCAATCTTGCTTTCATAATATATACCAACATTTTAATGACTGATGATTAACATGCTGTAATACACAGTTCAAAATTAAAGGCTCAAATGCTGTACATGAGAGGTTAAGCTCCCCCTGGCGGTTTTACAAGGCGACGCCGGATAGTTAGTCACGTGACACACGTGAAATGCGTGATACCGCGTGATACTGTGACACGCCCACCGGGGTATGCCGCGAAATACCTCACCCATTTTGAATGGCTGCATCTGTAAAAGCTGCCTTTATTTTCTTTCTTTCCGTCACCACCTGTCAGCGAGCTCTCCCGCTCCCCGACCAGAGAGAGACACACGACGAGCCCTGCTAATAAAGCACCTTGAATTGAATTGAATTGAGAGACAGAGAGGGGGGCAAGCGAGAGGGGTGGGGGGGGAGGGCGAGCGAGCGAGCGAGCGAACGAGCAAGAGAGAGAGAAACACCCAGGGATGCAGAACCAGGGAACTATTTACATATTAAAACTATTTCCCAAATTTATTATGTGCTTTTCTATATTTAATTGTCAATTAACTGTCCATAATATTGCTATTCTATTTTTTCAAAGAAATGTTTGTTAAAAGAAAAGTTGCAGCACAGGATGAATTTGACCACACAACCTGTGGGTTATTAATCCAGCACTTAGACCACCAGGCTACTGGCAAGGTCACATGAGCAGAGGTGAAACAGCCCTACACATACAGAATCAACAGACATTGTACAGCGTGTATTACTGTGTTGCAGTATATGAATATAATTATATCGTTATTAATTTCTTTAGATACGCGATTCCATATTATATTAGCAGAAAAGCTAAAAACTACCACTTTTTACACATGCTATTTCACACGTTAGTTAAGGACTTCGATTTTTAAAATGTTTAGGGAGAAATGGAATACTGGTTTGTATTTTTACTTTAAAGTACCGATTCCTGGAATCTGACTGGCTGACACCCATCTGAAGTGGTACCATAATCTCTGGTATATGGAAAAGAGCGTAGATAAAAAAGCTTGAGGATTCTCAAGGATTCTCATGTATCTGATACAAGTATCTTTTAATACAGTCTTTGCTGTGCTCTTGAGGATCCTTGTGATACTTTGAGCTCTGGTTGAATGATAAGTGTTGCAGTTTAAATAATTTTCGTAGTTAGAAATTATGAAATGCTCTGTTAAAAGCAAGGGAGTTTTTATGTCCGTTACAGTAAAAGAAAATGCCTGACAAAGTAGGGCTTGGACAGATTCCAAGTGCTTGTACAAATGTGCTAAAGAAATGAGCAAAAAAAGTCATTTATTCCTTTATCGTATTGACTAACTAATGTCCTGTCCTCGTTAGTTAGATCAACGAAATGCTGTGGTGTTTGTCAAAGAAAAAAATAAAAGTATTTTAGTTTAAAATGACAGTTAGAAAGAATGTGGACCAGCGTAATACTTTGAGTTTACAGCTTGTCCAAAGTCATTCATTATTAATACTATTAGTAATATCTTCGGTAAAGGCTTTGATGCATAAAATATTTCTGCATAATTAAAATATTTATTATTAAGGTAGGTTGTGTACTTTTGTCCAACTGAGCAATCTTGCTTTCATAAAATATACCAACTTTTTAATGACTGATGATTAACATGCTGTAATACACAGTGTAAATTTAAAAGCTCAAATGCTGTACATGAGAGGTTAAGCTTTATTGGCTCCTCCTGGTGGTTTTACAAGGTGATTCCGGATACTTTCAACAAGGATGGGACATTAGTTAGACAATATGATAAAGGAATAACTTACTTTTTTGTTTATTTCTTTACCACATTTATTTGACCATTTCCATCGATTGTACAAGTACTGAAAAATTGTTCAATCCCTAGTTCGTCGGGCATTTTCACACCTGAAGAAGGCTTGTGTTTTCTCTCTTCTGTTTTTAAGCATGTGTACAATGCTGTAATACAATTTAAAATAATTAAAAGTTTAAACAGTATCAACTAAGCTCCATTAATATAAGTATCGAGTGGTATTAAATTAATACAGCTTTTTAACATAGATTACACTTTTCTAAAATGTATTTAAAAATATAAATGATTACAATCTAATCTTTCCACATTTGATCCCAAAATCCCAGGAAAAATAAATCTAAACGGGGAGAAAGCTATGCTGAAATTTCTCTTTTTTAATTTCTCTTTTTTTCTTGGAAAAACATCTTACCCGCTGCAATCCGGGCACAGAAGGATTAAAAGAAGTGAGACAGGCAGGGGGGAGGGTATAACAAAGAGGTATCCAGGTAACAGTGAAACTGGCGGACAGTCTGGGGAGTGCTTTGTGTATATTCTAATGGCAGTGGGGGCAGGGTGTGTGGGAACAGGCTTCCCAGTTAAAATGTTTAGGGAGAAATTGAGTATTGGTGTGTATTTTTTCTTTAAAATACCAATAACAGCAACATACAGTTTACATAATATGTTTAAGTTCCTAAAATAATATCGTTTATGACCTTTATGACTTTTGTTATGCTCCTCTGCGTTTTATGCTTAGCTACTAAAATTTCCCTTTTTTGATGGGGGCGGGGGACATTCGGGAATGTGAGTCTGATTAAGAATGAATAAAAGCATTTTATTAAAAACGCGTTTGCGTTTGTCTGGGTGCTGACAAAGTAAAAAACAAATTCCCTTCCCCCCACGGAAAGACAGACACATGTTTTCACAGCTTAGTAGTCACTATTCAGACGCAGGCAAGCAGCTCCTAGAGAAAACATCAACTTTATTTAAATTCCAACGAAAGTATTAATGTTTTTTAATTACCGTACTCTTATGGAACATGCCACCAGCCATCTGCATAGAATGATTAAAAAATCACTTTGACAGATTGTCTTTAAATCAATTGTTGATTTAAAGTTTGACAGTAAATGTTTATATTGTAACGGATACTTTACAGCCTCCATTTCTCTATAAAAATCTAAAAGATCGTTTGCGCAGCCTAAGAGGTGGGCGAATGCACTACAATAGATTAGCATACTGTAGAGGAAAACAGTATAGGCATCGTTGATATGAGGACTTTTGAAACCAAATTTCCCAATGTTAATATGTGCTTTTCTATATTTATTGTCAATTAATTGTCCATAATTTTACTATTCTATATTTTCAAAGAAATGTTTGTTAAAAGAAAAGTCATGGCACTGGCTAGATTTAAACAGCCAACCTGGGGGTTACTAATCCGGCACCTAGACCACCAGGCTACCAGCACAGTCCCATAAGAGTGGTGAAACAGCATATACTATTCTCGTGTCGTAGTACATGAATATAATTATATTGTTATAAATTTCTTTAGATACGTGATTCCACATTATATTCCCTATTAATCAAATTCTAAAAGTATGCTTGTTGACTCTGGTATCGAGCGTATTCGCAGAAAAGCTTAAAACTACCACTTTTTATACACATGCTATTTCACATGTTAGTTAAAGACTTCGATGCTTAAAATGTTTAGGGAGAAATGGAATACTGGTGTATATTTTTTCTTTTAAGTACCGAGACCAGCCATATACAGTTTACATACTGTAATACTGTATGTTTATGTTCCAAAATTAATATCGTTTCTGGCCTTCACACGCGTTATGGTCCTATTCTTTTTATGCTCAGCTACTAAGATTACCCTTCAGTGGTAAAATTCCTTATAAATACTCAATACTTAAACGGGCACAGTTAAGACATTAAATATACATATACATACTGTATACATGTGGGTAGCTGCGTCAGCATGCGTAGGCTGCAAAGGAACAAATAATAGGTTTATTCCATGCTGAAAAAAAGAAGAAAGAGAACACAACGTTTCGGCCGTGGAGAAAATTTAAAAGAACAGTAGTCTGTCGTTAATTACAGTTGCTCAGTTTAGTACATAGCAATCTAAATAAAACATATAGTATAATCCAAATTGTTGGTACTGTGCTTTTTCAGGTTAATGTATTTTCTTTGCATAAAATATTACAATGGTCTTGAAATGGTTATTTTTTATTTTCCACTATCAAAATTTCCATTTAGTTACATGATTCCATGTTAATATTCCCTATTAAGTGGATTTTAAGAGGTATTAAAATGGATTAAATAAAACTACCATTTCACTCACATGTAATGCACCACAAGTACCACCTCTCAATCTTCTTTGTGCAGTGAAGAGCTATTTTCAGCATGCCAAAACACACAGTAGTATACCACACCTTGGTTACCAATTATGTGAGTGTTGATGCACACTGGCTGAATCTGTAGAGAAATTCATCTGGCTAGTAGATAATTAGGATTGTTTGATAGGCCCCTTCATAATCTTTGTAATCCTCTCTTTACAGTCTCTCTTCTCTTTGCTTTAGCACCATTTCCTTTGCATGTTGTTTTACACATGTCACACATTCTTGATTTTCCTCTTAAATAAACTTTAAAATGTTGTTGTGTATTTAAATAATCAATAATGAGCAATAGATAGCATCAGAATAATTTGTGATTTGTATTTTTCGGGGGGGCTTTTTAATTAAAAACAACAGGAAATACAATGTGGTTATACAAACTGAAATTAACTATTTCCATAACAAATACACAAGAGATTTATTTTTCACACATGTACAAGACTTATTTTAAATTTAACTGAAGCCTACTTATTGTTACCACAATAATTTTTCAAAAGTTCAGTGGAATTTTAGAACTTCTATTGAGTTTTTTTTTCATCACATATACTTTAGAACATTTAACTCTTTATATCTGAAACCTCAAGTGAAAGTCTTTTCACTTTCAGTATTCCTAGTCATTCTCCTTGTGCACTTTTGGAGTAATTGACATCTAAAAAAATTTATTCACTGATCAGAAAAAAAGAATACGTGCACAACGTTTGTTGCTGTCATTCACATGTGTCTGTTCTCTGCATAATTTCTACATTTCTATTTCTATATCAGCTCCCCCAGGCCTGATACAATATATTGTATTCTGTGTGTGTTGAATAATGCCTGTTTATTTCATGAAAATACTCAGAATCATAGGGTGAATATGCTACATCCCTCACAGGTGCTTTTAGTTCATCATGGAACTTGTAAAAATATTCAGAACTGCCATATCTGTTGTTTCAAACGTACAAAAACAAAACCACGTAAAATAGTACCAAAGGCAACCAAAGGAGTTTCTACTATCTGAATCACCTGTGTATTTAACTCACAACTCACAACTGGCAACCCACTGAAGCTAAGCAGGTATGAGCCTGGTCAGTACCTTGATGGGAGACCTCCTGGGAAAACTAAGGTTGCTGCTGGACGAGGTGTTAGTAGGGCCAGCAGGGGGTGCTCACCCTGTGGTCCATGTGGGTCCTAATGCCCCAGTATAGTGACGGGGACACTATACCGTAAACAGGCGCTGTCCTTGGGATGAGATGTAAAACTGACGTCCTTACTCTCTGGGGTCATTAAAAATCCCAGAGTGTTTCTCGAAAAGAGTAGGGGTGTAACCCTGGTGTCCTGGCCAAATTTCCCATTGGCCCTTATCAATCATGGCCTCCTAATAATCCCTCTCTATGAATTGGCTACATTACTCTGCTCTCCTCCCCACTGATAGCTGATGTGTGGTGAGTGTTCTGTTGCACTATGGCTGCCATCGCATCATCGAGGTGGATGCTGTACATTGGTGGTGGTGGAGGGGAGTCCCCATTACCTGTAAAACGCTGTGGAGCGTGGAGTGGAGTGTCCAGAAAAGCATTATATAAGTGTAAGCAATTATTTATTATTATTACTTAAATGACAAATTTCGAAGCAATTTTAAGTGGAACAATTTCATAATGAAGTTTTAATTGCACCATAAACTAGGACTAGGAACTTATACAGCATATAGAATATGTATATACTGTATCCTTAACTTGACAATATGCTTGAGCACGTCATGTTTTGTTCCCCTTCAAGAATTGAAAGCAGCCATCACCAATGAGATGATGGCACGTCACAGACCCTTTCAGAACTAGATGACCGTTCAGCTCAGTAGGACACTGTCTCACCACTCTGGTCCTTCTTCTAGAAGTTGTGGTGACATGGTTGAATGTATGCTGTTTTAGCCTCATTGCTGCCCTAGCACCCAACCTCCTAAGCTGAACATGCTTCTTTTGGAATTGATTTAATTATCCTTGAAATCCTACACATTTGACGATCTTGAAAATATTTCTTTATATTATGGTCCTTTACTGTAGGAGTGCATTCATGATCTAATATTTCCATAGCACTCCCAAAGGAAATAAGAACCTTTTTTCATATTTAACTGACGGGACTTCTCTTAAGCGTGTGTTGAGTGACAACAACCTACTGTATGTGGTCATCACAATCATACCAGGTGGTTGGTGCTAGGAGAGAGAACATGCCTTGACAACTTTGTATAGTATATCTTCTTTGTGGTGTGCAGGAAGATCATCTATATAATAAAGAGGGACAGCAGGCCTTCTGCTAGTGAATCTCTAGCATTTCCACAGGCTACTGAGTGTCCCTCCTTCTCCTAATCCCAGGTCACTTACAGATGCAGCCATTCAAAGTCCGCGGTACAAACCCGTACCGCGGGCAACTCACTACGTCATAGCACGTCATAACGCGCCATACTGCGGTACGTGATTGGCTGGCCAAAATGACCGACAGGGGCACTCGTGGTGCGTTGGTCGGTCGTGGAAAGATTTGATCATTTAATGTCTTTACTGTGCACATTTTAATCCACTTATTATTGAATATTTATATGGAATTTTATAACTAAAGGAAATTTTAGTAGCTGAGCATAAAAAGAAGAGGAGCATAACGCATCTAAAGGTCATAAAAGATATTAATTTAGGAACAACTAAATTTTGGCTATGCCAGAGTAAACCTCTGGACCCCGAAAAGGCATATCTGTTCAGTGCCCCTATTACACCAGATCGCAAGCTAGGTCCTATTTTTACAAGCTTCTCTCTAAGTCTCAGTGGACCACTAAATAGTAACAACTGCTGTATACCTTGGTGATGCACTAAATTCTTCTTCTACTTTCATGTTGTAATACTGAATAAGAAAAAAATTCAGAAGGCTTGGTCTTTACTATGTACAGAAACTCACATAAATGTGCTGAAGCAGATGGCTTTTCTACTGCTATAGCCCTTTAGTCCTGTATCACAGTGGACCCACATATTAATTTCGATAGACAACTCCACTCTGATCAAGTCTATGAGTCATCAGCCTATTTTCAGTCAGGTGATTAGATTGCTTAATTTCATATTTTATTTCTCATGGAAACATACCAATTGTCCTAAATGGGTAAGACTAGTATTAGTTATATCCAGTGTAGCACCAATATTTTTTAATAGTAATATTTATATTTCTAAATATAATATTTATATTTAGAAATAACTCTCTGACCATTCATTGATGCTTCTGTGTTCACAAGTTTACCACCACATCTGGGTGACGATCTTAGCCACAGGCCATGGTTTATTATCCAAAAGTGACTATCCACCACATTTCATGACATTACATACAATCACCAACCAAGATTTCCAGGTTTTAAAGGTAGAGCTCTCTTTCTACTGTGATCTGGAAATCAAACCTTTGCAAAATGACAAAAATACACCAGACTGTCCATTGATGTGTGAGTCTGAAGACTTAAATTTTTTGTCCAAGATGTTAAGTTTACAGTGAGCCCATATGTAACAGAATACTGCCCAAGGTGCTTTCTACATAGTGAGACCTTGTGACTATCAAGCTGTCTAGCTGTGACACTTGATCACTAGAATTATTTCAGTTGGATTGTCATTGACATGCCTAAATATATAAGGAGCCGCTGTATCCGGAAGCAAATTGTACTTCTTTCCACCCATAAGAAATGCTTGGACCAAATTCATGCACAAATGTTTAGAATTATGTTTAAAACTTTTTCACAGTTCCTCAGGCTCAGACGACTTTTCTGTGACAACATGATCTTCCATAACCAAGCCTTAAAAATACACTATTTTTTCATTAACAGAGGATGCCCTATCAATGTTATTGACAGGGCCCTTTCCCGAGTCAACAGTAGCCCTCGGATCATCTACCCAATTAGGAGCTCACAGACTCACCGCATTTCATTGGTGATCCCCACCAATCTTCTAACACTGTTTTTTTTCCCAGGACCAACTCCTCCAACTTACGGAATGACCCCTCCACTGGTACCTTCTTTTCTGACTGCCCTAGCATCTCATAAGTGTGCAATTTTGGTCACCATGTTACAAAAAAATATATAATTTTGGAAAGCTCCAGAGAAGAATGGCAAGATACATACCTCAGATTAAAGAAATTTCCTACACTACAGTCTTACAGGTATGCAATAAGTCACTGTGTAGTTCAGTGTAGTTTTGAAATAAATTTATTATGATGGGCCCTCTAAAGAGATGAGCAGAGAGACAACATCATTCACTTTGAAGCACAGGCCAGTTCAACTTTGACACAGCCTCACAGCCTGAACAGCTACATGTGCTTCTTTATAAATAACAAAAAAAAAACATCACTAGAACAAGACATATTTGGAACAAATGAATATTTAATACACCAGCTTGAAAATAATACCTCTAAACCTCAGAAATGAAGACTTTGCAACATCCAGTTGTCACTCATCTCTCTTAGTCTAAATAAAAACCTGTCACTATCACTATCAGAGTCACGAGTTAGGTGTTGCCTGCTTTCTTAACAAAAAGGAACTAGGACATATTTAGAAACTTATGGAAGTTCATTGAATAAGGGTCGTGCTTTTGCACATAAAATGATGTTGAACTGTGGAACATGCCATGCTAGACAGCTAATTTTTTTCAATAAACACCTGGATGATCTACTTGAAACCAAATTACTTAGATAAACCGAATGATCTAATTTAGTGTGTGGCATATTCTTATGTTCTCATTGGATCAATGTGTATCTGGCAGAAAATTTCTTGTTATAAATTCATGATAGTTGATTGAGTTATGTTGCGCTGCAGAGTTACCATATGTGTTACAATGATTAAATTGGGTTTACATTTTCATTCAGGGAATTTCTGATATTATCATATACAATTCTTTTTTTAAGATTTCTTATAAACAGTAATTTATTTTCACTTTTTTCTTGGTTCCTTTGCAATAAGTAAGCTAAAATAAAAGTGAAAGGTTTGGACTGATCTGATAAGTCAGGAGAGTTACATGTGCAGGAGCAGCTTATGCATTGATTTTTTCTACTTCTTTTCTTCTCCTTTGCAGCCTACACATGCTGACGCAGCTACCTACAGTACTTGAACTACTTAATTATATTATGTCAGTTATGCACGATATCAAAGTATATAATACTGTAATACTGTATGTAAGAACAGAAAAGTTGCATTTGTGGTGTCTTGAACTATTTCATCTTAACTTTACTGATTTGAAAGTCACTATGTCTAATATATTTTATAATAAATAATTACTATATTGACATTTTTATTATTTTTATTTGTCACAGTATATTAAATATTCACTTTTCATTCACAATCTTTTAACTCTATTGTGGTACTTGGGACCTATCTGATATTAAACTGAGGAACGAGGACGGTAACTTCAGGCTTATAACAATCTTGCCATTTCCAGAACATTCTGGAACATTCTGGATACAATGTTTTCTCTTAAATTGCTGGAAAAGTTTTAAAAATCATGGGGCTGGTGTTATATTAAATTTTAAGATCAAATAGTGGCATCATAATTATAATATAGCATTCAAATTATAATCATATATTCCATATAGTCATGCCACTCGCCAAAAAATATGATGCAGTATCTCGGGAATTAAATGCAATGGGTGTTTGTGCTGTGGGGGAAAACTTCCTGTGCAGAGAGACTCTCTGTGTTCATGTGGTTTATATCCACAGTCCAAAAACATTCCAGTGGATTAAGGAATGTTTTTGGACATGGGTGCTGTCCTGTCCAGGGTGTATCCTGTCTTGTCCAGGATGAATCCTGGAGTATGCCTGTTTCTTGGCATGATGCTGTACTGGATAAAATGGTTGGAAAATGGATGGACTGTTAAATTTATATTCTAAATTTAACAGTGCCTCGGCTACTCAGTTTTTTTCCCACAGTTAAACAATCTAAAATGTCACCAAGGGTGGAACCATAAAGTGTAATGGAGTCCTCAAGTCTCGATGTATGACAGCATTTGACAGGAGAACTTAAATAAAAAAGGAAATTGAATCTTAAAAGAACTGATGTTGTAAAATTACTAGTAAGCATAGATTTGTACCAGGATTCCAGAATAGTGGTTCGGGTAACTCAGTATGCAGCACAGAAGTAACAAGACCATCATTGATCTCAGCCAATAAAGGGTAGATGGTTTGCATTGTACCAAGACAAAATTAAGGATACAGAAATAATAATAACTGCAGCAAATATATTTTTGTCAGAGCAAGACTCAAGATCCATCAGACAGTTTAAAACGAAAGGACCAATTCAGTTGTCATCACATGAAAATTCAACATACTATACAACTCCTACTAATAATTCTAATACAACATAATTAAATTACAAAGTGAAATACAGTCCGTAAGGTTTTATTGTCTCATGAGATAAAAAATAGTAAAGAAACAATTAATCAGAACATTTCTATCAAATTTATATCAATATCATATCCCCAAAATCTCAAAAACCTATTTTTATGATCCGCAGGTTACTCACACGTGGTTGTGATATATTAGAGCCCAAGTGCAAGATACCATGGAGTGGCCGATCACTTAAGGACACCCAACTGAATGAGGGCTAGGATGCTCCAGCAGAAAGGAACAGTGAGAATGGAAAGACAGAAAGAAACCAGGTGGAGCACAACAGTCCAGAACAGTCCAACTGTCTGGATCCCTGGTGACCAGAGAGAGTGGTTGACACAACAAAGTCCCAGCCCCTACTTAAACTGCCATTCCCAGACCACCAACCAGGGTCTCTGACCCTTTTCTCTGGACAGGACCAGCTACAGTGCCCCCACTGGGAAAGGGGGCAGCTCCAAACTGGGACGCAGACCTTTATGTAGCCAGGGGTACAGGCCGGCAAACTCACAGGCCGATGCGTGGGACAGAAAATAAGTCTCCTTGGGGTGCAGCTGAGGTTGCCCTAGAGGCTTTACTGAGAGGAAGTCTTCAGGCAGACAGGGACTGGAACAGAGGTGCATGGTTGAACAGGGAGGAATCTGGGGTCCTGCACAGCAGGAGCTCCCTCCTGGATGTGGGACAAGACTGCCAGGAGAGAAGGCCAGCAGGGAAAAGTCCAGGGAGTCCCAGGGTGGAGACCAGGAGCCACTGTACAGTCCAGTTCAGGAGGTGGTGGTTATAAGTAAATATTGGAACTGGATTATTCTGGAACAGGTTCTGAGCAGACCGCAGTAATCAGGAGCAGTGTCTGAGCAGGCTGCAGCAATCAGGAGTAGGGTGTGAGCAGACTGCCGTAATCTGGAGCAGGGTGAGAGCAGACTGCTTTATCAGCAAGAGGTGGGTGGTCAGAGTCTAGCCCAGGGATCTCTACCCTAGCAAAACATCCCATCAGGGCAGCCTCGGCTATAGAGCAGGATCTCGTGCCAAGCTTCCGGGGCAGAACAGGATATTTGATGTTGGAGGGTTATTCTGGTGTTGAGGACCACAGATAAGTGTGCAGACAGGTTTCAGGATCTAAGGTGAGACTGGGGAACTGGAGAACAGAGCAGAACAGGCAGGACAGGGAAAAAATAAAACCAGGATGTGGTTCAGATGTGGAACTGGAAGGCGGTATAAAGACAATGACAGAGCCCCTATGAAGCAGGGCTCTGGCTTAAATAGAGGCAGGAATAATTATGCCCATCACCTGAAGGGAATCTGAATTACACAGCAAACCCTGGAAAACCGTGAGCCCTTGTGAAAATGAAACAGTTTCCCAGGGTTCACTAGGCGAGAGATGCAGTTCAGGATGCTATAATAACACCTATATTAATAATTGATTGATTCATTAATTAGGGGCGTGATATACAAATACTGTACATCAATTTTAAGATGCAATTAGATCCTTCTTAAGTTTGAAGAGTTTTCATTAAATTGATCATTTAATTAATCATTTTTATTTAATAATGAAATGAATTATCATGAGTCAAAAAAAATCTACAATATTGAATCTAGGGGTGGTGAAGTTCAGCTGGCAAGTCTTCAGGCTTATAACTAGTGGATTGTAACTTCCAATATCTACTACAGATATTACTGTCTTCCCAACTTAATGAATGGTGTTCTTTCTGCAATGGACTGGCATTCGTTCAAGGGAGAAGTCATATAGTTTTCATTTACATAATGCCAGTGAAACTAGGATAAGCTGCAGTCCAGATATAGAAATTACCTAATTTCTGTTCGTTTGTACTATATACTATGTGACACAGGAGTCTAGATAATTATGTGATGAATACTGGCCAGAGATCAGAAATCAAAAATATATAACAGATTCTCCAACCTGATATCCATCATCTCTAGCTTTAAAGTTTTGTATGCCAATCTGTGACCATGTAACCCTCCTACAGTACAATTTGTTGAGACCACTTCAAAGCAGTTCCCAAAAATGAAACAGTCCACCATCCAAAAAGGCCTGTTTATTTCAACAACAACAACAACAACAACAACAACAACAGAGCGCAAACAACTGACTCTCAACAGAGCCACCTCTTTCAGCTCCCAACTGAAGACTGACTCACAGAGCTTAACCTCTGCCTTTTATTGCAGAGGCTCCCCCCCCTTTTAAACACCCACTCTTAAAGAAACTCACTACTAAACAGACAAATTCACCTCAATAAAAACACAGGCTTTAAAAACAAGCTTTAAATCTGGCCCTGCCTCTAAATTTGGTTTTGACTGTTAAACCAAAATGAGGTGAAGTGGCTGCAGCCAACAAACAACCAATAAACCACCCACAAAAAGGTAAGAATTATATTAACTTCAAACATATAGTGTATGGGACCAAGCCCATCACACAATCCTTTACTTCTTTAATTTTTTCTAAGACATCTAAGGCATCTCAATCTTGTCTTATTAACATTTTAAAATCACTGAAAACTAAAATATTATTTTTATCAGTTCTATAACAGCTTCAAATTTATATTATTTATATTTTATTGTTAGGCTGTGATCCTTGAGAATCAGGGCTGTGGCTTTAGATCACCAAACTCAAGGCACAGAGTCTCTGGGAACCTCACGTGATGTGAGGGTTATTTTGAAAATAAGTGAATGATATCAGGAAAATGAGAGGATAGAATAAAGCAGGTGAATTAGCCTTTCACTAGTAGTACAAAGGGAAATTAAACTGTTTTGAAGACTGTGAAAGGAAGAAAAAGAAACATAAAAAGAAGTGGACCACCTTAGGGTTTTTCACCCTGGTAGGAAAAATAAAAAAAGAAATGAGAACCTGCCTCACCAGAGACAGCAGACAGAGCTGGCATGGTAATGCTGGTAGGCAACCACAGGACTGGACCTGATGAGGATGGTAAATTAGATTCAGCAGATTGAAAAGAAAAGATTGCTGGTATGAAAAGGAAAAACAATGTCTGCTCTTTCTGATCTTCATAGCAGACCTTGAGAAGAGAAAGGGTGAGTTAAAAAAGTCAAGAAATGCTGGAGGGAAAATGTTCCTCATTCAGTGTATCCAAAGCAAAAAAAAAAGCTCAGTTGGTGAACAGATTACTAAATGTCAGAGCGGCAAGAGGAGCATTGAAAGGTCTTAAATAGTGCTCCTGGAATTTATTGGTTGCCAGATTGAATGAATGAAGATGGCCTAGATATGCTTCCCGATTGCATGTGCACCGGATCTTGGTTGAGATCGTGTGCTAATGTGCTGCTGGTCAGTAGCAATGCCGGGACGCGATCCACTACCATCTCAGGGGTAACATTTATATTTTTACAATAGATAATGAACATATTGAATGAAACAACTACATGCAGTGAAAACTAAAGTCTAAAGTCCTTTGGAACAGTCTACCTCTGGTTGTTTCTGCCACTTTCATCTAATATCCAGAAGAGTGTACTAACTTCTAGCTGTTCAAAAAGGACTATACAGATGCACCCATTCAAAATGCGTGGTACAAACCCATGGTACGGTAAACTACCCACAAGCCACCGCGGTAAGTGATTGGCTGGCCAAAATGACCGACAGGGGCACTCGTGGTGCATTGGTTGGTAATAAAAAGATTTAATCATTTAATGTCTTTACTGTGCACATTTTAATCCACTTAGTTTTGAATATTTACAGATGCAGCCATTCAAAATGCGCGGGCGATACTGCATTATTTTGCGGTACGCTGTACGCAGTCTACCGCGAGTTACCGGTAAATACCGCGAGTTACCGTAAATTCTCCTATAATACAGTGTGGTGTCTCCGGGGGAATAGTTTATGTAAACGAAGGTCGTACTTACACCACACTTTACTGTCCTCCGATCCGTGGCGTTTCTTCCAACAACTGTCTTCCGAATACAGTCCGTAATCCGTTCCCTTAGTCCTGATTCGTTCCGAGTTCCAAAAGTCCGTAATAAAGACAATCCGCGATGTATCCTAAACCAGTGTCCGTAATCCAAAATCATAAACCTTTCTCCTTGCAGTCGCTCGTTTGCCCGATCCTTAATATCCACCTCTTTCCACTCTTTTCCTCCAAAACGCATTCACCTTACCGGCTTCCGCCCCGTTCACTGCCTCTGGGCCACTTATATTCCGGTTCCTGATGCGTCTCAGCTGTGTCTCGTTGTTTCTTAAGGTAGACCCTTTCCATCTACTGGTCAGCTGACTCTTTTTGTCCGCCATCTTGCTAAGGTCAATCTCTAGCATTTTCAGTGTTTCATTTCGGAAATACCTGTTAGAGATTACCCTTCCCCGGGTCCTCTTACAACAGCAAGCAAAATAATAGTATCCAGAATTTCCGCAAGGTGGAGCTAATAAAGCTCAACCTCTCATGTTTTGAGCTGTCGCCATCAAAGTCTTTA
This sequence comes from Lepisosteus platostomus, assembly GCF_059453375.1. NCBI lineage: Eukaryota > Metazoa > Chordata > Actinopteri > Semionotiformes > Lepisosteidae > Lepisosteus > Lepisosteus platostomus. The sequence continues at coordinate 49,632,014 of NC_142612.1, read as the reverse complement.
ACGAAGATATTACTAATAGTATTAATAATGAATGACCTTGGACAAGCTGTAAGTGTAAACTCAAAGTATTGCCCTGGTCAACATTCTTTTTTTGATTGACCGTCTTTGTAAAAGTAAGACCACAGCATTTCGCAATCACGCATTTGTTTCCAATCATGCAAAGTACAGTGATTCACCATGCCTTTCACATGCTCATAAAAGAGATTGATTTAGGAACATAAACATATTACCGTATGCAAACTGTACTGTATACAGTATGTATATGTATATTTAATGTCTTAACTGTGCCCGTTTAAGTATTGAATATTCATATCTAATTTTACCACTGAAGGGAAATCTTAGTAGCTGAGCATAAAAAGAATAGGAGCATACTGCAACGCGTGTGAAAGCCATAAACGATATTAATTTTGGAACATAAACATACAGTATATGGCTGGTCTCGGTACTTTAAAGAAAACATACACGAAACATGGTTTCATTATGACCAGAATCGGTCTTGAGATATTTTTAACTTGATTTACAGTATTTGAGAGGTATGTCTTAACACCGATACTACAGTGCTTAAGTACTGCTCACGTATATGTTTCTAGGTTTATATTATGCATTTCATACAGTCAAATTACTTTTGAGCAACTAATAAGAAGCGCGAAACGGTATGCGTTTTAGTTTTGTTTTGTGCTGGGACCCGTGGATTGATTAGAGATATCAAGTACATACAAGTCATTTTTTAAATGTTGTAGTTCGTCTTTAAAAAATGTTATGAGTACATCATCTATCAACAATTACACAGGTTCTGTTTCCATATTGCGGATTTTGGTTACGTAATATTATTTTCTAGATTTCACGTTGTGAATATATGATTTGGGCAAACAGAGCCGCAAAGAAGTACATTATGGGTTGTTTTTTTTTTTTTTGCAGTTTTATCTAGAACAAGCGATGCTTCAACCTTTGTCTGATTCTTGTGAAACTATCCACACGACAGTTACAGTACCTAGGAGTTGACTTCAGTGATGTCACTGATGGGATGTTTCTAAAAATCCATCCTCTGTAAAACGTCTTCTCTAGTTGTCCTGCATATGTATTCGCTAATGAAGCTGTGTGTTCTGAGCCTGGATCTCTACATTTCTGTATGAACCAGCTTAGAGGGCTAAAGACAGCTTGTGTTTAAATTGAGTGTAAGGCAATTTATGCTTCTAAAGTCATGGTCAGCATTTATTATTGTACTGTGCTGTAAACTTGTTCTGTGCCAAGTCACATTATTTTATAGCGTTTTTATAGCGTTATCGAATCCGGTGGCGCTGTGTGTTAGTTTCCTGACTCCCATGTCACATGGTCTGTGATTGAAACCTGTAAAACCGGATTAATTCGTCGCAGCCAGCACTCCGGTTGTAAAGTAGAAGCAGGCGAGATTTCCAGCGAAAAACACCTCCCCCTTCTTCAGGTGTGAGGGTCTTCTGCTCAGAATGAAACGCTAAAATGTAATGTAGGCTCTGAATGGGTTCAATTATGATTTGGGCTTGATTAAGGTCGCTGCCTTTCATCTAAAACCCTACTTGAATCCTTCTAAACTAAAAATCAGTGTTAGTGAGCTCTAAATAAAGAGGTATCCAGGTAACAGTTAAACGGGCGGACAGTCTGGGGAGATCGCCCGTTTTCCATGTAAATAGTTCCGCACCCCTTGGTGTTTCTCTTGCTCTCTCTCGGGTCACCTGATCATTAGCTCGAAAGATTTGAGTGTTTTGTGTATATTCTAATGTTAGTGGGGGCAGGGTGTGTGGGAACAGGTTTGGTTGAAATTGCATTGGAGATCTATGTTCTTCACACCTGAAACATTTTCTCTGAAAGCATTTTCTTCGCAGTTTAACCGATCTTGTTACAGCATGTTACAGTTTACTATTATTAACCATATTAATTTTAAGTGCTTAATGTAAAATCTTGTAAAAATATATTTTCATTGTTCAAATATACATTAATATACATTAAGTCTGACTATCATATAATAAGTTAAATACAAAACTAAAGAAAAAATAGGGTTAAATATAATTCAAAATATTTTGCTAACAATGTTAACTGTTTATGAATAATAAAATGTATTAACTAAGGAGTAGGATGGCACAGTTGTTAGTATGTTTTTTGTTTTGTTTCTTTTTCATAAATACAACAGTAGTACCTGATGTCTCAGTGGCTTTCAAAATTAAATTATGCATGCAAACCTGTGAACTAGAAAGATAACTAAGATATCCATCCATTTATAATGGTGGCAAAGTGGTTAGCATTGCTATCTTGCAGCACTGGGGTCCTAGGTTCAATTCCTGCCAACCTGTGTGTGTGGTGTTTACATGTTCTCTCTGGGTTACATGGTTTTTCTCCATATGTGTGATATGACTCCCTCTCGCACTCCAAAACATACTGGTAAGTTAATTGGTTTATGGGAAAACTGGCCCTGGTGTGTGTGTGTTTGTGTCTGTCTGTCCTGTGATGGACTGGCGCTATGTCCAGGGTGTATTCTGCCTTGTGTACGTTGCTTACTTGGATAGGCTCCAAATCCTCTGTACTGGATAAAGAGATTAGAAATGGAAGTAAAGGCACTGTGTGGATGGAACTTTACACAGTGTTAGAAACCCACTATGAAATGGCAGCATCTCTATAGAATAAAATATTTTATAGTGCTGGCTTAAGGAAACAGCCTTTCCACCTCTCTTGCACATCAGTATCCATACCTAGTTATTTAAACAAATTGCCTCTAATTATAAACATCTTAATATGCTGGCTCTGTGGATCCGCATCAGCTATGTTTGCCCATTCCTTCAATTCATGTGCATCCAACACACAGTTCAATGCCAGCAACTACACATAATCTAAAATACAATCCTTATTTCAGTATCTATGTAAACATATAGTCTGTTAACTTCATCATCTTCATCAAAAGTATGCCTAACCCCATTAGGAAGTGTTCTTGTTATAAGTGTATTCCTCAGCTTTCCGCAAATTATCTTCTTCTTGCCAACATCTCTAGTCTTTTATCCTGCAATAACTCAGCCAACACTTAAATCTCCAAAAGCTGCTTGTGTTAATTTCTTTAAATCACAAATATCATGCGTAAATACTGGCCATGTAATACTCTGCATTGTGGAATAATAGTTTATTTTAAAGGGAACTAGAGAAACTAAGAACTAGAGAAATCAAGAAAGGCTTTTTTTCTAGAATTAATAAATGCACATCCTGTTCACTGGGGAAATTAAATCCACACTGAGCAATCTTCAATACGTTCAGAATATGACAGCAAGAATCCTATCAGGGATGCATTACACCTGTTTTCAAGTCCTTGCACTGGTTACCTATCAGATTTTGAGTCAACTTCAAAATCCTTATCCTCCTTATATACTGTCCTACAACTGTTATTATTGATCTCCGAATTATTGTACTTGACATGACTTCATTCAGCCTTTCCTGAACGTCTATGACAGGCAGATCTTTTGCAGCTGACATTTCACTGTTTTAAACGAACAAGAAATTAGATTACTCATAAATCACTTATTCTATATAAACACAGCGTAATTGCCCTCTGAAAATCCTCTTTTTCTTGTTCGTTTTAGAGACCTTGATCGAAACTGATTTTAGATGTCAGAAAGGATTTATTTTCTCTGTATTTCCTACATTGCTTTGTCGAGATTTTAACTTTATATCTAACTTTATATCTAGGCTCAGATTTCAACTATAAATCGTACAGTAATTAATAGCAGTAAATACTGATGTTTATACATAAAAAAGTCATGCCTTGGAGTATAGACCCCCAAAGGAATGCCATAGACTCAAACTGCAAAATAAACACATACAGAAAGAAAGTATTTGTATTGTAATTGCAAATCCTGGTACTGTATGAGTGATTGGTATGACTTTCCTCATTACAAATCTCTTATTAGAATTTAAATTTCTCTGTAACTCCAGGTCAGAACAGAGAAAATGTAACTGCCTTAAGGAGTTTACGATTATGAAAAATAAAAGGATAAGCATGATACGTATGTCTTCTGTCATTTTCTAAGTCATGTTACTGAGCACCAAATCTTATTGAGAATATGAATCCATTTAAGGTTTATACCATTAAAGTAACGGTTTATTCCATGCTGAAAATGTTTGTACCAGACTTTTTTGAGGCCTGTTTAATTGTGTCTGAAGTTTGATGTTGTAAATTTTATTGTTAAAAAGATCCATGAAAATGTCACTACTAAAGTTAGCTGGTACTGTTGGTATTGTAAGTGGCAAGTAGAGCTCATATTTTAGATTTTGTGTAGTTGCTAGCGTTGAACTGTGTGTTGGATGCACATGAATTGAAGGAATGGGCAAACAAAGCTGATGCGGATCCACAGAGCCAGCATATTAAGATGTTTATAATTAGAGGCAATTTGTTTAAATAACTAGGTATGGATACTGATGTGCAAGAGAGGTGGAAAGGCTGTTTCCTTAAGCCAGCACTATAAAATGTTTTATTCTCAGTGAGATGCTGCCATTTCAAAGTGGATTTCTAACACTGTGTATAGTTCCATCCACACAGTGCCTTTACTTCCATCCATTTCTAATCTCTTTATCCAGTACAGAGGATTTGGAGCCTCTCCCAGTAAGCGACGGACACAAGGCAGAATACACCCTGGACATAGCGCCAGTCCATCACAGGACAGACAGACACAAACACACACACACCAGGGCCAGTTTAAATCTAACCTCAGAACCTTTCTTTTCAGAAGACTTAGTGTCTGTATCTGCTTCATTTTCTAATTTTGGTAGCACCTCTAACTGCTTGTCTTTCTTATATGCATTTACTTTGTAATCTGTGGTCCTTTTATCTGTTTTTACATCTACTGTATTGCTTTGAGATGCCACCTTTAATGGTGATATATCAAATAAAGTTTTTTTATTATTGTTATAGGGAAACATGATCAGATTTTCCCTGGTTCAGAAAAAAAGATCTAAAGTATACTAGTTTGTCACTCTTCTCATTCCCTTTGCTAAATGACTTTTCATACTAATCTGATCAATCTAACTGCCAGTTTTCTGTGCTTTCTCTATCCTGCTAGATTTGCAATTATTCTGAAAATTTTCATCTTGAAATAACTCATTTCTAAATACCTTTTTTCACTGTTAACATCTTGGAGCAACTCTGCGACAAAATATACACTCTGACAGTTCATCCTGCTACCAACATTAAATAAAACAAATCTTAAGATTTCTATATTTATGTCTTTATTTAGTGGTTTCATTAGTGACAAAGGCTAAACTTTCTTGGAAAAATGTATTTTATGTGTTGTGGAAAAAACTGACTTGCTTTAACAAAATATGTTTACAAATCCTTTCACCTGGCATTTTAGTAGTTAGAAATTATGGAATGCTCTGTTAAAAGCAAGGGAGTTTTTATGTCTGTTGCAGTTCTTTTGAAACATGTATATAATTATATCGTTATTAATTTCTTGAGATACGCGATTCCATATTATATTCCCTTTTAATCAAATTCTAAAAGTATGCTTGTTGACTCAGGTTTCTCGTTAGTTAAAGACTTAGATGCTTAAAATGTTTAGGGAGAAATGGAATACTGGCGTGTATGTTTTCTTTAAAGTACCGAGACCAGCCATATACTGTATGTTTAAGTTCCAAAATTAATATCGTTTATGGACTTCACACACGTTGCAGTATGCTCCTATTCTTTTTATGCTCAGGCACTAAGTAAAAGGAGATGCTTCATATTGCTTGACTAATTTTAAAAACTAAGTTAGAAATGCAGACGCTCCCTCGGTGCTGCTCTGGTGCTGTTCTGGTGCGCCGGCTCTTACACAGTGCCTGTCTGCCGTAAGCGTTACAATATACATACCCAACACTGCTTGTACCCATCTGTCATGCAAATAAAACACCTTGAATTGAATTGAATTGAGGGGAGAGGGGGGGAATACTAAAGCCAATACTGGCGACGTGCTAATGCGTTGGTTTAACAGTCCGGGTGTGGCAGGCTTCCAATGTCAACTCGACTCGATTGGAAGACAATGAACGTATTTTAGCCCGAAATGAATTAATAGCAAACATGGTTTACATAAAAGACATTATTCCAAGAAAGTTTATAATAATACGATCTATAGTTGAAATCTGAGCCTAAATATAAAGAAAAAGCATTTTCAGAGAGCAATCACGCTGTGTTTATGTAGAAAAAGCGATTAGGTTTATGAGCAATCTAATTACCTATTCGCTTAAAACGCTATATAAAATAAAGTTTATTTAGAGATGAATGATCAGTGTCGCAGTTTAAATAATGGGAGTCAGGAAACTAACACACAGCGCCACCAGATTTAATAACGCAATAAAAACGCTATAAAATAATGTGACTAGGCACAGAAAAAGTTTACAGCACAGTACAATAATAAATGCTGACCATGACTTTAGAAGCATAAATTACCTTACACTCAATTTAAACACAAGCTGTCTTTCTGTATGAACCTCTAAGCTGGTTCATACAGAAAATGTAGAAATGCATTAGCCTGATTATGATTAAAAAACACATATAATTAAACACGCGTTTGCGATTTAAATCAGAACACGATTTAAATCAATATAAATGTTTATATTGTAACGCATACTGTCCAGCCTCCATTTCTCTATAAAAATTTACTCTGTTGCACACACACACACAATAGAAGCAGGAACCGCTGTCAGAAGGGAAGAAGGTGACTATTCATTGTTATCAAAAATGACTTAGAATCGATCATGTTGCGATATTTTGAAATATAAAAGTCAATTGATTGTCCATAATATCGCTATTCTATTTTTTCGAAGAAATGTTTGTTAAAAGAAATGTCCAGCACCAGCTGGATTCGAACACACAACCTGTGCGTTGTTAGTCAGGCACCTAGACCAGTAGGCTACAAGACAGCTCGCATGAACAGGCAGGCGAAACAGCCCTACACAGCCCTGTCGCAGCACACGAATATAATCATACCGTTATTAAATTCTTTAGATACGCGATTCCATATTATATTCCCTTTTAATCAAATTCTAAAAGTATGCTTGTTGACTCCGGTATCACGTTAGTTAAAGACTTCGAAGCTTAAAATGTTTAGGGAGAAATGGAATACTGGTGTGTATTTTTTTCTTTAAAGTACCAAGACCAGCTATATACTGTATGTTTATGTTCCAAAATTAATATCGTTTATGACCTTCAGATGCGTTATGCTCCTCTTCTTTTTATGCTCAGCTACTAAAATTTCCCTTTAGTGGTAAAATTCCATATAAATATTCAAAACTAAGCGGATTGAAATGTGCACAGTAAAGACATTAAATGATTAAATCTTTTCACTACCAACCAATGCACCACGAGTGCCCCTGTCGGTCATTTTGGCCAGCCAATCACTTACGCGGTGCCCTGCGGGTTGGTTACTGTACCGCGGGTTTTTACCGCTCATTTTGAATGGCTGCATCTGTATATGGAATTTTACCACTAAAGGGAAATTTTAGTAGCTGAGCATAAAAAGAAGAGGAGCATAACGCATCTGAAGGTCATAAACGATATTAATTTGTGAACATAAACATTACTGTATGTAAGTAAACTGTACTGTGTATGGCTGGTCTTGGTAGTTTAAAGAAAAAATACACACCAGTCTTTCATTTCTCCCTAAACATTTTAAGCATGAAAGTTTTATGAAACGGTACCCAAATATGCGATTGCTGTATAGAATGAATTTTAATAAAAAAAAAATATTTAACACGAAAATTAAGCTGTTTACATCTTCCGCCTGAGAAAAGTCATCCGTTGCTACGCAACGCAGAAACACAGCCACTAACTAGCAAAGAGAGGACATTAGCTAGCCAATATGATAAAGAAATAAATGATGATTTTGTTTATTTCTTTTGCACATTTACTTGAACATTTCCATCGATTGTACAAGCACTTGGAAACTGTCCAATCCCTAGATCATCAGGCATTTTCTTTTACGCTGCGGGCATTCTCTCGGTCTGGCGCCGGTCTGTGTCTTCTAGGATATAATGGCAGCAAACTTTTGTTTTTATGTCCACTATAACAGACAATCTCCTTTGCTTTTAACCGAGCATTTAATAATTTCCTAAAATGAAAATGATTTACTTTATTTCCCTCACAGGATCAATAAAAGTATCTATCATCTATCTAAACTATGGGACAGAATTCTGGGGTCTCCCCATACCAGAGAATATGGTAGGGCTTCAGAATGGTGATTGTCGACACCATCTGACACCCCTCTGATTGGAGAAAAAAGACGTGCTGGTTTGCTATACATACAGGAAGAGGATTTCTTTCTATTCGAAACGTGTATTTTAAAAGTTTAAGAAGTAAAAACCTTTAAGAAAAAAGTTTAAGAAGTAAAAGCGTACACAGATTTCTAAACTGATCAGGATCGTTATCTTTGTCTTATGCATAATAATGTTCACCGCTCTGTCCAGCAAATTAATAATACACTTTATTTTATATAGCATTTTAAACAAATAAGTAATTAGATTGCTCATAAACCTAATCACTTATTCTACATAAACACAGTGTAATTGCTCTCTGAAAATGCTTTTTCTTTTTATTAAGGCTCAGATTTCAACTATAGATCGTATTATTATAAACTTTCTTGGAAAAAAATGTATTTTATGTAAACCAAGTTTGCTATTAATTCATTTAGGGCTAGAATATGCTCATTGTCTTCCAATCGAGTCGAGTTGACATTAGAAGCTTGCCACGCCTGGACTGTTACACCAACGCATTAGCATGTTAAAGCGATTTCATTGAGGAACCTAGCTTTCTTAACTAGTAAGTACTGTACTTCCTTGGTTTTGGAGGGGGGAGGTGTCTTTCGCTGGAAATCTCGCCCCCTTCTACTTTGAAAATACCTGTGAAATCAGTTTAATTCGTCACAGCCAGCACTCCCGCAGAGAGGGGGGTTGTACTCGTTAATGTCTTAGCCGGAACACATCATTATATCTCATTTTGTATTTCTATAAAAAGTGCCCAGCCTAACACTATTGTTGTTATTGTTTTTATCCTGTAAAGCGCTTTGAGGAGCACAGCTTTCTCACCACTTAGATTACTTTTTGATAGCATCCTTACACAAAGCAGAAACATCTTGTATTTTCTGATGACATACAAGTGGAAAGATTACAGATTTTAATCGTCTTTTTTCTGAACCAGGGAAAATCTGATCATGTTTCTCTATAACAATAATAAAAAACTTTATTTTGCATATCACCTTAAAAAGTGGCATCTCAAAGCAATACAGTAGATGTAAACCACAGATTACAAAGTAAATACCCAGACAAACGCAAATGCGTTTTTAATAAAATGCTTTTATTCATTCAGCAGAGAGAGAGCATAAAACCTGGGCGTAACAGCTGTTCCTTTTTCTGATCACTCACTCTCTGGATAAACGTCTCCCCTGTCCTGTTCTTTGTTTTCCTAATTTGCTGATTATGTCTTCTGCGATCCACTCCTGCCCTCACACCTAAAGAAGACTATTTTAAATTTCTTTGCACGGTCCATTGTGCAATTAACCCTTGTATGTGCTGTCCTTAAGGTGATATCACATAAAGGTGATATGTAAAATAATGTTTTTTTATTATTGTTATAGAGAAACATGATCAGATTTTCCCTGGTTCAGAAAAAAAGATCTGAAGTATACTAGTTTGTCAGTAGTATACTTTTAATACAGTCTTTGCTGTGCTCTTGAGATCCTTGTGATATTTCGAGCTCTGGTTGAATGATAAGTGTCGCAGTTTAAATCTCTCTCTCTCTCAATTCAATTCAAGGTGCTTTATTAGCATGACAAATGGGTACAATCAGTGTTGGGTATTTACTTTGCTTTGAGATGCCACTTTTAAAGGTGATATATAAAATCAAGGCTTTAACTTGCTTTAACTCCGCAAGTCTGAGTTCTTGTGTCTGTCCTATCCGAACCCGAAAGTATTACAATATGTATCTTTATAGCAGGTGGTGTACAGCTTTTTAGTATAGATTACACTTTTCTAAAATGTATTTAAAAAATAAAAATGATTACAATCTAATCTTTCCACGTTTGATCCCAAGATCCCAAGAAAAATAAATGTAAAAGGGGAGAAAGCTATGCTGAAAGTTTATTAAGATACTTAGAGGACAAAGATATCAATTTATGTCGCATTTGTCTAATTGTGAATAAAAAAACACATATATTTAAACCCGCTTTTGCGATTTAAATCAAAACGCTATTTAAATCAATATAAATGTTTATATTGTAATGCCTAGGTGACTATTCATTTTTATTAAAATGACTTAAATTCGATCATGTTGTGATATTTAGAAATATACATTTGTTTGGTGCGAGTGAAGTTTTATTTAATCTCTGACTCAGGGAAACGTTTCATTTTTTCAAAGAAATGTTTGTTAAAAAAATTCATAGCTCCAGCAAATTCGATCACAGACCGTGTGATGTGGGAGTCAGGAACCTAAGGTCACACGCAGACTGCTGAAAAAGCACTACAGAAACATTATCAACAGACAATGTACAGCGTGTACTATTCTTGTGTTGCGGTACATGAATATAATTATATCGTTATTAATTTTTTTAGATACGCAATTCCATATTATATTCCCTTTTAATCAAATTCTAGAAGTATGCTTGTTGACTCCGGTTTTACGTTAGTTAAAGACTTCGATGCTTAAAATGTTTAGGGAGAAATGGAATACTGGTGTGTATGTTTTCTTTAAAGTACCGAGACCAGCCATATACTGTATGTTTAAGTTCCAAAATTAATATCGTTTATGGCCTTCACACGCGTTACAGTATGCTCCTATTCTTTTTATGCTCAGGTACTAAGATTTCCCTTCAGTGGTAAAATTCTATATAAATATTCAATACTTAAACGGGCACAGTTAAGACATTAAATATACATATACATACTGTATACAGTACAGTTTGCATACGGTAATATGTTTATGTTCCTAAATCAATCTCTTTTATGAGCATGTGAAAGGCATGGTGAATCGATTCTCAAAAATTACTGTACTTTGCATGATTGGAAACAAATGTGTGATTGCGAAATGCTGTAGTGTTACTTTTACAAAGACGGTCAATGAAAAAAAAGAATGTGGACCAGGGCAATACTTTGAGTTTACAGCTTCTCCAAGGTCATTCATTATTACTACTATTAGTAATATCTTCGTTAAAGACTTGAAACATGAGAGGTTGAGCTTTATTAGCTCCACCTTGCGGAAATTCTGGATACTATTATTTTACTTGCGGTATTATAGGAGAATTTACGGTAACTTGCGGTAGACTGCGTAAAGCACACCGCATTTTGAATGGCTACATCTGTATGTCCCAGTGGATTTCAGTCTTGGTAATATGTTTGAGAACATTCATGAATTGTGAGCTGGCACAGTAAAAGGATGTCAGATGCTGTTTAAAATTTTTATCTTTCAGCATAAGCATCAGATGTGATCTTTTTTTCCAATAAACAGGGTAGTCAACAAATTGTTTGTCAGTTAAAATGGTGCATTATAACATTCCCCACCAAGTAATTAACTTTTGAGTCTTTTACATTTGACACTGATATTAACTCACACATTACTGCCAACATCTCCCTTTCAAGTTAAGTTATACAAAAAGTACACTTTAGTTAACATTACTTTGCACACTAGTAATATTCACTCTGTTTTTCAGGATTGTAAAGGAGAAAATTAAGACAGAGATTAACACTAAAAGAAATTAAAAATGCAGTGAGGAGGCAGGACAATTGTATGTCCATATTGCAAAATCCTTTATGTTTCTCATTGTTCATCATTTATTGACTTGTAATAAGATAATACACTGTTCAAAGCAGTGTATTGTTTATACATAATGCAACGTTTATGAGAATATATGATCAACTCATTTTGTGTCAATTTTAACCAACTGTAAGATAGTTACAAAATTCAACTGTCACCTATAAATAATAGTAGGCTAATAATATGGAAGAGTCTGGTATTATCTAACATGATTCTCCCCTAAATATAACTAATTCAAAATAAAATATTTAGCATTTTGTTTTTTTATTTTCTTTCATCAGTTTTTTTTCTGAAGTAGATTTTTCCCCAATATAGGTTTAATCTTTTGATAATTTAAATTGAATAAATTAGTTATTTTTCACAGAATTTAAAAAAAAAATGAATGACATAAAATGAATATAACAGAGCAGCCAGAATGGGAGTGTAAAAACAGGGTGGACCTGCCGGGTGGTGACACTGAAAAACCCCCAACACAGCAGAAATCTACATTCTCATCATGATCTTACTGACAGTGAGGCACTTGATCCCAGGGTTAGATTAGCTGTGGTAATTTAAAAAGTTTGGAATATTCAGTTTTTAAAACAAAACAAAACAAATTCTTTGGAAGCAGTATTGTGGGCTAGGCTTACCTTAAGTAGAAGACTCAGCCCGTTGGTATGAAAGAAAATAAAGAGAGTGGACTGGCCTAAATAGGATTGACTGAGTGAAGGTTATATTTCACTGTTTCTTACCTTACAAAGTGTAAATTAAGTGTACATTTATACAGTCTAAAAAAACAGGGTCAGGTAGGTTAATAACAGAGTTGATCCTTCCTCTACTTGAACCTCCCATACAAAGGGTTGATTTTATGTGCAGATTCCCTCTGCTACACTAACATCTTAGGTATGTTTTTTACTTTGAACAAAATTAAATTAATTTTAAATCAACTATAAATCTTAAGGTGGTTATTATTATGTTGAATTTCTTATTGATTTATTGTTCTCTGTATTCAACAGGATGTTCTAACTTTTCAGGCAGTTGGATACAGCCCTATGTGTATGTAAGCAGCAGTTGCAACCTTGCAGTCTTTTTATGATCTCTTAAGGTAAGCAGGAATAGGCTGGGCCTAGGCAGTTGTGGAATGCAATGTCTTTTAATGAATATCAGGTTGCCTGTGTTAGTGGTATTGGTAGATCTGGTAAGTAGGTGGTGCTCTTTTCTCTGGACCAGAATTTCTGGGCCAATGTCATAGTAAGTTGACTGGGGACATTGTATTTTGGATATGAAGTTGAATCAATAATTAATAGACTACATGTCTATTAATGATCTTATTACACTACTGAATAAGGGAACATTGGGAACACTGAATAAGGTTTTTGTGTGCAGCATTCTATCTATGCTCCATTCTGAGCTTGCACAATTAAACCTCCCTAAATTTCCTCCTTAATTCAGTTGGTGAAGTAGATGGTGAAGTCTGCACCGGCTCACCTGTTAGAGGCTGATGGTGCATTATGTCTGCTAAAAGTCACCCAGGTAAGTTCTGCACTACAGAAACTGAAACCAAACTAACTTTACTCTATTATAAACTTAAGCATAACAAATAGTGAACTGAAAAATACAATAAATTACATCATAATTCCAAACATTACTTAAGTATGGTCTGTGGGGCCAAAGTGTTTTCCACAGAACACTAATTGTCTGATATAATGAATAAGAGTTGTATGTTTTTATAGATAAAATGGCAATAAGCCACATCCTTCACAAAACCTAAACTGCTCTGAGATTGTATGGCCTGCAGCTTAGATTGAGACCTTGAATTGATCTGCTGTAATAGACAATGAAAAATATAATTTCAATCTTTACAAGCACCTGTCTTCTTATTTGATTCCAATCAGCCTTGAAGCAACACAGAAAGCCAAAGCATTCTATAAAATAAATGTGAATGTGTCTTTGTATTTAAACTCTTGTGTTTGAATATTTCTGTGTCCTGGTCATAGAAATCATGTAGGGTTTTATTTACCATTAAATATTGATTGATTTTCTTTTGGTTCTTACCAGCAGATGTGTATTATATTGTAAAAAATATGGGGTTAGGAAAATGGAGAAACTATCAAAAAATGAAGCAGATAAATCAATAATTAACATAAATAATCTGTTTCTGGCAAAACTGACTCTGGTATGAGTGTGTGTATCTGGATGAATGATTATAAGTGATGGTTTCATGGTAAACGATTTTTTTCATTGACTTCTTTGAGTTAAGGAAAGGAGGGAAGAAGGGTTATTGCCAGTAATTGGAGAACAGTTTATCAATATGTTGAAACCGTACCAAAATAGTGATGACATGCTACTGCTTTAACTAAGCCAGTGACTCTGTACAGATGCAGCCATTCAAAATGGGTGAGGTATTTCGCGGCATACCCCGGTGGGCGTGTCACAGTATCACGCGGTATCACGCATTTCACGTGTGTCACGTGACTAACTATCCGGCGTCGCCTTGTAAAACCGCCAGGGGGAGCTTAACCTCTCATGTACAGCATTTGAGCCTTTAATTTTGAACTGTGTATTACAGCATGTTAATCATCAGTCATTAAAATGTTGGTATATATTATGAAAGCAAGATTGCTCAGTTGGACAGAAGTACACAACCTACCTTTATCAGAAATATTTATGCATCAAAGCCTTTACTGAAGATATTACTAATAGTATTAATAATGGATGACTTTGGACAAGCTGTATACTCAAAGTATAATTTCTTTAGCACATTTGTACAAGCACTTGGAATCTGTCCAAGCCATACTTTGTCAGGCATTTTGTTTTACTTCAACGGGGCATAAAAACTTCCTTGCTTTTAACATGGCGTTTCATAATTTCTAGCTACGAAAATGATTTAAAATGCGACACCTATCATTCAACTAGAGCTTAAAATATCACAAGGAAAAATACACACCGGTATTCCATTTCTCCCTAAACATTGTAAGCTTCGAAGTCTTTAACTAACGTGATACCGGAGTCAACAAGCATACTTTTAGAATTTGATTAAAAGGGAATATAATATGGAATCGCGTATCTAAAGAATTTAATAACGGTATGATTATATCCGTGTACTGCGGCAGGACTGTGTAAGGCTGTTTCGCCTACCTGAACATGCGAGCTGTCTTGTAGCCTACTGGTCTAGGTGCGTGACTTCCAACTGGTAGGTTGTGTGTTCGAATCCAGCTGGTGCTGGACTTTTATTTTAACAAACATTTCTTCGAAAAAATAGGTAAGCGATATTATGGACAATCAATTGACTTTTATATTTCAAAATATCGCAACATGATCGATATTTGCGATATTTTGAATATATCTTCCCTTCTGACAGTGGTTCCTGCTTCTATTGTGTGTGTGTGTGCAACAGTAAATTTTTATAGAGAAATGGAGGCGGGACAGTATGCGTTACAATATAAACATTTATATTGATTTAAATCGTGTTCTGATTTAAATCGCAAACGCGTGTTTAATTATGTGTTTTTTAATCATGATCAGGCTAATGCATTTCTACATTTTCTGTATGAACCAGCTTAGAGGTTCATACAGAAAGACAGCTTGTGTTTAAATTGAGTGTAAGGTAATTTATGCTTCTAAAGTCATGGTCAGTATTGTTGTACTGTGCTGTACTGTGTCACATTATTTTATAGCGTTTTTATTGCGTTATTAAATCCGGTGGCGCTGTGTTAGTTTCCTGACTCACATTATTTAAACTGCGACACTGATCATTCATCTCTAAATAAACTTTATTTTATATAGCATTTTAAGCGAATAGGTAATTAGATTGCTCATAAACCTAATCACTTTTTCTTCATAAACACAGCGTGATTGCTCTCTGAAAATGCTTTTCCTTTATTTTTAAAGTAGGCTCAGATTTCAACTATAGATCGTATTATTATAAACTTTCTTGGAAAAATGTATTTTATGTAAACCATGTTTGCTATTAATTCATTTAGGGCTAAAATACGTTCATTGTCTTCTAATCGAGTCGAGTTGACATTGGAAGCCTGCCACACCCGGACCGTTAACGCATTAGCACGTCAAAGCCCATTGAGCCAGTATTGGCTTTAGTATCCCCCCCTTCTCCCCTCAATTCAATTCAGTTCAAGGTGTTTTATTTGCATGACAGATGGGTACAAGCAGTGTTGGGTACTGTATGTATATTGTAACGCTTACGGCAGACAGGCACTGTGTAGGAGCCGACGCACCAGAGCAGCGCCTGCAATTTTTATATTTATAACTTAGTTTTTAAAATTAGTCAAGCAATACGAAGCATCTCCTTTTACTTAGTGCCTGAGCATACTGCAACGCGTGTGAAGCCCATAAACGATATTAATTTTGGAACTTAAACATACAGTATATGGCTGGTCTCGGTACTTTAAAGAAAACATACACACCAGTATTCCATTTCTCCCTAAACATTTTAAGCATCGAAGTCTTTAACTAACGCGATACCGGAGTCAACAAGCATACTTTTAGAATTTGATTAAAAGGGAATATAATATGGAATCGCGTATCTACAGAATTTAAAGACCAGACAATCGCAAACTCGTTTTCAATAAAATTATTTTATTCATTCAGCAGTTTGTGAGAGGGACATCCAGCAGGGAGAGACACACACACCGGTTTTCATTGACAACATTGTTTTTTTTTCAATTCCTCTTGTCTAACAGGAATGTTTTGTTTGTGGACAGACTGTTAGACAAGAGGAAAAGACTGCCTCCTCCTACGAAGCATTTCGTTGATCCGATCACGAATTCTTTTCCAGTCGTACGCAGCAAGGGTTGAGAATCTCCGATTCACCATCGTACTAATGGTTTCCCGGAGATTGGGTTAAAAAAAAACAAAAAACATACTAACAACTGTGCCATCCTACTCCTTAGTTAATACATTTTATTATTCATAAACAGTTAACATTGTTAGCAAAATATTTTGAATTATATTTAACCCTATTTTTTCTTTAGTTTTGTATTTAACTTATTATATGATAGTCAGACTTAATGTATATTTGAACAATGAAAATATATTTTTACAAGATTTTACATTAAGCACTTAAAATTAATATGGTTAATAATAGTAAACTGTAACATGCTGTAACAAGATCGGTTACAAGAAGAAAATGCTTTCAGAGAAAATGTTTCAACCAAACTTATTCCCACACACCCCGCCCCCACTACCATTAGAATATACACAAACATTTTAGCGTTTCATTCTGAGCAGAAGACCCTCACACCTGAAGAGTGCTGGCTGTGACGAATTAAACCGGTTTTACAGGTTTCAATCACAGACCATGTGACATGGGACTCAGTAAACTACAGTAACACCGTATTTGATAACGCTTTAAAAACGCTATAAAATAATGTGACTTGGCACAGAACAAGTTTACAACACAGTACAAAGATAAATGCTGACCATGACTTTAGAAGCATAAATTGCCTTACACTCAATTTAAACACAAGCTGTCTTTAGCCCTCTAAGCTGGTTCATACAGAAATGTAGAGATCTAGGCTCAGAACACACAGCTTCATTAGCGAATACATATGCAGGACAACTAGAGAAGACGTTTTACAGAGGGTGGATTTTTAGAAACATCCCATCAGACATCCCATCATATTCACAACGTGAAATCTAGAAAATAATATTACGTAACCAAAATCCGCAATATGGAAACAGAACCTGTGTAATTGTTGATAGATGATGTACTCGTAACATTTTTTCAAGACGAACTACAACATTTAAAAAATGACTTGTATGTACTTGATATCTCTAATCAATCCACGGGTCCCAGCACAAAACGAAAGTAAAACGCATACCGTTTCTCGCTTCTTATTGCTCAAAAGTAATTTGACCGTATGAAATGCATAATATAAACCTAGAAACATATACGTGAGCAGTACTTAAGCACTGTAGTATCGGTGTTAAGACATACCTCTCAAATACTGTAAATCAAGTTAAAAATATCTCAAGACCGATTCTGGTCGTAATGAAACCATGCAAGGGAGTTTTTATGTCCGTTGCAGTTCTTTTGCAACATGAATATAATTATATCGTTATTAATTTCTTGAGATACGCGATTCCATATTATATTCCCTTTTAATCAAATTCTAAAAGTATGCTTGTTGACTCCGGTATCACGTTAGTTAAAGACTTCGAAGCTTACAATGTTTAGGGAGAAATGGAATACCGGTGTGTATTTTTTTCTTTAAAGTACCGAGACCAGCCATATACTGTATGTTTATGTTAAGATTTCCCTTCAGTGGTAAAATTAGATATGAATATTCAATACTTAAACGGGCACAGTTAAGACATTAAATATACATGTACATATTGTATACAGTACAGTTTGCATACGGTAATATGTTTATGTTACGCGATTAAAAAATAAATAAATAAAACTGGAAGGTCCAGCACCACCATTATGTTTATATGGTTGTTTTTTGTTGGTTGGTTGTTATTATGGTTATTAATAATTCGATCTATAGTTGTAATCTGAGCCTAAATAAAAAGAAAAAGCAAGTGATTAGGTTTATGAGCAATCTAATTACTTATTCGTTTAAAACGCTATATAAAATAAAGTTTATTATTAATTTGCTGGACAGAGCGGTGAACATTATTATGCATAAGACAAAGATAACGATCCTGATCAGTTTAGAAATCTGTGTACGCTGTAAGGTTTTTACTTCTTAAACTTTTAAAATACACGTTTAGAATTGAAAGAAATTCTCTTCCTGGTATAGCAAACCAGCACGTCTTTTTTCTCCAATCAGAGGGGTGTCAGATGGTGTCAACCAATCACCATTCTGCGTTGGGTAGCAACGGGTGACTGTTCTCAGGCGGAAGATGTAAACAGCTTAATGTTCGTGTTAAATATTTTTTTTTAATTAAAATTCATTCTATACAGCAATCGCATATTTGGGTACCGTTTCATAAAACTTTCATGCTTAAAATGTTTAGGGAGAAATGGAAGACTGGTGTGTATTTTTTCTTTAAACTACCAAGACCAGCCATACACAGTACAGTTTACATACATACAGTAATGTTTTAAATTAATATCGTTTATGACCTTCAGATGCGTTATGCTCCTCTTCTTTTTATGCTCACCTACTAAAATTTCCCTTTAGTGGTAAAATCCATATAAATATTCAAAACTAAGCGGATTAAAATGTGCACAGTAAAGACATTAAATGATTCAATCTTTGCACTACCAACCAATGCACCACGAGTGCCCCTGTCGGTCATTTTGGCCAGCCAATCACTTGCCCTGCGGTATGCTCCGGTAGCCCGCGGTGGCTTGTGGGTAGGTTACCGTACCGCGGGTTTTTACCGCGCATTTTGAATGGCTGCATCTGTAAATGTACTGACTAGATGCTGACGCGAAATATTTTAGACCAAAACGCTCGCTAATTAAACTCTGAGATCCTGAATGATTTGGTTTGGTACTCGCCTTATTTAGCTGAAACAAAAAAAAGAAATCATACAGTAGTTAAATTTAACGGAGGGCGGTCTGTTTTATTAACAGACACTCCGACTCAAACCTGTGGTGTATGTTACGATCACTGCCTCTCGGCAACGGAGGAGGCAGAAGTAGGTGTAGCCCCTATCCATCAGTTCACCTATCAGTTTTCCCATTCACCACCACACCCCCGTCTCATCCTACTTAAACACCTGTCCTTCCCTACCTCGTTGCTCAGTATTGGTTTTCCCTATCGAGCTTCCTGGTTGCGCTTCTTCTACTCTGTGTTTGTCTTGGATTTCGGCTTACGGTTTTTCCCTTTGGACTTCGGTTTTTCGGATCTCGACTTGGATTGGTACTTTCGCTCTGTCTTGGATAACTGGCTACCTCTGGATTCTCGGATTGCTCTACGGACTACGGCTTCGGATTACTCTTCGGCTTCGGTACACGTTCCCTTTCGGATACCTTGCTCCCCCTGGACTCTCGGCTCGTTCCTACATTTACGGTTTACTTTCGGTTTACGACTTGGCTTTGTTCGCTCCTGCAAGTGGGTTCACTCACTAGTTCGGTCCCTATTACCGAACTCGTAACAGTGTACAGAGATATAGACACAGGTAATGTCACCCCCATTATACTATGTGCTTATCACGCAGATCCTGCAAAACTAGAAGTGTTGCTCAAGGTGATAAACTGTACATTTACTGCAGCGCAGTTTAGTTCAAAGAAGGAAGTCCGTGATGTCCCCATGTTTATTTGTATCAAACATTGATGAGACATCTGTACAGATTACAGAAAATTGAACACTAAAACTCCACCAGACATTGTATGTACTGTTTAACTGCAATCAAGGATTGATGCACTGTTCCCTTTTGTAAAAGGGTTACTCCCTGGAAATTAGACAGAAGAAAAGTATTATTGGACGATGTTGTGTGGCTCTGGGTGAATTTTTCTGTAAACTGAATTTATAGAGGAAACTCATTATGTATCGCCTCTTTTTACACTTGTAAGAACGTTCTAATGTTAATTCGATATGGAAGATATTATTACTAACCCTTTAAAACTGAAGCTGTTAACTCTTTTTATTTGAGTTACTCTATGAATGAATCTGTGAAGCATACCAGCCAAGGTTTTGAAATTTAAACAAATCAAACCTGTGTTTGGATGACAATGTTGTGATTGTTACGCATGGAAGTGAAACAATAATTTGTTACAATTCTGATCAGGTGAAGAAAAAAGTTTTACTTTTTTTATTTGTGGCTGCTGAAGTTGCACCCTTTGCAATGGCTGGATAGTTAACACTTCCCAATTGCTTTGTGTCACGCCCGACATCCCTCCCTAGAGGGCGCTCCACTGCTACCATTATTGTCCGTGTGATTAAGCTCCCCAGGTGTACCCTTTTAACGTTATTATTTAAAGACCAGCTCCTCCAGTCCTCGGGGCTCATCATTAGGGTAAGATGTCGCGAGGCCCGCCTAGCACCAGGAAACCCTACGTCTGTCTCCTGAGGGCATAGGCCTCATCCCCAACACCTCCCTCTTCCTGAGCCCGGGGTCTGGAGGATCTCGCCCCGTCACCCTTGGACCCCCATGTTTTGTTCATCCGTGTGCCCCCCCCTCCCGGGGATTTTAACTTTGTCGCGTCCCAGGATGGATTTCTTGTTGATGGACTCTCGGACTGTGCTTTGACCTGCCCTTGGACCCATTTGGATTTGGATGCCGTTTTGTCTTCCCTGTACACTGTCTCATGGATTGTCACTATTATTTTGTGCACTATTGAACCCCTGTGTGTCCTTTTTACCACGCCCCCTGTTTTCTCCAGCTCTTACCGCATCGCATAAGGTTTTCTACAAGATCTGACATGGATTTCAGTCCGTGTTCATGACACTTTGTCAGTCTGTCCGTGGGCGGAAGGGGGGGGGGGGCGTCTCCCTGACATCTGACTCCTCCAAATGCTTAAGTGAAAAATTAATAAAAAACACCAATGTAAACGTCATATTTACAGTTGGTTTAATTTGTCATTGCACTTCAGACTTGCATCACAAAGAAAATTAAAATGGTTGTAAAGCCTTCTCAGTCAAGAATGAGAATTCATGTAGGGTGCTGTGTCAGCATGCGTAGGTTGCAAAAAAATCAACTAAAGAGGGAAGAAAAAGCTTTCAGAGAAAACAATGTTTCAGGTGTGAAGAATACAGTCCCAATTCAATTGCAGACTAAACTTTTCCCCATGCACCCTCCCCCTACTGCTATTGGAATATACACAAACAAAGCACTGAAAGCTTTACAGTATATGGTTAGGTGTTTTGCAGACGTAGATATAGTAATTCTGGGATTATGAACTTGCTTACACCTGGGATTAGTTGTGAACAGTTGTGGGATTAACAGTGACAAATGACCCTGAACAAAATACAGTCTGAAATTGTTATTATTAATAATAATTTAATATTGTCAATAGTAATCGGATATGTTATTATAGTTCGGATTCAGTGGTGTTTTTAATATCGTTTTGTTATTCTCAATTATTATTTTAATTAGATTACAACAGGCCACTCGGTTGCTGGAAAGAGCAGTTTAGCTGAAAAGGGCAGGCAAAATGTTTCCAAGTAATCACGAGTGAATGAGTCAAATTGATGCAGATGTTTACAACGAAAGTGGACTTTGATAATACTTTGAGCTATATGAATACATTTAGAGCCATAAATTAATATAATTAATTTCTTTAGGTGCATCAGTTTATTAAAGTGCAAAATTTGATATTATTGATTACTAATAGTTTATGCTAACACCTGACTTTCTTATTTAGATGTATATAAAACATAATAAATACAATTTTAACAGTAATTAAATATTGTTCATAGTGATCAGACACATGATTATAGTTCGTTTTGCTGTTTATAGTTAAATAGTTGGGATGCAATATTTTTTAATTGAACTGAAATAAACCGGTTGAGCTATTTTTCACTTCCACTCTTGACAGTATTCACATTTGCTTCACATTCATATTTTCAATTTATTGAACATGTTGTGATATATAAGAATAATATAACAATATATTGTACATAATATTCACTATGTTTTTTTTAATAGTGTTTATTGTTGCAAGAAAAAACATATGCCTTGACTGGGATTCAAACACTAGCCTCTCGTATGATAGGGAGGCCCCTAATCCACCATATCAAACAGCCTCTTGGTGAGAGTGCTGAAACGGGTTGAAATGTTTCCAACATAATTATGAGCGAATGTGTCAAAGAAGCCGATGCATATGTTTATGTGATAGTCACGGTTCCGCGCGGGGTCGTGCCCCCCGCCACCCGTTCCGTCCCCACACCTGGGGCGCGAACCCAGGTCTCCAGCGTAATGCAACAGGGCACCAGCTGCGTGACCTAAAGGAGACCTCCGTCAGCCCAGGCAGCTGTGGACTCTGCTACGCGCAGTGAGGGTGCTGACGTCACCGCACTAGCTCCGCTACATTTACAAAGAAAGTTCAATATGGTAATTTAGATTACCGTATTAAATTAATATCGTTATTAATTTCTTTAGATATGTGATTTAATATTATATTCCCTATTAATTGGATTCTAAAAAGTACTACTTTTTTTACTGAAATAACGACAGCAAGTGTTCATAGAAAAGGTATAAGGTATATAAACTTAATATAGACAGAACAAGCACATAAAAACTTTTACAAAATAACCACAGAAAGTGACTGAGTTAAAGACTTTGATGCATAAAATGTTTATGAAGAAAGTGGAATACTATTGTGAATGTCTTATTTAAGTTACCACTACCAGCCATATACTGTATGTATACTGTTATATATTTGTATTCCTAAATTAATATCGTTTATGATGATATGACATTCAGAGATGTTATGCTCCTGTTATTTTTATGCTCAGCTACCAAAATATCCCTTTAGTTGTAAAATTCCAACTAATCTGTGCACAGTGGAGAGATTAAATGAAGCAATTGTTTCACTAACAACTAATGCGCCACAAGTACTACCTGTCGATCTTTGGCCAGCGAATCACGTACCGCAGCCCTCTATAGCTCAAAACCCACGGTACGGGGTTTTACCATGCATTTTGAATGGCTAAATCTGTATATACAGTATATATAACTCTACAAACCAAGATTTACAATTACTTTACTAAGTCTGAGGGAGAAAAATAATAAAAATCGTGAAGGTTTAGTTATGCTAAAACATCACTGTTTTTGTAGCAGCTTCTGTTATGACCAAAATGCTATTTAATTAAAAAATAGTTACTAAACTATCACTGCTCCAGATGTAGATATTAATGACTCACTTAGAGTGATAGCTACTAATATGTGTATCCATTGTTGAAAATGAGCATCAGTGATGCATTCTTTGTACCAGTCTACAAATGCTGTCTTGCAGTATTCTGTACAATTCTTTTAACAGTCATAGGATAATCTAAAACTAATGCCAACAGATTTTTTAAAAAAAATAGCAGATAAATCAATTTTCTCACTAATAAGATTTAAGACATTAAATATACATATACATATTGTATACAGTACAGTTTGCATACGGTAATATGTTTATGTTACGCGATTAAAAAATAAATAAATAAAACTGGAAGGTCCAGCACCACCATTATGTTTATATGGTTGTTTTTGTTGGTTGGTTGTTATTATGGTTATTAATAATACGATCTATAGTTGAAATCTGAGCCTAAATAAAAAGAAAAAGCAAGTGATTAGGTTTATGAGCAATCTAATTACTTATTCGTTTAAAAAGCTATATAAAATAAAGTTTATTATTAATTTGCTGGACAGAGCGGTGAACATTATTATGCATGAGACAAAGATAACGATCCTGATCAGTTTAGAAATCTGTGTACGCTGTAAGGTTTTTACTTCTTAAACTTTTAAAATACACGTTTTGAATGGAAAGAATCCTCTTCCTGGTATAGCACACCAGCACGTCTTTTTTCTCCAATCAGAGGGGTGTCAGATGGTGTCAGCCAATCACCATTCTGCGTTGGGTAGCAACGGGTGACTGTTCTCAGGCGGAAGATGTAAGCAGCTTAATGTTCGTGTTAAATATGTTTTTTAAATTCAATTAAACGGGCACAGTTAAGACATTAAATATACATATACATACTGTATACAGTACAGTTTGCATACGGTAATATGTTTATGTTACGCGATTAAAAAATAAATAAATAAAAATGAAAAGTCCAGTACCAGCTGGATTCGAACACCCAACCTACCAGCTGGTGGTCACGCACCTAGACCAGTAGGCTACAAGAGAGCTCACATGATCAGGCAGGCGAAACAGCCCTACATAGCTCTGCCGCAGTACACGGATATAATCATACCGTTATTAAATTATTGAGATACGCGATTCCATATTATATTCCCTTTTAATCAAATTCTAAAAGTATGCTTGTTGACTCCGGTATCACGTTAGTTAAAGACTTCGAAGCTTACAATGTTTAGGGAGAAATGGAATACTGGTGCGTATTTTTTTCTTTAAAGTACCAAGACCAGCCATATACTGTATGTTTACGTTCCAAAATTAATATCGTTTATGGCCTTCACACGCGTTACAGTATGCTCCTATTCTTTTTATGCTCAGCTACTAAGATTTCCCTTCAGTGGTAAAATTCAATATCTACAACGGGCACAGTAAAGACGTTTACAGTACAGTAAGTCTTTCTACGACAGACCAACGGACCACGAGTGCCCCTGTCGGTCAACCAATCACGCACCGCGGTATCGCGTGTCATCTTACCTGCGGTATCTGTACTGCGGTGTCTTTACCGCGCACTTTGAATGGCTGCATCTGTACTTATACATATCAAGTGATACTTTTTTGATGCTCAGTATTTTATTATTTATCATTTTTAGATCTTTATATGTTTGTGATGAGAGATGGAATAACATCTTCATAAGGAAGTTATGTCTTCACTTTGTTGTTTGATTAAATATGCTGTCTGCTGAATAATAAGGGATTTATAATAAAAATAATAATAATAATAAACTTTATTTTATATAGCGCCTTTAAAGGTGGCTTCTCAAAGCGCTTTACAGGATGACAATAACAATAAATAAGAAGACTACAACAATAATTAAGAAGATTTCACAAGATAGGACACAATTATAATTACAACAATACAACAATAACAATAGAGGAGACTGTGGAAGGTGGTATTAAGAAGAGCAGAGGGGTGAAGAATGGAACCAGTTAAGTAAAGGCTTTTCTGAAGAAGAAGGTTTTGAGTCTAGATTTGAAGGAGTTTAGAGAAGGTGACTCTCTAATATCCTTGGGCAAAGAGTTTCAGAGCTTGGGGGCATAGCGGGAGAAGGCCCGGTCGCCCATACAATGTAGACGGGCTTGGGGGACAGTAAGGAGGGCAGAATTTGAAGAGCGGACGTTGCGAGGTGTGGAGTAGGGCGATAAAAGTTCAGACAGGTATTTAGGTGCCAAGCCATGTAAAGCCTTATAGGTGAGCATGAGGATTTTAAAGTCTACGTGGAATTTGACCGGAAGCCAGTGCAAGGACTCCAGGATAGGAGTAATGTGAACACTTGCACTAGACCTGGTCAGGATTCTGGCTGCTGAATTTTGGACATACTGCAGCTTGTTCAGAGTAGATTTAGATACCCCAGGGAGTAGAGCATTGCAGTAGTCAATTCGAGAGAATACAAATATGTTGATCAGCTTTTCAGCCACAGTTAATGATAGCATAGGGCGTAGTCTTGTGATATTTCTAAGGTGAAAAAAAGATGTTTTGACAGTATGCTGTACATGTGGGTCGAATGTTAAGCCAGAATCGAATATAACCCCATGGTTTTTCAATTTGATTGAAGCTCAAGTACAGAGCCATCTACAGACAGGGTTACAGGACTGGCTTTACGAAGTTGATGGGGGGTACCAATAAGCATGACTTCAGTCTTGTCACAGTTAAGATGAAGGAAGTTTTGAGTCATCCAAATTTTTATGTCAGAGATGCAATTAGATAGAATAGAGACAGCCACATCAGTGTCGGGTTTGGTATGGATGTATATTTGAGTATCGTCAGCGTAAAAATGAAAGCTGAGGCCATGTGATCTTAAAAGCTGACCAAATGGGAACATGTAAATGCTGAAGAGCAAGGGGCCCAGTATTGAGCCCTGGGGGACACCAGACTTGACAAGACCAATTTCAGACCTGTACCCATTGAGAGAGACAAAGTGACAGCGATCAGTGATGTAAGACTTAAACCATTTGAGGGCAGTGTCAGAGACTCCAAACACAGTCTCGAGACGAGAAAGTAAGATGTTATGGTCAACAGTGTCACAGGCAGCACTGAGATCAAGAAGGATGAGTATGGAAAGAGAACCAGAATCAGAAGCTATTAGGAGATCGTTGGTGACTTTGACTAGGGCGGTTTCTGTTCTGTGAAGTTGACGGAAGCCAGATTGGAGGGGTTCAAAAAGGTTGTTTGTCATGAGGTGGTTATGTAACTGAAGTGTGACAGCACGTTCTAGAATTTTAGAGAGAAAGGGTAAGTTGGAGATGGGGAGAAAGTTGTTAAGATTGTCGAGAGCCATGTTAGGCTTCTTTGGCACGGGAGTAATAGCAGCAGTTTTGAGGACCGCTGGTACAATGCCGGTGCTCAAGGATTCATGTATTATATTGAGGACAATGGGACAGAGAGAAGAGAAACAGGACTGAAATAAAGTGGTGGGAATGGGATCTAAAATAGATGTCGTGGGTTTCATGCGCACAACTAGTTTGTTTAGGGATGCTGAGTCAAGAAGAGAGAAGCTGGAGACGGGAACCAGAGAAGTTGGATGAGGAGGGAGGAGGTATGGAAATTATATCCGTAGTGGAGAGAATGTGATGCTGGATGTTGTCAATCTTAGAACTAAAGAAATCTAAGAATGTGTTGCAAAGTTGTGATGAGGCAGGTAATGTGGTAGGGCAGTTTGGCTTGAGCAGTCTGGTGATGGTGGAGAAAAGATGTCTGGGATTGTTTTGGTGATTTTCAATGATGTGAGAGAAGTAGGTGGATCTAGCAGACTCTATAGTAACCTTATAATCAGATAAGTAATCTCTCCAGGCCTGATAATGTACATTTAGGCCGGAAAGACGCCACCTACGCTCAAGTTTGCGAGAGGCTGCCTTCATGAATCGCAGATGGTCATTGTACCAGGGGGCAGGGCGAGAGAAGGAGATGGTTCGAGTTTTTAAAGGAGCAAAGGTGTCGAGGGTAGATAAAAGAGCATTGTCAAGTAACTGTATTTTGTCCTCTAGAGGGTCAGAGGAAGAGAAACAGGATAAGGAGGACAGAACAGAATTTGCAAACCTTTGGGTGATCAATTGATCGCCAGTTGCGGAACTTTACAGAGCGTGAGGGGGAAGTGTTAGAAACAGGTAATTCCAGATTGAAGAGAATGGCTAAGTGGTCAGAGAGGCCTAGATCAAGGGGAGAGCAGTGGGAGACAAAGGAGTCATTTGCAATAATTAGATCTAAGGTGTGTCCTTTGTTATGTGTAGGGGTACAAACAAACTGAGTAAGGTCAAAGCATCCCAAAAGAGAAAGGAAGTCTTTAGCCAGACTGGAAGAGGTTGAATCAATGTGTATATTAAAGTCCCCTAGAATAAGGATCCTTTTAAATTTAAGGGATAAGAATTAGAGAAAATCACCAAACTCACCTAAGAAGACTCCACTGGGTTTGGGTGGTCTGTAAACTGTGGCAATAATAGTAGATTGGGGG
Source organism: Lepisosteus platostomus (assembly GCF_059453375.1). Lineage (NCBI taxonomy): Eukaryota > Metazoa > Chordata > Actinopteri > Semionotiformes > Lepisosteidae > Lepisosteus > Lepisosteus platostomus. The sequence goes on along the minus strand of NC_142612.1, from coordinate 49,604,041 downwards.
ATAGAAACCTTTAAAACAAGACACTCAAAAGAAGAGGGAGGAGGTTTAGCTACAGGACTTAGACTGTAAAAAAGGTTGTAAATAACAATGATGCCCCCGCCTCTGCCTGAAAGACGCAGAAGGTCAAACAAACCATATCCAGGAGGAACTAGTTGGTTGAACAGGAGTCCATCGTTTTGTTTGTGCCATGTTTCTGTTAAACACAGAAGGTCCAGTTGTTTTTCTTTGATAATGTCACATAAAAGAAGAGCCTTGCTGTTAATGGAGCGGGTGTTGAGTAGGGCTGATCTGGCCAGTCTCGGGGATGCAGGGGGAAGCGGATAGCGGTCCAGGTGCGGTAGTGAGAGGAGATTTTTTAGATCGGCGCCGGTACGTGATGGACTTACAGACGTGCGCCGAAAGGCAGGGATAGAGACTCCGCAGGCAGACGAACGAAAAAAACGGCGTCCTGTGCTGCGATGGATGTAGCGAGTCGGTCGTAATATCCCAGTAAAACGGCAGTAATTGAATGTGTCTTTGACCAGGAAGTAGCTTTGTTTTAGTTGAAGAAGTTGCAGTGCAGTGTACCTCAGAGACATGATCGATGAATCGAGACGGGAAGGAAATCCAGAGAAGGCGGTAGCAAGTGGTGAAGGTCTTCAGTTGAGTAAGTTCACAATGCAGTGGAAGTCGCATTTGTGAATTTGTAACGTGGAGCGGATAGCGTGAAGAGGATGAAAATAGATAAATTAGAAATCAGTGTAATCGAGGAGAAAAAGGAAAAAAAATAACAAAATCATGCATTTGACAGACACGCTACACTCAATATTTAACACTGATGAGTACAAAGTGATCCACTCAGGAAGTAGGAGCATATATTGTTCATTTCACACAGCTCATTCTGATTTTCATGATGTGTACGGTATTTGGGTGTTTATATAAATTCTTCTATGTTCTCATAAAAAATGTTGGGAAAACAAGCATCACAAACCATTCTTCAGTCTAAAACAAGGGTACTTTCTGACTTTCTAAGAAACAAAATGGGAACTGGAAACTAAAAGGAGTTAATTTAAGGTGTAAAATAGGAAACAATAGTTGACACGCATTTTTGTGGTTATCTGAAATTATGCTATCCCAGCCAAGTAGTTGAGGTTCAAAATATGTGCAATGTCAAGAAACAGCTGGATACAATTTTATATTCCCTAAACTCATACTGTAAGTAGAATGGCCTCCTCTCATTTGAAGTCATTCTATGTTCTTATGTGACATTTCTTTACACCGAAAGTTGCAGACATCTGTAACAAACTCTTTAGGTATATTTTTGAAGATTAGTCTGTGGGATTCTTTAAACCAAACTAAGCTCAAGATAGGTCAAACTGTCTCCATTGTAACCATTCTTAAATTCATACAGCTTCTAAATATATAATAATAGAGATTAAATGTTTGCACTCGCCTCGTAAACTCCACAATCAAGACACATAATTATCAATCAACTGTACAATAAATACACAACAATATTTCAAATGCTCAAAAATATGATTAATTGTCCTTTATTACAATTACATTGTCCAACAATCAAATAATTAACAAAGATAATCACCAAGTATGATTAAAAGCACAGTTTCCTCAATTTAAATAATAATACTGTTTTGAATATCAGTGATTTATATTGAAAGTTATGTAATCCCATTTTACAATTAAGCAGTTGTTTCCCTCTTGACCATTTATCTTAAGTTATGTTCTTGATCAATTATCTCTCACACTACTTCATGTATTTTAAAGGAGGAAAGTTAAAATTTATTTAATTTTTAATCCCTTTCATCTGAAGATTTTCTTACATTACACCACAAATGTACCCCATAAATTATTACATCAGTAATGAAGTTGAAGACCTCAAAAAAGTATATAGTTAAATATAATAATTTGACAGATGTCCTAAATTACAAGCCCATGGTTTATTTATTCTGTTGTGGATACTTTCACATACTCTATTACAATACACATGAAGTTATGGATTTTCATTTTGTTTCTCAAGAGCTATTATATATTTTTTCTAGAGGATCTAAGTGCTAGTCAGGACAATATTTATGTATTTTCTCAAAATATGAGAATGTGCTTTTTCTGGAATTATCTGGTTTTGTACTGTACAGTGCTTTCATCATCTCTTTGACTCTCCTATTTTGCATTCTTTTTCTGCCTCCTCTGGGTCTAAAAGTGTCATGCTCCTTCCCAAATACTCCTCCAACATCTAGTTTGGTCAAGAGCAAAAATCTTTCGGGAGATTATATTGATGTTATGTTTCTTCAGATTTATTTCTGCCATGTACAGTATTTGAAACACTCCTTCTGTTATTCTGTGTTGCAACAGTATGGACTGAGCTGGGAGAAGACAACTGGATGACATGACAAACCCAGTGGTGCTGATGGTGAATGATCAGTGCTTGGTGTCTGTTCAGGAGATAATGCTGATGTCAGTGTATCTGTCCTCCAGCTTTATATAGAAAATCTTATACAAACAGTAAAACTGGCATGGCTCCAGTCATTTTAAATGTTTACTATACATTGTTCATATTTCTGTCTAGTACAGTAGGGTAAAAATTGATAAAAATGATAAGTGCACAGCAAAGCATCAGGCGGTTAAAGTTTCAAGGTCATGATCCTAACACACCCACTTTCTCAGGCAACCAAGGGCTGCACTTGCAGATATCAGGTGAAGCTATATTACTTTTAATATTAGTCAATATCACTATAAAAACCTCAAAAGGGTGTTCAAGGTGCTCAACCACCACCACCTCACCCTTAATGAAGAGGAATGTGTGTTTGCCACTGACACTATTGAGTTTGTGGGTGTTCATCTTGAACGTAAGGAAAACATAAGAGCTAATAGTGGACTTTCGGAGACACAGGTCACACACTCACAGCCCACTCAGTATTGATGGAACGGAAGTGGAAACAGTCACCAGCTTTAGGTTTTTGGGATTTCACATCTCTAAAGATCTAACCTGGACTGTGAACACTGACTCTATCATGAAGAAGGCTCAGCAGTGCCTTTATTTCTTGAGGTGCCTCAAGCGATGGGGAATGCCAATACATGTGTTGGTGAACTACTGCTGCACCATCGAGAGCATCCTCACCAACGGGATCACCGTGTGGTATGGCAACACCTCTTCGCGAGAAAGAAAGGAACGGCAGAGAATGGTCAATATGGCCCAGAAGATCATCGGCTGCGGTCTCACCGAGATTAAACAGCTCTATGAGGACCACTGCCATGGTAGAATTCTGGCCATCACAGAGGACAGTCACCACCCCGGGCATGAGCTCTTCACCCCACTGCCCTCAGGCAAGAGATATAAGAGCATAAGGACACTTACCACTAGATTCTTCAATAGCTTCTATCCACAAGCAGTGAGATTGGCGAACACATTTAGCCATCCCCCTTGGACCACACCTACACCATCACCATCTACCTCTTTATGATTTCTTATCTATTACACATCTCCAGTCATCGTTTACACGTCTGTATTGTTACATTCAAACTGTCTACATGTTTACTTGCACATTGTCTACTGTTTGTTTGTATATTGTCTTGATGCACTGTTTGCACTTTGTTTTTTACACTTGTTTTACAATCGAGAGACTTTCTGTAAGTAAGAATTCCATTGTACCAGTACCGGTTACATATGGCAATAAAGTTCAAGTTCAAGTTCATCTTACAGCTGCCTTCCTTTCCCCACTGCAGTCCATCATTGAATCCATTCAGCACATTGCCTACCACACCACCTTAGGTGGATTCCTGCCTGTTCTGAAGCTGTGCACCTCCTGAAGACCTAGCTCACCTCACCACCTCACAGTCTTGGCACACTTTGACCTCCAGTACTGCCATGAGGGCCGTTCTGTCCCTGCTTCACAATGGGGTGGAGCGACCTGTTGCTTTTGCCTCCTGGGCTCTCAGTCCAACCGAACAGAAGTATTTGGTGGGGGAGCAAGAGGCCCTGGCCTGCATCTGGGCATGTGTGGCATGAAGCATGTTTTTGTATGGATGTACATTTACACGCTTCTCGCCACTTCAGTAACAGAGCACCAACCACTCAGACTCCACTGCTGGTCTGAGAGGCTCCAGCAATACAATTTCACACTACAGTTCACTCCACGATGTGAAAACATAGTGACAGACCTGCTTGTCCCACTCCTTTCCTAACCCACCTGGACACACTCAAACACACTCAAACTTGACCTCATCATGATGCTCCATGAGCCACTTCAGTCCACAGTCTTTCTCCAGTCCTGGTATCATCTGCAGCTGGACATCTGTGTGAAACTACACAGTGTCCTGCCCCATCAGTGATTCCTCTTAGTGGCCTATGACCTAGATTTCAAATTGCCATCCATACGATCAGTCACAGTCCCTTTTTGCGTGCTGGGGGCTCCAACCACCATCACCATTAACAATGGGCTGTAGTTTGTGTCTGGAGAGTTTGAGTCTTTCTTTGCTAAGGAAGATATTCGACTCTGAAATATGCTGATACCATGGAGCTTCTGAAAGCACACTTTGCTGCCCCCCCGTAGTGTCATCGTTTTCAGGATTCTACAACCCAAAGCTGAATGGGGGATGGAAAAACAGAAACAGATTCTCAAAAATGGCATCAGAGCCCACCTGGCTGAGGGCTGAGTATGAAGGCATGCCAGTCATCTCACGCTGGGTTGCCAGCTGTAATCTTAGATAGTCCAGTTTGTTCTCCAGAGAACGGGCATTGGTAAGAAAAATTGACGGGAGAGCCGGTTTGTGAGGATTGGCCATTAGCCTGGCATGGATTCCAGCTCTCTTGCCCCGCTTTTGTTTCCTTTCCCACCGCTTTTGGCGTTCCCTTACATGGATAACCGCAACAGGTGGCGCCACCATTACGGGACCTGATCCTTGCAGTAAATTAAGGTTGCCTTATCTTTCCATCGGAATATTCAGCGGATATTATATATTCCTTGCATCGTTCTCCAATGTCCAGCAGGGTCAGACGATCGTAGACTCTTGGTAAATTAGTACTAGAAATAATATTTAACACAGGAATAACATTTAGCACCATTTTTACCAGACCCGGATTAGCCACTGTGTCCATGCGCGCCGCCACCTTGGGGTAGTTTTTGGGGTTGCACTCCTACCATCCGGTAAAAGGTATCGCAGTATACTGCATACTGCCTGATCGATTTTTTGCACAATCCTATAAAGTAAATTGCAATATGCACATTGCACGTTATGTACCCTGTACCCTGTCAGAAATGTCTATGTCTACATTGTCTATAGCATTGTCTTGTCAGTATCTGTATGCACACTGTAAACCTTGAGAACGATATCTTGCTTCTGTGTATACTTGTATATGGCTGGACTGACAAATAAACTTGAACTTGGAAAAAGAGGTTAACTGATTTCTTTCTGCACAAAGACTTCTTTTGGTACAGAACATTCCATGCTTCAGCACTTTTGAGTTATGGCAGGGATGGGAGTTAATTGATAAGAGATTCCAAGTGCGATTTAGAGACTCCCTAACTATGGAAGATAAGACCAACTGTTCAAAGTGTTCAAGGTCTTGAGAATGTCCAAAGACAGTTGACCTTCCCCCATTTCCATGGTAACAAGTTGTGTCAGAATGGCTGAAGTTTGCTATATAAACTGGAGCTCTGCATCTATAATCTTTGAACAATTCTTTTTTCCTTGCATGCAATAAAACTCACCGTTGTTCAGCTTAATCTCGGGGTCAAGAACTTGTTTATTACAACACTGTATTAAAAAGAAAACCAAGTTTGGTTCTCTTGTGCTACTGTAGTAGACATAGAAAGAAGTTGCTTTATCTTGGGAACCAAACTAGCACAAACACAACTTTCTACAGCACAAACAGTGCACATTGTTAATACTGAGTACTTAAAGCAAGGCTTTTATATAGATGTTTTTCATTTCCTGCATAAGTTTTGACTAATTTTAGCCCATTCTTCTTCACAAAACTGCTTTAACTTGGAGATGTTTAAGGACAGTGAATTGAGGCCCTAATGCTTGTAGTATCAACTCTGATAAATTACCTAAATTTTAGTGAGGGTTTCCCAGAAGCACTGTCAGCATAATAAATTAAATGATAAATTAAATAAGATAATACTGTTGATAAATTCAGGCAATTAACCATCAGTCTGGTAACAACAACTAACATTATCTACTCTTGAATTTATGACAGATTACTGAAAAAAGAGAGATTAATGCTTCATTTAGTTTTTCCACTTCTTTCTTTAGTGGGTTGGTCAAAGCTCGAGTAAGTTTGCATGGTATCTAAGCAGGGGCAGGGTAGGTCAATAGCAATTTTCTCATTTTTATCGTTTACAGTATATTGTACTCAAAACAGGGAGTGTGAAATCTTTTAGGTTTTTTTTTTTCAAGTTTTAACCAACAGAGAGTATGTCAGCAGCTATATCACCCTTTCAGTCTACAACTACAAACCCACTGAAGCTAAGTGGGTGAGGCCTTGTCAATACATGGATGGGAAAACATCGCCCTCAGGGAATCTATCACTGTAGGACAGAGGACAGAGAAAGTGTCTCATGTGATCCATCGGACCATTTTCTAATTGTTTTATCCAAACAGAGTTGTGGTAGCATTGTGATCCATATACCCCCTTGCTCACAACAACTCATTCTGTACATGGAGCTGGCAGTAGAGGAGTTAACGTGTTATACAGTACCAACGTTCACTAAAATTAATCAAAGTGGTTTTTTTTTCAACTACAGTACATGTTAATTTTGTAGAAAAGGCAAAAACAAATGTACTAGAAATTGTAGATTGTTTCAGTAATGGATTTAGAAATGTGCATGGTAACACCCATCAGTCAAGAATAAAACACCTCATTAAGATAGCAGTAGGACTTTTTTTAAAATAATTGTTGTGAATCTGTCCATCAAGAAAACCATTTAAATCTTGTTAGTGCATTTTGTGTAAAAAATTACATCTCAATCTCCAAAATCTCACGGAATATGAAATTTGAGTTTTTTTAATATTGTTCATGTATGGGAGGTTACAAGACTACTTCTACTTCTAAAGTGGGAATATCAGGTTTTGTGATATTTTCACTTTGATTAAAATCATCAACAAACTAAATTATTATAACTGATTGTTTTCCAATGAAGGAACTGGAAAACAAAAGAAAAACATTAATTAACACTTTATTCTTAAACTGATGTGTAAAATGTTTCCTTTATGTCAGTGGTCCCTGTTCGAAAATGGATGGACTGGTGTACTTATAATTGTCAAATACAATACAGAAGACATTTTATTTTTATATAAGTATATAAAAATGTGTATTAGATTTATTATAAAACCATGAACATGAATGAATTTGAGCATTTCCCTGCCCACCACTCAAATGTTGTTAATGTCTTTGTCATGTAAATTGACTATTACTAAAACGTGTACAACTACTGTATTCTTCCCTGCACCAGTTACTCTGGTAACCCCTGTTTCACAACGCAGACAAGGCAGAGGTGACAGGCAAGGGGAGCATATTTGTGATTCAGTGACTGCATAAACTCTGTGTAGACCTGCCTAGACAGCTGGAGTAAGAAGGGGAATGGACCCTGTGCAAATACAAAAAGATAGGGATCACCAAACTAACACTATAATACAAGTCTGCAAATGAAGTCAGGAAACAGGCCAAGAAGGCAATCCAAAGAGAAATAAATCACATTAAGCAGTGAGAGGAAAAAAAGGAGTGACCAGGAGAAATCAATGTGAAAAAAAGTACAGGAAAATGAACAAGAACTGAAATAGAACAAGAGTAAAAATTTAAAGTAAGAAGCAGGAAACTAGATTCAGGAAAAGCCAGGTACGTAAAGGACCAGAGCTTAGACCAGAGGCATACAATACTGAACTGAGAGCATTGCTTATATAAAGCTGAGGAGGGGAGGTGTGAAGCCCTACGTGCAATAGTCAGTCTGTGATTGACTTCAGCCGTCTGCTTGGTCTGCACCTCTTCTGGGCATGCAGGACCAGCAACAAGTGCTTATATATATATAAAACATTACTTTATTAACCCTTTACAATTTCTTGCATTAAGAATTATCTTTTCACATACCCCAGCTTGCTCTCCATGAGACACACAGACAGGGAGAGAGCAGGGGGTCAGAGCACAGGGTCTGCCATTGTACATCACCCCTGGAGCAGTTGGGTTTAAGGGCCTTGCTCAGGAGACTAACAGAGTAGGATTTCTCTGCCGGCTGCAGCATTTGAACCAGTAACCTTCCAGCCACAGGCGTGGATCCTTAGCCACAGAGCCACCGCTCCATACTTTATTTGTTGAACCATTTGAATGTAATCCTGTTCTTCAAGTTTAAATTGTGTATTAGATCTGCACATGTATACTGTATATGTATTTATATTCATGCTTAAGAACATGATGGTCAGTTAAAGTATAATTCATACTACATCATGATCTATCTCATTGAATTTCTTATGATATCAATCCCTCTTTTTGCACATTTTGTCTTTGGCATTCCTCCTTCACCAATCTCGATCACTGTGTTTCAACAAAGTTCAGAAAGTAGTAGAAGAAAGGTGTTCAGAGAGGAAAGGTGCTTTCAGGGAAAATGTGAAACTAAAAATGGAACAGAACTTCTCAGCCCTTTCAGCCCCAGGGAGAAGGGAGAAGGCAGGATAACTTTGTTAATTCCAATTGGACAACTTTAGTTTATGTACCTTTTACCTGAGCTGGCACCCACGGAGGCAGCAACCCAGTGAGCTCTCTTAAACAGATCTCTTTATCATTGTTTTTTTTTGTTCTTCTCTTATTGTTACTCTTCTTAGTCCTCAGTTTCCCACTCCCCAATGTTCACGTACATAACTTATAATCTACAAATACTTTTAGACATCGGAACAAGATCTGCAGAACTATCATTTAGTCTGAAAGATCTGGACTGCATTAGTTTGCACGGAGTTCTCCGACAAGGCCTGGAAACCACAGTATCACCTGAGCAAGGTAACCAAGCCATGAAGCGTGGCAAGCGATGTGAACAAAAACAGAAATGCTGTAAGCAGGCTGGGCTACAAACGAGACTAAAGACAGAATGCATCCTTTACCGACCATTTTACTCGCTAATGTCCGATCCCTTGACAACAAACTCGATTAACCCAGACTGAGACTCTCCACACAATTAAAAATTAAAGAATGTTGGGCTTTTATTTTCACTGAAACATGGCTAACAGACTGTATTACGGACTTGATGATACACCCAAATGGGTTTTCTGCCTTCCACATGGGCAAAACTACAGAGTCTGGTGTAGTGGTTTGATGGGTTTACTGAGACAATAATTAATTGTAGCAGTAATCACGAGGTTGTTCGTTGGGGCTTTTAGAAAATCAATCATCAGAACAACTCACAACGCACACACACGGGTTCAATACACGAGATACATTTATTGATATAAACTGTGCACCAAACATATACTAGTCTGCCTGGATACGAGCGGCAGACCTTACTGTGAGGGTTATCAATATACAAGGTATATAATCTCGAAGAGATGCAAACACAAAGAGATACACAACAGAGAATATATGTCAATATATATTGTTCGATTACCAAATCGCTAATCAGTGTTATTACCCACTGTTACTCTAAACTCGGAAGTAAATACATTACTCATGAATTAAATTGATAACAACTTGTGTTGAGGTACAATTGAATTCTCGAGACGCAATGTAGAACATGGGGTTTACTTATCCACTGTGTTTGGATTTGGAATTTCCCGGCACGAACACCAAACCAGCTGACAGGCTCTGTTGCAGCCTCTGTTCCAGCGGTTGTCCAATGGGCGTTGTGTCGGCGTCCTCTGGCTACCGGCCAACCAGTCAAGGTGCAGCTCGGAGTAGGACGGGCGGAGGAATCTGACTGCGGCGCGCAGGGCAATCGTTGCTCCGAGGGGATCTACCAGCAGTCCGGCTGGCTAGTAGAAAGACTCTATGCACAGAGTGTGACTGCGAGTCCTCACAAGTCACTCTTTTGCCTGGGAAGAAACTGGTTCGTTCCCGGTCCAGCGCTGCTTCTGAATAAGCTATTCAGGTTGTCGACGAGGGTCCAACTGTAGGCTGCCGTTGATCAAGCGGAGCATTCACGTTGGTAGAATTCTGAGTATGTACGGGATCCTCGGTCTCGCGCTTAGAACAAAGTCCAAGTCCTTTTGCAGACAACAGCAGTTGTCACGTGATTGTCTCTGAGGATGCATGAAAATGGCCAAGGAGAGCTCAGAACTGAGCTTGCGCTCCCTTTTTGATCAAGACCCAGATGTGTGCTGATTGGTTGAGAGTTTGGCGGGCATTGGAGACCCACGTGGTATTACCACGCCCTGCCAGTCCCTGATTGGTTGGTCAAGGTGAGATATAAGTCACTTACTCTTGACACTTAGGAATGCAGTCCAGATGTCCATTCGGCACTCCCTAGACTGATAGGCGCCAATGGATGACCATTGATCATGATAGCCAGGCTTAGCTAATTGCATCCCTGTCTGGGAGCTTGTTTCTTATCAAAAGAAAACATCTTAAATCAGCCTGCATGAATTCTTTCTCTGTGGCTGCACCACAGAGATGGAGGGTGAGATGGGGCCTCCTTTAGGAGCATACCAACGCTTAATTCTGTCTTATTAACAAGCATTGCCGCTACACTGGTAAAACCAGAGGTGGGGGAGGAAGGCATTTTTATTAACAACGCGTGGTGCAACAATGTATCCACCATCAAGAAACACTGTTCACCCGCTCTGGAATTTTTAATGATCAAATACCGCCCTTTCTATCTGCTGAGGGAATTTACAGCTGTTATTTTCACCGCCATCTACATCCCCCTGCCGCTAATGGCAAATAAGCGCTAGAGGTACTATACACTGCAATAAACAAACAGGAATCTACACATCCTGATGCAACATTTATTGTCGTGGGTGACTTTAATCACACAAATCTCAACTCTGTTCTCCCAAAATACCACCAGCATGTCTCTTTCCCAACGAGAGGAGAAAACACTCTGGACCATGTTTACACCAAAATTCAGAATGCTTACAAGCCGTACCCCTCCCCCACTGTGGAGACTCAGACCACATCACTTTGTTTCTCCTCCTGGCATACAGACAGCTGCACAGGCGAGTGAAACCAGAGGTCAGAATGGTGAAACTGTGGCCTAAAGGAGCTGAATCAGTCCTGCAGGACTGTTTTGACTGGGATGTGTTTAAAGAGGCAGCCACACAGGGATCACATACCGAAATACAGGAATATGCATCATCAGTCACTAGCTACATCAGGAAATGTGCTGATGATGTTACACTCACAAAAGAAATAATAACTTTTCCTAACCATTGGAACTAAATTGGAACTAAAGTCAGCCAGGATCAATCTAAAGAATAGTATTAAACATCCAAAAAACACACTCAAACAGGAATTAGAGGAACACTTCACCACTAATGACCCAAGGCTCATGTGGCAAGGTATACGGGCTCTCACACAAAAGGAAGAACATCTATGCACCTGCCCAAGATGCCTCCCTGCCTAACGAGCTCAACCTTCTATGCTCGCTTTGAAGCCAGCAACAAAGAACCAGTCAACAGAGCTGCACCCTCTGCAGCTGACCAGGTGCTCTCGGTGTCTGCAGATGAGGTGAGGAGATCTCTGTTAAAAGTGAACACATGCAAGGCTGAAGGACCTGACGGCATTCCCAGTTGCGTTCTCAGAGCCTGCGCCAATCAACTGGCAGGTGTTTTCACAGACATTTTCAACATGTCTCTGCCCCAAGCTGTAGTCCCCACCTGCTTCAAGACAACCACTATCATCCCAATACTGAAGAAAACCACAGTGACATGCCTTAATGACTACGGACCGGTGGCACTAACACCATTTTGCCTACCGGCCTAACAGATCTACAGATGACGCAATCTCCATTACCATACACACTGCCCTGTCCCATCTGGATAAAAAGAACACATACACAAGACTACTATTCATCTACTTCAGCTCAGCTTTTAACACCATCATTCCAGATAAACTAGTCAAGAAACTCAGTGCACCGGGTCTCAACACCACCCTCTGCAACTGGATTCGGGGCATTCTGACAGGCAGACCTCAGGCTGCCAGGCTTGGAAACCACACCTCTGGCACACTAACTCTGAACACAGGAGTCCTCCAGGGGTGTGTGCTCAATCCATTGCTCTACTCTTTCTACACCCATGACTGTAAGTTCAAATATAAAACCAAATCCATCATCAAGTTTGCCGATGACACCACAGTTGTAGGTCTGATCACATACAATGATGAGAGGGCCTACAGGGAGGAGGTCAATCTCCTTACAATGTGGAATGAAGACAACAACCTCACCCTCAATGTCAGCAAACCTAAGGAGCTGATTGTTGATTTCAGAAAACTGCAAAACGGTCATGTCCTTATCCACATCAACAGGACTGAAGTGGAAAGGGTCAGTAAATTCAAATTCCTTTGCGTTCATATCATCGAGGACCTCAAATCGTCTCTCAATGTCACCTGTCTGATTAAGCAATTGCAGCAGCACCTGTACTTCCTAAGACAGTTGAAGAAGGCTAAGATATGTCCCCAGATCCTACCTTTTACAGATGCACACTGACAGGATGCATCACAGTGTGGTATGGCAACTGTACTATTGCTGACCGCAAAGCCCTACAGCGGGTGGTGAAAACTGCCCAGTCCATCACTGGGGTTGTGCTCCCATCCATCCAGGACATTTATGACAGATGGTACTTGAGGAAAGCTCTAAACATCATCAAAGACCCAACACACCCCAGCTACAGACTGTTTGATCCTCTACCATCTGGAAAATGGTACCGGAGCTCAGACTACCAGACTCAGAGACAATTTTTACCCCCACACTATCAAGCTATTAAACACCCAGCCTCTCTCCTACGATCTATATCGCTTCGTGCGGGCTTACAGTTTTATACAGTGGAACTGATTGCATGTACAGTATAACTGTTCATAACAGAACCATCATTGCTTTGATCTCTAAATCCCACAAAACTGTTCCTCGTGCTTATAATAATTCTGTTCACATTTGCTAAAAATTGCAAGATTTCATTATGACTAAACACCAGTCGAAAGTAAACCCGTACAAATTCAGCAGCACAGGATATTGACATAATCATCAAACTGAAAGTGCCAGCCAAGTTCACAGTACAGATGCAGCCATTCAAAATGCGCGGGCGATACCGCATTATTTTCCGGTACGCTGTACTCAGTCTACCGCGAGTTAACGGTAAATACCGTGAGTTACTGGTAAATACCGCTAGCAAAAAGCTGTAAGTGTAAACTCAAAGTATTGCCCTGGTCCACATTCCTTTTTTCATTGACCGTCTTTGTAAAAGTAACACCACAGCATTTCGCAATCACACATTTTTTTCCAATCATGCAAAGTACAGTAATTTTTGAGAATCGATTCACCATGCCTTTCACATGCTCATAAAAGAGATTGATTTAGGAACATAAACATATTACCGTATGAAAACTGTACTGTATACAGTATGTATATGTATATTTAATGTCTTAACTGTGCCCGTTTAAGTATTGAATATTCATATGGAATTTTACCACTGAAGGGAAATCTTAGTAGCTGAGCATAAAAAGAATAGGAGCATACTGCAACGCGTGTGAAGGCCATAAACGATATTAATATTGGAACATAAACATACAGTATATGGCTGGTCTCGGTACTTTAAAGAAAACATACACGAAACATGGTTTCATTATGACCAGAATCGGTCTTGAGATATTTTTAACTTGATTTACAGTATTTGAGAGGTATGTCTTAACACCGATACTACGTAAATACTGCTCACCTATATGTTTCTAGGTTTATAATATGCATTTCATACGGTCAAATTACTTTTGAGCAACTAATAAGAAGCGCGAAACGGTATGCCCAGGGCGTTTTAGTTTCGTTTTGTGCTGGGACTCTGCTTTAACAACGTCGCCGTGGATTGATTAGAGATATCAAGTACATACAGTGCCTTGCGAAAGTATTCGGCCCCCTTGAACTTTTCAACCTTTTGCCACATTTCAGGCTTCAAACATAAAGATATAAATTTTTTATTTTATGTGAAGAATCACCAACAAGTGGGACACAATTGTGAAGTGGAACGAAATCTATTGGATTTTTGAAACTTTTTTAACTAATAAAAAAATGAAAAGTGGGGCGTGCAAAATTATTCGGCCCCCTTGCGTTAATACTTTGTAGAGCCACCTTTTGCTGCGATTACAGCTGCAAGTCGCTTGGGGTATGTCTCTATCAGTTTTGCACATCGAGAGACTGAAATTCTTGCCCATTCTTCCTTGCAAAACAGCTCGAGCTCAGTGAGGTTGGATGGAGAGCGTTTGTGAACAGCAGTTTTCAGCTCTTTCCACAGATTCTCGATTGGATTCAGGTCTGGACTTTGACTTGGCCATTCAAACACCTGGATACATTTATTTGTGAACCATTCCTTTGTAGATTTTGCTGTATGTTTGGGATCATTGTCTTGTTGGAAGATAAATCTCCGTCCCAGTTTCAGGTCTTTTGCAGACTCCAACAGGTTTTCATCCAGAATGGTCCTGTATTTGGCTGCATCCATCTTCCCCTCAATTTTAACCATCTTCCCTGTCCCTGCTGAAGAAACGCAGGCCCAAACCATGATGCTGCCACCACCATGTTTGACAGTGGGGATGGTGTGTTGAGGGTGATGAGCTGTGTTGCTTTTACGCCAAACATATCGTTTTGCATTGTGGCCAAAAAGTTCGATTTTGGTTTCATCTGACCAGAGCACCTTCTTCCACATGTTTGGGGTGTCTCCCAGGTGGCTTGTGGCAAACTTTAGACGAGACTTTTTATGGATATCTTTGAGAAATGGCTTTCTTCTTGCCACTCTTCCATAAAGGCCAGATTTGTGCAGTGTAAGACTGATTGTTGTCCTATGGACAGACTCTCCCACCTCAGCTGTACTTCTCTGCAGTTCATCCAGAGTGATCATGGGCCTCTTGGCTGCATCTCTGATCAGTCTTCTCCTTGTCTGAGCTGAAAGTTTAGAGGGACGGCCAGGTCTTGGTAGATTTGCAGTGGTCTGATACTCCTTCCATTTCAAGATGATCGCTTGCACAGTGCTCCTTGGGATGTTTGAAGCTTGGGAAATCTTTTTGTATCCAAATCCGGCTTTAAACTTCTCCACAACAGTATTACGGACCTGCCTGGTGTGTTCCTTGGTCTTCATGATGCTCTCTGCGCTTTCAACAGAACCTTGAGACTATCACAGAGCAGGTGCATTTATACGGAGACTTGATTACACACAGGTGGATTCTATTTATCACCATCAGTCATTTAGGACAACATTGGATCATTCAGAGATCCTCGCTGAACTTCTGGAGTGAGTTTGCTGCACTGAAAGTAAAGGGGCCGAATAATTTTGCACGCCCCACTTTTCATTTTTTTATTAGTTAAAAAAGTTTCAAAAATCCAATAGATTTCGTTCCACTTCACAATTGTGTCCCACTTGTTGGTGATTCTTCACATTAAATAAATATTTATATCTTTATGTTTGAAGCCTGAAATGTGGCAAAAGGTTGAAAAGTTCAAGGGGGCCGAATACTTTCGCAAGGCACTGTACAAGTCATTTTTTAAATGTTGTAGTTTGTCTTGTAAAAATGTTACGAGTACATCATCTATCAACAATTACACAGGTTCTGTTTCCATATTGCGGATTTTGGTTACGTAATATTATTTTCTAAATTTCACGTTGTGAATATATGATTTGGGCAAACAGAGCCGCAAAGAAGTACATTATGGGTTGTTGTTTTTTTTTTTGCAGTTTTATCTAGAACAAGCGATGCTTAAACCTTTGTCTGATTCTTGTGAAACTATCCACATGACAGTTACAGTACCTAGGAGTTGACTTCAGTGATGTCACTGATGGGATGTTTCTAAAAATCTATCCTCTGTAAAACGTCTTCTCTAGTTGTCCTGCATATGTATTCGCTAATGAAGCTGTGTGTTCTGAGCCTGGATCTCTACATTTCTGTATGAACCAGCATAGAGGGCTAAAGACAGCTTGTGTTTAAATTGAGTGTAAGGTAATTTATGCTTCTAAAGTCATGGTCAGCATTTATTATTGTACTGTGCTGTAAACTTGTTCTGTGCCTAGTCACATTATTTTATAGCGTTTTTATAGCGTTATCAAATCTGGTGGCGCTGTGTGTTAGTTTCCTGACTCCCATGTCACATGGTCTGTGATTGAATCCCATGAACTATGACTTTATTTTTTAACAAACATTTCTTTGAAAAAATGAAACGTTTCCCTTGGTCAGAGATTAAATAAAACCTCACTCGCACCAAACAAATTTATATTTCTAAATATCACAACATGATCGAATTTAAGTCTTTTTAATAACAATGAATAGTCACCTATGCGTTACAAAATAAACATTTATATTGATTTGAATCGCATTTTGATTTAAATCGTAAACGTGTGTTTAAATATATGTGTTTAGAGGCGATATACTGTATAAAAGCGCTGATTCTTATGGAGTGTGTTCCGCCGGGGATTCAAAAAATTTATTTTTTTAATCGCGTATCTAAGGAAAATTGCAGTATAACTTTGTTCATGCACAAACAGTGGCATGTTACATTATAATTTGGGTGTCTCCTCTTGCCAGAAAGCTCTAAATTGCATTTTCAGTGCGGTTTTTGACTTTTTCTAAATTGCAACCCATAAATAAAGCTGATAAAGTTTAGACTAACTGTATTCTAAACTGTATTACAACAGCACATTGGACAATGCAACGTAAATTGCAAAAATGCACTTGGAATCTGTCCAAGCCCTCCTACGAAAATTATTTAAACTGCGACACTTATCATTCATCTCTAAATAAACTTTATTTTATATAGCATTTTAAGCGAATAGGTAATTAGATTGCTCATAAACCTAATCGCTTTTTCTACACAAACACAGCGTGATTGCTCTCTGAAAATGCTTTTCCTTTATATTAAGGCTCAGATTTCAACTATAGTCCGTATTATTATAAACTTTCTTGGAAAAATGTATTTTATGTAAACCATGTTTGCTATTAATTCATTTAGGGCTAAAATACGTTAATTGTCTTCCAATCGAGTTGAGTTGACATTGGAAGCTTGCCAATCCCGGACTGTTACACCAATGCATTAGCATGTTAAAGTGATTTCATTGAGGAGCCTAGCTACCAGTTAACACTGTACTTCCTACTTTGAAAATACCTGTGAAACCAGTTTAATTCGTCACAGCCAGCACTCCGGCAGAGAGGGGGTTGTACTCGTAAAGTAGAAGCAGGTGAGATTTCCAGTGAAAGACACCTCCCCCCCAAAAAAAAACCCAGTAAGTACAGTACTAGTTAAGAAAGGCGAGGTTTCTCAATGAAATCACTTTAACATGCTAATACATTGGTGTAACAGTCCGGGCGTGGCAAGCTTCTAATTTCAACCCGACCACGGCGAAAGGAACCCTTCTTTCATTTGAAGACAATGAACATACTTTAGCCCTGAATGAATTAATAGCAAACGTGGTTTACATAAAAGCCCTTTTAGCCTTTGTCACTAATGAAACAAAGGTCACTAGCCTTTGTCACTAATGAAACCACTAAATAAAGACATAAATATAAAAATCTTAAGATTTTTAAAATACATGACTTTGCTAAAATTTATTTGAAAATAAAAACGATTACAAATGCCAGGGGAGAGAGAGAACAGGGGAGGGATGTTGGTTTTGCATAAGGGGTGGGGCTATGGAAATGAGGTCTGTTTGGAAATGTGGAGTTACATGTTCTGGCTTATTGTGAATTATCGTTGTTGAGTATGGAGTGTTGAGGTATTGATTTTGTGTAATGCTTTATGTTGAAAATTGAGGTGGATTTTGTTTATGATAAAGAGGATAAACTGGGATGGGAGGAGGTTTTGGTTTTGCATAAGGGGTGGGATTATGATAATTGGAGGAATTTGCGAGAGTATAATGGTTTGATATATTTGATTTTGTATTGTGGTCGTTATCTATGTTTTTGGTTGGTATTATGTTTATATGGTTGTTTTTGTTGGTTGGCTGTTATTATGGTTATTAATAATACAATCTATAGTTGAAATCTGAGCCTAAATAAAAAGAAAAAGCAAGTGATTAGGTTTATGAGCAATCTAATTACTTATTCGTTTAAAACGCTATATAAAATAAAGTTTATTATTAATTTGCTGGACAGAGCGGTGAACATTATTATGCATAAGACAAAGATAACGATCCTGATCAGTTTAGAAATCTGTGTACGCTGTAAGGTTTTTACTTCTTAAACTTTTAAAATACACGTTTCGAATAGAAAGAAATCCTCTTCCTGGTACAGCATGAAGAGAGAGGCGAAACAGCCCTACACAGCCCTGTCACAGTACACGAATATAATCATATCGTTATTAAATTCTTTAGATACGCGGTTCCATATTATATTAGCAGAAAAGCTTAAAACTACCACTTTTTCACACGCTATTTCACATGTTAGTTAAATTTAATTTATTTATATATTATATATTTATATATCTGACCAAGGGAAACGCTTCATTTTGAAAGGCGGGGTATAGGAAGGCGTACAGTCTGGGCAGGTATAGATTACACTTTTCTAAAACGTATTTGAAAAATAAAAACGATTACAATCTAATCCTTCCACGTTTGATCCCAAAATCCCAAGAAATATAAATCTAAATGGGTAGAAAGCTATGCTGAAAGTTTATTAAGATACTTAGAAGACAAAGATACTGTATCAATTTATGTTGCATTAGCCTGATTATGATTAAAAAACACATATAATTAAACACGCGTTTGCGATTTAAATCAAAACACGATTTAAATCAATATAAATGTTTATATTGTAACGCATACTGTCCAGCCTCCATTTCTCTATAAAAATTTACTCTATTACACACACACACAATAGAAGCAGGAAGCAGAAGCAGGGACCGTTGTCAGAAGGGAAGAAGGTGACTATTCAAAAATGACATAGAATCGATCATGTTGTGATATTTTGAAATATAAAAGTCAATTGATTGTCCATAATATCGCTATTCTATTTTTTCGGAGAAATGTTTGTTAAAAGAAAAGTCCAGCACCAGCTAGATTTGAACACACAACCCATGAGTTGGCAGTCAGGCACGTAGACCAGTAGACTACAAGGGAAGTCACATGAAGAGGGAGGCGAAACAGCCCTACACAGCCCTGTCGCAGTACACAAATATAATCATATCGTTATTAAATTCTTTAGATACGCGATTCCATATTATATTCCCTATTAATCAAATTCTAAAAGTATGCTTGTTGACTCCGGTATCTCTTTAGTTAAAGACTTCGATGCTTAAAATGTTTAGGGAGAAATGGAATACTGGTGTGTATTTTTTACTTTAAAGTACCAAGACCAGCCATATACTGTATGTTTATGTTCCAAAATTAATATCGTTTATGGCCTTCACACGCGTTACAGTATGCTCCTATTCTTTTTATGCTCAGCTACTAAGATTTCCCTTCAGTGGTAAAATTTAATATCTACAACGGGCACAGTAAAGATGTTTACTGTACTGTAAGTCTTTCTACGACAGACCAACGGACCATGAGTGCCCCTGTCGGTCAACCAATCACGTACCGCGGTACCCTGCGTCATCTTGCGTCACGATGTGCGACGCCGTAGCCAATTACTTACGGTACGTGTCTGTACCACGCACTTTGAATGGCTGCATCTGTAGCTTCTAGATGCATTCAGTACACAACGTAACAGGTTGTACATTCACTGAAGTAATTATTGCTATCTTGTAATTACGAGATACTTTTCTTATGAGAAAAGGGGGGGATTTTTTTTCCCTTGGTGGCAGCAATGCGCTTCAGTACAGAACATAACAATATGATAAGAGAAAAATTGCAAAGAACAGGTGTATGAAGACACTTCCATCACACTGTCAATTTGAAATTAATGCAATGCATCTTAATCCATTTTCATCACACTGTGCCATCTTCAGAATTTGATGATAAGCTAGTTGAATATCCATCTGCAATGTCCTAAGAGTTGTTATTCATCAGTGATTTAAAAGATTTACTGACTAATATTTAACCAACCTATCAGACAAAAAAGAATCACTACTCAAATATTTTTTACCAATTATATGAAAAAACAGTATGTTTCCATAATTTTAAATCTAAAAGTAAAGAAATGTACAATTAAGCATTAAAAGAAGAATTCACAAGGGGACATTCCTTATTTCAATATGCTTGGAATACTTGCAGATCAATAGAAAACCACACATCGGACAGGAAACTGGTCAGAAGTCCAATAAGCAAAGATTATGCTCATTGGTAATTAGTCACAGATGGGATATTACTGAACCAGCATTATGATTATTGACTGCATGACTATTAGTCTGGTTTCTTAGAAGGGTGATACATTTGGGTTACATAGACCCTTGATAAAGTGTCCAGTTACTAAATTTTAATCATAGGAGATACTACAAGAATATAACTGAATTTTAAAAAGTCCCCTCACAAAATGTTCAAATCAAAGTTTATTAACCAAATTATGACCTGTTTATGAAAAAATAATTTATCTCTTTTGAAAAAGAATTGAGGCCTGTTCATATTCCAATCTCAATGGAAGAGATTCTCCTTCATCATGTGTTTAATAGATGTAAAATATGCAGAGGTAGAAAGCAAAACAAAATCCTTAGCTCTTAAGAAAGTGTAAAGAGCTTGGGGTATCTTGTCATTATTACCTCAAGGTAGCTTTAAAATTGTCATATGAAAGTCATGCAAACCAGTACATACTTTTTATCCTCAGTGTAGTTTTAAATAAAAAAAGATAAATGAATTTGTCCTTAAGATTAAGCACAGAAATATTAACTACTTTCAGATCCAGCAAAACACAGCTTGCAGTAAGTTTTGCTCCTGTCCGCCGTGCAAGATGTTCAAGATCTTTTGTAAAGTTAATTTAAACATCTTTTCTTGACATGCTGTCTTTACTGTCTTGTTCAATTTGTGCCTTGTTACCAGTTGCTAAGTAACGCTTCTATCAGTATAATTAACTACAGTGTATGTTTTTTTTTCACATGCAGGTCTATTTCAAGCTACAATGCCTTGAAAAGCGGTTTGTCTAGAATTGTTCATTTTATGGCTATATACAGATGCAGACAAAACAAGCGGGGTGTTGCGGTACAACGCGGTGGGCATGTTGCAACATACCGCATTAAATCGTATGCAAATTGGATTATGTTAATAGTATCCGGAATCACCTTGTAAAACCAGCAGGTGGAGCTTATAAAAGCTTAACCTCTCATGTACAGCATTTGAGCTGTCACCAGAAAACATCAGGTTTCGAATACCTATCACTGCTGAGGGACAATCTTTATTCAATTAAGAATTTAAGTTGTATACTCTCAGACTTTTAAATTTAAACTGTATATTACAGCATGTTAATCATTGTACATTAAAAAGTTGGTATATTTTATGAAAGCAAGATGGCTCAGTTGGACAAAAGTACACAACCTACCACCTTTATCATAAATATTTAAACTATGCAGAAATATCTTATGCATCAAAGTCTTTAACGAAGATATTACTAATAGTATTAATAATGAATGACCTTGGACAAGCTGTAAACTCAAAGTATTACCCTGGTCCACATTCTTTGTAACCGTCTTTGTAAACTGAAATACTTTAGTTTTTCATTGACAAAAAGTAACACCAAAGCATTTCGTTGATCCGATCAAACATTTGTTTCCAATCATACAAAGTAAGTCTTGAGAATCTCCTATTCACCAAGCTCTTCACATGCTCATAAAAGATATTAATTTAGGAACATAAACATATTACTGTATGTAAACTATACTGTATATGGCTGGTCTTGGTAGTTTAAAGAAAAAATACACACCAGTATTCCAGTTCTCCCTAAATATTTTAAGCATGAAAGTCTTACATGTGGTTATTTCGAAACGTTTTTACTTGCTCCTTCTGACCATATTACTGTATGTTTACATACTTTGTGAAAAATTGATCGTTTTAACCTTTTCTGCTAATACTCTTGATATTGGATTAAACAAAAGCATACTTTTAGAATTGGATTAATAGGGAATATAATATGGATTTGTGTATCTAAATAAATTAATAACAGTATAACTATATTTCTATATTGATATGTGTATTGCTGTTTCAGTGCATGTCACATGACTTGTCTTGGTAGTGTGACAGCTTAAATGACTTATTTATAAGCGTGAGGTCGGGTGTTCAAATCCAGCAATCGCTATGAGTTTTCTTTTAACAAATAAACATTTCTTTGAAAAACTAAAATAACAAATATCATGGACACTACAGTATATTTCTAAATATCACAACATATTCGTATTGTATGTACACAGTGGTACCGCAGGTTGTAGGGCGCAAATCCACGTGAGCCCGAAAGCCCTACATTAATGTTGTGCATTCGCCTGGCGCTACGCGGTTTTCATCTCTCTCTGCGGGAGTGCTAGCTGTGCCGAATTAAAACGGTTTCACAGGTATATTTAAAGTAAAATAGTAATAATTCCAGTGAAAGACACTCCATCTTCCCCACGGACACGTTTTCTTAGAAAAACAGATTCACAGCACGAAGCTGTGTCAGTCTTCTGTGTAAAAAAAATCGGTTTGAACACAATGAGTGCCATTTTTAATAAGCTGCTGAGTAAAGAATAGGAATTTTCCTGCTTTCAGCAGTATTGTGTATATAGTTTTATGTACAGGCTTTGAAAAGTTTCACAAGTAGAGGTCTTCAAAATTAGGCTGGGCAAATAATTATTTTAATTCTTAAAAAATAAAAAATGAGATATAATGATGTGTTCCTACTTAGACATTGCATGACTTTAAAGCTATAAAAACAGGTTTCAATAGTTATGTAGCGGCAATGCTTGTTAATAAGACAGAATTAAGTGTTTCTGTGCTTTCCCAAATGAGGCCTCATCTCTCTCTTCATCTCTGTGGTGCAGCCACAGAGAAACTATTCATGCAGGCTGATTTAAAGATGTTTTCTTTTGATAAGGGACAGCTCCCAAATGGGGATGCACTTAGCTAAGCCTGGCTATCATGATCAATGGTCATCCATTGGCGCCTATCTGTCTAGGGAGTGCCAGATGGACATCTGGGCTGCATTCCTAAGTGTCAGGAGTAAGTGACTCATATCTCATCTTGATCAACCAATCAGGGACTGGTAGGGCCGAGTAACCCACGTGGGACTCTGATGCCCATGGAACTTTCAGCCAATCAACGAGCTGAAGTTCCTTCAGGTAAAAACAGGCAACACAGAGAGCCGGTGGTGGAATTCTGTGGACTTTTCTAAAGGGAATTCAAAGGAGAATTCCGGGGCAGGACGGCCCAGGAGCAGAAGGCTCCCAAGGGCAGGACATTCTCGCAATGCGCCTCCTGACCATCCTGAGACTCAGCCCGGACAACCAGGGAACGGCCAGTGTGTCCGAGTGCCAGAACTTTCCTTTGTTCTAAGAGTCGAGAGCGGAGGTTGCCAGAGAGTAACCAGAGGATCCACCCGAGGTTAGCACCAGCAGCAAGCCTCGTGAACATTTCGGAACTGTGGACAGCTGAATCACTATTCAGAACTAGCGCTTCATCAGGAACGAACTGGTCCTCTTCCTGACTTGCTGGGACCCACAGTCATCTTTTCTCCTGTGCACAAACTTTGCTAGTTAAAGCCAATACTAACTAGCCGGTCAGTGAGCATCAGCAGCGCACCGTCACAAGCCGCACAGCACAGCCTGGCACGGAGCCAGAGAGCCCGCAGGAGATCTGAATCCCCAGAGACTGGATGAGTATTCAACTTCAATGCATTACAGCTCGAGAATTCAATTGTTATCCCAACCAGTTGATATCAATTTAATTCCTAAGAGTTATGTACTTGTTTTGAGTATCTAATGTAGAAGTTATAACCAAGTTCATTTACGAAACGGTCTAAATGAATGATATACTGAACGTATGTCCTCTTGATATATGTAATTCTTTGTAACTGACTGAATATATACCTTTTGTATTCTGATAACCCTCTCGATAAGATCTGATAGGTTTACATGCATATTTTATGTATTAATAAATGTATCCTCGTGTATTAGTACCCGTGTGTGTGCGTTGTTTGAGTTATATCGCATGGTTGGATTCTAAGGCCATCAAAAGAATCATTTTGTGATTTACTGCTACAACTAATAATGTTCCAGTAAATGCCCAAACCCTACAGAACTGGTGCCTTCAGAGAGCACACTACAGTTAATAACCACTTTTTATGCACAAAAAAACGGGTGATTTTTCTTCCTCGTGATCAGCTTAAAATCTCTGTCTACGCTGTAAGGTTTTTACTTCTTAATTAAACGTTTAAAATACACTAATTTTATAAAAACAACAGTCCCTTAATTCACTTTAAGCAAAGCTTTCTCACAATTTAGATTTATTTTCCATACCATCGTTAAACAAAGCAGGAGCGTATACTTCTTCCTCATGGGATCAAGCGTGGAAAGATTAATCCTTTTTATTTTTTAAATAGATTTTAGAAAAGTGTCATTTATACAAAAAAGTTGCATTTAATACCACTCGATAGTTATATTAAAAGAGATAAGCTCTCTATTAAAGCTCAGATCAAAGATCAAACAGCAATATCTCATACACTGGAACTGATCTGTAATTTTGATGTAGTTGAATGTGAATTGTGGAGCTCTAGCAGGCTTGCTGGCTGTGCCAAAAAATAAAAACCAGTTTAACAACTCTTAAGCATACTGTAGTTTTTGTTAGACCATTAGACATGCAATACACTTCCTAGTGATCATCTTAGAATCTTTGAGTAAGCTGCAAGTTTTTTTTTATTTTTAATCTTACATTTTAAACACTTTAATTTTAAAACGCAACACACATTCCATACAGATACAGTACAATCACATTTTCCTGTCTTCCCATGGTGTAATTTAGCAGGTGATTGAGATAACAATGCGGTGTCCACACTGGGGTAAAGTAAGCTTGAAGTCTGAAAATGATATTGGCACGCCTGTAGCTTTTTCACGAAACCTCCCAGAGTTATGGAAACACTTGTTGTGTGTACAAAGTACATTGTTTTCACAGCCTTCACCATGTCGTTTTTAAGCCATTTTTTTTACCACGCTCGAATATTCTTTTGTTCATATCTTTGCAAGGGAAACACAGAAAGTCTTCAACCAAATACATTTTAAAGACCACGACTGTGAAAATGTTCACAGCCTCCACATAAAACTATCAGTGAGCTAATACTCCTTTTTTAAACCTCCAGTTTTTCATCGATGCGTAATTGCGCACCAACTGGAACCCGGGGGGACCGCTGTGTACACACGTTCACAGTGTGAGAAATACTGCTCAATACGGCTTCGTATGAAAAAACCTGTATATCACCATAGGAAGCATAACAGTATAGCATCCAAGTTCCCAGACCACACAACAAAGGAGTAACTCAGAATTCCGACTTAGTATCGAACCCAGGTATTGCCAGCTGAGCTAAAGTATACTTTCTCTAGCCCCAGCGGCCAGTATCCCTGTTATGCGCAGGGGAGGGTGGTGCCGTCACCCCACTGCAACCAGATCGTACATAGTACCCGGATGGAATAGTGGATGGTGGGCTTTTTAAAAAGTTTTTATTTAAACACCAGAAATACAAAAATGGAGACAGAATATGAAATAAGATACATAAATAGACAATTCACATCAAGAGGAATTCACAATTATAAAAGCTGAAACTTATATTTTTTACATATTTCCATTGTATGTCATTTTTTCTTAAAAAAGAAGGTCTTCTTTAGCTCAGGTGGCAAGACCTGGGTTCGAGTCAATGCAGTGAGGCATGAAGGGTGGGAATGGCAAGGGCACAAGCCCTTGAACCCGAAACCATTACAATAACAAAAGGACAGACAATGAAATGTGGGCTATTTCAAAGACGCAAATGTGAGTTATTAAGTCGGAATTCTGAGATACTAAGTCGCAATTCTGAGTTACTAAATCTGAATTCTGAGATACTAAGTCGCAAATCTGAGATGCCATAGCGTGTTTCTTTTTACTACCTGGCAGAAACAGCCTTCCATACATATTATATTCCCTATTAATCCAATTCTAAAAGTATGCTTTTGTTTAATCCGATAACGAGTGTATTCGCAGAAAAGGTTAAAACGATCCATTTTCACAAAGTATATAAATGTACAGTAATATGGTCAGATGGAGCATGTAAAAACGTTTCGAAATAACCACATGTAAGATTTTGATGCTTAAAATGTTAGGGAGAAATGGAATACTGGTGTGTATTTTTTCTTTAAAATACCAATACCAGCAATATACAGTTTACATAATATGTTAATGTTCCTGAATTAATATCGTTTATGACCTTCAGATGCATTATGCTTTTCTTCTTGTTATGCTCAGCTACTACAATTTCCCTTTAGTGGTAAAATTCCATATAAATATTCAATACTAAGTGGATTAAAATGTGCACAGTAAAGAGATTAAATGATTAAATCTTTTCACTACCGACCAATGCAACACGAGTGCCCCTGTTGGTTATTATGGGCAGCCAATCACATACTGCAGTAGGGCGCGGTGGCTCATGTTTAGGTGCCCGTGGTACGGGTTTGCACCATGCATTTTGAATGGCTGCATCTGTATACATTCAGGTTACTCTTGGTTCACCAGGAAAGTGGAGCATTTGCTCTTGCTTTGGGAACTGTTTTTTTGTGCATTTACCTGCTGATTAACATTTTTTATAGAATTTGACCATTTGAACAGCACTATTCTCACAATGTACGTAGATCCCAAATTTTAATATGTGTTCTGGTGCATTGATATTTCTAAATGGATAAGGAGATATTTAATTAAGTGCTTGGGTTTACTAATTACTATAACATCAAACTAATGATTGTGTA
The DNA here is from genome assembly GCF_059453375.1 of Lepisosteus platostomus. Classification (NCBI taxonomy): domain Eukaryota; kingdom Metazoa; phylum Chordata; class Actinopteri; order Semionotiformes; family Lepisosteidae; genus Lepisosteus; species Lepisosteus platostomus. The sequence continues at coordinate 49,577,075 of NC_142612.1, read as the reverse complement.
AGTCACAAAAGAGCTTTCTACATACAGATGCAGCCATTCAAAGTGTGCGGCACAGACACGTACCGGAGGTAATTGGCTACGGCCTCGGCCATTGTGACGCAAAATACCGCGGTATGTGTTTGGTTGACTGACAGGGGCACTCGAGGTGCGTTGGTCGGTCGTAGAAATATTTAAATGTCTTTACTGTGCCCGTTTTAGTATTGAATATTTATATGGAATTTTACCACTGAAGGAAAATCTTAGTAGCTGAGCATAAAAAGAATAGGAGCATACTGTAACGCATGTGAAGGCCATAAACGATATTAATTTTGGAACATAAACATACAGTATTTGGCTGGTCTCGGTACTTTAAAGAAAAAATACACACCAGTATTTCATTTCTCCCTAAACATTTTAAGCATCGAAGTCTTTAACTAACGTAAAACCGGAGTCAACAAGCATACTTTTAGAATTTGATTAAAAGGGAATATAATATGGAATTGCGTATCTAAAAAAATTAATAACGATATAATTATATTCATGTACCGCAACACAAGAATAGTACACGCTGTACGATGTCTGTTGATAATGTTTCTGTAGGGCTTTTTCAACACTCCTCATGTGACCTTGCCGGTGGCGCTGTGGGTTAGGTTCCTGACTCCCACATTGCACTTTGGGTGTTCGAATCCAGCTGGAGCCATGACTTTTTTTTTTTAACAAACATTTCTTTGAAAAAATAAAACGTTTCCCTGGGTCAGAGATTAAATAAAACTTCACTTGCACCAAACAAATTTATATTTCTAAATATCGCAACATGATCAAATTTAAGTCATTTTAATAACAATGAATAGTCACCTATGCGTTACAATATAAACATTTATATTGATTTAAATCGCGTTTTGATTTAAATCGCAAAATCGTGTTTAAATATATGTGTTTTTTGATTCACAATCAGACAAATGCAACATAAATTGATATCTTTGTCTTCTAAGTGTCTTAATAAACTTTCAGCATAGCTTTCTCCCCGTTTAGATTTATTTTTCTTGGGATCTTGGGATCAAACGTGGAAAGATTAGATTGTAATCGTATTTATTTTTTAAATACATTTTAGAAAAGTGTAATCTATACTAAAAAGCTGTACACCACCTGCTATAAAGATACATATTGTAATACTTTTGGGCTCGGATAGGACGGACACAAGAACTCAGACTTGCGGAGTTAAAGCAAGTTAAAGCCTTGATTTTATATATCACCTTTAAAAGTGGCATCTCAAAGCAATACAATAGATGTAAAAACAGTTAAAAGGACCACAGATTACAAACTAAATACCCAACACTGATTGTACCCATCTGTCATGCTAATAAAGCACCTTAATTCAATTGAATTGAATTAAGAGGGGGGGGGGGGGCGAGAGAGAGAACAGCCGCAATCAGATATGCCAAATAAGATACATTCCAAAGACATTCACAACAGCAACATAAAACATTTGCACATATTGTTAAATTATTACTTGTTTTTCAGGAAGTTAAAAAAACACTTGAATTACTGATCCAGTCCCTCAAAAAAAAATATTTTTCAAGCAATGCAACTAACGTCGGGCAACGTGTTTTTTTTAATCCAAAATTGACAGCCACATCTTAAATCTTGTCAGTCAGCTCTTTTTTCTCTATTTGAATTGTGGCGATTCAAACAACTTGGGATACAAGTGGTCTCAAAGTCACCGAGCTCACAAAGCTTCAAAAACAGATGACAATTTCCTTAGTCCTCTCTTAGTCTTCCTGAAATTGTCAGATTATGAGTGAATAAAAGCATTTTATTAAAAAGACGTTTGCGTTTGTTTGGGAGCTATATCATGTTTTTTTTTTTCATATGTAAGATATAATGATGTGTTCCTGCTTACACATCGCATTACTTTAAAAGCTAGAAAAACAGGTTTCAATTCACATTATCTGGTGAGCCTTGCTTTGTCAAAGGACAGCACACTCTCTCTCGCTTGCTCTAAACAGACAATACACAGGGGGGAAGGCAAGCGAGAGAGAGAGAGGTGGGGGGGGGGGTGATATGTGAATATGATACTGTGAATTCCATCAACTCAGGCACCTGTGAATTTGCAGTATTCCCAGAAAGAGCCGCATCCCATCCACTGTTCCTCCAGAAAGCTTATGCAGAAGTGAAGGAACTAAATATGGAATTAATATGGAATTTAATATGGAATTAAACCGGTTTCACAGGTATTTTCAAAGTAGACGGGGGCGAGATTTCCAGCAAAAGACACCCCCTCCCCCCTCCAAAACCCAGTAAGTACAGTACTTACTAGTTAAGAAAGCTAGGTGTTAGCATAAATTATTAGAAATCAATAATATTAAATTAAGCACTGTAATAAATTGTGCTAATAATAAATTCTATTTTACTCTGAGAATGTAGGGGGAGGAAGAATGCCCGTGGTCTTTTCACTTACTGCAATATTATGGACACTCAATTGACTTTTAAAAAAAAACAAACTTTTTTTTGACAGCTGGTACAGCACCCCACCGCGCCCACACGCCAGCATTATATTCTCATGTATGGGTAGAATATGTTCATTGTCTTCCAATGAAAGACAGGTTCCTTTCACCGTAGTCGGGAGACATTAGAAGCTTGCCATGCCCTTACTGTTACACCAACGCATTAGCATGTTAAAGCGATTTTATTGAGGAGCCTAGCTTTCTTAACTAGTAAGTACTGTACTTACTGGGTTTTGGAGGGGGGAGGTGTCTTTAGCTGGAAATCTTGACCCCTTCTACTTTGAAAATACCTGTGAAACCAGTTTAATTCGTCACAGCCAGCACTCCCGCAGAGAGGGGGATTGTACTTGCAATGCATCGGTATAGATGGGAAAGCCAGAGCCGACTGCTACGCCACCCCCGTGTTTGGGGTGCTTATCATTCTCAGTGCATAACAAGGAAGATTAATAAACATAATCTTATGGTTAAATAGTCAAGTCTAGCCATGTGTGAGTCTAGTCTCACAGAGCTTCAACAGCAGATGACAACTTGTGAGTTTGATTAAGAATGAATAAAAGCATTTCATTAATAACGCGTTTGCATTTGTCTGGGTGCTGACAAAGTAAAAAACAATTACTTTTTGACAATGAAGAACTGTGTGTGTGTCTCTCTCTCTGTTGGCATTTGTAATCGTTTTTATTTTTAAATACATTTTAGCAAAGTAATGTACCATAAAAGTATTGTGAGACATACTTGGGTTAACATGTTCAGTGTTCAGTGTGTGGTAATTTGTTTGGTGTGAGTGAAGTTTTATTTAATCTCATGCCCCAGGGAAAAGTGTGGTGTGGACGGCTGAGGAGAGAATGCAGGCTCGTGCTCTGTCCCTTATTCTTTTTGTCTTCTTCTGGCTTGGTCGGATAGTTTTGGTTTTTGTTTTATCAATAAAGTTTGCTAATCGGCCAGTGAAAGCTCTGTTGTCCTTCACATGAATGCCTGAAACATTGTACCGAACCCAGGATTTTACAGTATTTTTTCTTTAAAATACCAATAACAGCAACATACAGTTTACATAATATGTTGATGTTCCAAAATTTATATTGTTTATGACCTTTATGACCTTCGTTATGCTCTTTGTTAATGTCTAAGCCGGAACACATCATTATATCTCATTTTGTATTTCTTTAAAAAAAATCGTTTGCCCAGCCTAACAGTATTGTTGTTATTGTTTTTATCCTGTAAAGCGCTGTGATGAGCCACCTTTAAAGGTGCCATATACAATAAAGTTCATTATTATTACTATTGTTAATTTGCTGGACAGAGAGGTAAACATTATTACGCAGAAGACAAAGATAGCGATTTACGTTGCATTGTGCATTGTGCTGCTGTAATACAGTTTTAAATAATTAAAAGTCTAAACAGTATCAGCTTTATTTATGGGTTTTAAATAAAGGCGATTTAAACGCGATTCAAATCAATATAAATGTTTATTTTGTAACGCATAGGTGACTATTCATTGTTATTAAAATGACTTAAATTCGATCATGTTGTGATATTTAGAAATATAAATTTGTTTGGTGCGAGTGAAGTTTTATTTAATCTCTGAGCCAGGGAAACGTTTTATCGTACAGCGTGTACAATTCTTGTGTTGCGGTACATTAATATAATTATATCGTTATTAATTTCTTTAGATACGCGATTCTACATTATTTTTCCTTTTTAATCAAATTCTAAAAGTATGCTTGTTGATTCTGGTATCACGTTAGTTAAAGACTTCGATGCTTAAAATGTTTAGGGAGAAATGGAATACTGGTGTGAGACCAGCCATATACTGTATGTTTATGTTCCAAAATTAATATAGTTTATGGCCTTCACACGCGTTACAGTATGCTCCTATTATTTTTATGCTCAGGTACTATGATTTCCTTTCAGTGGTAAAATTCCATATAAATATTCAATACTTAAATGGGCACAGTAAAGCCATTAAATATACATATACATACTGTATACAGTACAGTTTGCATACAGTAATATGTTTACGTTCCTAAATTAATCTCTTTTATGAGCATGTGAAAGGCATGGTGAATCGGAGATTCTCAAAAATTACTGTACTTTGCTTGATTGGAAACAAATGCGTGATTGAGCAATGCTGTGGTTTTACTTTTACAAAGACGGTCAATGAAAAAAAGAATGTGGACCAGGGCAATACTTTGAGTTTACAGCTTGTCCAAGGTCATTCATTATTAATATAATTAGTAATATCTTCGTTAAAGACTTTGATGGCGACAGCTCAAACATGAGAGGTTGAGCTTTATTAGCTCCACCTTGCGGAAATTCCGAATACTATTATTTTAATTGCGGTACCACGTGGTATTATGAGGTACTATACGAGAATTTACGGTTACTCGCGGTAGGCTGCGTCAAGCGCACCGCAAAATAATGCTGTATTGCCCGCTTGTTTTGAATGGCTGCATCTGTACATCATTATTTTGCATGTCAACAGTTGATTAAACAGTACAAAGTTGTTAAAGAAAATGCTGGAATTACTATAGACACAAAATTATTTTTTCAAAATTCAAATCCTTAAACCTAAAACATTTTTTTGTATATGAATAAAGATGTTGCTTTATAAAAATGCCTACCTTGTGACGGGGACCTTAAACACGAAAAAAGCACTGTCCTTCGGATGAGATGTAAAACCGAGGTTCTGACTCTCTGTGGCCATTAAAAATCCCAGGACATTTCTCGAAAAGAGTAGGATTACCCTGGTATCCTGGCCAAATTTCCCATTCGCCTTTACCAATCATGGCCTCAAAATAATCCCCATCTATGAATTGGCTTCATCACTGCTCTCCTCCCCACTAATAGCTGGTGTGTATTGAACATACTGTGTGCACTATGGCTGCCGTCGCATCATCCAGGTGGTAGAGAGGAGTCCCCATTACCTGTAAAGAGAAGAGTGTCCAGAAAAGCGCCATATAAGTGTAAGGAATTATTATTAATTATTAATACTGTGAATCAATGAACACAGTATTATGTCAATTTGCATTGTACTAGTAGTCTGTGGTGGAATTTTGGATACTGGTTATTCAGCATCAAGTTGGCAATAAATTTAGATTCCTTTATCTTGGAGCCATTGTCTTACTGTAAAGGAGCTGATCTGGCCATGGTGGCATCCAGGAGTCTCTGTAGCAGTTTGGGATGCAGGACAATGTCAAGGTTTGGATATACCAAACCTGTGCAAGTGTGGTGACAATTAGCTTTTATGATTTCTTCAGGTCATCAGTTGACCCCATTTAAATAATTTATATCATGACTGCAAACATAATTTTAGTAGTCTGGCCAAGTCCCCTTTAATGCAACATAGAGACAAAGCATATTGAAAGTTTGAAACATATTACAGGGTTACTTGGTGCCTCACATATCTGATGGATCCAGTGTTTGTCTACAGGAACAAGGCTGACAGGATCCCCCTTCCTTCATAAGAAAATAGCCAGGAAGCTGATTAAAGGGTGAAGATGAGGTAAAAGGAAGGTTTCAAAAAAGAAGCACAAAGGTGATTCTCAACAGGGGAGATATTTATGCATAGGAGAGAGGAAATGGGTGAAATTAGAATTTGTCTTCTTCCCAAACTTTCATTTAAATACCATTGCATTACTTTGGCTAAAGCCTACATAGAAACAAAAAGTACTGAAGTATGAAATGTATTAAATGTTTAAAGATATACTCATCTAGCTTAGAGAATAGTTCAGGTGGGTAGCTGCGTCAGCATGCGTAGGCTGCAAAGGAACAAGTAATAGGTTTATTCCATGACGAAGAGATCTAGAAAAAGGTATTCGTCATACCTTCTCTTCCTCCCTGGGCCACTTGCCCGCTTCTCTCACTAAACCAGCATTCCGTCTCTTCACAGCTATCTGTTCCAAGACCAGGCTTTCTAACCACCTTCTATTCCTTTACAGATGTCGTCGACATAATATCATCCCTAAAGGATTTCGCCTTAAATTTAATACCTTTTCTTTTGACTCTGATACCACCCAGAGTAACACTCAGAGACTTCTAAAACAATTTTCTAGGAAACTAATGCTCTCTAACATTTTCTCCCTCAAAAAACAGATTATCCTTTCCGACAACAACATCAAAGAGGCTAAGGAATTTCTACGGCTGACAGCTCCACATCATCTTCCCCTCATAACTAACCTCATTAGATCTCTCAACTCTAAACTCCACCAGTTTCTCACTACAGAGAAGGACAAAAAACTCAGTCATCTTCTACAGAAGAAAACCATCAACACCCCAAACACCCTCAGCAACCCTAACCTTGTTGTCACCATACCTTCTGACCTTTCCCTTTCACAGGATGAGCGATCCCTCCTCAGCAAAGGGCTCAGTTTTGTACCAGTTCCCAGGAAGCTGGACATCCCCCAGACCAATGTCAACCTTAACCGCTTTTACCGCAGGATCCATCTCAGAGCACATTTTGCCGACAATTCCTCTTCACAGGCAGCTAATAACAACCAGGTTATTGATGTCATTAACAACATTAATCCCAAACAGAGCTGTTGGACTCCCCCCTCTGGCCGTTTTCCACCAGTTGATTATTTCATCAACCAATGCACTAATCAAGCTCCCAAGGCACTCTCTATATCCAGTAAACATAGGTCTAACCTCACCCAAGGAGAAAATCAGGCGCTCCAGTCTCTCTGCAACAGGGATGATATCATCATCAAACCAGCGGACAAAGGAGGTGCTGTTGTGGTGTGGCGTAAGGATCTATATATCTTTGAAGCCTCTAGACAACTAACAGACACTTCTGCCTACCTCCCTTTCCAACAGGACTCTACCACTGAGTACCAAAAGGAAGTGGTATCCACCATTTCTCTTCTTATCAGCAGTAATGAGCTCCCCCAGGAGGCAAACCTGCTCATCATGGAACATCCACAAGTATCTCAATTTTACCTCCTCCCCAAAATCCACAAACCGGACACCCCTGGACGCCCCATCGTATCAGCATGTAACTGTCCAGCTACTTACATCTCAGCCTTTCTCGACAGCCTCATGAGACCACTGGTTGAAGATCTTCCCTCATACATCAAAGACACCAACCACGCGCTCCAACTTTTTAATGATTTCCAATTTCAGGGTACCGAATGCTACATTTTTACCATGGACATCACATCTCTGGACACCGTCATTCCCCATAACGACGGCCTTACAGCCCTCACGCACACGCTGGACAAACACACAGTGCTTGATCCACCCACCCACACCCTGGTACGCCTTGCAGAATTGGTCCTCACATTAAACCATTCTCTTTCAATAATCTTTTTTACCAACAGGTCAGTGGAGTTGCCATGGGCACCAGAATGGGACCCAGCTATGCCAATATTTTTGTCGGCTGGGTAGAAGAACGCTTCTTCGCTTCCTACACTGGCTATGTCCCTGACCTCTACAAACAATATATTGATGACTGTGTCGGTGCCGCCACATGCTCCAACGATCAGCTTGAGTTCTTCCTGCACCATTTCACCAACTTCCACCCGTCCCTCAAATATACGGTTAACATATCTTCCACTACTCTTCCGTTTCTAGACATCAACTTCTCTATCAACTACCCCCGACTGTCCACTTCAGATTATTACAAACCCACGGATTCAAACAGCTACCTCCTGTACAGCTCATTTCACCCCAACCACACTAAAAACTCTCTTCCTTTTTCACAGTTCCTTAGGTTACGACGATTATGCAGTGACAACATCGACTTCCAGAACGAAGCCCTCAAAATGTAGTCCTTTTTCATCAACAGAGGATACCCCAGCAGTGTTATTGACAGGGCCCTTGCCCAAACCAAAAACATCCCCCGGACCATCAACCCGATCAGGAACTCCCGCCGTAACAACCGCATTCCTTTGGTGCTTCCTTACCACCCTAACACACTTCCTATCCCCAGGACCATTAACCACAACTTTTCCATCCTACAGGATGATCCCTCCATTGGGGCCCTCTTTTCTGATCGCCCTATCATCTCATATCGCCGAACACCTAATCTGCGTAACCTCCTTGTTCACAGCTCCCTTGACCGCCCTCAACAACCATCCACCCCAGGCACTTTCCCTTGTAACAGAGCTCGCTGTATCACCTGCAAGTACACAGCCACCACCACACTCATTCAAGGCCCCTGAGGACAATTCCGGATCACCCAGACAGCATCTTGTACCTCCAGCAACCTTATTTACTGTATCTCTTGCAGTAAATGCCCAGCCATCTACATTGGAAAAACAAGAAGGAGACTCGGAGACCACTTCAGAGAACACGTCAGAGCTGTGAAGATTAAAGATCTCTCCAAGCCCATTGTTTCTCATTTCCCCTCTGATGGCCACAACCACTTTAATCTCTCTGTCTGTGTTCTCAAAGATGGTTTTCCGAACTCATACATCAGAAAGACCACCGAAACTAAAATTATTCTGCAGCTAGGATCACACATTCTCCCTTCTCTTAACGACAAACTACTGTTCTTTTAAATTTTCTCCATTCATTGGAAGTTTCATTTCAGACCTCTCTGCACCCATTCTGACTTCACACCTCTTGATTGGCCTCTCTTTCTGTCCCCTGCTCCCGCCTCTCACTCCTCCTCCCTCCCAACCTTTGTTCTCCCGCTACTTTACCTTTGCCTACTGCCCTGTTTCTCTCACACCTGAAGAAGGCTCCACGGCCGAAACGTTGTGTTCTCTTTCTTCTTTTTTTCAGCATAGCTTAGAGAATGGAAGCCTGGTCTCTTTTCCGTTCCATACTGGAATTTGGCTTCTGATAAATGTGTACACCTGGTATCAGGGATCCTAAATTTCTGAAACAGGGGGGACAAAAACAAACATATTTATACTTGGTTACAGATGCCTAGGAGAGAAGTCTAGGAAGGTTTTAAATTCAAAGATTTAAGGTAGCTATATTTTTACATTTATACTGCAGATGTACAACTGAGTGGATGAGGATCATAGGCTCCAAATGAAACCCAAGATAGAAGAGATGATGATGATAGGGAAGAGTTGGCCTGTATGGTCAGCATGCGCTGTTACTTTTGTGCACACATGTTTTTTAAGGGTGGTAATGGTTTGGCTTGCATAGTTAATGTTTTGAGATTAGATTGTTCAAAGAAAGGATTACCAAAGAAGTTTGGCATCAGGAGTGCACTGTTTGATTAGTTTACCTAGGGTAGTTCGGATTGTTATTAGTTTCAAGTCTGCAAAATTGTTAAAAGAGTTCTGGATGAAGGTGGAGAGAAAGAAGGATATAGCTTTGATCAGTAAATTTGAATCGAAGAAATTGAAGTATACATATGAAGAATGCACAAAAGTCAGAAAATTTAACCTCTGTGGAAGTGAAGATCATTTATTCAGACACTGCCCAAATTCCTTTGTAAATAAGGTGAAACAGGGAAAACTACTGGAAAGGTAGGAAATGTTTGAAGAGGAGGTGAGAGCTGGAATAGAGATTATGGAACAGGTATAAAGGGCAGGAGTCCTTGGAGGGTGAAGAAAAAGAGAGCAGTGTGGAACACTGTGATGTAGAGTCGCATTTGTTCAATAGCATTATCTCTGATAATCAGGCATCATTACAGACTGAAGGTGTTCTAATGGATTTTATGGAAAATGCAGTCTAAAAAATTGCAAAAGATATCAGATACAGAAAAAGATCTAAGACCGAGTGGGAAGGTGAAGACGGATAGTTAGGAGAGTAGAAAGAGATCAGAGACAGAGTTTCCCTTGGATTAGGAGTACTCATACAGTTATAGTTGTCCTGAGCAGAATATAGTGCAGTCTGTTGAAAGAGCGCTAGCAAAAAGTTATTCTCTGCAAAGTAAGGAAAAAGAAAAGACATGGAAAAAGAAGGTCCTAAGTTATACAGTATGTGTCTCTGTTTCAAACAGAAACAATCCAGCATTCAGAATGCATGCCATATAATGCAGCAATTTGTGGTGCACACACCTCAGCGTACCATACTGCACCGCACTGCACCATACCACACTTTTTAAAAAATATTCTGTTGTCGGACTGCACTATGCAAAAATGCCAGATAGTGCAGTGAATGCTTAACATGGTATGTGGAAGCATTCGGACTGTCACCAGAAAACGCCTCTTTTCGAGTCCTGGTCAATTCTGAGCCCCTTGAGACAGTCATTTTCTAATGATAGAATTTAAATTGTATACTGTTTGGAATTAATTAATTTTAAACTGTGTATTACAGTATGTTAGATTTTCAATGAAAAAAAAAAGTTAGACTATTTAACAAAAACAAAATTACTCAGTTGGATATATAAAAATAGATTATTATTATTATTATTATTATTATTATTATTATTATTATTATTCTGTATCTTGTTTTGAACGTGATGTGCTTCTTTCAGGTTTACATCTGCATTGAGATAAACCATATTTTAATTTGATGCAGATTTCAGGAAACACAAACTTAATTTTTATTGTGAAAAATATATTTCATGCATATTACACTGTAGTGGCATTAAAGCCATATGGTCTTGTAAATAATATCTACATAATGTACATACAATAGATGGTAGTGGTAGCTTAATATAAAAAAAAAAACTACACAACAGTATTCCACCTTCTTCATAAACATTTTATGCGTCAAAGTCTTTAACTTGGTAACTTATGTTGGTTATTTTGGACATGGTTGTTCTAACTATATTAAGTTTACATACTTCATAAAAAGCTGTAATGTTTTTGTTTTAACTTTTCTAAGAATACATAAAATGAACATTGTACCTGATATTGTTATTGTTGTAAAAAAAGATGTAGTACTGATTTTATACAACTTCAAAGCAAATATTAATATGGAAAAAATGTAACTAAAGAACTTTTGGCAGATAAAAATATCACTTTTGGATATATTTATAATATTTTGATATGTTTGTTTTAAAACATTTTGCTGTCCGTATAGTTATAATGGACAATTTGTTTTACAAAAAACCCTAGTTTTTACTTCGTATGTTTACCATACTTTTAAAAACATGAACAAAGACTACATTACTGAGGTTCCACATGTGCAAATCACATGATGTGATATTAACAGATATTCCAAACTAATAGCAGATAATTAACTGAGGGTGTACTATATAAAAATACTGTATATACAGTAAATACAGCATGATGCAGTACAGTATGTGTGAAATATATTTATTGGTACTGTACCAAACTGTATCTCTGTCACAGCACCCTACATTACAAACTATGAGTGCTTCATTTTCTATTGCAACAGCATCGACAGCAAAATGTATATTAAAATGAGCATGTTAAAATATTTTCAAAATAAGCACAAGTTAAAGAATTCAATAATAAGTACAAGTAGCGCAAATGGCACAGATAAACACAAGTTAAGAATTTGATGCAAAGCCAGCTAAATAAATTTATCCAAAACCACAAATTGATATTGTTAATGCAGTTCAGAAACTTATTGACAGAGAACACTTAAAAAATTAAGAACCTTCAAATTTTTGAAAAAGTAATGATCGTTAAACAGGAGAGTGAACCTTGACTTATTTTTTTACATTTATTATTTTTAATCAGTATAATTTCTCCAGTGTCCTAATCAGTAGAAACATTTATTTATTTTTTATTTTATTTTTTTTGTGGCTGCTGCAGTTCATAGCAACTTGCAATGACTGGATAGTTAATGCTTCCAAAGTCTTCTTCATCAGTCTGTCTGGGGGAAGCATGAGGCCGTGTCCCTGTTATCTGATACTCCTCAGTACTGCTGTGGGCTTAAGTGATCATTAATTTATGGAGAATATTTAATAGATTGTAATATATAAAATTAATAAAAATGTCAATGTAAACATCATAATAACTGTATTTTATTATTAGAGAATGAGTGTATTTAAGAGTTTAATTATAAAAAAATACGAGGCACTTCAAACTGAAAAGAACATTAGAATACAGTATTTATTAAATTTAATCTCTGTAGCTGATCTAGTTGTTATTTTTTTTACAATTGGTTTCATTTGCCATTGCACCTGTTGGCACACTGGAAAAGAAGAGCAGTAGGGCACTGTTTTGTGATGGTTATTGTGAACCGTGCCAAAGTGAGGCATGTTGGTGACGGCCGTGCTTCCACTCTGACCTGATTGCTGGGGAGACAGCTGATGCAGAGTACCTGACTTTAGTGATTGCTTTCATGGTAGCAGCTGCTGTGAGAGTGTTTAAACCCTGCTTAGTATCTCCTCGTTGTTCATTATCTTCTCGTCTTTTTACAGGAGAGGCGATTTTCAATATCCAAGTTGAGCTGGCCATGATCCTGGTCCCAAGAGCTCTGGCTGCAACTGTGCTGTCCACAACTTCACCAAACTGCTGAGTGTGGACCAGAGGTTGGAATCCTGATTTTTACCTGAACCTCAGCAGATTACTTTGTCGGCACAGTCACTGGTGCATCTCCTAATTCTGCCCTGACGGCATGTGCTGGCCTGGTTTCTGGAGAAGTGATGAGCATGAGCCTTGTGCAGCAGAGAGATAGATGCACCAAGAGGATGACCACCCCATCTGGGAGTATCCTCCCTGCTGGTTTCAGTGCCGGACCCCTCAATCCTGGACTGTGCCTTGGAATTAAACACAGCTCTGAACTTTTGTGGCTTATATAAGTAAAACTAAACTGCCATTTAGCATAGAGAAGGCCGTTAGGCCAGTGAAGGCATAGAGGAGTAACAGTGGAGTAGATGAGAGAAAAGCAGTGAACAAAGAGTTGAGATGAATAGTGTAGATGTTGGAGAGGTGTTTTGTACTAGTTTGTTGTCATTTGTTCCCTAGCTTGTGACTATACTGTCTTGGATCTTGTCTTGTTTGAGAAGATTTTTATTTTATTCAGTTGGGTGTAAGTGAAGCTTTATGTGGTTGTTTGACGTTCCCCTACCCAGGGCCTAAGCACTGATAAATGTAACCAATCTATGTTTCCCAACATATCTGTTATCAGTTCATCTGTTTTTTTTTAATTATTGATTTTTGTCATGACGTTTGAGAACCATCTTGGCCACAAGAGAACAACATTCTGTCATTTATAGTGACAGAGTGGAATCCCAAACTGACTGGGAAGTTAAACCTGGAGATGCAAGTGGCAGATTTGTCAGGAATGTTCCGTCAGGGGAGATGCCAATGGAAACCTACCACCAACACCAAGGGTGGATGTGCCTTAGCCAGAGAAGCAAGGAGATCAGTGGGCTAGTCCAAGTATCCTTCCTTTTTCCCCAATGTAGATGGCTGGGCATTACGGATGCAGTTTAGGTGGTTGGTGATATGAGATGATAGGTCGGTCAGAAAAGAGGGCCCCAATGGCCCTCATCCTGTAGGATTGGAAAGTTGTCATTAATAGTCCTGGGGATAGAGAGTGTGTTAGGGTGGTAGTGAAGCACCAGAGGAATGCAGTGGTTTGGCTGGGAGTTCCTGATCGAGTTGAGAGTCTTAAGGCTGTTTGTGGCTTAGGTGAGGGCCCTGTCAATAACATGGGTGGGATATCCCATAGGGACATTCTCCCTTGGAATCTGTGAGACAGAAAGGTGCCAGAAATGACCATTCATGGCTGGGTGGCTGGATAATCTCAGCCCTGAGAGTTGTTCCTTATCAGGAAACTCTATCAGACAGAAAAACACCTTAAATCTGAACCACATATAATGGCCTCTCTGTGTCCAGCACCACTGAGATGAGGGAGAGAGAGACTGGCAGGGGAGCAGCAAACTTAATTCCTGTATTATTAATAAGCCTTGCCGCTACACCTGGTGCAGTTATTTGTGAGAGTGGGGATCCCTGAAGAGATACTTACAGACCAAGATACTAGCTCCATGCCAATACTGATGAAACAGCTGCATAGAAAACTGGAGGTGAAGGGAATTAAAACTAGTCCCCATCAGCCAGAAACAGATGGTCTTCTAGAGAAATTTAATCAGATGCTGAAGATTATGTTGAGAAAAATTGCATCAAATTCAGAATGAGGCTGAGATAAGTAGTTACCATCCTGTTATTCCATATAGAGAGATCCCATAGGCCTCTACAGGGTTCTTGCCATTTAAGGTCTTGTGTGGGAGGCAGGTGTCAGGGCCATTAGAGATTCTTAAGAGCAATTGACAACAGCAAACTATGATTGGCACAGTTTCCTGTGTGCTCCAGATGAGGGACCATTTTGAGGCATATAGGGAAAAAGCCAAGGAAAATCTAGAAAAAGCACAGAGATCAAAGAATGAAAAATTAAACACTCAATAATATTCCACTTTGTTCAGAAACATTTTCTGCACCAAATTATTTATCACTTTCAATTGTTGTCATTGTTTTGGAAAGATTTAACATGCACATTTTAACTTAGCTTCCTGTGAACACCTCAAAGGTTCAACTTTTACATGCTATTCTGGTAGAGGGGGAATGCAGGAAAATCTGGCTGCTCCTCCTGCTGCCACTGTTCAGTTTTCCTGTTTTATTTACTTATTGTCATGCCTGAGGGTGTTCCTACTCTGTCCTGTCCCTAGTTTCCTGTGCGTTGCTCTCTTTCCAATGTCTCTCTCTCTGGGGCTATATATTTCCAAGTCTCTCATTCACCTTCGCTCAGCATTGACGTTCGGATGTCCAGCGACCCGCCTAGCACCAGGTCGTTGGTCCGTCCGTGGCCTGAGGGCATAGGTTTCTATACGGCAATTCCAAAACTCCTGACATTCCACGGTTTGTCCCTTCTGACATCCGTGACACTTATATTCACTTTCTTTTTCTATTTCTCTATTCCTTCTGCAACGATATCTTTATATCCACCACCAACTATATACTACTGTATATAGTATGCCTCCTGGAATTGAACCTGGCCCGTCAATATTATTCAACAGGGAACCAGCTAGATTAATTATTGTACATGATGGTTTTGTGTTTAAGGATATCTTCCCAGAAATCTAAAAATTAACGAGGGAGGGGGGAAGGGTTATTTTTTTTAAATTGCCAGTAATCGGGGAAAACTTATCAACACCATGGGCAAACTATTTTTTAATTAAAAAAAAAACTAAATAAAAAATCAGATACAATGACATGCTCCTGCCTAACCCATACATTGCATGACTTTAAAAGCTGTAAAAAACTAGTTTAGATAGTTAAAAAACACTTTTTATGCGCAACAAACACTTATAGTGGTAACAGGCAATAGGCAATAGACTGTCATGTAGTGCGCTGCACCCAGGTGGTTCAAAGCCTGATCAGAGAATTACTTTGTTTCTTATATAGCTTCTTAAATAGCTTTCTTATAATATATAAAAAACAGTCCACTATTATAGCTTGTTGTTGGCTATGGTGTGAGTGTGTGTCTCTGGATGAATTATTATAAGTGATGACTTCGTGATTTAGGATTTCTTCACGGAATTCTTTAAGTTAAAGGAGGGAAAAGGGTTATATTTACAAGTTGTGTATCACCTGTTCTTATATTTGAATTTATTATTATTAATACTGTAACAAATTGAGGTTCATGGGCTCATGCTCTCACTGCTCCTGTGCCGGTTTATCCATCACCACATGGGCTCAAACCCAGGTCTCCTGCATCACTCAACATTGGTTTTGCTGCCTGAACTACAGATCTTCTTTAGCTCATGCAGAGTAGAGGGCTGTTCTGTCACCGTGCTGCAACCGGCTTGTATCTGCCATTCGTTACAATATTAATAAAAAATTACTGTAAACTGGAGAATTAGAGAAGACACATTGAGTCTTGTCTTTTCATCTTGGAATTTAACCTCTACAGAGATCCTTTTGGCTATATTTTACAGATGAGTAAAAATAGATTGGATTCATAACTAGAGTAAGAAAAGATATTTCACACATACTTTGAAACCAGCGGGAGGCGAGACCCAGCTGGGAGGGGGGCGGTATTTTGATTTTCCTGTGTGAACCGTATTCACTACAATACTATAATGAGTCCCTGAGGCATATCTTTCAAATTTAAGAATTATAAAAAATAAACCTTTGTTGAGTTTTAACTAGAGACAAAAGATACCTTTTGAGAAGTCATGTACTTCTTGAAAAATCTGAATTGTTGCTTTCATGATGTAGATAAAATTGTATCCAGCTGTGAATCAGCTATGTGACCTTGCCTCTGTGAAATCTGGGAAAGAGGTTTAGTGGGCAGTGTTACTCACAGTGTAGTGCCCATAGAGTGTTAGTTTTAATACACTATACAGTAAAACAGAATAAAACAAGTATATTATTTTAATGTTTGAAATCTCTATTCATACAAGTATATTTTGTATTCAGTTTGCTTCTATGTGTTAGCTGGTGGGCAAACATTTGAGGTGAAAATTCTTCCACAAGGAGTGGAAGTGTACCTTTAAAGTGGAGAAGATGGCACCAAACGTTTTCAGCTCTGTATTTTGCCATTCCTCCCAGAGAATTTTAGTCATAGAGGTGGAAAGATGTCGCCCCTCTCCCCCTTCCCTCTGCCTGCCTGACCTATCCCCATTTTTAACCATTCTGTGTCCGAATCGCAGAGGGTGAGAGAGAATAGAGAGAAACAGAAAAAAGTGAACCCTGGTTTAACATCAAATTATATTTTACCTTAATTTTTTATTTTATAAGTTTGTATTTTACTTATTTTTTGATAGTCAGATTTAACATGTTTGAACACAGTCTTGCAAATTAATGTTTTTACAAGATATGGAAGTGCAATAATTTATCACAGTGAATTTTAATAATAATGATTGATTACTAATAGTTTATGCACCTGACACCTGACCTTATTTAGATGTATAGAAAATATTGAACTGTGACATAACATTCAGAAATTCGGATACAGCCATTCAAAACAAGCGAGGTATGTGGTACATACGCAATATACCGTATGCAAATTAGATTATGTTAATATTATCCGGAATCACCTTGTAAAACCAGCAGGTGGAGCTAATAAAGCTTAATCTCTCCTGTACAGAATTTGAGCTGTCACCAGAAAACATCCGGTTCTGAATCCCAATCACTGCTGAGGGACAATATTCATTCAATTAATTAACAATTAATTTAAGTTGTATACTCCTTAGACTTTTAAATTTAAGCTGTGTATTATAGCATGTTAATCATTATACATTAAAAAATGCTATATTTTATGAAAGCAAGATGGCTCAGTTGGACAAAAGTACACAACCTACCACCTTTATCATAAATATTTTAATTATGCAGAAATATTTTATGCATCAAAGTCTTTAACGAAGATATTATTAATAGTATTAATAATGAATGACCTTGGACAAGCTGTAAACTCAAAGTATTACCCTGGTCAAAATTTGTAACCATCTTGAAAATACTTTAGTTTTTCATTGACAAAAAGTAACACCAATCATACAAAGTTTTGAGAATCTCCGATTCACAATGCCTTTCACATGCTCATAAAAGATATTAATTTAGGAACAAAAACATATTACTGTATGTAAACTGTACTGTATATGGCTGGTCTTGGTAGTTTAAATAAAAAATACACACCAGTATGCCATTTCTCCGTAAACATTTTAAGCATCAAAGTCTTACATGTGGTTATTTTGGAAACGTTTTTACGTGCTCATTCTGACCATATTACTGTACGTTTATATAATTTGTGAAAATTGATCGTTTTAACCTTTTCTGCGAATACGCTCATTATCGGAGTAAACAAAAGCATACTTTTAGAATTGGATTAATAGGGAATATAATATGGATTCGCATATCTAAATAAATTAATAACGGTATAACTATATTCGGGTACTGCAGCACAAACAGCAGTATAAAACTTTACATTGATATGTGTATTGCTGTTTCAGTATTTGTCATACGGCTGGATCAGTGGTGTGATAGCTTAAGTGACTGACTTATAATTGTGAGGTTGGGTGTTCAAATCCAGCAATCGCTAGGAGTTCTCTTTTAAAAAATAAACATTTCTTTGAAAAACTAAATTAGCTAACATTATGGACACTACAGTATATTGACATTTTTTATATTTCTAAATATCACAACATGTTCGTACTGTATGTACACAGCAGTATCACGTATCTAAAGAAATTAATTATGATATTAATTTAAGGATTTAAATATCTAAATATATGTATCTATATAGCAGGTAGTATTACTGTATTCCACTTTCTTTGTAAACATGGTAAACAGATTCACAACTCAAAGCTGTGTCACTCTTCTGTGTAATAAAACGGTTTGGTTTGAACACCGTGGCTGCTGTTTTTAATAAGCTGCTGAGTAAGGAATAGGAATGTTCCTGCTGTCAGCAGTATTGTGTATATAGTTTTATGTACAGGCTGTGAAAACTTTCACAAGTAGAGGTCTTTAAAATTAGGTTGTTTTCTTAATTCTTAAATAATAAAGCAAAAACAAGATAAAATGATGTGTTCCTTCTTAGACATTGCACAACTTTAAAAGCTATAAAAACAGGTTTCAATAGTTAATTACCACTTTTTATGCACAAAAAACGGGTGATTTTTCTTTCTCTTGATCAGCTTAGAATCTCTGTGTGCGCTGTAAGGTTTTTACTTGTTAATTAAATGTTTAAAATACACGTTTAGAATAGAAAAAATCATATTCTGTTGTCTTCCTGGTATGTAGAACAGATCAGCAGGTCTTTTTTTCCTCAATCACAAGCTCTGAAAACAGCGTGCTTCCACTGCACTGTGTCAGAGGGTGAGGTGGCACTTAGAGATGGAGGAAGCGTGAAGCTCAGTATTGCACAATGGCAGTAAAGCACCATTGCATCTGCATTCATAACTTAGTGTTTAAAATTAAACAACGTGGATCATTTTCTTTGACTCCTAAGTCCCTTGATTATCATTAAGCACAGGTTTCTCAGCACTCAGACTACTTTTGATACCATTGTTAGACAAAGCAGGAACTTATTGTACTTTCTAATGACATTACAGGTGGAAAGATTACAGATTTTAATCGTCTTTAATTTTGTTATACATTTTAGAAAAGTTTCATCAATACATACACCACAAAAATATTCTTAAATGTATTTCTGAATGCTATGTTACACTTAGTTCATTGTTTTAAATACATCTAATTAAGAAAGTTAGGTGTTAGCATAAACTATTAGTAATCAATAATATTAAATTTAGCACTGTAATAAATTGTGCTAATAATAAATTCTATTCTACTCTGAGAATGTAGGTGGGAGGAAAAATGCCCGGGGTCTTTTCACTGATAAACTTGTGTTAACAAAAACTACAGTATGCTTAAGAGTTGTTAAACTGATTTTTATTTATTTTTTCAGCACAGCCAGCCGGCTGTGCCTCCTAGAGCACCACAATTCACACTCAACCACATCACAGATCACAGATCAGTTCCAGTGTGTGAGATCTTGCTGTTTGATATGTACTTGATCTTTGATCTGAGCTTTAGTAGATAGCTCATCTCTATTAGTATATTACTATCGACTGGTATTAAATACAACTTTTTTGTATAGATGACACTTTTCTAAAATGTATTTAAAAATAAAAACAATTACAATTGGCATGCCTGTAGCTTTTTCACGAAACCTCCTAGAGTTAAGAAAACACTTTGCTGTGTGTACAAGGTACATGTGACTGTTTTCACAGCCTTCACGAAGTTATTTTTAAGCCAATTTTTTTACCAAGCTGGAATATTCTTATGTCCATATCTTTGGAAGAGAAACGCAGAAAGCCTTTAAACCAAATGCATTTTAAAGACCACAACTTGTGAAAATGTTCACAGCCTCCACATAAAACTATCAGTGAGCTAATTCTCTTTTTTTAAACCTCCGGTTTTTCATCGATGCATAATTACGCACTAACTGGAACCCAGGGGGACTGCTGTGTAGATATGTTCACAATGCGAGAAATACTGCTCAATATGGCTTCGTGCGAAAAACCCGTATATCACCATAGGAAGCAGAACAGCGCAGCCTGAAACGGCCGAAACGTTGTGTTGTCTTTCTTTTCTTTTCAGCATGGAATAAACCTATCACTTGTTCCTTTGCAGCCTACAGATGCTGTACGCGGTTACCCACCTGTATTAAACCAATTTCACTCAGTAGTTTAAACAAAGGGTAAAATGCTATGAGGAAAAAAAGTCTCAGCTGGAGCACATCTACAATAGAAAGCAACCAGTTTGACAAGTACAGTAAAATGTGACATCTCTGGAGCATCAAGTATATATCCAACAGTGTGAGCTCATTTGCTAGGCTATTAAGATTGATTGAGTTACTGTAACATTCTGGGTGTGGCGAGTTTCTACTGTCCCCTGACTGTCTTGGCCGAAAGGTTCAGGTTCAGACATTTGGTGCATGTGCTTGGCTGAGGAGCCAATAGTGCGAAGCTACCATCTGTGGGATTATGACTGAACACCTCTAAGTCAGAATCCCGCCTAAACGCTTTCATTGGAAGACAATGAACCTATTCTTCTCGTACATGAGAATATAATATAAATACACCAAGGGATTGGGCTGAGTTCACATAACAGAAAAATCCATGGGCCTGCACTGCAGTGGCCATAGTATGGAGACTAAGACTTTTTACGGGAAGAGACGTGGTGCTTCAGCTGCCTGTGTGCGTTAAACAAGAGAATTTGGCGTTACATTTTGTCAATGAAAAAGTGTGTGTGTCTGTGTGTGTCTCTCTCTCTCTATTTATCTCTCTCTCTCTCTGTACTCAGCTGTACTGAAAAAATAAAGCACCGTTTTTCATTCAACAAGTGCCTGAGTCACTGTGTCCGTCCTATATAACATTGCCACAATATTATAAACGCCCCACAGGCTGGGCAACCAAAATTTTTAATAATTAAAAAAATAGATGTAATGATGTGATCCTGCTTAACTTTGAAATTGCATGACTTTAAAAGCGATAAAAACAGGTTTCGATAGTTAATATCCACTTTTTGTGCACGAAAAATGGGTGATTTTTCTTCCTCGTCATCAGATCTTTGAAAAATGTCTTTCTTACCCGCTGTGATTCGGGCACAGAAGGCTTAAAAAGAAAGTCAGACAGGCAGGGAGAAGGGTGAGTTGTGAAACTGTTACCTGTCCTAGATAAAGCGGTTAGAAAATAGGTGGATATACACTTGTAAAAAGTGTTCCAATTTTAATGCGATATGGAAGACATTATTCATAAAAAATGATCTTGTATGGTCTGTAATCTGAAAATGTATGAAGGAGACACGTTGAGTATCGCCTCTTTTTACACTTGGAAGAACATTCCAATGATAATCCAACACTGAAGATATTATTAATAACCTTTTAAATATGAAGGGAGATCTAAAGGGATCCACACGGTACAGGTTCCTGCAAGCTATTCAGAAGGAAAGACGGTGACGTCACCGTTCAGGCAAGCAGACACACCCTCTAATGTCAGGCATATGCGTTAAATATATTTAGATCTTTGAATTAATATCGTTATTGATTTCTTTAGCCTCACAACATTGTCCAATAATAATCTTCTTATGTCTAATTTTTAGTTAAATGAGATTTGAACTACAGACCATAAAAAAACAGGATTCACTTTTTTCAAATATTGATGATAGTGAAATCAGTAGCAGTTTGAAACTATTCATTGTTATTAATACATGACTTAGATTCAAACATGTTGTGATATTTAGAAACATAAAAAAGTAAATAGAGTGTCTGTAATATTGCTATTTTGCAACTGCTATTTTAGTTTTTCAAAGAAATGTTTATTTGTTAAAAGAAAACTCATGGCGATAGCTGGATTTGAACACCTGAACACAGGGTTCTAAGTCAGTCACTTAAGCCATCAAGCCACTGCCATAGTCATGTGACAAACCCTGAAACATATATATGTGTATATACTACTGTTTGTGTTACAGTACATGAATATTATTATATAGTTATTAATTTCTTTAGATATGCGATTTCATATTATATTCCCTATTAATCAAATTCTATAAGTATGCTTTTTGTTACTCCGATATCGAACATATTCGCAGAAAACCTTAAAACTATCCCTTTTCTCACAAAGTATTGTATATAAATGTACAGCAACATGCTCAGAAGGAGCACATAAAAACGTTTCCAAAATAACCACATGTAAGTTTAGGGAGAAATGGAATACTGGTGTGTATTTTTTTTTAAATACCAATACCAGCAATATACAGTTTACATAATATGTTTATGTTCCTAAATTTATATCATTTATGACCTTCCGATGCGTTATGCTCCTATTCTTTCTATGTTCAGCTACTAAAATTTACTAAACTACCCTTCAGTGGTAAAATTCCATGTAAATATTCAATACTAAGTGGATTAAAATGTGCACAGTAAAGAGATTAAATGATTAAATCTTTTCACTACCGACCAAAGCACCATGAGTGCCCATCGGTCATTTTGGCCTACAATCACATACCGCGGTATGCTGCGGTGGTTTGTGGGTAGATGCGTGTAGTACGGGTTTGTACCGCAAACTTTAAATAGCTGCATCTGTACAATCGAAAATAGTCTGTGATATTTCTGTAGTTGATATATTTTTAAAATGTATAAAATAATTTAAAACAATTCAAATGTATAATCTTTCCATGTGTAATGTCATTAGTTACACATTAGTATTATAAACCCCTGCTTTGTTTAACGATGGTTTCAAATATAACACTAACTGGTGAGGAAGCTATGTTTAATAATAATTAAAAGATTTCAAGTTAAAAGAAATTATTCACATTCTATTATTAAGTTTTAAAGGCAGACACGCTCAGTGCCTTAATCACTGCAAGCTGCAGAACAGTCTCCCTATTGCACCACCTCTTCTCTGACTGAGCTCAGTGGGTGGTGCGCTATTTTCTCGGCCAACTGCTAATTTGTTTCACACCACAGTAAGACAGAAGAATTGTACTGTATCTGTACGAAATGTGTTTTGCATTTACAAAAAGTTTTTAAATGTTTAATTAAAGAGTAAAAAAAAACTTACAGATTACGTAAACAATCTATCTATCTAACCTATCCTTCTTGCAAAAAACTTGGAACATGCTGTTACAATTCAATTAAACAACCATGTTATTGCAAATAACCTCTTTGAACCCCTCCAATCTGGTTTCAGACAACTACACAGCACAGAAACTGCTTTGGTTAAAGTCACTAATGATCATATGATTTCTGATTCTGGTTCTCTTTCTATTCTTATTTTTCTTAACCACTTTTGAATCCACTTAATATGGAATATTAGTATGGAACTTTACAACTGAAGGGAACTTTTGGTAGCTGACCTTGAAAATAACAAGCATAAATGTCTCTGAATGTCATAAAATACATTAGTTTAGGAATATAAATATATTATACATACTGTAATCCACAGAAAATTGAGATGGTAAAATCTCTAAAAAAGATGGTAATTGAGGTAAAAAGAGATGACAACATAAATATTGAGAAAAGTGGCACACCACAAGACAACAACAACTGTTTGCAAGTACAGCAGGGGAAAGCAAGAACCCCAAAATGTGTAGAATGGCAGCACAAAAAGAATGGAAAGTGTCACCAAAGCAAGCACTCTGAGATCATTTTAAAAGTGATAAGAGAGAAAAACAATTCCAGAAGGAAGGTTAATTTATATTTATATTATTACAATTCTTTGGAAGTCTACCTCCAAAACAACCTATTAACATGAAATAGCTCCACTTATGTTAGTTTACTTGTCTTTCTAGATTCATTGTAACAGTTGTGAAAACTGGTTTCATGAATTGTGCATCTCAACAAAAGTTATTAGAACTGTTTCTAATAACTGTTTGTCATACACAGCTAGGACCTGAAGAGAAGGTCAACCTTCGGGCCTTGGATCCCAAGAGATTTTTTTTTTCCTTTGGAGTTTTTGTTTTACTCTCTGTCATGCCTGATGCTTACAGACTCACATTATCAATACTGCACACCACACAACATGCCGATACATACACTTTGCACGTGATTCTATACTGAATGATTAAAGGTGATCTGTAATAAAATTTGTATTATGAATTTCTATGATGAATAAAATAATAATGAACAAATTAAATGAATGGAATATTGAATTTAAAAGCTTCACAAATAAAAACAAGACGTGTGAAAGGTCATGGGGCCCGCCTTCTGTGTAAAACACTTACTTTGAGCTTTTGGGGGTGGTTGTGAAAAAGCTATTGACCCATGAGGAACACCCCCCCTATCCCAGTTATTTTCCTTATTCAAAAAATCCTAAAACAAACTAAAGGAAAGTTTCACAAATCAAAGCATGGCCATGAAAGGTCAGAAGGCCCACCTAGTGTATAAAACACTTGGTTACAGCATTGTTGTGATGAAAAAGCTGTTGGCTCATGAAAGACACCCCCATCTCAGTGTATAGCCTGTCTAATGTTGCCATATTAAAAAAATATTCAAAAAAGAAAGAAAAGTTTCATAAATAAAAGGGGCCTGCTTACTGTATTGTGTCAGTGTACAACATTTGGTTTTAATATGCTGTTTATAAAAAGGTTTTGAGTACAGAAGAAGATGTTTTCTGCTATCAGCTATTGTGCTATTCTACTACATGTGCATGAACACCTATTGTGCAGTATTTCTTGCATTGTGAACTTATGTACACAGTGCTCCCGCAGTGTTCCAGTTGGTGCATAATTGTGCATCAATCAAAAAGCTAAGGTTTATAAAAATACAATTAGCTGACTGCTAAGTTTATGTAAAGTTTATGAAAATGTTCACAAATCGTGGTCTTTAATAATTGTTATGTGTTTTATGTGTTTCTCTTGCAAAGGTATTCACAACAGAATATTCATGGAAAAATTGCATAAAATGACAATGAAGTGAAGGCTGTGAAAACATTCCCAAATCATTTAATGCACCATGCAAGTAGTTTGATATCACTAGCAAGTTTTGTGAAAACACTATTGACGAGCAAACTTCTAGCTAACTTTAGCAAGTTCAGTTGAAGGTCTCTCAAAAATGTAAAAATGGTAACATAATACTGTACAGCATGATGTTTTATTTTTTTTAAAGGAAATCAAAAATATGAATCAATGACGTCTCCCTGCCTAACGTGGACTATAAAGCTATAAAAATATGTTTAGATGGTTAAAAAACACTTTTTATGCACATAAAATGGGTGATTTGTCTTCCGTGTGACCAGCTTAGAATCTTTGTGTAAGCTGTAAGTTTTTACTTTTTGATTAAATGTTTTAAACACTTTAATTTTGTAAATGCTTTTCGTACACAAAATAACACATTCTCCTGTTTTCCCGTGGTGTGAACCTGTACAGAAGAGGTGGCACCAACAGAGAGGAGGAGTGGAGCTCTGCAAAACAGAAAGATTGTCTACAGCATGGAACACGTACGGCACAGAGTGCTCCTCCCTCCTTTTAGTCCCAGTGACACATTTTGCCCATGTCCGACTGGAATTTCCTCCCCCTTAAACAATTTCTTATATCTCTGCAGCAGAACATAGCAGGAGCCTGGTTCAGGTCTTAAATTGGCTTTGAGTGCGAACAGTCAAATTTATATTTCTTAATGTGTCCACTCAGCAGACAAACATATGAGAAAAAAAAACAAAAAGCAGGCAAAAATGTATTTTTGGTCTTCAGAGATCTGATTTTTCAACTATATGCATGTAAAAAGGCCTGGGAATCATTTGAAAACCTTCTTCTAGGTGACTACTAGCTTGGATAAAAATCTGGGACAAATTGATCAATTAGAAAATATTCTACATCATGTTTTGTGAAGACTGGACCTGGAATGAAATTTCATGCCTATAACAAAAAAAATCATAAAAATATTGAAAATAATAAGAATAAAAACCATTGCAATTGCTATAAAAACATTTAGACACTGCTAGAGAGCCTTAATCTGCTGTTATGCAATGAAAAAAAAACCTTCTGGTGTGAAAAAAAGGAGCACTGATAAGAAACTGATAAAAAACTGATTGATTGCCCCTTCTGAGTCAATGATTGACAGCTAAAAGGCAGGCGGAATACAGCCGAAGGCTTCTAGAGGAAGTCTTACCCCCTAAGGGCTCTGAATGGCTGAAAATACAATGAATGACGGTGCCTTTTACCAATCAGATCGCCTTATTTCTGGCGTTCCTGCTTCAAACATTTACTTCAAAGTCAATAACGTTCAATAGCCTCCAGGTCTGGAGATAAGCTAGTCTGGGCTACTGTGGATATGTGTCATGCTTCAGAATAAGGTAAAAACATAGGATATACTGTATATATATTGCTAGTTTTTGCTTTTGCGGTCTTGTTTCACTGGCTAATTGATTGCGTTATTGATGCATATTGGAAATTTGGAAGTGC
Source organism: Lepisosteus platostomus (assembly GCF_059453375.1). NCBI lineage: Eukaryota > Metazoa > Chordata > Actinopteri > Semionotiformes > Lepisosteidae > Lepisosteus > Lepisosteus platostomus. The sequence continues at coordinate 49,550,374 of NC_142612.1, read as the reverse complement.
ATCATCAGATAAAAAGTGACTTTGTGATCGATTGTCTTGGTTTAAAAAAAAAAAACGTGTTTTTTTTTAAAGCACCGGTTGTCCTTTTTCGATTGATAACATGGTTTTGTGGTTTTGGTGATATAAAATAATGAAGTGAGATGGTACTTTTGAGGCATTTTTTTCCGGAAAAGGTGGCGTATACGCGCACATCCAGGATTAAGGAAAGCCTTAAGGAAACCACCTCTCAGTTTCCATTGCGTGTTTGTTATTTAAACCATCTGGCTCTAAATACAAATATCTTAAGATGCTGGCTCTGTGGATCACCATCAGCTACTGTATTTTTGCCTATTCTTTCTATTTATGTGCATCCAACACATAGATCAATGCTAGCAACTACACAAGATCTAAAATACGTTTATGTTTAATATATGTCAATGAAAATATGCCTTAAATATGTTTAATCTAATCTAATGTTATTTTTTAACACACGGCTTTCTGTTATTTTTTTTATTTAATTAAGCTTTTGGAAGTGTTCCTGCATTCCTCTTCTGCAATTTCTGGTTATGATTCACTTTTTTTCTGCTCATACACATTTTTGTATTTTTACAGCCAGACCATTTATTTACATCTCTAACACTTTAATGTCCTAAAGTTTCATTTGTCTTAACTATTTAGACTGAATTTTAGTTTCAGTCTTGAAAAGCTTAAGTTTTTTTTTTGTTACTTGTCTTATAGAACTCTTGAATTGTGATTTTTCCATAATTTTTACATTAATCTATGCACATTTTAAACTGTCATTACTAATCACCAAATTATTGCACCTGACATGGCTTAATTAACCCTTTCCTGAACTTCTATGGCAAGCAGAGCTATTGCTGTCTCGGATGTGATCTTCTGCAGCTGAAATTAGATTGCTCAAATTTGTAATTAGTTATTCTATGGAAACACAAAGTAGTTGCTCTCTGAAAACGTTTTTTTCTTGTTCATTTTGAGGACATTGATCGAAATTGGTTTTGAAATGTCCAAAAGCATTTACTTTCTATTTGTATATCTGCTCCAGAAAAATTTCACATTTCCAACATTTCTCTGTTTTGTTTAGGTTTCTTACACTATATTTAGGCTTAAATTGCAACTATAAATCTTACACTAATTACTAGAAAAAATATTGATGTTTTTCTTCCTCTTACTCTTGTATTGTATTTTTGTATTGTATTGTAGCTAGGATGTAGTTTTTTCTGTCTGTGTCTCTTCTTACTCTCTCACCTGCTGCGATTTGGATACAGAATGGTTAAAAATGGGGACAAATCAGGCAGCCAGATGGAAGGGGGTGGTGTTTTCCCACTTCTGTGTCAAATAGGAATGGCTTAAGCAACATACAGAGCCGAGTAGCTGACAGTTTTGAAGTAGCCTATTGTGTAAGTTTCGCTTTCTTGCTGATAAGTTAAGCTTTCAAAATTCAGCCTTAAAGTTACGTGACTGATTTTTCACCCTGTTTCGTTGGTTAAACTCAATGATCACAAGCAGTGCCATGTTAACTGGTATGTCTTGTTTTTAGCTCAGTTTGAATTTTAACTATACTTACTGAATATTTAGCCAAGGCTTTAAATAGATTGAGTGCAAAATATTTTAGGCCCCATCTTCTCCACTTCAAAGGTACCCTCCTTGTGGACGTATTTTCACCACAAATGTTTGCCCACCAACTAACAAGTAGACACAAACTAAATATCAATACAAAGTATATTTACAAGAATAGCAATTACAAATATTTAAACAAAATGTACTTGCAAGATAAAGGTCACAGTACTACACTGTTATTTTAAAACTAACACTTTATGGAAAGTACATGGTGAGGGGTGCTGCCTGCTAATCCTCTTCCTGAAAACTTCATGGGCCAATGTCACGTTGCTAAATTGTAGCAGGATACAATTTTATCTTGCCTAATGAAACCGAAAATCCAGACATTTGTTAATATATTTACTAAAATTATTCATCTCCTCACAATAAAATACTATGCAAACTTTATTCACATTCCTGATAATTGTACATATTAATAATAATGTAATAACATGAATGAACCTCCAGACAATCTCCAGGATGCTCGGAAACAGTACGGGAGGGATTGTTTCATGCCAACCAGCTAGCACATTATCACCTCATATTAGGGGGAAGGGAAACTGGGTGTGGGCTTTTATTTCACTCTGCATCACTCTCCCAAACCCCCACCCCTCGGACAGATAATGTTGATAAAGGTGATAAAAATTCATTCAAAAGGGTGCAGTGTGTAAACTAACTCTGCAAACAGAGCTGCTTGTAAGGGCAAAATGACTTTATGCTAATTTCAGTGAAAACTATAGTACAGTCAGATAGATTTTAAACTCTTAAACAAAATTAACTGTTCTTTGTAAGCAGTACCCAACCTCTCAAAAGGTACTTTTTTTTTGTCGTGCAAACTCATCAAAGGTTTACTTTTGAAACCTTGGACAGTATGCCTCAGGTATGCATTCATAGTATAATCAAAACAAAACCTCAGCTCTTCTCCTGATGCTCCACACACGCAAATCCCATGAAGTCATATCCACAGATATACCGAAACAGTAGCGTACATGTCAATGAACTGCAGTGTGATTGTATACCGTATAAATATAATGTATATATACAGCATAATACTGTATAGTTTTAAAGCCACTACTGTACAGTGTATAAACTTTCCTAAAATAGCCACCATAAGGTACCAAGTTAAATACTTTGATGCATAAAATGTTTATGAAGATAATAATTAATAACAATCAGTAACATACTTGAACTTAAAAAGCTTAAAATCGTCTTTTGACTAAAAATATTGATAGTTTTTAATATTCTTTCATTAAATTAATATTCATATTTTACTTTAGTTGATTTTCTGTCAAGACACCATTGTTTGGTCCTTTGGCTTTCCAGGCCACATATTCATCAAGATGCTGCAAGAAATGTTTAGACCATGGTGCATAACTACAGGGAACAGAAGCTACATTTAAAGTGGATGGAATAATATATGATACTATTATAAGCTAATAGTATATATAATTTAATTAAACCCATGTTTGATGATATTCACTATTTTATGCCTGGGAAATGTTATAAATGCAAACACCACTTGTTTCATTTCAGGACAGACTGTTGCTTTACTGAAGTACTCCCAGTTAACAACACATTAAAAACCCTCAGCAGTCACAAACAATCTCAGCACTGTGCACAGAGTTTGTGTATATTATAATACTGAAATACTGAGAGCAGTGTTAACAATTCATGGGCTTAAAAGATTGTGCATGAAAAGTTTAGCATGTCTGCAGAAATGGAATCTTTTAAATAAAAATGATTAGCGAACTGTAAAGGGTGTTGGCGATCTCTAAACTTCCTTTTGTTCTGTAATGCTCTGATGTCAACTGAATCCCTGAAGAAAAGTGACACCATTTTTTGCAGGGGGTTCATTGTCTGTGGGTCAAGTTCTTAACCACAAAACTGGGCTAAAATTGACTTTACCTGCCTAGAGCAGGTTAAGAACACAGGTTTCACCCAGCCTGTGAAAATTCAGTGAGCACCCAGGGGATGCAGAACTGTTTTTTTTATTTACACTGTAGACAAAATTCACATTTACACATTCATATCTAATATATTGCTAACATTTAATATTGAACACGTTGTGGTATATTAAAATAAGGACATGTAAATAATGTGTACATAATATGTACTTTTTATTTTTTTTTTTAAAAAAGGAATGTTTATTAGTTAAAAGAATTTGTTGTTCCCTGACTAGGAATCAAACACATATCTCCAGGATGATAAGCATGCACCAAATCTATTGTACCAAAACATCACTTAGAAACATTGCAGAAAAGGACAAGTTAAAATACAAAGAAAGTGGAATACAGTCATACTGCCAGCTACGTAAAAATATAACATCCTTAAATTAGTATTGTTATTAATTTATTGTTATGAAATCGTTATTGTTAGTTAGGTGATTCCATATTATATTCCCTATTAAGCAGATTCTAAAAAAGTACACGTCTTTTTACTGAAATAATGACAGCAAGTATTCATAGAAAAGATTAAAACATGATAGCTTTTTATAAAGTATATCAACTTAATATAGGTAGAACGAGAACATCAGAACTTTTCCAAAATAAGTATAGTAAGTGATCGAGTTAAAGACTTTGATGTATAAAATGTTTACGAAGAAGGTGGAATATATTTGTTTTAGTTTTATGTACCACTACCAGTCATATACATTATGTTTAATACAGTTTATTTATATTCCTAAATTAATATTGTTTATGATGTTTAGAGGACATTATGCCCCTGTTATTTTTCTGCTCATCTACCAAAAATTCGATTTAGTTATAAAATTCCATATTAATATTCCATATTACACAGATGTAAACATGCATGGTAAAGAGATTAAATAAATAAATTTATTTTCACAAACATCTAATGTTTCACAAGTGCCACCTGTTCTTTGGCCAGTAAATCAAATGCTGTGTTAACTTGTAGCCCCATTCCCACGTTACAGGGTTTTACTGCTTATTCTGAATGGTTACATTTTATATACAGTAAATACTGTACTATACTGTATGGTTTTAAAGCCACTGCAGTACAGTATGTGTAAAATATGTTTATAATAAAAATATAAAATAAAATTGTTTCCTACTGTAATTGCTTGATACTGGCATGAAGACTAAATATAAATAATTTGAATATGTAAACCTGAAAAAAAGTGCATTGTGTTCATATATAACAAGCTATAATAATAAACTATTTTTTATATATCTGGCTGAGAACTTTTGCTTTGAGAAAGAGATCTACTTTTATTTTTAATAGGAATTTAATGTTTAACATTATATGTAGTATAAAATTTATAAAAGTCAAAGCAGTATACAGATTAAATTCTTTAAATGGAAAACTCTTGCCCCTAAGGTGCTGAGCATTGACTAGGATTTAAATCCAGTTATTTCACATGGCAGTGCACAATTCTTCCACACACCTCAATAAACGTTCACTGTGCCAACTGGCAGTTTTATAAAGTAGTGTGGTCCTGCATCAGATTATTAAAAAAAAAATAAAAGGCTGTTGTGCATTACCATTGTATGGTGCATTATGGCGCACTACTGTTTGAGCATCTGGATCTGTACAATTAATAAATGCCATTCACAAAATCCAAAAGTATTGTCAATATTTGTCTTTGTATGCTTGTATTATCTTGTATTATCGAGTATTATCACTTGTAGTATGCAACCAACATTCAATTCACCCCTCAAAACTTATTTTAATCTGTCCAAGTTTTTAGGGAAGTCTATTAGTGTCATGGATAAACAAAAATGGATTTAAACAAGATAACGTTACATTATTATGAGATGCTATGCTAACATTTTTCACATATTTATTTGCTTTAAAATATGTTTGTAAAGTCACTACAGATGAAGCCATTCAAAACACGTCACGGTACAACGCGGTGGGCGTGTTGCATCAAAACGCAGTATCACGCTTTGTAACGCTTTATTTGACGTCATACCAGAAAGTATCCAGAATCACCTTGTAGAACCGCCAGGAGGAGCCAATAAAGCTTAACCTCTCATGTACAGCATTTGAGCTTTTAAATTTAAACTGTATTACAGCATGTTAATCATCAGTCATTAAAAAGTTGGTATATTTTATGAAAGCAAGATTGCTCAGTTGGACAAAAGTACACAACCTAACTTTATCATAAATATTTTAATTATGCAGAAGTATTTTATGCATCAAAGCCTTTACCGAAGTTATTACTAATAGTATTAATAATGAATGACTTTGGACAAGCTTTAAACTCAAAGTATTACGCTGGTCCACATTCTTTGTAACCGTCATTTTACATGAAAATACTTTATTTTTTTCATTGACAAACACCACATTATTTCGTTGATCTAACTAATGAGGACAGGACATTAGCTAGCCAATATGAAAAAGGAATAAATGACTTTTTTTGTTAATTTCTTTAGCACATTTCTACAAGCACTTGGAAACCCTCCAATCCCTAGTTTGTTTGGCATTGTCTTTTACTATAACAGACATAAAACTCCCTTGCTTTTAACAAAGTGTTTCATAATTTCTAACAACGAAAATGATTTAAACTGCGACACTTATCATTCAACCAGAGCTCAAAATATCACAAGGATCATCAAGAGCACAACAAAGACTGCAGAGAAAAAGATACATGTATCAGATACATGAGAATCCAAGCTTTTTATCTACGCTTTCTTATCTATACTAAGAAGTAGTCTTTCAAATTTATCACACAGTAAAAAGTCAAATTTCTAGGGTGTGCCTATACCAGAGATTATGGTATGGCTTCAGAATGGTGATTGGCTGACACCTACTGATACCCCTCTGACTGGGGAAAAAAGACCTGCTAATCTGTTCTACATACCAGGAAGACAACAGCATATGTTGTTTCTATTCGAAACATGTATTATAAAAGTTTAATTAAGAAGTAAAAACCTTACAGTGTACACAGATTTCTAAGCTGATCAGGAGGAAGAAAAATCACCCGTGTTTCGTGCAAAACAAGTGGTTATTAGCTATCGAAACCTGATTTTTTTATTTTATTTTTATTTAGATTAAGAGTTCCCATCACCCCCATTTCCATTTAAATCACAAACCCGTGTTTAATTAAATGTCTTTATTGATTTACAATCTGGCAATGCAACGTAAATTGTTATCTTTGTCTTCTGCATTATAATGTTCACCTCTCTGTCCAGAAAATTAATAATAAACTTTATTTTATATAGTGCCTTTAAAGGTGGCTTCTCAAAGTACTTTACAGGATAAAAACAACAATAACAACAATAGGCTGGGCAAACGATGAGATATATTGATATGTTCCGGCTTAGACATTGCACAACTTTAAAACCTATAAAAACAGATTTCGAGAGTTAATAACCACTTTTTATGTGCGAAAAACGGGTGATCTTTTGCAGCTGACATTTCACTGTTTTAAACGAATGAGAAATTAGATTGCTCATAAATCTAATCGCTTATTCTACATAAACACAGTGTAATTGCTCTCTGAAAATACTTTTTCTTGTTCGTTTTGGAGACCTTGATCGAAACTGTCTCATACATGTCTCTACCTACTGCGAATTGGACACGGAACGGTTAAAGATGGCAACAAGTCAGGCACCCAGAGGTGGGGGGGGGTTGACTGACAGTTTGAGGTAGCCTGTCGTGTAAATTTCACTTTGTTGCTGATAGGTTAAGCTTTCTAAACTCAGCCCCAAAGTCATTTGAATGATTTTTTGCCCTGTTTCATTGGTTAAACGCAATGATCACAAGCACCACCATGGTAACTGGGATGTGTAGTTTTTAATTCAGTTTGAATTATAACTGTACAAACTGTCTTCGTATTTGGCCAGGGCTTTAAAGAGAGGGCACGCCAAAATTTTCTGGTGCTGTCATCTGCGCTTTAAAGGTACCCCCGTCGCGGAAAAATTTGACCTCGGAATGTTTACCCAGCATAATATTGTATTTTATTGCACTTTGACAGATTGTCTTTAAATCAATTGTTGTCAGAATATCCCCACCTCCAAACAAGAACAAAATTGCAACGATTTTATTAACTGGCTGTTTCAGTAACTTAAAGTATATATTTAAAGTAATAATTTTACAATATATGTTAATGTTTTAAGATATGTCTATGTTGTGAATGTCTGTAGATTGTATCTTATTTTTAGTTTTTGTTTTGTTTCACGTTAATTTTATAAGGGAGAGTGTTATAGAGACGACTCCCTTACCCCCCAATTTGATTAAAATACTTTTATTTTTTCACAATCTGGCAATGCCAGACAGAATTCACATTTGCTGCAGCCAAATGGCCTTGCAGATCAGAAAATCAAGGAACAAAACAATTATTGCGCCCAGCTCCTCAATGGAATTGCTTTAACTTGCTAATGCGTTGGTGTAACAGTCCGGGTGTGGCAAGCTTCTAATGTCTCCCGACTTCAGCGAAAGGAACCTGTCTTTCATTGGAAGACAATGAACATATTCTAACAGTACATGAGAATATGATGCTGGCGCGCAGGCACGGTGGGTCAGTCATTTTGGGCAGCCAATCACATACAGATGCAGCCATTCAAAATGCACGGTACAAACCCGCTGTACGGTAAACTACCCACAAGCCATCGCAGGGCACAGCAGTAAGTGATTGGCTGGCCAAAATGACCGACAGGGGCACTCGTGGCGCATTGGTTGGTAGTGAAAAGATTTAATCATTTAATCTCTTTACTTAGCACATTTTAATCCACTTAGTACTGAATATTTATATGGAATTTAACCACTAAAGGGAAATTTTAGTAGCTTAGCATAAAAAGAAGAGGAGCATAACGCATCTGAAGGTCATAAACGATATTAATTTAGGAACATAAACATTACTGTATGTACGTAAACTGTACTGTGTGTGGCTGGTCTTGGTAGTTTAACGAAAAAATACACACCAGTCTTCCATTTCTCCCTAAACATTTTAAGCATGAAAGTTTTATGAAACGGTACCCAAATATGCGATTGCTGTATAGAATGAATTTTAAATTAAAAAAATTATTTAACACGAAATTTAAGCTGTTTACATATTCTGCCTGAGAACAGTCACCCGTTGCTACCCAATACAGAAACACAGCCACTAACTAGCAAAGAGAGGACATTAGTTAGCCAATATGATAAAGAAATAAATTATTATTTTGTTTATTTCTTTTGCACATTTATTTGAACATTTCCATCGATTGTACAAGCACTTGGAAACTGTCCAATCCCTAGTTCATCAGGCATTTTCTTTTACGCTGCGGGCATTCTCCCGGTCTGGCGCCGGTCTGTGTCTTCTAGGATATAATGCCAGCGATTTTTTGTTAAATCTGGGTTTCCAATAACGCCGCAGCAAACTCTTGTTTTTATGTCCACTATAACAGACAATCTCCTTTGCTTTTAACTGAGCGTTTAATAATTTCCTAAAATGAAAATGATTTACTTTATTTCCCTCACGGGATCAATAAAATTATCTATCATCTATCTACATAAACTATCGGACAGAATTCTTGGGTCTCCCTATACCAGAGATTATGGTAGGGCTTCAGAATGGTGATTGGCTGACACCATCTGACACCCCTCTGATTGGAGAAAAAAGACGCACTGGTTTGCTATACATACTGTACCAGGAAGACGATTTATTTCTATTCGAAATGTGTATTTTAAAAGTTTAATTAAGAAGTAAAAACCTTACAGCGTACACAGATTTCTAAACTGATCAGGAGGAAGAAAAATCACCCGTGTTTCGTGCATAAAAAGTGGTTATTAACTATCGAAACCTGTTTTATTTATTTTATTTTTATTTAGATTAAGAGTTCCCGTCACCCCCATTCCCATTTAAATCACAAACCCGTGTTTAATTAAATATCTTTTAACGTAAATCGTTATCTTTGTCTTATGCATAATAATGTTCACCACTCTGTCCAGCAAATTAATAATAAAATTTATTTTATATAGCGTTTTAAATGAATAAGTAATTAGATTGTTCATAAACCTAATCACTTATTCTACATAAACACAGCATAACTGCTCTCTGAAAATGCTTTTTCTTTTTATTTAGGCTCAGATTTCAACTATAGATCGTACTATTAATAACCATAATAACGACCAACCAACAAAAACAACCATATAAACATAATACCAACCAAAAACATAGATAACAACCACAATACAAAATCAAATATATCAAACCATTAAACTCTCGCAAATTCCTCCAATTATCATAATCCCACCCCTTATGCAAAACTAAACCCTCCTCCCATCCCAGTTTATCCTCTTTATCATAAACAAAATCCACCTCAATTTTCAACATAAAGCATTACACAAAATCAATACCTCAACACTCCATACTGAACAACGATAATTCACAAACATTATTATTACTATTGTTAATTTGCTGGACAGAGAGGTGAATATTATTACACAGAAGACAAAGATAGCGATTTACGTTGCATTGTGCATTGTGCTGCTGTAGTACAGTTTTAAATAAAAGTCTAAACAGTATCAGCTTTATTTATGGGTTTTAAATAAAGGCGATTTAAACGCAATTTAAATCAATATAAATGTTTATATTGTAACACATAGGTGACTATTCATTGTTATTAAAATGACTTAAATTCGATCATGGTGTGATATTTAGAAATATACATTTGTTTGGTGCGAGTGAAGTTTTATTTAATCTCTGAGCCATACTGATTCTTATGGAAGCCGGTTTCCGCCAGGGAGTAAAAAAAAAAACACACTATGGTATTCTCTCCGATGCAGTGCAGTTATAAACATATCTCTGATGCTGTTCCTAAATGAATATCGTTTATGACCATCAGACGCTTTATGCTCCTTTTCTTTTTTCCAGTGGATTGAACAGGGAGAGGCATTTCATGATGTACTTTTCACTGATGAAACAACAGTGGCTCTGGAACAGTTTTCAACCATGTCGTTTCATAAAAAGGAGAGATATGTGAACAAGCAAAACCCAAAACAAACATGTATGCCATACGGCGTACGCGTTACTGAAGCTAAAAGTTTAGCTTTTGTCACTAATGTAACCACTAAATAAAGATATATAGAAATCCCTATGTTACAGACTGTATATGACTGGTATTGGTAGTTTAAAGAAAAAATACACACCAGTATTCCACTTTCTCCCTAAACATTTTAAGCATCAGAGTCTTACATGTGGTTATTTTGGAAACGTTTGTACGTGCTCCTTCTGACCATGTTACTGTTTACTGTTACTGACCATATTAAGTTTAAGTGCCTGTGGGCACTTTTCCTGTCCGGGGGTGGACCGTCTTTCATTAGAAGGTTAGTCTATTCTACTCTGAGAATGTAGAGGGGGTGGAAAGTGCCTGCGGTCATTTAATTAGTATTAAAATTCGCACTGATTCCCTTGCGCAGATACGGACATAGGAATATTAGTGCGTGGTCAAAAAAATGGCATAAAAACGACAAAGTGAAGGCTGTGAAAACATTCACAATGTACTTTATACACAAAGCAAGTGTTCTCACAACTCTAGGAGGTTTCGTGAAAATGCTACAGGCGTGCCAAAATCGTTTTTTTAAATTCAAGGTGACTTTACCGCGGTTTTCATTTTCACATTGTGAATCAAAAAAGGCATTTATTAAACACGCGATTGCGATTTTAATCAATTACTGTATTGATTGAAACACACATTCTGTACAGATACAGTACAGTCACATTCTCCTGTCGTCCAGTGGTGTAAAACGAATTAGCAGGTGATTGAGATAACAATGCACCGCCCGCTGAGTGGAATGTTCTCATTTGTTCTCAAGTGTAAAAAGAGGTGATAATTCTTAATAATTCCGTGTTGCATTAACTAACCTCTTAAGTTTATTCTGCCAGACAGTACATGAATATAATTATATCGTTATTAATTTGTTTAGATACGCAATTCCATATTATATTCCCTGTTAATCAAATTCTAAAAGTATGCATTTGTTAGATAGCAAGCGAATTCACAGAAAAGGTTAAAAGACTATCACTTTTCACAAAGTAATCCCAATATGGTCAGAAGGAGGACGTAAAACCGTTTCACAAATAACAACATGTAAGACTTTGATGCTTAAAATGTTTAGGGAGAAATGGAATACTGGTGTATATTTTTTCTTTAAAATACCAAGACCAACCATATACAGTAAAGTTTACATACAGTAATATGTTTATGTTCCTAAATTAATATCTTTTATGAACATGTGAAAGGCATCGTGAATCGGAGATTCTCAAGACTTACTTTGTATGATTGGAAACAAATCTGTGATCAGATCAACAAAGTGCTGTGGGGTTACTTTTTGTCAATGAAACAATAAAGTCTTTTCATTTACAAAGACAGTTACAAAGAATGTGGACCAGGGTAATACTTTGAGTTTACAGCTTGTCCAAGGTCATTCATTATTAATGCTATTAGTAATATCTTCGGTAAAGACGTTGATGCATAAATATTTCTGCATAATTAAAATATTTATGATAAAGGTGGTAGGTTGTGTACTTTTGTCCAACTGAGCAATCTTGCTTTCATAAAATATACCAACGTTTTAATGTATAATGATTGACATGCTGTAATACACAGTTTAAATGTAAAAGTCTAAAGAGTATACAACTTAAATTCTTAATTGAATAAAGATTGTCCCTCAGCAGTGATCGGGATTGGAAACCTGCTGTTTTTTGGCGACAGCTCAAATGCTTTACATGAGAAGTCCAATCATACAAAGTATTACGGCCAGCAGCCATATCACCCTGCAACTCACAACTGGCAACCCACTGAAGCTAGCAGGTGTGAGCCTGGTCAGTACCTGGATGGGAGACCTCCTGGGAAAAACTAAGGTTGCTGCTGGAAGAGGTGTTAGTGGGGCCAGCAGGGGGCGCTCACCCTGTGGTCCATGTGGGTCCTAATGCCCCAGTATAGTGATGGGGACACTATACTGTAAACAGGCGCCGTCCTTCGGATGAGACGTAAAACCGAGGTCCTGACTCTCTGTGGTCATTAAAAATCCCAGGGCGCTTCTCGAAAAGAGTAGGGGTGTAATCCCGGTGTCCTGGCCAAATTTCCAATTGGCCCTTACCAATCATGGCCTCCTAATAATCCCCCTCTATGAATTGGCTACATCACTCTGCTCTCCTCCCCACTGATAGCTGATGTGTGGTGAGCGTTCTGGCGCACTATGGCTGCTGTCGCATCATCCAGGTGGATGCTACACATTGGTGGTGGTGGAGGGGAGTCCCTATTACCTGTAAAGCGCTTTGAGTGGAGTGTCCAGAAAATATATAATATGTAAGCAATATATAATATATATATATAAGTTAAGCTTTATTAGCTCCACCAGGCAGTGATTCCAGATACTATTATCTTACTGTGGTATTATATGGTATGACGTGATATGACGTGTTATGATGCGTTCTGATGCGACACGCCCACCGTGTTTTTCTGCGGCATACCCCGCTCATTTTGAATGGCTGCATCTGTATGCTCAAACTCTCCATCTCTATTGTTCTACCTCAGCTACCATTAAGTCAACACATGGGATCTCATTTACCTCATCCACAATCAATTCACCATATATTTATTTGAGGATCAATGTGTGTGGATCCTCAAGGAATCGTTTCACAGCAGAGCATAGGCAGATTAATAGGATTAATGTCAGGAAGAGCGCACGTCTAGATAATGTGTGTTTCCATGTTCTTTAGTGTTGTACAGATCATCTATATGTTAATTATATTCTGCCTTTTCAAATGTCCTTAAATTTACAAATCATTCCCTTTCTTGAGAAGAAATATCTTATTCAAATTCCAAAAAACTGCAGGTCAATTGAGCTTAACAGCTCTAAGTCTATTATAGAGTAGTCACAGAATAGTAAGGCAACACATGACAATTTGTACACAGAATCTTACCGATCCCTTGCAGTTTGCATACAGAGAAATGTGGGTAGCAGAAGACGCAATACTCAAATTTCTAAAAAATGTGGTCTATCATCATTTAAGCAAAACTATTTGTAAGAAACTTATTTGTTGATTTTTGTTCCGCCTTTATTACAATACAATCACTTACTAGCACGGAAACTCTCATGAACTTCGCATTAAAAACTATCTTAGGTTCCAGACTTCTTAACAAATCTTTACAGGTGATGATGATGGTTATTCGATGGTTATTTGATATACAGTGCTTATAAAAAGTCTACACACCCTTATTGAGGTTTTTGTGATGTAAAGCCAGAAATCAAAATAAATCATGTCCGACATTTTTCCATCTTTAATGTGACCTTGCAACCAACAAAATTCAAGAGAAAAACAAATAGATAATTACTAGGAAAAATAATTGAAATTAAAACACCCTGGTTGCATAAGTGTGCACACCCCCCCACCACCAACTAATACTTTGTGGAAGCACCTTTTGCATTTATTGCAGCAGGATGTCTGTGAATAAGTCTCTATCAACTTTTAACATTGTTGAAAGGGAACCTCATTACACCATTTATTGAAATCTGTTAGATTTGGCACATGGTGTTTTATTTTCTGTATCCTTTAATAAGCTGACCAGGACTGTTTCAATAGCAAACATAATAAAATGTCTGTGTGTTTGCTCTTAAAATCATATGTGAATAAAATCTATCTAGGGAAGAAGACTCAAGGCTGAGGTGATCCTGTAGAAATGTAGCATACAGTGTTAATTATTTTTTTTTAAATAAAATAAATGTCGATTTTAGGAAAAATGCAACACCTCTACAAAATACAGCAATTAATGGAAAGATTGTACAGGTTGTCAGTGACTTCAAGTACGTGGGGCCGGTCATAGGCAAAACAGTAATATACAGATGCAGCCATTCAAAGTGTGCGGTACAGACACGTACCGGAGGTAATTGGCTATGGCATCGCGCTTTGTGACGCACAATGACGCGCGGTACCGCGGTACGTGATTCGTTGACCGGCAGGGGCACTCGTGGTCCGTTGGTCTGTCGTAGAAAGATTTACAGTAAACGTCTTTACTGTGCCCGTTGTAGTATTGAATATTTATATGGAATTTTACCACTGAAGGGAAATCTTAGTACCTGAGCATAAAAAGAATAGGAGCATACTGTAACGCGTGTGAAGGCCATAAACAATATTAATTTTGGAACATAAACATACAGTATATGGCTGGTCTTGGTACTTTAAAGAAAAAATACACACCAGTATTCCATTTCTCCCTAAACATTTTAAGCATCGAAGTCTTTAACTAAAGAGATACCGGAGTCAACAAGCATACTTTTAGAATTTGATTAAAAGGGAATATAATATGGAATCGCGTATCTAAAGAAAATAATAACGATATAATTATATTCATGTACCGCAACACAAGAATAGTACACGCTGTACATTGTCTGTTGATAATGTTTCTGTAGTGCTTTCTCAGCAGTCTGCATGTGACCTTGCCGGTGGTGCTGTGGGTTAGGTTCCTGACTCCCATGTCACATGGTCTTTGATTGAATCCCACTGGAACCGTGACTTTTTTTTTTAACAAACATTTCTTTGAAAAAATTAAACGTTTCCCTTGGTCAGAGATTAAATAAAACCTCACTCGCACCAAACAAATTTATATTTCTAAATATCACAACATGATCGAATTTAAATCATTTTAATAACAATGAACAGTCACCTATGCGTTACAAAATAAACATTTATATTGATTTGAATCGCGTTTTGATTTGTTTAAATATATGTGTTTTTTGATTCACAATCAGACAAATGCAACATAAATTGATATCTTTGTCTTCTAAGTACAGATGCAGCCATTCAAAGTGCGCGGTACAGACACGTACCGGAGGTAATTGGCTACGGCGTCGCGCATTGTGACGCAAAATGACGCGGGGTACCGCAGTACTTATTTGGTTGACCGACAGGGGCACTCGTGGTCCGTTGATCTGTCGTAGAAAGATTTACTGTAAACGTCTTTACTGTGCCCGTTGTAGTATTGAATATTCATATGGAATTTTACCACTGAAGGGAAATCTTCATATAATATTAAAACGATATTAATATTGGAACATAAACATACAGTATATGGCTGGTCTCGGTACTTTAAAGAAAACATACACGAAACATGGTTTCATTATGACCAGAATCAGTCTTGAGATATTTTTAACTTGATTTACAGTATTTGAGAGGTATGTCTTGACACCGATACTACGTAAATACTGCTCACGTATATGTTTCTAGGTTTATATTATGCATTTCATACAGTCAAATTACTTTTGAGCAACTGATAAGAAGCGCGAAAGGGTATGCCCAGGGCTTTTTAGTTTCATTTTGTGCGGGGACTCTGCTTTAACAATGTCGCCGTGGATTGATTAGAGATATCAAGTACATAAAAATCATTTTTTAAATGTTGTAGTTCGTCTTGTAAAAATGTTACGAGTACATCATCTGTCAACAATTACACAGGTTCTGTTTCCAATATTGCGGATTTTGGTTACGTAATATTATTTTCTAATTTCACGTTGTGAATATATGATTTGGGCAAACAGAGCCGCAAAGAAGTACATTATGGGTTGTTGTTTTTTTTTGCAGTTTCATCTAGATCAAGCGATGCTTAAACCTTTGTGTGATTCTTGTGAAACTATCCACAGGACAGTTACGTAGGAGTTGACTTCAGTGATGTCACTGATGGGATGTTTCTAAAAATCCATCCACTGTAAAACGTCTTCTCCAGTTGTCCTGCATATGTATTCGCTAATGAAGCTGTGTGTTCTGAGCCTGGTTCTCTACATTTCTGTATGAACCAGCTTAGAGGGCTAAAGACAGCTTGTGTTTAAATTGAGTGTAAAGTAATTTATGCTTCTAAAGTCATGGTCAGCATTTATTATTGTACTGTGCTGTAAACTTGTTCTGTGCCTAACTACATTATTTTATAGCTTTATCAAATCTGTACATTGTCTGTCGATAATGTTTCCGTAGTGCTTTTTCAGCACTCAGCATGTGACCGCGCTGGTGGTGCTGTGGGTTAGGTTCCTGACTCCCATGTCACATGGTCTGTGATCGAATCCCACGGAACTATGACTTTATTTTTTAACAAACATTTCTTTGAAAAAATGAAACGTTTCCCTTGTTCAGAGATTAAATAAAACCTCACTCGCACCAAACAAATTTATATTTCTAAATATCACAACATGATCGAATTTAAGTCTTTTTAATAACAATGAATAGTCACCTATGCGTTACAAAATAAACATTTATATTGATTTGAATCGCGTTTTGATTTAAATCGTAAACGCGTGTTTAAATATATGTGTTTAAAGGCGATATACTGTATAAAAGCGCTGATTCTTATGGAATGTGTTCCGCCGGGGATTCAAAAAAAATATTTTTTTTAATTGCGTATCTAAGGAAAATTGCAGTATAACTTTGTTCATGCACAAACAGTGGCATGTTACATTATTAATTTGGGTGTCTCCTCTTGCCATAAAGCTCTAAATTGCATTTTGAGTGCGGTTTTTGACTTTTTCTAAATTGCAACCCATAAATAAAGCTGATACAGTTTAGACTTACTGTATTCTAAACTGTATTACAGCAGCACATTGGACAATGCAACGTAAATTGCAAAAATGCACTTGGAATCTGTCCAAGCCCTACTACGAAAATTATTTAAACTGTGACACTTATCATTCATCTTTAAATAAACTTTATTTTACACAGCGTTTTAAGCAAATAGGTAATTAGATTGCTCATAAACCTAATCGCTTTTTCTACATAAACACAGCGTGATTGCTCTCTGAAAATGCTTTTTCTTTATATTTAGGCTCAGATTTCAACTATAGATCGTATTATTATAAACTTTCTTGGAATAATGTCTTTTATGTAAACCATGTTTGCTATTAATTCATTTAGGGCTAGAATACGCTCATTGTCTTCCAAGCGAGTCGAGTTGACATTGGAAGCTTGCCAAGCCCGGACTGTTACACCAACGCATTAGCATGTTAAAGTGATTTCATTGAGGAGCCTAGCTTTTTAACTAGTAAGTACTGAACTTCCTACTTTGAAAATACCTGTGAAACCGGTTTAATTCGTCACAGCCAGCACTCCCGCAGAGAGGGGGGTTGTACTCGTTAATGTCCAATGACATACAAATGGAAAGATTACAGATTTGAATCGTCTTTTTTCTGAACCAGGGAAAAACTGATCAGGTTCAGAAAAGGTTGTTTTGAGTGTCTGAACATTGTCTCTTTGCACCTGTAGTTATTTGCAGCTGGGAAAGTTAATGATTATGATCTGGGAATGTAAAATAATTTTTTTGTATCCCCGGCGGAACACATTCCATAAGAATCAGTGCTTTTATACAGTATATCGCCTTTAAACACATATATTTAAACACGCGTTTACGATTTAAATCAAAATGCGATTCAAATCAATATAAATGTTTATTTTGTAACGCATAAGTGACTATTCATTGTTATTAAAAAGACTTAAATTTGATCATGTTGTGATATTTAGAAATGTTTCATTTTTTCAAAGAAATGTTTGTTAAAAAATAAAGTCCCGCTTGGTTCAGCTTCATTTCTCTTTTGTTTTGCTTCGGCTTTGCTTCTCCATGTTCGTTTCTTTCTCTTCGTGTGTGTGTTTTTGTATAGCTTTGGCTTTTGTTGGTTTGTGTTCATCTCCTTGTACTTTCATTTGTTTGTCATCCTTTATTTCACCATTACCTTGCCCAAACTAGTGATATGTTATATGTTCAACCTCTGTGCTCTTTTGTACCCTATTCCTTGTTTACACCCATTTTTCCTTATTTGTATTCATAGTTCACTTGTGTATTTGTGTGACTGTGTATAGGGTTAGTTTAGGTTGTTGGGTACATCTGCACACATACTTGGTCTCTGTATTAGTAACACTAGTTTAGGACAGGTGAGTGTCTTTTGTCTTGTATGGTTTTTGGGTAGTTAGTGAAGGTAAGCTAGGGTGTTAGAAGACGCCAAAGTTTTGGTAGATAGGTTCCCTCACTTTATTAGTCAGCTCCATTTTGTTTGTTATTTTCTTTTCTTTGGCACGGCTCTAGTTCCCTTTCCCTGTGTGTTATTGTGTCCTATTTACATACTGGTCACTTATTCACTTAAAAATAGATCCCTTTTGTACTTAAACTTGTTGTCACACTTCCCAGGTCCCTCACCTGAAACCCACATGCATCAAAATCATCCTAAATGTTACACTCCTTTAGCCTTAGACATTTGGGGTCGTAAAAGGCATACTATACTGCAAAAAGGTGCCGTCCTTTGGATGAGATGTAAAAACTCCCCGTGGTTGTTAAAAATCCCAGGGCGTTTTGCAAAAAGAGTTAGGGGTATACCTCAGTGTCCTGGCCAAATTTCACTATTATTATTATATTCCGCATTCCCAATGCCAGTCTCCATTGCCAGGGTCTAGTCTTTCTAGGTCCTTTCCACCTATGTCTGCCACTAGGCTGGGATCACGCCGACCCTCACCCTTCATTTTGCAGGTGGTGAACCAAAAACATGGCCCCACATTGCCTTTTCATGCTCTGCCTAGCCGGGTTATGTTGGCTCCCCGGCCACCAGGCACTCACCAGTGAATGCCAGCCTCAGGCCTGACTCCAGGAGAAGGTCCCGGTTACCCTGTCCTTGGCAGGGTACATTCGATCTTAGTTTATACTGTCATAAGGGCCTATTTGGACCATTCTTTGTCTGACCTCTCAGCTCAGACCTGGGAGACCCTGCCAGGAGCAAGGTTCCAGATGACATAGCTCTGCGCATCCCTGAGGTACACAAGCCCCACCACCACGACAATGTGATGATCCATGGGGAGGGGCCTCAGGAGGGGAAAGCATGACCTCACCCAGGCTGTGCTAAGCAGGGACAGGGAAGTACTGACCTCTTCTGGGGATATTGTTGAGTGGTGGAAGTAACACTTTGAAGAACTCCTCAACTCGGTGGACATGCCCTCCTAACAGGAGGTAGTGACAGACATACCTGGTGGGTGGGAGGCTATCAGTGTCGCTGAACTCACTATGGTGGTCCAAGGACTACATAGTGGAAAAGCTGTGGGGGTGGACGCGATCTGACCAGAGATGTTGAAAGCACTGGACACTGTTGGGGTTGCGTGCCTAATGCGCCTCTTTGATGTTGCATGGAGGGCAGGTAAAGTACCTTTGGACTGGTAAACTGGGGTGGTGGTGCCTATATTTAAGAAGGAGGACCAGAGAGTGTGTTCCAACTATAGGGGGATCACATTCCTCAGCTTTTCTGGGAAAGGATATGCCAGGGTACTGGAAAGGAGACACCACCTGGTAGTTGAGCCTCAGATCCAGGAGGAACAATGTGGATTCTGTTCAAGCCATGGAACAGTGGACTAACTCTTCTCCCTGGCGCAGTTCCTTGAGGGTGCACGGGAGTGTGCTTATCCAGTCTACGTGTGTTTTGTGGATTTGGAGAAGGCATATGACTGTATCCCTCGGCATGTGTTGTGGGAGGTGCTGCAGGAATATGGGGTATCAAGACCGCTTTTGCATGCTATTCGGTCCCTATATGAATGCAGTGTGAGCTGTGTCAGAATTCTTGGCATTTAGTTGAATTTGTTCACTGTGGGCATCGGACTCTATCAGTGCTTCGTCTTGTCACCACTCCCGTTTGTGGTGTTCACGGAGAGGATATCAAGGTCCAGCCGAGGCTGTGAGGGTGTCTTGTTGGGGGGACTAACCTATGATAAGGGTGCATCTCTGCTATTTGCAGATGATGTTGTCCTTTTGGAATCATCTGACTGTGACCATCGGCACACACTTCACCACGAGTGTGAAGCGGCTGGGATGAGAATCAGCACTTCCAAGACGGAAGTCATGGTTCTCTCCCGGAAAAGAGTGGATTGCTCTCTCCAGGTGAGGGGGGAACACCTGCCCTTATTGGAGGAGTTTAGGTATCTCGGGATCTTGTTCACGAGCAATGGAAGAGGGGAGCATGAGATCGACAAGTATATCGGGGCAGCATCAGCTGTTTTGCGGGGACTGTACGGGTCAGTGGTGGTGAAGCGGGAGCTGAGTTTGAAGACAAAGCTCTCGATTTACCGGTCGATCTACATCCCTGTCCTCACCTATGGTCATGAGCTGTGGGTAATGACCGAAAGAACAAGATTGCGGATTCAAGCGGCAGAAATAAGGTTTCTCCGCAGGGCTGCTGGTCTGACTCTCTGTGACAGGATGAGGAGCTCATCATTCCGGGAAAGCCTTAGAGTAGAGCCGCTGCTCCTCCAGATCAAGAGGAGCCAGTTGAGGTGGTTTGGGCATCTCATAAGGATGCCCCCCGGTCAGCTTCCACTGGAGCTTTTCCATGCATGACCCACTGAGTGGAGACGCCATGGCAGACCTAGGACACACTGGAGGGATTCTACCTCTTGACTGGCTGGGGAGTGCCTGTGATCCCCCAGGAGGAGCTGGAATCTGTTTCTGGTGACAGAGAAGTCTGGGCTGATCTAATTGGCTTGCTGCAACTGTTACCCTCACCAGAAAAAGCAGAGTGAAAATGGATGGATGGATTTATTATTATTATTATATGTTACTAAGTTACTTGATAGATGATAATAGTATGTGGAAGCACCATGTAAAACTGCCAGGTGGAGCTAATAAAGCGTTAAGTCTCATGTACATATGCAGCCATTCAAAATGAGGGGGGTATGCTGCGGTACAACGCAGTGGACGTGTCACATAAAAATGCGCTATAACGTGTCATTTCGCGTCATACCACAATTTACCTTATGCAAATTAGATTATGTTAATAGTATCTGGAATCACCTTGTAAATCCGCCAGGTGGAGCTAATAAAGTTTAACCTCTCATTTAAAGCTTTTGAGCTGTCACCAGAAAACGCCGGTTTTGAATCCCGATCACTGCTGTGGGACAATCTATTCAATTAAGAATTTAAGTTGTATACTCTTTAGACTTTTATATTTAAACTGTGTATTACAGTATGTTAATCATCATACATTAAAAAGTTGGTATATTTTATGAAAGCAAGATTGCTCAGTTGGACAAAAGTACACAACCTACCTTTATCATAAATATTTTAGTTATGCAGAAATATTTTAGGCATCAAAGTCTTTACCGAAGATATTACTAATAGTATTAATAATGAATGACCTTGGACAAGCTGTAAACTCAAGGTATTACCCTGGTCCACATTCTTTGTAACCGTCTTTGTAAACAAATATTTTTTCATTGACAAAAAGTAACACCATAGCATTTTGTTGATCCAATGACATATTCGTTTCCAGTCATACAAAGTAAGTTTTGAGAATCTTCGATTCACCATGCCTTTCACATGCTCATAAACGATATTAATTTAGGAATATAAACATATTATGTAAACTGTAAATTGCCGATATTGGTAGTTTAAAGAAAAAATACACACCAGTATTCCATTTCTCCCTAACAATTTTAAGCATCAAAGTCTTACATGTGGTTATTTCGGAACCTTTTTTACGTGCTCCTTCTGACCATATTACTGTACGTTTATATACTTTGTGAAAAGTGAACATTTGAACCTTTTCTGCGAATACGCTCGTTATCGGAGTAAACAAAAGCATACTTTTAGAATTAATAGGGAATATACAGTGCCTTGCGAAAGTATTCGGCCCCCTTGAACTTTTCAACCTTTTGCCACATTTCAGGCTTCAAACATAAAGATATAATTTTTTTATTTTATGTGAAGAATCACCAACAAGTGGGACACAATTGTGAAGTGGAACGAAATCTATTGGATTTTTGAAACTTTTTTAACTAATAAAAAAATGAAAGTGGGGCGTGCAAAATTATTCGGCCCCTTTACTTTCAGTGCAGCAAACTCACTCCAGAAGTTCAGCGAGGATCTCTGAATGATCCAATGTTGTCCTAAATGACTGATGGTGATAAATAGAATCCACCTGTGTGTAATCAAGTCTCTGTATAAATGCACCTGCTCTGTGATAGTCTCAAGGTTCTGTTGAAAGCGCAGAGAGCATCATGAAGACCAAGGAACACACCAGGCAGGTCCGTAATACTGTTGTGGAGAAGTTTAAAGCCGGATTTGGATACAAAAAGATTTCCCAAGCTTCAAACATCCCAAGGAGCACTGTGCAAGCGATCATCTTGAAATGGAAGGAGTATCAGACCACTGCAAATCTACCAAGACCTGGCCGTCCCTCTAAACTTTCAGCTCAGACAAGGAGAAGACTGATCAGAGATGCAGCCAAGAGGCCCATGATCACTCTGGATGAACTGCAGAGAACTACAGCTGAGGTGGGAGAGTCTGTCCATAGGACAACAATCAGTCTTACACTGCACAAATCTGGCCTTTATGGAAGAGTGGCAAGAAGAAAGCCATTTCTCAAAGATATCCATAAAAAGTCTCGTCTAAAGTTTGCCACAAGCCACCTGGGAGACACCCCAAACATGTGGAAGAAGGTGCTCTGGTCAGATGAAACCAAAATCGAACTTTTTGGCCACAATGCAAAACGATATGTTTGGCGTAAAAGCAACATAGCTCATCACCCTCAACACACCATCCCCACTGTCAAACATGGTGGTGGCAGCATCATGGTTTGGGCCTGCTTTTCTTCAGCAGGGACAGGGAAGATGGTTAAAATTGAGGGGAAGATGGATGCAGCCAAATACAGGACCATTCTGGATGAAAACCTGTTGGAGTCTGCAAAAGACCTGAAACTGGGACGGAGATTTATCTTCCAACAAGACAATGATCCCAAACATACAGCAAAATCTACAAAGGAATGGTTCACAAATAAACGTATCCAGGTGTTTGAATGGCCAAGTCAAAGTCCAGACCTGAATCCAATCGAGAATCTGTGGAAAGAGCTGAAAACTGCTGTTCACAAACGCTCTCCATCCAACCTCACTGAGCTCGAGCTGTTTTGCAAGGAAGAATGGGCAAGAATTTCAGTCTCTCGATGTGCAAAACTGATAGAGACATACCCCAAGCGACTTGCAGCTGTAATCGCAGCAAAAGGTGGCTCTACAAAGTATTAACGCAAGGGGGCCGAATAATTTTGCACGCCCCACTTTTCATTTTTTTATTAGTTAAAAAAGTTTCAAAAATCCAATAGATTTCGTTCCACTCCACAATTGTGTCCCACTTGTTGGTGATTCTTCACATAAAATAAAAAATTTATATCTTTATGTTTGAAGCCTGAAATGTGGCAAAAGGTTGAAAAGTTCAAGGGGGCCGAATACTTTCGCAAGGCCCTGTAATATGGAATCGCGTATCTAAAGAAATTAATAACGATATAATTATATTCAGGTACTGTAGCACAAACAATGTCATCCCCATTAAACAATGTGCTTATCGTGCAAATCCTGCTAAACCAAAAGTGTGTATTGTCTGTTTAGGGTTCTGTAGCATTCCGGTTTATGTTTGTACTTGCAAGAATAGCGATTAGAAACATTAAAATCATACTTGCTTTATACTGTCTGATTGAACAATATTGCTTTTATAAAATATACTGACTTTGTCATGTTTATGATGTACAATGCTGTAATAAAGTTGAAAATAATTAAAAGTCTAAACATTTGAGTGGAGTGTCCAGAAAAGCGCTATATAAGTGTAAGCAATTATTATTATTTATTATCAACTTGAATTCTTATCTCTATTAATATAACTAACAAGTGGTATTAAATAAATACAGCTTTTTAGTATAGATTATACTTTTCTTAAAATGTATTTAAAAAATAAAAACGACTACTACTAATATTTTCACGTTTTATCCAAAAAGGAATCACAATACGCTCCTGCTTTGTTTAGTGATGGTATGGAAAATAAATCTAAATGGAGAGAAAGCTATGCTGAAAGTTAATTAAGATACTTAGAAGACAAAGATAATGATTTACGTTGCATTGTCAGATTGTCAATTAATAAAGGTATTTAAACGCGTTTATGTTTTAATTTAAAATGGGAGTAATGGGGACTCTCTTATTATTTCTGTCTTCTCTCTCTTATTATCAAAACTCGTTCAATTGTGGTTCTTTTGGTTTCACGGAGGGCTTCTCAGATAGTTGGGCATTCACGTCGATTGCCAGGCAAAAGGATAAGTAAATATATTTTGTTAAAGCAAATCAGGTTTTTGCGACACATAAAAGACATATTGTGGCATTACCACAATATATAGGGAGGACACAGTGACTCAGACACCCGTTGAATGAAAAAGGGCACTTTAATTTTCTGTACAGCTGGTACAGCACCCAAACAAACGCAAACGTGTTTTTAATAAAATGCTTTTATTCTTTCATAATCTGACTCACATAACTCACATTCCCGAATGCCCCCCCATCTCAACAATCTTAGGAAGAACACAAAACAGCCTGTTAATAAAATTGCAATTTTGTTCTGTCAGTTCTTCCTCCCAGAATTTGTAAATTGCATTGATCAGTTCTTGCTTCGTGCTGGGTTTAGCCGTTTTCTAAATATAGTCTTTCAGGGAATGCCATACCATCTCTATTGGATTTAAATCTGGGGATTCAGCTGGAGTTTCCACCCAGTTCACTCCTTCTGCTATAAGCCTCGCCTTTGCTGCTGCAATATATTATGTAATTATATATTATTAAATATTTCTGAATATCACAACATGTTCATGTCACTATCGCAAACCCCTCCTCTTAAGGGCGCTCCAGCTCTTCCTCTTTTGCATCACTCCCGCCACCTGTTCCTTGTTTCTCTCTGGTTCAGTTCGCCTATATAAGCCAGGCGTGCACCTTACTCATGGCTCTGCATCTGATTTCCATATCGTGCGAGCCCAAGACCTGGTTGTGCCTGGCTCCGTCATGTTTTTAACTTCCTGCTCCTTTCCTTGTTCCCCCCGCCGGTCCCGACCCGGCACCTGATTTTAATCTCCTTTTTGGACGGATTTCTCAGCCTTGGACCTTTTGCTTTCGTTTTTGGGTTTCCCCTTTTGGATTTATTCTGGACTGTTTGCCTTGGCCACACCTCCCTGGATCACCAACACCGTATGGACACAGCCCCCTGTTCATCCCTGTTCCTGCATGACTTTTCCCTAGTGTATTCCTTCCTCACTCTTCTGGATTGTGTCGTCCGCATAGGGTCCAGACAGAACTGTTCGTTAGAGTTCAAGCTAAGTCATTTTTTAATAACAACAAATAATTTCAAACTGCTACTGATATTATTACTGACAATAAATATTATCTACACTATATTAAATTTTTGTTGGTCTTCCAAAATATCACAAAACATTCAAAGTTAAGTGATTACCATTTTCCATGAATACTTGTGCTCCTTATCACAGTAAATGTGACCATATTGTTTATGTACTTTGTGAGAAAAGTGATATTTTAACCTTTTCTGCGAATGTGCGTGTAATCGGAGTAAACAAAAGCATATTTTTGGTATTTAATTAATTGGGAATATAATATCGAATCACGTTATCTTGCAAGCACAGTGATGTCACCATCTAAATCGCTACTAAATAGGCAGTGAAAATATTTGTCTCTCCGTGGGGAGAAGGAGGACTGTCTTTCATTGGAACACCTACAGATGCAGCCATTCAAAATGGGTGAGGTATTTCACGGCATACCGCGACACGCCCACCGGGGTATCACGCGGTATCACGTGTGTCACGTGACTAGCTATCCGGCGTCGCCTTGTAAAACCGCCAGGGGGAGCTTAACCTCTCATGTACAGCATTCGAGCCTTTAATTTTGAACTGTGTATTACAGCATGTTAATCATCAGTCATTCAAATGTTGGTATATTTTATGAAAGCAAGATTGCTCAGTTGGACAAAAGTACACAACCTACCTTTATCAGAAATATTTATGCATCAAAGCCTTTACTGAAGATATTACTAATAGTATTAATAATGGATGACTTTGGACAAGCTGTATACTCAAAGTATAATTTCTTTAGCACATTTGTACAAGCACTTGGAATCTGTCCAAGCCATACTTTGTCAGGCATTTTGTTTTACTTCAACGGGCATAAAAACTTCCTTGCTTTTAACAGGGCGTTTCATAATTTCTAACTACGAAAATGATTTAAAATGCGACACCTATCATGAAAAGAAAAAAATACACACCAGTATTCCATTTCTCCCTAAACATTGTAAGCTTTGAAGTCTTTAACTAACGTGATACCGGAGTCAACAAGCATACTTTTAGAATTTGATTAAAAGGGAATATAATATGGAATCGCGTATCTCAAGAATTTAATAACGGTATGATTATATCCGTGTACTGCGGCAGGGCTGTTTCGCCTGCCTGCTTATGCGAGCTGTCTTGTAGCCTACTGGTCTATGTGTGTGACTACCAACTGGCAGGTTGTTTGTTTGAATCCAGGTAGTGCTGGACCTTTCAGTTTTATTTATTTATTTTTTAATCGCGTAACATAAACATATTACCGTATGCAAACTGTACTGTATACAATATGTATATGTATATTTAATGTCTTAACTGTGCCCGTTTAAGTATTGAATATTCATATCTAATTTTACCACTGAAGGGAAATCTTAACATAAACATACAGTATATGGCTGGTCTCGGTACTTTAAAGAAAAAAACACACACCAGTATTCCATTTCTCCCTAAACATTGTAAGCTTCGAATGAAACCACTAAATAAAGACATAAATATAGAAATCTTAAGATTTGTTTTATTTAATGTTGGTAGCAGGATGAACTGTCAGAGTGTATATTTTGTCTCAAAGTTGCTACAAGATGTTAACAGTGAAAAAGGTATTTAGAAATGAGTTATTTCAAGATGAAAAAGAAAACATACACGAAACATGGTTTCATTACGACCAGAATCGGTCTTGAGATATTTTTAACTTGATTTACAGTATTTGAGAGGTATGTCTTAACACCGATACTACAGTGCTTAAGTACTGCTCACGTATATGTTTCTAGGTTTATATTATGCATTTCATACGGTCAAATTACTTTTGAGCAACTAATAAGAAGCGCGAAACGGTATGCGTTTTACTTTCGTTTTGTGCTGGAACCCGTGGATTGATTAGAGATATCAAGTACATACAAGTCATTTTTTAAATGTTGTAGTTCGTCTTGAAAAAATGTTACGAGTACATCATCTATCAACAATTAGGTTCTGTTTCCATATTGCGGATTTTGGTTAGGTACAGTATTATCAAATCCAGTGGCGCTGTGTGTTACTTTACTGAGTCCCAATCTGTGATTGAAACCTGTAAAACCGGTTTAATTCATCACAGCCAGCACTCTTCAGGTGTGAGGGTCTTCTGCTCAGAATGAAACGCTAAAATGTTTGTGTATATTCTAATGGTAGTGGGGGCAGGGTGTGTGGGAACAGGTTTGTTCTTCACACCTGAAACATTTTCTCTGAAAGGATTTTCTTCGCAGTTAACCGATCTTGTAACAGCATGTTACAGTTTACTATTATTAACCATATTAATTTTAAGTGCTTAATGTAAAATCTTGTAAAAATATATTTTCATTGTTCAAATATACATTAATATACATTAAGTCTGACTATCATATAATAAGTTAAATACAAAACTAAAGAAAAAATAGGGTTAAATATAATTCAAAATATTTTGCTAACAATGTTAACTGTTTATGAATAAAATGTATTAACTAAGGAGTAGGATGGCACAGTTGTTAGTATGTTTTTTGTTTTGTTTCTTTTTCATAAATACAACAGTAGTACCTGATGTCTCAGTGGCTTTCAAAATTAAATTATGCATGCAAACCTGTGAACTAGAAAGATAACTTAGATTTTAATACTAATTAAATGACCGCGGGCACTTCCCACCGCCTCTACATTCTCAGAGTAGAACAGACTAACCTTCTAATGAAAGACGGTCCACCCCCCACGGACAGGAAAAGTGCCCACAGGCACTTAAACTTAATATGGGCAGGAACGGTAAACAGTAACATGGTAAGAAGGAGCACGTACAAACGTTTTCGAAATAACCACATGTAAGACTCTGATCCTAAAAATGGGATTTCTATATGTCTTTATTTAGTGTTTACATTAGTGACAAAGGCTAAACTTTTAGCTTCAGTAACGTGTACATATCTCCCCTTTTTATAAAACGACTTGGTTGAAAACTGTTCCAGAGCCACTGTTGTTTCATCAGTGAAAAGTACATCATGAAATGCCTCTCCCTGTTCAATCCACTGGAAAAAAGAAAAGGAGCATAAAGCTTCTGATGGTCATAAACGATATTCATTTAGGAGCAGCATCAGAGGTATGTTTTTAACTGCACTGCATTGGAGAGAATACCATAGTGTGTTTTTTTTTTTACTCCCTGGCGGAAACTGGCTTCCAGAAGAATCAGTATGGCTCAGAGATTAAATAAAACTTCACAGACATTAACGAAGAGCATAACGCGTGTACTGTATGCACTGCAAGTACAACCCAACTCTCTGCAGGAGTGCTGGCTGTGACGAATTGAACCGGTTTCACGGGTATTTTCAAAGTAGGAGGCGAGATTTCCAGCGAAAGACACCCCCCCCCCTCCTCAAAAACCCAGTAAATACAGTACTTACTAGTTAAAGGCTAGGCTCCCGACTACGGCGAAAGGAACCCTTCTTTCATTAGAAGACAATGAACATATTTTAGCCCTGAATGAATTAATAGCAAACATGGTTTACATAAAAGACATTTTTCCAAGAAAGTTTAGCCTTTGTCACTAATGAAACCACTAAATAAAGACATAAATAGAAAAATCTTAAGATTTTTAAAATACATGACTTTGCTAAAATTTATTTGAAAATAAAAACAATTACAACCGGCAGGGGAGAGAGAGAACAGGTGAGGGATGTTGGTTTTGCATAAGGGGCGGGGCTATGTTTGGGTATGTTTGGGAATGTGTAGTTACATGTTCTGGCTGTTTGTGAATTATCGTTGTTGAGTATGGAGTGTTGAGGTATTGATTTTTTGTAATGCTTTATGTTGAAAATTGAGTTGGATTTTGTTTATGATAAACAGGATAAACTGGGATGGGAGGAAGGTTTGGTTTTGCATAAGGGGCGGGATTATGATAATTGGAGGACTTTGCGAGTGTAAAATGGTTTGATTATTTGATTTTGTATTGTGGTTGTTATCTATGTTTTTGGTTGGTATTATGTTTATATGGTTGTTTTTGTTGGTTGGTTGTTATTATGGTTATTAATAATACGATCTATAGTTGAAATCTGAGCCTAAATAAAAAGAAAAAGCAAGTGATTAGGTTTATGAGCAATCTAATTACTTATTCGTTTAAAAAGCTATATAAAATAAAGTTTATTATTAATTTGCTGGACAGAGCGGTGAACATTATTATGCATAAGACAAAGATAACGATCCTGATCAGTTTAGAAATCTGTGTACGCTGTAAGGTTTTTACTTCTTAAACTTTTAAAATACACGTTTAGAATTGAAAGAAATCTTCTTCCTGGTATAGCAAACCAGCATGTCTTTTTTCTCCAATCAGAGGGGTGTCAGATGGTGTCAGCCAATCACCATTCTGCGTTGGGTAGCAACGGGCGACTGTTCTCAGGCAGAACATGTAAACAGCTTAATGTTCGTGTTAAATATTTTTTTTTAATTAAAATTCATTCTATACAGCAATCGCATATTTGGGTACCGTTTCATAAAACTTTCATGCTTAAAATGTTTAGGGAGAAATGGAAGACTTGTGTGTATTTTTTCTTTAAACTACCAAGACCAGCCATACACAGTACAGTTTACATACATACAGTAATATTTTAAATTAATATCGTTTATGACCTTCAGATGCGTTATGCTCCTCTTCTTTTTATGCTCAGCTACTTAAATTTCCCTTTAGTGGTAAAATCCATATAAATATTCAAAACTAAGCGGATTAAAATGTGCACAGTAAAGACATTAAATGATTAAATCTTTGCACTACCAACCAATGCACCACGAGTGCCCCTGTCGGTCATTTTGGCCAGCCAATCACTTGCCCTGCGGTATGCTCCGGTGCCCCGCGGTGGCTTGTGGGTAGGTTACCGTACCGCGGGTTTTTACCGCACATTTTGAATGGCTGCATCTGTATTCTACTCTGAGAGCGCCCGTGGTCTTTTCACTGATAAACTTGTGTTAACAAAAACTACAGTATGCTTAAGAGTTGTTAAACTGGGTTTTATTTATTTTTCGGCATAGCCAGCCGGCTGTGCCTGCTAGAGCACTTCAATTCACACTCAACCACATCACAGATCACAGATTAGTCCTACTGTGTGAGATCTTGCTGTTTGATCTGTGCTTGATCTTTGATCTGAGCTTTAATAGAGAGCTTATCTCTAATAATATATTAATATCAAGTAGTAGTAATAGCAAATTATTTGTATAGATGACACTTTTCTAAAATGTATTTAAAAATAAAAACGATTACAATTGGCACGCCTGTAGCTTTTTCATGAAACCTCCTAAAGTTACGAAAACACTTGCTGTGTGTACAAAGTACACTGTGACTGTTTTCACAACCTTCACAAAGTTGTTTTTAAGCCATTTTTTTGACCATGCTCGAATATTCTTCTGTCCATATCTTTGGAAGGGAAACACAGAAAGCCTTCAAACCAAATGCATTTTAAAGACCACGACTTGTGAAAATGTTCACAGCCTCCACATAAAACGATCAGCGAGCTAATTCTCTTTTTTAAACATCCGGTTTTTCATCGATGCGCAATTACACACTAACTAGAACCTGGGGGGACCGCTGTGTACACAAGATCACAACACGAGAAATACGACTTTGTGGGAAAAACCCCTATATCACTATAGGAAGCAGAATAGCGCAGCCTGAAACGGCCGAAACATTGTGTTGTCTTTCTTTTCTTTTCAGCATGGAATAAACCTTATACTTGTTCTTTTGCAGACTATGCATGCTGTACTCGGCTACCCACCTGAATTAAACCAATTTCACTTAGTAGTTTAAACTAAGTGTAAAGTGCTATGAGGAAAAAATGTCTCCGCAGGAGCACATCTGCAATAGAAAACAACCGGAAACCAAAACAACCACAACTGAACAAGTTTTGACAATAAGAGAGAGAACAGAAAAATAATTAGAGAGTCCCCATTAGCCCCATTTTAAATTAAAACATAAACGCGTGTTTAATTAAATGCCTTTATTGATTGACAATCTGACAATGCAACGTAAATTGTTATCTCTGTCTTCTAATCAACTTTCAGCATATCTTTCTCTCCATTTAGATTTATTTTTCATACCATTGCTAAAAAAAGCAGGAGTGAGAGGAAGGAGGAGGAAGAGATTCCTCTTGGGATCAAACCATGAAAAGATTAGATTGTAGTCTTTTTTATTTTTTAAATACATTTTTAGAAAAGTCTATACTTTTTAAAGCTGTATTTATTTAATACCACTTGATAGTTATATTAATAGAGATAAGAATTAAAGTTGATACTGTTTAGACTTTTAATCATTTTCAACTGTATTACAGCATCGTACACATCAAACATGAAAAAGTCAGTATATTTTATAAAAGCAAGATTGCTCAGTTGGACAGTATAACACAAGTATATTTTCTTAAGTTTGTAAACTCTATTCTTGCAAGTACAAACACAACATTAACTGGAATGCTACAGAACCCTAAACAGACAATACA
Organism: Lepisosteus platostomus; assembly: GCF_059453375.1. Lineage (NCBI taxonomy): Eukaryota > Metazoa > Chordata > Actinopteri > Semionotiformes > Lepisosteidae > Lepisosteus > Lepisosteus platostomus. The sequence goes on along the minus strand of NC_142612.1, from coordinate 49,518,236 downwards.
CACTATCTAAATATACAGTAGCTGTGTCAGTCTTCTGTATAAAAAAATCACGGACATCATGATTTGAACATCACTGGGTGCTGTTCTTAAAAAGCTGTTGAGTAAAAATATGAATTTTCATATATGTACGCTTTCAGTTTCACTTTGTTTATTTCTCACCTGCTGCGATTCGGGCACAGAAGGATTAACAAAAGTCAGACAGGCAGGGGGAAGGGTGAGTAGTGAAAGTCTTACCTGTCCTGGATAAAGCGGTTAGAAAATAGGTGGATTTACACCTTGTAGCGGTGAGGCTTAATAATAAGGCAGAATTAAGTGTTCTGAGCCTTCCCAAATGAGGCCCCATTTCTCTGTTCATCTCTGTGGTGCAGCCACAGAGAAACTATTCATGCAAGATGTTTTCTTTTGATAAGGACAGCTCCCAAAGGGGGATGCACTTAGCTAAGCCTGGCTATCATGATCAATGGTCATCCATTGGCGCCTATCTGTCTAGGGAGTGCCAGTTGGACATCTGGACTGCATTACTAAGTGTCAGGAGTAAGTGACTCATATCTCACCTTGATCAACCAATCAGGGACTGGTAGGGCCGAGTAACCCACGTGGGACTCTGATGCCCATGGAACTTTCAGCCAATCAATGAGCTGAAGTTCCTCCAGGTAAAAACAGGCAACACAGAGAGCCTGTGAGATTCAGATTCAGATTCAGATTCAGAGAGATTCAGCAAGATTCTGGAGAGGATTCTGTGGACTGTTCTAAAGGGAATTCAAAGGAGAATTCCAGGGCAGGACGGCCCAGGAGCAGAAGGCTCCCAAGGGCAGGACATCCTCGCAGCGCGCCTCCTGACCATCCTGAGACTCAGCCCGGACAACCACGGAACGGCCAGTGTGTCTGAGTGCCAGAACTTTCCTTTGTTCTAAGAGTCTAGAGTGGAGGTTGCCAGAGAGTAACCAGCAGCAGGCCTCGTGAACAGGTCAGAACTGTGGACAGCTGAATCGCTATTCAGAACTAGCTCTTCATCAGGAACGAACCGGTCCTCTTCCTGACTTGCTGGGACCCACAGTCATCTTTTCTCCTGTGCACAACCTTAACTAGCAGGCCAGTGAGCATCAGCAGCACACCATCGCAAGCCGCACAGCACAGCCTGGCACCGAGCCAGAGAGCGCGGATTGGACAGCAACAGCCTGCAACTGTTTCTTTGTGCCCGAAGGAGATCTGAATCCCCAGAGATTGGATGAGTTTTCAACTTCAATGCATTACAGCTCGAGAATTCAATTGTTATCCCAACCAGTTGATATCAATTTAATTCCTAAGAGTTATGTACTTGTTTGAGTATCTAATGTAGAAGTTGTAACCAAGTTCACTTTACGAAATGGTCTTAATGAATGATATACTGAACGTATGTCCTCTTGATATGTGTAACTCTTTGTAACTGACCGAATATACCTTTTGTATTCTGATAACCCTCTCGATAAGATCTGTTAGGTTTATATGCATATTCTATGTATTAATAAATGTATCCTCGTGTATTAGTACCTGTGTGTGTGCGTTGTTTGAGTTATGTCGCATGGTTGGACTCTAAAGCCATCAAAAGAATCAACTTTGTGATTTACTGCTACAATTAATAATTGTCTCAGTAAATGCCCAAACCCTACAGAACTGGTGCCTTCAGAGAGCCACTAACATTACATATTTGGCGTCCCTGAACCGGTTTTTCCCTACAACCTGTGAAAAGCGTTCCAATTTTAATGTGATACGGAAGACATTATTAATAAAAAATGATCTTGTACGGTCTGTAAACTGATCATTTATGAAGGAGACACGTTGAGTATTGCCTCTTTTTAAACTTTGAAGAACATTCCAATGTTAATGCGACACTGAAGATATTATTAATAACCTTTTAAATCTGAAGGGAGATCTAAAGGGATGCACACGGCACAGGTCCCTGCTAGCTATTCAGAGGGAAAGACGGTGATGTCACCACACAGGCGAGTAGACACACCCTCTAATATCAGGCATATGCGTTAAATATATTTAGATCTTTGAATTAATATCGTTATCGATTCCTTTAGCCTCACAACATTGTCCAATAATAACCACATGTAAGACTTTGATGTTTTAAATGTTTAGGGAGAAATGGAATACTGGTGTGTATTTTTTCTTTAAAGTACCAAGACCAGCCATATACAGTTTACATAATATGTTTATGTTCTAAAATTAATATCGTTTATGACCTTCAGATGCGTTATGCTCCTATTCTTTTTATGCTCAACTACTAAAATTTCCCTCAAGTGGTAAAATTCCATATAAATATTCAATACTAAGCAGATTAAAATGTGCACAGTAAAGATATTACATGATTAAATCTTTTCACTACGACCAATGCACCACAAGTGCCCTTGTCGGTCATTTTGGTCGGCCAATCGCAAACAGCGACACTGCGTGGTGGCTCGTGCGTAATCGAATGTGGTACATATTTGTACCACAAACTTTGAATGGCTGCATCTGTACATCATGATGTACAGATGCAGCCATTCAAAATGGGTGGGGTATTTCGCGGTATACCCCGGTAGGCATGTCGCAGTATCACGCAGTATCACGGGGTTAATCGCGTCATTTGGGATTGCGTCAAAGTATCCGGCATCACCTTGTAAAACCGCCAGGAGGAGCCAATAAAGCTTAACCTCTCATGTACAGCATTTGAGGTTTTAAATTTAAACTGTGTATTACAGCATGTTAATCATCAGTCATTAAAAAGTTGGTATATTTTATGAAAGCAAGATTGCTCAGTTGGACAAAAGTACACAACCTACCTTTATCAGAAATATTTATGCATCAAAGCCTTTACCGAAGATATTACTAATAGTATTAATAATGAATGACTTTGGACAAGCTGTAAACTCAAAGTATAATTTCTTTAGGACATTTGTACAAGCACTTGGAATCTGTCCAAGCCCCACTTTGTCAGGCATTTTCTTTAACTGCAACGGACATAAAAACTCCCTTGCTTTTAACAGAGCGTTTCATAATTTCTAACTATGAAAATTATTTAAACTGCGACCCTTTCATTCAACCAGAGCTCAAAATATCACAAGGATCCTAAAGAGCACAGCAAAGACTGTATTAAAAGATACTTGTATCAGATACATGAGAATCCAGGCATTTTTACCATGCTTTCTTTTCCGTATACCAGATATTATGGAATCACTTCAGAAGGGTGTCAGCCAGTCAGATTCCAGGAATCGGTACTTTAAAGAAAAAATACACACCGGTATTCCATTTCTCCCTAAACATTTTAAGCATCGAAGTCATTACCTAACATGTGAAATAGCGTGTAAAAAAGTGGTAGTTTTAAGCTTTTCTACTAATTCAATATGGAATCGTGTATCTAAAGAAATTAATAACGATATGATTATATTAGTGTACTGCAACATTTCTTTGAAAAAATAGAATAGCAATATTATGGACAATTAATTGAATTTTATATTTCTAAATATCACAACATGATAGAATTTAAGTCATTTTAATAACAATGAATAGTCACCTATGCGTTACAATATAAACATTTATATAGATTTAAATCACGTTTTGATTTAAATCGCAAATGCGTGTTTTAATATATGTGTTTTTTTATTCACAATCAGACAAATGCAACATAAATTGATATCTTTGTCTTCTAAGTATCTTAATAAACTTTCAGCATAGCTTTCTCCCTGTTTAGATTAATTTTTCTTGGGATCTTGGGATCAAACGTGGAAAGATTAGATTGTAATCATTTTTATTTTTTAAATACATTTTAGAAAAGTGTAATCTATACTAAAAAGCTGTACACCACCTGCTATAAAGTTACATATTGTAGTACTTTCGAGCTCGGATAGGACGGACACAAAAACTCAGACTTGCGGAGTTAAATCTCAACAAGACAACAACAAATCTCAATATCTTGTACGAATTATTTGTAATACAAACAAAAACTCTCTCAAATTCCTCCAATTATCATAATCCCACCCCTTATGCAAAACCTCCCATCCCAGTTTATCCTCTATCATAAACAAAATCCAGCTCAATTTTCAACATAAAGCATTACACAAAATCAATACCTCAACACTCTATACTCAACAACGATAATTCACAAACAGCCAGAACATGTAACTCCACATCCCCAAATATACCTCATTTCCATAGCCCCGCCCCTTATGTAAAACCAACATCCCTCCCCTGTTCTCACTCTCCACTGGCGTTTGTAATGGTTTTTATTTTTAAATAAATTTTAGCAAAGTCATGTATTTGAAAAATCTTAAGATTATGTTATGTCTTTATTTAGTGGTTTCATTAGTGACAAAGGCTAAACTTTCTTGGAAAAATGTATTTTATGTAAACCATGTTTGCTATTAATTCATTTAGGGCTAGAATATGTTCATTGTCTTCCAATGAAAGAAGGGTTCCTTTCGCCGTAGTCGAGTTGACATTAGAAGCTTGCCACGCCCGGACTGTTACACCAACGCATTAGCATGTTAAAGCGATTTCATTGAGGAGCCTAGCTTTCTTAACTAGTCAGTACTGTGGTTTTGGAGAGGGGGAGGTGTCTTTCGCTGGAAATCTCGCCACCTTCTCGCCAGCACTCCCGCAGAGAGGGGGGTTGTATTCTATAATGTCTAAGCCGGAACACATCATTATATCTCATTTTGTCTTTCTATAAATAAATCATTTGCCCAGCCTAACACTATTGTTGTTATTGTTTTTATCCTGTCAACCACTTTGAGGAGCACAGCTTTCTCACCGCTTAGATTACTTTTTGATACCATCCTTACACAAAGCAGAAACTTCTTGTATTTTCCGATTACATACAAGTGGAAAGATTACAGATTTTAATTGTCTTAATTCTGAACCAGGGAAAATCTGATCATGTTTCTCTAACAATAATAAAAAACTTTATTTTACATATCGCCTTTAAAAGTGGCATCTCAAAGCAATACAGTAGATGTAAACCACAGATCACAAAGTAAATACCCAGACAAACGCAAACGCGTTTTTAATAAAATGCTTTTATTCATTCAGCAGAGAGAGAGCGTAAAACCTGGGCATAACAGCTGTTCCTTTTTCTGATCACTCGCTGTCTGGATAAACGTCTCACCTGTCCTGTTCTTTGTTTTCCTAATTTGCTGATTATGCCTTCTGCGATGCACTCCTGCCCTCACACCTAAAGAAGACTATTTTGTTTGTTACTAGTTACTAGTTTTTGTTACTAGTTTGTCACTAGTATATTTTTAATACAGTCTTTGCTGTGCTCTAGAGGATCCTTGTGATATCTCGAGCTCTGGTTGAATGATAGGTGTCGCAGTTTAAATAATTTTCGTAGTTAGAAATTATGAAACGCTCTGTTAAAAGCAAGGGAGTTTTTATATCCGTTACAGTAAAAGAAAATGCCTGACAAAGTAGGGCTTGGACAGATTCCAAGTGCATTTTTGCAATTTACGTTGCATTGTGCATTGTGCTGCTGTAATACAGTTTAAAATAATTAAAAGTCTAAACAGTATCAGCTTTATTTATGGGTTGCAATTTAAAAAAGTCAAAAACCAAAAATGCAATTTAGAGCTTTCTGGCAAGAGGAGACACCCAAATTAATAATGTAACATGCCACTGTTTGTGCATGAACAAGGTTATACTGCTATTTCCTTAGATACGCGATTAAAAAAATATTTTTTATTAAGTTTTTAATAAAATGCTTTTATTCACTCATAATCTGACAATTTCAGGAAGACTAAGGAAGGACTAAGGGAATTGTCATCTGTTGTTGAAGCTCTGTGAGCTCGGTGACTTTGAGACCACTTGTTATCCCAGGTTGTTTGAATCGCCACAATTCAAATAGAGAAAAAAGAGCTGACTGACAAGATTTAAGATGTGGCTGTCAATGTTGGATTAAATTTATTAAGATACTTAGAAGACAAAGATATCAATTTATGTTGCATTTGTTTGATTGTGAATAAAAAAACACATATATTTAAACACGCGTTTAAGATTTAAATCAAAACGTGATTCAAATCAATATAAATGTTTATTTTGTAACGCATAGGTGACTATTCATTGTTATTAAAATGACTTAAATTCGATCATGTTGTGATATTTAGAAATTTAAATTTGTTTGGTGCAAGTGAAGTTTTATTTACAGCCAGCACTCCCGCAGAGAGGGGGGTTGTACTTGCAGTGCATCAGTATAGATGGAAAAAGTGGTAAACATTTTGTTTTGATTTAAATCGCAAACGCGGGTTTAAATATATGTGTTTTGTGATTCACAATCGGACAAATGCAACATAAATTGATATCTTTGTCTTCTAAGTATCTTAGTAAACTTTCAGCATAGCTTTCTCCCCGTTTAGATTTATTTTTCTTGGGATCTTGGGATCAAACGTGGAAAGATTAGATTGTAATCATTTTTATTTTTTAAATACATTGTGGAGTTAAAGCAAGTTAAAGCCTTGATTTTATATATCACCTTTAAATATAACCCGATTGTACCCCTCTGTCATGCTAATAAAGCACCTTGAATTGAATTGAATTGAGGGATAGACATGCAAATAAGATACACTCCACAGACATTCACAACAGTGACATATCATAAAACGTTTGCACATATACAGTAGTTAAGTTATTACTTGGTTTTCAAAGTGCAATGAAATACAATATTGTTGTTGTTGCTGTTATTGTTGTTTTTATCCTGTAAAGCGTTTTGAGAAGCCACCTTTAAAGGCGATATATAAAAGCGCTGAATCTTATGGAATGTGTTCCACCGGGGATCTAACCCCAGCGTCTAACCCCTCTGATTGGAGAAAAAAGACGTGCTGGTTTGCTATACTGTACATACTGTACCAGGAAGATGATTTCTTTCTATTCGAAACTTGTATTTTAAAAGTTTAAGAAGTAAAAACCTTACAGCATACACAGATTTCTAAACTGATCAGGATTGTTATATTTGTCTTATCCATAATAATGTTCACCGCTCTGTCCAGCAAATTAATAATAAACTTTATTTTATATAGCGTATATAAACGAATAAGTAATTAGATTGCTCATAAACCTAATCGCTTTTTCTACATAAAGACAGCGTGATTGCTCTCTGAAAATGCTTTTTCTTTATATTTAGGCTCAGATTTCAACTATAGATCATATTATTATAAACTTTTTTTTAAAGGGGATGAGAAAAGTGACAAACTAGTATACAGTACTTTAAAACATTAATAAAATAATAATAATAAAAACAATAATAAAAAACATTGCCACACCCGGACCATTAAACCAACGCATTAGCACCTCAAAGCCCATTGAGGAGCCAGGCGCAATAACTGTTTTGTCCCTTGATTTACTGATCTGCATTAATAACAGAAATCGAGTTCCTGCTCTTTGCAGACGACCTGGTCCTGCTGTCGCCTACAAAACAGAGGCTGTGGCAGAACCTGGAACTGCTGGAGCAGCACTGTCAGACTTGAGCGCTGACAGTCAATCTGGACAAGACCAGAGTTATGGTTTTCCAGAAAAAAAGCCAGACCTCCAGTAGTCTTCCTGAAATCGTCGGATGAACAAATAAAAGCATCTTATTAAAAACACGTTTGCGTTTGTTTGGGAGCTATATTATGTATTTTTCATATGTAAGATATAATGATGTGTTCCCGCTTACACATCGCACGACTTTAAAAGCTAGAAAAACAGGTTTCCATTCACATTATCTGGTGAGCCTTGTTTTGTCAAAGGACAGCACAAAAAAAAAAAACAGACATTGTGTGGTACAGAACAGAGCTCAGTCAATTCAAACAAGTTCAGTTTAAAAAAAAACTGCAACGGACATAAAAACTCCCTTGCTTTTAACAGAGCGTTTCATAATTGCCAACTACGAAATTTATTTAAACTGCGACACTTATCATTCAACCAGAGCTCGAAATATCACAAAGATCCTCTAGAGCACAGCAAAGACTGTATTAAAAGTATACTAGTGACAAACTAGTATACTTTAGATATTTTTTTCTGATCCGGGGAAAATCTGATCATGTTTCTCTAAAACAATAATAAAAAAAATATTTTACATATCACCTTTATCACTTAAGAACAGCACATACAAGGGTTAATTGCACAATGGACCGCGCAAAGAAATTTAAAATAGTCTTCTTTAGGTGTGAGGGTAGGAGTGGATCGCAGCAGGCATAATCGGCAAATTAGGAAAACAAAGAACAGGACAGGCGAGACGTTTATCCAGAGAGTGAGTTATCAGAATAAGGAACAGCTGTTATGCCCAGGTTTTACGCTCTCTCTCTGCTGAATGAATAAAAGCATTTTATTAAAAACGCGTTTGCATTTGTCTGGGTATTTACTTTGTAAGTTGTGGTTTACATCTACTGTATTGTTTTGAGATGCCACTTTTAAAGGTGATATGTAAAATAAAGTTTTTTATTATTGTTATAGAGAAACATGATCAGATTTCCCCTGGTTCAGAAAAAAGACGATTAAAATCTGTAATCTTTCCACTTGTATGTCATCGGAAAATACAAGAAGTTTCTTTTTTGTGTAAGGATGGTATCAAAAAGTAATCTAAGTGGTGAGAAAGCTGTGCTCCCCAAAGCACTTTACAGGATAAAAACAATAACAGCAATAGTGGCTGGTCAAACAATTTTTTTTAAGAAATACAAAATAAGATATAATGATGTGTTCCGGCTAAGACATTAACGAGTACAACCCCCCTCTCTGCGGGAGTGCTGGCTGTGATGAATTAAACCGGTTTCACAGGTATTTTCAAAGTAGAAGGGGGCGAGATTTCCAGCTTAATTTTCGTGTTAAATAATTTTTTTTAATTAAAATTAATTCTATACAGCAATCGCATATTTGGGTACTGTTTCATAAAACTTTCATGCTTAAAATGTTTAGGGAGAAATGGAAGACTGATAATGGAATGGAATGGAATGAATGATAAGTGTCGCAGTTTAAATAATTTTCGTAGTTAGAAATTATGAAACGCTCTGTTAAAAGCAAGACAGTTTTTATGTCCGTTGCAGTAAAAGAAAATGCCTGACAAAGTAGGGCTTGGACAGATTCCAAGTGCATTTGTGCAATTTACGTTGCATTGTGCATTGTGCTGCTGTAATACAGTTTAAAATACAGTAAGTCTAAATTGTATCAGCTTTATTTATGGGTTGCAATTTAGAAAAAGTCAAAAACCGCACTCAAAGTGCAATTTAGGGCTTTCTGGCAAGAGGAGAAACCCAAATTAATAATGTAACATACCACTGTTTGTGCATAAACAAAGTTATACTGCTATTTTCCTTAGATACGCGATTAAAAATAAATACATTTTTTGAATCCCCGGCGGAACACATTCCGTAAGAATCAGCGCTTTTATATATTGCCTTTAAAGGTGGCTTCTTAAAACGCTTTACAGGATAAAAACAACAATAAATGCAACAACAACAATATTGTATTTCATTGCACTTTGAAAACCAAGTAATAACTTAACTATACGTGCAAACGTTTTATGATATGTCGCTGTTGTGAATGTCTGTGGAGTGTATCTTATTTGCATGTCTGTCCTGGCTCTCTCGCTCGCCCTCCCCCCTCTCTCCCTCAATTCAATTCAATTCAAGGTGCTTTATTAGCATGACAATCAGTGTGGGGTATTTACTTTGCTTTGAGATGCCACTTTTAAAGGTGATATATAAAATCAAGGCTTTAACTTGCTTTAACTCCGCAAGTCTGAGTTCTCGTGTCTGTCCTATCCGAACCGAAAGTATTACAATATGTATCTCTTTAGCAGGTGGTGTACAACTTTTTAGCATAGATAACACTTTTATAAAATGTATTTAAAAAATAAAAACGATTACAATCTAATCTTTCCACGTTTGATACCAAGATCCCAAGAAAAATACATCTAAACGGGGAGAAAGCTATGCTGAAAGTTTATTAAGATACTTAGAAGACAAAGATATCAATTTATGTTGCATTTGTCTGTGAATCAAAAAACACATATATTTAAACCCGCGTTTGCGATTTAAATCAAAACGCGATTTAAATCAATATAAATGTTTATATTGTAACGCCTAGGTGACTATTCATTGTTATTAAAATGACTTAAATTTGATCATGTTGTGATATTTAGAAATACAAATTTGTTTGGTGCGAGTGAGGTTTTATTTAATCTCTGACCAAGGGAAACGTTTCATTTTTTCAAAGAAATGTTTGTTAAAAAAAAAAATCATAGTTCCACAGTGGGATTTGATCACAGACCATGTGACATGGGAGTCAGGAACCTAACCCACAGCGCCACCGGCAAAGTCACATGCAGAATGCTGAAAAAGCACTACAGAAACATTATCAACAGACAATGTATAGCATGTACTATTCTTGTGTTGCGGTACATGAATATAATCAGATCGTTATTAATTTCTTTAGATACGGGATTCCATATTATATTCCCTTTAAATCAAATTGTAAAAGTATGCTTGTTGACTCCGGTATCACGTTAGTTAAAGACTTCAATGCTTAAAATGTTTAGGGAGAAATGGAATACTGGTGTGTACAGTATGTTTTCTTTAAAGTACCGAGACCAGCTATATACTGTATGTTTAAGCTCCAAAATTAATATCGTTTATGGCCTTCACACGCGTTGCAGTATGCTCCTATTCTTTTTATGCTCAGGCACTAAGATTTCCCTTCAGTGGTAAAATTCCATATAAATATTCAATACTTAAACGGGCACAGTAAAGACTTTTACTGAAAAATCTTTCTACGACAGACCAACGGAGCACGAGTGCCCCTGTCGGTCAACCAATCACGTACCGCGGTACCCAGCGTCATCTTGCGTAACAATGCGCGATGCCGTAGCCAATTACCTCCGGTACGTGTCTGTACCGCGCACTTTGAATGGCTGCATCTGTAGGTACACTACTGCCTGTAATAATAAATTATTTTATATGTTCCTGGCTGAGTAATTTTGCTTTGTGAAACATCTCTGCTTTTATTTTTAATATTAATTTAATATTTAACATACTGTGATATACAAAATTAATACAAAGTGTCAATATTATAAAAGAGAGAGACTTTATCTGTGTTTGGCTGGTAATCAGATGTTTGAACTTCTAGGTACAGAAATGTACCACTAAAACCAAAGCATCACTCTGTTACAACAATAACGGCAGCAAGTATCCATGGGAAAAGTTAAAACATTAAAGTGTTTTATAAAGTATGTAAAATGTATATATTTAGAAAGAGTATGTAATTTTTTTTTCAATATAACTACAGCAAGCTGTCAAGTTATGATGCAGAAAATGTTTATGAAGAAGGTGGAATACTGTATACTGTATATAAAATACTTTTCTATTTTTAGCTACCTGCTATATACAATATGTATAATGTGTTTCCCTTTAGTTATATAATTATTTATTAATATTCCATATTACATGGATTTAAAGAAGTATAGTAGGGATAAGAGAATAAGTGAATCAATAATTTCACTAACTTCTAACGCACCACAGATACCACCTATCGATCATCTCTGGCCGTGGATTACACCGTGATATGGTACAACACGTTTGCACGCTGCAGTAAGTTCTACCATGCATTCTGAGTGGTTGCATATGTACAATGTAAATAAACAAGGTTAACAGAAATGACGTAAATGAATGTTACATCAGTGAATATATATTGATCCAGAAAGGAAAACAGGAAACAATGAAAAACACTGATCCTCTTTGTGTGCTAGTTCTTGTAAAAAAAATACTTTTGAAGTCAGAAAAATTGAATTATGTTGCTTTTTTCTTCTTTTCTTTTGGATATTTCTTTCTATTCTGATTAATAAGAAAGAAATATAAAAACTGGTGTTCCAGACTTGAAGCCCAAAAGGTTAGTTTCAATTTAATCTCTGAACCAAGCCTCTACTGTCTATACAAAATTATTACAAAATGTTTGAGGGGATATCATTACAGGATGAAATTGCCTCTGGAGGTCTGTGACTCAATTTTAAAAATGATAGTTTTACAGGTATTCTATAGCCCACTGAGTGCAGATGTTGATAAAAATTCAACACAACATAATGAAATTAAGAATTCATGTGTAAAATAAGAGATAGGTTTCATGGGATACTACACAATTACTACAAAGGGGGATGTCAACAACAGAAACCACAATGGTAAACATGGTTAATAATTGCTTTCTTACACAGTTTGTTAGAACTCCTATAAAAGGAAAGTATTTTATTGATCTTGTCTTTCCAAACAACCAACTCAGAATGAGACACACTGATGTGAGAGAACCACAGGTGAACTGTGATTACAATATGTTTTTTTTTTTCATATATATTTTGAAACTGTAAAGGCTGAGAGCAAAGCAAAAGTTTACCGTTTCTGGAAGGCAGGCTTTGATGGAAAATGACTGACTTTTAGAGAAGTAAAATTAGATTATATATAGATAAAATCTGGGGATAATGAATGTTAACAGTTCAAACATTGAGTTTGAAACAGAACAAATGGTTCAATAAATCAATTAGAAAACTATAAAGGAAAAGAAAATGCTTTTTGAAATGATTAAAAAACATCAGGTTCCAGTTTAAGAGAAGTGGAATAATGAGGTAAAAAAGGGTGTTAGAAGAGCCAAGAAAGAAATGTAAAGGACTATTGCTATGAAGGCAAAAATAAATACTAAAATGTTCTTTCAGTACTATAACAATAGAAGACTTATTAGGAATGAAGTAAAATGAATGTGGAAAAAAAATTGAAACATTTAGACAATGCAATGGCTGCTGATGTATTAAATGAGTATTTTACCCAGGTGTTCACTAAGGAAGAAGTTAACAATATGCCACAGGCAGTAGAAGGATGCAGTTCTGTACCAAATTGTATCAACATAGAAGAAGCAGAAGTGTTTTTAGTAATAGAAGCAATTGAGATTAATAGATGCCCAAAGCCCACAGGTATCAAAACCATTGTTCAGTGGTGTGAAAAAGTGTTTGCCCCATTCCTGATTTCTTATTTTCTTGCATGTTTGTCACACTGAAATGTTTCAGATCATCAAACAAATTGAAATATTAGACAAAGATAACACAAGTAAACACAAAATGCAGTTTTTAAATGAAGGTTTTTATTATGAAGGGAAAAAAAAATCCAAACCTACATGGCCCTGTGTGAAAAAGTGATTGCCCCCCCTGTTAAAACATAAATCAACTGTGGTTTATCACATCTTTGGAAAGCTGAGTTCAATTTCTCTAGCCACACCCAGGCCTGGTTACTGCCACACCTGTTCTCAATCAAGAAATCACTTAAATAGGACCTGCCTGAGAAAGTGAAGTATACCAAAAGATACTCAAATCATGCTGTGATCCAAAGAAATTCAGGAACAAATGAGAAACAGAGTAATTGAGATTTATCAGTCTGGAAAAGGTTATAAAGCCATTTCTAAAGCTTTGGGACTCCAGCGAACCACAGTGAGAGCCATTATCCACAAATGGCAAAAACATGGAACAGTGGTGAACCTTCCCAGGGGTGGCCGGCCGACCAAAATTACCCCAAGAGCGCAGCGATGACTCATCCAACAGGTCAGAAAAAACCCCACAACAACATCCAAAGAACTGCAGGCTTCACTTGCCTCAGTTAAGGTCAGTGTTCATGACTCCACTATAAGAAAGAGACTGGGCAAAAATAGCCTGCATGGCAGAGTTCCAAGACGAAAACCACTGCTGAGCAAAAAGAACATAAAGGCTTGTCTCAGTTTTGCCAGAAAACATCTTGATGATCCCCAAGAGTTTTGGGAAAATACTCTGTGGACTGACGAGACAAAAGTTGAACTTTTTGGAAGGTGTGTGTCCCATTACATCTGGCGTAAAAGTAACACAGCATTTCAGAAAAGGAACATCATACCAACAGTAAAATATGGTGGTGGTAGTGTGATGGTCTGGGGCTGTTTTGCTGCTTCAGGACCTGGAAGACTTGCTGTGGTAAATGTAACTGTCTACCAAAAAATCCTGAAGGAGAATGTCCGGCCATCTGTTCGTGACCTCAAGCTGAAGCGCACTTGGGTTCTGCAGCAGGACAATGATCCAAAACACACCAGCAAGTCCACCTCTGAATGGCTTAAGAAAAACAAAATGAAGACTTTGGTGGCCTAGTCAAAGTCCTGACCTGAATCCAATTGAGATGTTGTGGCATGACCTTAAAAAAGCGGTTAAGGCTCGAAAACCCTCCAATGTGGCTGAATTACAACAATTCTGCAAAGATAAGTGGGCCAAAATTCCTCCACAGTGCTGTAAAAGACTCATTGCCAGTTATCGCAAACGCTTGATTGCAGTTGTTGCTTCTAAGGGTGGCCCAACCAGTTATTAGGTTTAGGGGGCAATCACTTTTTCCGACAGGGCCATGTAGGTTTGGATTTTTTTTCCCTTAATAATAAAAACCTTCATTTAAAAACTGCATTTTGTGTTTACTTATGTTATCTTTGTGTAATATTTCAATTTGTTTGATGATCTGAAACATTTCAGTGTGACAAACATGCAAAAAAAAAAGAAATCAGGAATGGGGCAAACACTTTTTCACACCACTGTACATTTGAAATAAAAAAATGATATTCAGAAGCCAAACAACTACCAACATTCAATCAAGACAGTGGTAGTACTCGAGGAATAGTTAAGTGGGAGTAGTGGAAAACAGCTAATGTAGCTTACAGATGGGTGACAAAAAAATGAATCAAGTTATTTAAGTCCAATTAGTCTTACTTTTATTACATGTAAAATTGTGTATGTTATATTTAATTAGAATTAAATTACAGAATCAATAATATGGAAATTATATAATGTATTATACAACATGTATTTAAAACTGTTAGGTGTAGTCTGACCATTTGCTAATGTTCTTTAAAAAAACAAAACTAGAAATGAATATTGTAACGCTACGGGGTTCACGTGGGCACCCTCGCCGCTGCCCTATCAGGTTGGCCCCCCACCGTCAGGGACTCGAACGCGGGTCTCCAGCGTCGCTCAACAAGGACCCAGACACTTGAGCCAAAGGGAAATCTCCTGTCAGCCCGGCAGCTGCTGTTGCTGCTATTCACAGGGAAGGGCAGTGACGTCCCCGCTCTGGTAAGCAGGCTCTCACAACCTGCAATGGTGGCCATATGCGTTACACTCTCCCCCACTTAATTTGCCGTCCTCGGCGAAGGGCTATCCCAACCCCCTCTGACACCAATATAGCGCTCTTGGTTTCACATGGGTATGCGCCCTCACCGCTACCACATCAGGTTGGCCCCCCACCATCAGGGACTCGAACCCGGGCCTCCGGCATCACTCAAAAGGGACCCAGCCTCTTGAGCCAAAGGGAAATCTCCCCTCAGCCCAGTGGCTGCGGCCCCTGCTATTCACAGGGAAGGGCGGTTATGTCACCGCTCTGGTAAGCCAGCTCTCACGATCAATGGTGGCCGTATGCGTTACAATATGTAACAAAATACTTTTGACATATTTTTATTTTTTTCTTTGTAGGAAAAGAGGCTGATAAATAAAGAAGGCAATTATACAAATATCCTGATACATACATACATTAGTTTAACTGAAACAATTACAGTATCATGGAGTAATGTGCAGATTCTCCTGTGTAACAAATCTAATGGTTAGCACGTTTGGTAGGGGATGTATAATTATTGTATGTATTCTGAGTTTTCTATGTATTTTTTCACTTACTACACTTGCAGACATCTCAGTTTTAAACATTTTAAAACACTTGATCATGATTTGAAGAAACAACAGGTGACGAGTTAACCTTTTTACTGTGTTTATGCAGATCAGTTCGCCATGTCAGCATATTGACATTTGATCTCAGGAGAGTAATAAAACAATATAAAAAAGAAGGAAGCTAATGAATTGGGAGAGGGACAAGACAACTATCACTGCGTATTCTTAAGAGAAGAAAAGCAAGCTCTACCAATGTAGATTTGATGGGGAAACAGGAAAAGTTCACAAGTGGAAACAGGTTTCAGGAGTTGTACCACCCACAAATCAAATTGGGAAACATTCCATTTCTGGAACAGGCCATCTTTCCAAGCCAACAAAAGACCTGCTTACCTACTGAATGATGGATAAAATAGAGTAAATATCAAGTGAAAAACAAGACTTACAGTTTGTGAGATGAGGGTAATATTTCCCATATCTTGTGTGATATAACATGGTAGGTCTAACAATTTTTAAAATTTGAAGGCAAACTCTTAAAATTCAAGAGTTGGACTGGCAGTGCAACAGCAATGCACAAAATCATGTTCCGTGAACTGTCTCACTTATCTCTTTCCATAGAAAGAGAAGAGTGTTTCTAAGTGTCCAGTTAGACAACTTCAGTACAGTTGCACAGATTAAAGGGCAATTACAGGTAATGTGTTACATGAGATAATGTCTAAATTTATCTCAAAAGGGAACTGTGTATTATATAATGACTCTAACTCTTTTTTATCTATTACTCTTCTCAAATCAATTTTAATTACTTATATTTATATGTATGCAATTTAATACAGTACAAATTTAAACATACATTATCTATATACACACTTGCATACACTAAATACTGTATCTAAGAAAGACCAGAATAATTTTACTTTATTTTTGGAAGCAGTCCTGTCAGTCATTTTTTATCCAAAAGACTGCTAAGTGTTCAGGGGTGTTTTCACTTTGGCAGCCTAATTCCTTGTTGAATTTTAATCTCGGTCTAAAAAGCTCTTTTACACTTCTGTGCATTCTTATAAGAAGCTTTAAATTACACTGGAATACTTTTACTCCTAAATATGCTGTTAAGTTTCAGTGTGTGGTCTATGTGTGTTTGTTGTTATGTTCCAAACTGCTGACCTTGATTGTTCTTCCTCCCCCAATGGCCCACCATTACACCACTGTTCCGAATGACATCATCATCAATCAGCCTCTCAGCCAATCAGAATGCATCTTATTCAGTATATAACATGGAGGTTTTCTGAAGGAAGAAGCCTTTTTGTTTGACTTCTGTCCTGCTCGGCTTTGGTTATCGCTTCGCTTCGCTTTGGCTTTGTTGTTTTCCTTTGTGTTTGTGTATTTTCGTATACAGATGCAGCCATTCAAAGTGCGCGGTACAGACACGTACCGGAGGTAATTGGCTACGGTGTCGCGCATTGTGACGCACGATGACGCGGTGCGTGATTGGTTGACCGACAGGGTGGTCTGTCGTAGAAAGACTTACTGTAAACGTCTTTACTGTGCCCGTTGTAGATATTGAATTTTACCACTGAAGGGAAATCTTAGTAGCTGAGCATAAAAAGAATAGGAGCATACTGTAACACGTGTGAAGGCCATAAACGATATTGATTTTGGAACATAAACATACAGTATATAGCTGGTCTTGGTACTTTAAAGAAAAAAATACACACCAGTTTTCCATTTCTCCCTAAACATTTTAAGCTTCGAAGTCTTTAACTAACGTGATACCGGAGTCAACAAGCATACTTTTAGAATTTGATTAAAAGGGAATATAATATGGAATCGCGTATCTAAAGAATTTAATAACGGTATGATTATATCCGTGTACTGCGACAGGGCTGTGTAAGGCTGTTTCGCCTCCCTGTTCATGTGAGTTGTCTTGTAGCCTACTGGTCTAGCTGCGTGACTAACAACACACAGGTTGTGTGTTCGAATCCAGCTGGTGCTGGACTTTTCTTTTAACAAACATTTCTTCGAAAAAATAGAATAGCGATATTATGGACAATCAATTGACTTTTATATTTCAAAATATCGCAACATGATCGATATTTGCGATATTTTGAACATATCTTCCCTTCTGACAGCGGTTCCTGCTTCTATTGTGTGTGTGTGTGCAACAGAGTAAATTTTTATAGAGAAATGGAGGCTGGACAGTATGCGTTACAATATAAACATTTATATTGATTTAAATCGTGTTCTGATTTAAATCGCAAACGCGTGTTTAATTATGTGTTTTTTAATCATAATCAGGCTAATGCATTTCTACATTTTCTGTATGAACCAGCTTAGAGGTTCATACAGAAAGACAGCTTGTGTTTAAATTGAGTGTAAGGTAATTTATGCTTCTAAAGTCATGGTCAGCATTTATTATTGTACTGTGCTGTAAACTTTTTCTGTGCCTAGTCACATTATTTTATAGCGTTTTTATTGCGTTATTAAATCCAGTGGCGCTGTGTGTTAGTTTCCTGACT
This sequence comes from Lepisosteus platostomus, assembly GCF_059453375.1. Taxonomy (NCBI): domain Eukaryota; kingdom Metazoa; phylum Chordata; class Actinopteri; order Semionotiformes; family Lepisosteidae; genus Lepisosteus; species Lepisosteus platostomus. The sequence continues at coordinate 49,500,047 of NC_142612.1, read as the reverse complement.
CCCATGTCACATGGTCTGTGATTGAATCCCATGGAACTATGACTTTATTTTTTAACAAACATTTCTTTGAAAAAATGAAACATTTCCCTTGGTCAGAGATTAAATAAAACCTTACTCGCACCAAACAAATTTATATTTCTAAATATCACGACATGATCGAATTTAAGTCTTTTTAATAACAATGAATAGTCACCTATGCGTTACAAAATATACATTTATATTGATTTGAATCGCGTTTTGATTTAAATCGTAAACGCGTGTTTAAATATATGTGTTTAAAGGCGATATACTGTATAAAAGCGCTGATTCCTATGGAGTGTGTTCCGCCGGGGATTCTGAAAAATTATTTTAAATAGGCTGATAAAGCTTAGACTACTGTAACTGTATTCTAGCCTGTATTACAACAGAACATTGGACAATGCAATGTAAATTGCAAAAATGCACTTGGAATCTGTCCAAGCCCTCCTACAAAAATTATTTAAACTGCGACACTGATCATTCATCTCTAAATAAACTTTATTTTATATAGCATTTTAAGCGAATAGGTAATTAGATTGTTCATAAACCTAATCGCTTTTTCTACATAAACACAGCGTGATTGCTCTCTGAAAATGCTTTTCCTTTATTTTTACAGTAGGCTCAGATTTCAATTATAGATCGTATTATTATAAACTTTCTTGGAAAAATGTATTTTATGTAAACCATGTTTGCTATTAATTCATTTAGGGCTAAAATACGTTCATTGTCTTCCAATCGAGTCGAGTTGACATTGGAACCCTGCCACACCCGGACTGTTAAACCAACGCATTAGCACGTCAAAGCCCATTGAGGGTATTGAGCCAGTATTGGCTTTAGTATTCCCCCCCTCTCCCCTCAATTCAATTCAATTCAAGGTGTTTTATTTGCATGACAGATGGGTACAAGCAGTGTTGGGTATGTATATTGTAACGCTTACGGCAGACAGGCACTGTGTAAGAGCCGGCGAACCAGAGCAGCGCACCGAGGGAGCGTCTTCATTTATAACTTAGTTTTTAAAATTAGTCAAGCAATATGAAGCATCTCCTTTTACTTTTAAGTCCCTTAAATACATTGAGCACAGCTTTCTCACCACTTAAGATTGCTTTTGATACCATCCTTACACAAAGCAGAAGGGAAATCTTAGTGCCTGAGCATAAAAAGAATAGGAGAATACTGCAACGTGTGTGAAGTCCATAAACGATATTAATTTTGGATCTTAAACATACAGTATATGGCTGGTCTCAGTACTTTAAAGAAAACATACACACCAGTATTCCATTTCTCCCTAAACATTTTAAGCATCGAAGTCTTTAACTAACGCGATACCGGAGTCAACAAGCATACTTTTAGAATTTGATTAAAAGGGAATATAATATGGAATCGCGTATCTCAAGAAATTAATAACGATATAATTATATTCATGTTGCAAAAGAACTGCAACGGACATAAAAACTCCCTTGCTTTTAACAGAGCGTTCCATAATTTCTAACTACGAAAATGCCAGGTGAAAGGATTCGTAAACATATTTTGTTAAAGCAAGTCAGTTTTTTCCGCAACACATAAAATACATTTTTCCAAGAAAGTCTAGCCTTTGTCACTAATGAAACCACTAAATAAAGACATAAATATAGAAATATTAAGATTTTTTTTATTTAATGTTGGTAGCAGGATGAACTGTCAGGTTGAGCTGAGTGTATATTTTGTTTCAGAGTTGCTGCAAGATGTTAACAGTGAAAAAGGTATTTAGAAATGAGTTATTTCAAGATGAAAATTTTCAGAATAATTGCAAGTCTAGCAGGATAGAGAAAGCACAGAAAACTGGCAGTTAGATTGATCAGATTAGTATGAAAAGTCATTTAGCAAAGGGAATGAGAAGAGTGACAAACTAGTATACTTTAGATCTTTTTTTCTGAACCAGGGAAAATCTGATCATGTTTCCCTATAACAATAATAAAAAACTTTATTTGATATATCACCATTAAAGGTGGCATCTCAAAGCAATACAGTAAATGTAAAAACAGATAAAAGGACCACAGATTACAAAGTAAATGCATATAAGAAAGACAAGCAGTTAGAGGTGCTACCAAAATTAGAAAATGAAGCAGATACAGACACTAAGTCTTCTGAAAAGAAAGGTTCTGAGGTTAGATTTAAACTGGCTCTGGTGTGTGTGTTTTTTTGTCTGTCTGTCCTGTGATGGACTGGCGCTATGTCCAGGGTGTATACTGCCTTGTGTCCGTTGCTTACTGGGATAGGCTCCAAATCCTCTGTACTGGATAAAGAGATTAGAAATGGATGGAAGTAAAGGCACTGTGTGGATGGAACTATACACAGTGTTAGAAACCCACTATGAAATGGCAGCATCTCACTGAGAATAAAACATTTTATAGTGCTGGCTTAAGGAAACAGCCTTTCCACCTCTCTTGCACATCAGTATCCATACCTAGTTATTTAAACAAATTGCCTCTAATTATAAACATCTTAATATGCTGGCTGTGTGGATCCGCATCAGCTATGTTTGCCCATTCCTTCAATTCATGTGCATCCAACACACAGTTCAACGCTAGCAACTACACAAAATCTAAAATATGAGCTCTACTTGCCACTTACAATACCAACAGTACCAGCTAACTTTAGTAGTGACATTTTCATGGATCTTTTTAACAATAAAATTTACAACATCAGACTTCAGACACAATTAAACAGGCCTCAAAAAAGTCTGGTACAAACATTTTCAGCATGGAATAAACCTTTACTTTAATGGTATAAACCTTAAATGGATTCATATTCTCAATAAGATTTGGTGCTCAGTAACATGACTTAGAAAATGACAAAAGACATACGTATCATGCTTATCCTTCTATTTTTCATAATCGTAAACTCCTTAAGGCAGTTACATTTTCTCTGTTCTGACCTGGAGTTACAGAGAAATTTAAATTCTAATAAGAGATTTGTAATGAGGAAAGTCATACCAATCACTCATACCAGGATTTGCAATTACAATACAAATACTTTCTTTCTGTTTGTGTTTATTTTGCAGTTTGAGTCTATGGCATTCCTTTGGGGGTCTTTACTCCAAGGCATGACTTTTTTATGGGAATATGACATTTTTTTAAAGTCTTTTAATGCAAGCTTCATATAAATCCTTAGCAGCGGTTACTGTCTGGAGTAGGTACTTGAATGGCACAGATTCATTGAAATGATTCAATTTCTTTTGAAAATATTTGGGATAATACATATTCCAGAAATCACAGCCGTTGAATTATCCAGAAATTAATTTCTCTCAGGGTGTATTTAACCCCTCATGGATGGCATTGTATGAAATGAGTTTGTAGTTCCCCATTTGCCTCTATTATGAGATGCTGTGGACACTATTTTATACATTTTAGGAGTGTCCATAGGAAGGTATGTTCTAGAAAGAATGAACTTCTGTTTTGCCATTATTTTGAATAGGGACGTTACATGTTTACACTTGGTGCTTATCACAGAAACTGAAACACATCTGGTTGGTGGGTATACTGTGGGTAAAATGTTACTGGTACCGCATGTTGTAAAGCTCAGTATTTTCTCTCTTGGCCTGACTTTTTTAATGTCTGAGTGTTAGAATCCATGTTGTTGCTGGTAAGGGAACGGTAGGTGCTGTGATTGACACAGTCAAAGCCTTGTACAGAGATACCATTGTAGCTGTTTGACAGTATTTTAGATGTCCTTAGTTAAAAGCATGGGAGGAAGTACTGCCAAGGGGAGGGGGGGGGGAGCAAGGATTTTTTCTTTGAGTTTGTGAGGTTATTTTTTGTTATATTGTGTTTCAGAAAGCAAGAAAATAAAATTTACTGTATGATAAAAAGAGAAAGAGCTGGAGTAGATCCTCAGATCAGTTTGCTACCAGCAATCAAACAAAAAAAAATGGAAAGAATTGTCTCCTCCTGATTGGAACCTTTCTTACTGTCTTATAATTTATCAGGCTACCTTTTAATTTCCACTGAGAGAAGGAAGTCACTTGTCATGCAGCTATTTTATTCTACTGCACAATATGCTCTAAGTTAGCAAATGAAACATGAACACTGAAATCAAGAATACGATTAACATGAATGTATAAACATCCAAACTATACTTTATCACATTTAATTATTGGGTTAGCTTTTTATTGAGCCAAAATGTTATGTGTGAACGTCTGTAAAATGGAAATATTTATATTTTTCTCTTTTCTGTTACCTGCCTGACAGCATTTTGTATGCCATTTTGTATATTACTGGAAAATATTAGACCCAACCTAAAGAATTCATGGGGGTAGTGGGACACAGTACTGTAAAGAGTCTCCTAAAGGGACAGAGCTATTAGTACTATTGTGTTTGAGTCTGGAGAATATAGTAAACTCTAAACATTAAGGGAATGCATGGAATCGGAAAATATAAATTGCATAGTACACAAGACTTAACTGGTTTTATTCTAGGAAAGCAGACAAGACTGAGTCATGGGACTCAGAGGATCCAAGGCTAGACTGAGTATAATAGGCTTCGGGCTTCTATTGTGACATCTACTGTAAATTACAGAAATGTACAAAATAAAGTAACTAAAATGTGGTCTGAAATCACCCCTTTAGACACCCCTTTTACTTCACTGGTGTCAGATATGAAAGGCAATAGTCTCCTGTTCTGTCTGCTGTGTGTTGCAGCAGAGGGACTCCCTGCAGAGTAACTTGCATGCCCTCTAGTACAGTTTACACATGCACGACTTTAAAAGCTAGCAAGACAGGTTTCGATTCACATTAGCTGGCGAGCCTTGTTAAAAAAACTAATGACAATGTAACATGCCACTGTTTGTTCATGAACAAAGTTATACTGAGATTTCCTTAGATACGTGATTAAAAAATAAATAAATAAAAATTTGAATCTCCTGCGGAACACATTCCATAAGAATCAGCGGTTTTACAGTATATATCGCCTTTAAAGGTGGCTTCTCAAAACGCTTTACGGGATAAAAACAACCAGAACAGCAGCAACAACAATATTGTATTTCATTGCACTTTGAAAACCAAGTAATAACTTAACTATACAGTACGTGCAAACATTTCATATGTTGCTGTCGTGAATGCCTGCGTACCCATAAGTATCTTATTTGCCTTGAGTCCTGTCTACAGTATCTCTGTCCCCTACCCCCTCTCTCCCTCAATTCAATTCAATTCAAGGTGTTTTATTTGCATGACAGATGGGTACAATTCTTGTTGGGAATGTATACTTTGATATTTACACCCGGCACGGCACCGAGGGAGCGTCTGCATTTATAACTTAGTTTTTAAAATTAGTCAAGCAATATGAAGCATCTCCTTTTACTTTTAAGTCCCTTAAATACATTGAGCACAGCTTTCTCACCATCCTTACACAAAGCAGAAACTTTCCGATGACTCACAGTACAAGTGGAAAGATTACAGATTTTAATCGTCTTTAATTTTGTCTTTAATTTTGTCTGTGGAGTGTATCTTATTAAGCTCTAAATTGCATTTTTAGCGCGGTTTTTGACTTTTTTTAAATTGCATTTTGGGCGCGGATAGCACATACAAGGGTTAATGAACTGCACCAAGAAATTTAAAATAGTATTCTTTAGGTGTGAGGGTAGGAGTGGACCGCAGCAGGCATAATCAGCAAACCAGGAAAACAAAGAACAGGACAGGTGAGATGTGTATCCAGAAAGCGAGTGATCAGAAAAAGGAAATGGAAAACGCAGAAAAAGGAAACGCTTTACAGGATAAAAACAATAACAACAGTAGTGGCTGGGCAAACGATTTTTTTTATCGAAATACAAAATGAGATACTGTATAATGATGTGCATGAACAAAGGTATACTGCAATTTTCCTTAGATACGCGATTAATGCTTCGTAGGAGGAGGCGCTCTTTTCCTCTAGTCTAACAGTCTGTCCACAAACAAAACATCCCTGTTAGACAAGAGGAATTGAAAAAAAACAATTTTTCTAGAACATACCTTCCTATGGACACTCCTAAAATGTATAAAATAGTGTCCACAGCATCTCATAATAGAGGCAAATGGGGAACTATAAACTCATTTCATACAATGCCATCCATGAGGGGTTAAATACACCCTGAGAGAAATTAATTTCTGGATAATTCAACGGCTGTGATTTCTGGAATATGTATTATCCCAAATATTTTCAAAAGAAATTGAATCATTTCAATGAATCTGTGCCATTCAAGTACCTACTCCAGACAGTAACCGCTGCTAAGGATTTATATGAAGCTTGCATTAAAAGACTTTAAAAAAATGTCATATTCCCATAAAAAAGTCATGCCTTGGAGTAAAGACCCCCAAAGGAATGCCATAGACTCAAACTGCAAAATAAACACAAACAGAAAGAAAGTATTTGTATTGTAATTGCAAATCCTGGTATGAGTGATTGGTATGACTTTCCTCATTACAAATCTCTTATTAGAATTTAAATTTCTCTGTAACTCCAGGTCAGAACAGAGAAAATGTAACTGCCTTAAGGAGTTTACGATTATGAAAAATAGAAGGATAAGCATGATACGTATGTCTTTTGTCATTTTCTAAGTCATGTTACTGAGCACCAAATCTTATTGAGAATATGAATCCATTTAAGGTTTATACCATTAAAGTAAAGGTTTATTCCATGCTGAAAATGTTTGTACCAGACTTTTTTGAGGCCTGTTTAATTGTGTCTGAAGTCTGATGTTGTAAATTTTATTGTTAAAAAGATCCATGAAAATGTCACTACTAAAGTTAGCTGGTACTGTTGGTATTGTAAGTGGCAAGTAGAGCTCATATTTTAGATTTTGTGTAGTTGCTAGCGTTGAACTGTGTGTTGGATGCACATGAATTGAAGGAATGGGCAAACATAGCTGATGCGGATCCACACAGCCAGCATATTAAGATGTTTATAATTAGAGGCAATTTGTTTAAATAACTAGGTATGGATACTGATGTGCAAGAGAGGTGGAAAGGCTGTTTTCTTAAGCCAGCACTATAAAATGTTTTATTCTCAGTGAGATGCTGCCATTTCATAGTGGGTTTCTAACACTGTGTATAGTTCCATCCACACAGTGCCTTTACTTCCATCCATTTCTAATCTCTTTATCCAGTACAGAGGATTTGGAGCCTATCCCAGTAAGCGACGGACACAAGGCAGTATACACCCTGGACATAGCGCCAGTCCATCACAGGACAGACAGACAAAAAAACACACACACCAGAGCCAGTTTAAATCTAACCTCAGAACCTTTCTTTTCAGAAGACTTAGTGTCTGTATCTGCTTCATTTTCTAATTTTGGTAGCACCTCTAACTGCTTGTCTTTCTTATATGCATTTACTTTGTAATCTGTGGTCCTTTTATCTGTTTTTACATTTACTGTATTGCTTTGAGATGCCACCTTTAATGGTGATATATCAAATAAAGTTTTTTATTATTGTTATAGGGAAACATGATCAGATTTTCCCTGGTTCAGAAAAAAAGATCTAAAGTATACTAGTTTGTCACTCTTCTCATTCCCTTTGCTAAATGACTTTTCATACTAATCTGATCAATCTAACTGCCAGTTTTCTGTGCTTTCTCTATCCTGCTAGACTTGCAATTATTCTGAAAATTTTCATCTTGAAATAACTCATTTCTAAATACCTTTTTCACTGTTAACATCTTGCAGCAACTCTGCAACAAAAAATACACTCAGCTCAACCTGACAGTTCATCCTGCTACCAACATTAAATAAAAAAAATCTTAATATTTCTATATTTATGTCTTTATTTAGTGGTTTCATTAGTGACAAAGGCTAGACTTTCTTGGAAAAATGTATTTTATGTGTTGCGGAAAAAACTGATTTGCTTTAAACAAAATATGTTTACAAATCCTTTCACCTGGCATTTTCGTAGTTAGAAATTATGGAACGCTCTGTTAAAAGCAAGGGAGTTTTTATGTCCGTTGCAGTTCTTTTGCAACATGAATATAATTATATCGTTATTAATTTCTTGAGATACGCGATTCCATATTATATTCCCTTTTAATCAAATTCTAAAAGTATGCTTGTTGACTCCGGTATCGCGTTAGTTAAAGACTTCGATGCTTAAAATGTTTAGGGAGAAATGGAATACTGGTGTGTATGTTTTCTTTAAAGTACTGAGACCAGCCATATACTGTATGTTTAAGTTCCAAAATTAATATCGTTTATGGACTTCACACACGTTGCAGTATGCTCCTATTCTTTTTATGCTCAGGCACTAAGATTTCCCTTCTGCTTTGTGTAAGGATGGTATCAAAAGCAATCTTAAGTGGTGAGAAAGCTGTGCTCAATGTATTTAAGGGACTTAAAAGTAAAAGGAGATGCTTCATATTGCTTGACTAATTTTAAAAACTAAGTTATAAATGAAGACGCTCCCTCGGTGCGCTGCTCTGGTGCGCCGGCTCTTACACAGTGCCTGTCTGCTGTAAGCGTTACAATATACATACCCAACACTGCTTGTACCCATCTGTCATGCAAATAAAACACCTTGAATTGAATTGAATTGAGGGGAGAGGGGGGGAATACTAAAGCCAATACTGGCTCAATACCCTCAATGGGCTTTGACGTGCTAATGCGTTGGTTTAACAATCCGGGTGTGGCAGGCTTCCAATGTCAACTCGACTCGATTGGAAGACAATGAACGTATTTTAGCCCTAAATGAATTAATAGCAAACATGGTTTACATAAAATACATTTTTCCAAGAAAGTTTATAATAATACGATCTATAGTTGAAATCTGAGCCTAAATATAAAGGAAAAGCATTTTCAGAGAGCAATCACGCTGTGTTTATGTAGAAAAAGCGATTAGGTTTATGAGCAATCTAATTACCTATTCGCTTAAAACGCTATATAAAATAAAGTTTATTTAGAGATGAATGATCAGTGTCGCAGTTTAAATAATTTTTGTGGGAGGGCTTGGACAAATTCCAAGTGCATTTTTGCAATTTACGTTGCATTGTCCAATGTTCTGTTGTAATACAGGCTAGAATACAGTTACAGTAGTCTAAGCTTTATCAGCCTATTTAAAATAATTTTTCAGAATCCCCGGCGGAACACACTCCATAGGAATCAGCGCTTTTATACAGTATATCGCCTTTAAACACATATATTTAAACACGCGTTTACGATTTAAATCAAAACGCGATTCAAATCAATATAAATGTATATTTTGTAACGCATAGGTGACTATTCATTGTTATTAAAAAGACTTAAATTCGATCATGTCGTGATATTTAGAAATATAAATTTGTTTGGTGCGAGTAAGGTTTTATTTAATCTCTGACCAAGGGAAACGTTTCATTTTTTCAAAGAAATGTTTGTTAAAAAATAAAGTCATAGTTCCATGGGATTCAATCACAGACCATGTGACATGGGAGTCAGGAAACTAACACACAGCGCCACCGGATTTAATAACGCAATAAAAACGCTATAAAATAATGTGACTAGGCACAGAAAAAGTTTACAGCGCAGTACAATAATAAATGCTGACCATGACTTTAGAAGCATAAATTACCTTACACTCAATTTAAACACAAGCTGTCTTTCTGTATGAACCTCTAAGCTGGTTCATACAGAAAATGTAGAAATGCATTAGCCTGATTATGATTAAAAAACACATAATTAAACACGCGTTTGCGATTTAAATCAGAACACGATTTAAATCAATATAAATGTTTATATTGTAACGCATACTGTCCAGCCTCCATTTCTCTATAAAAATTTACTCTGTTGCACACACACACACAATAGAAGCAGGAACCGCTGTCAGAAGGGAAGATATGTTCAAAATATCGCAAATATCGATCATGTTGCGATATTTTGAAATATAAAAGTCAATTGATTGTCCATAATATCGCTATTCTATTTTTTCGAAGAAATGTTTGTTAAAAGAGAAGTCCAGCACCAGCTGGATTCGAACACACAACCTGTGCGTTGTTAGTCACGCACCTAGACCAGTAGGCTACAAGACAGCTCGCATGAACAGGCAGGCGAAACAGCCCTACACAGCCCTGTCGCAGCACACGGATATTATCATACCGTTATTAAATTCTTTAGATACGCGATTCCATATTATATTAGCAGAAAAGCTTAAAACTACCACTTTTTCACACGCTATTTCACATGCTAGTTAAATACTTTGATGCTTAAAATCGTTAGGGAGAAATGGAATACCGGTGTGTATTTTTCCTTTAAAGTGCCGATTCCTGGAATCTGACTGGCTGACACCCCTCTGAAGTGGTTCCATAAAATCTGGTATAGGGAAAAGAAAGCCCTGTTAAAAGTTTTTATGCCTGTTGAAGTAAAACAAAATGCCTGACAAAGTATGGCTTGGACAGATTCCAAGTGCTTGTACAAATGTGCTAAAGAAATTATACTTTGAGTTTACAGCGTGTCCAAAGTCATCCATTATTAATACTATTAGTAATATCTTCAGTAAAGTCTTTGATGCATAAATATTTCTGATAAAGGTAGGTTGTGTACTTTTGTCCAACTGAGCAATCTTGCTTTCATAAAATATACCAACATTTTAATGACTGATGATTAACATGCTGTAATACACAGTTCAAAATTAAAGGCTCAAATGCTGTACATGAGAGGTTAATCTCCCCCTGGCGGTTTTACAAGGCGACGCCGGATAGTTTCCGGCAGAGCGTCAAATGACGCGCCATTAACCACGTGACACTGCGTGATACCGCGACATGCCGCGAAATACCTCACCCATTTTGAATGGCTGCATCTGTATCTTATAAACTTTCAGCATAGCTTTCTCCCTGTTTAGATTTATTTTTCTTGGGATCTTGGGATCAAACGTGGAAAGATTAGATTGTAATCGTTTTTATTTTTTAAATACATTTTATAAAAGTGTAATCTATGCTAAAAAGTTGTACACCACCTGCTATAAAGATACATATTGTAATACTTTCGGGTTCGGCTAGGACAGACACGAGAACTCAGACTTGCGGAGTTAAAGCAAGTTAAAGCCTTGATTTTATATATCACCTTTAAAAGTGGCATCTCAAAGCAAAGTAAATACCCAACACTGATTGTACCCATCTGTCATGCCAATAAAGCACCTTGAATTGAATTGAATTGAGGGAGAGAAGGGTGGAGGGCGAGCGAGAGAGCCAGGACAGACAGGCAAATAAGATACACTCCACAGACATTCACAACAGCGACATATCATAAAACGTTTGCACATATAGTTAAGTTATTACTTGGTTTTCAAAGTGCAATGAAATACAATATTGTTGTTGTTGCTGTTATTGTTGTTTTTATCCTGTAAAGCGTTTTGAGAAGCCACCTTTAAAGGCGATATATAAAAGCGTTGATTCTTATGGAATGTGTTCCGCCGGGGATTCAAAAAAAATATTTTTTTTAATCGCGTATCTAAGGAAAAAGCAGTATAACTTTGTTCATGGACAAACAGTGGCATGTTACATTATTATTAGTTTTTTGTTAACAAGGTTCGCTAGCTAATGTGAATCGAAACCTGTCTTTCTAGCTTTTAAAGTCGTGCGATGTGTAAGCCACAATTCAAATAGAGAAAAAAGAGCTAAAACACATATAATTAAACACACGTTTGCGATTTAAATCAAAACACGATTTAAATCAATATAAATGTTTATATTGTAACGCATACTGTCAGCCTCCATTTCTCTATAAATATTTACTCTATTACACACACACACACAATAGAAGCAGGAAGCAGAAGCAGGGACCGTTGTCAGAAGGGAAGAAGGTGACTATTCATTGTTATCAAAAATGACTTAGAATCGATCATGTTGTGATATTTTGAAATATAAAAGTCAATTGATTGTCCATAATATCGCTATTCTATTTTTTCGAAGAAATGTTTGTTAAAAGAAAAGTCCAGCACCAGCTGGATTTGAACACACAACCCGTGAGGTGGTAGTCGGGCACATAGACCAGTAGGCTACAAGGGAAGTCGCATGAAGAAAAAGGCGAAACAGCCCTACACAGCCCTGTCGCAGTACACGAATATAATCATATCGTTATTAAATTCTTTAGATACGATTCCATATTATATTCCCTTTTAATCAAATTCTAAAAGTATGCTTGTTGACTCCGGTATCACGTTAGTTAAAGACTTCGAAGCTTACAATGTTTAGGGAGAAATGGAATACTGGTGTGTATTTTTTTCTTTAAAGTACCAAGACCAGCTATATACTGTATGTTTACGTTCCAAAATTAATATCGTTTATGGCCTTCACACGCGTTACAGTATGCTCCTATTCTTTTTATGCTCAGCTACTAAGATTTCCCTTCAGTGGTAAAATTCAATATCTACAACGGGCACAGTAAAGACGTTTACTGTACTGTATGTCTTTCTACGACAGACCAACGGACCACGAGTGCCCCTGTCGGTCAACCAATCACGTACCGCGGTACCCAGTGTCATCTTGCGTCACGATTTGCGACACAGTAGCCAATTACCTCCGGTACGTGTCTGTACCGCACACTTTGAATGGCTGCATCTGTACAGGCTTGTTGCTGTCCAATCCGCGCTCTTTGGCTCGGTACCAGGCTGTGTTGTGCGGCTTGCGACGGTGCGCTGCTGATGCTCTCTGAAGACCGGCTAGTTAGTTTTGGCTGAAACTAGCAAGGGTTTGTGCACAGGAGAAAAGATGACTGTGGGTCCCAGCAGGTCAGGAAGAGGACCGGTTCGTTCCTGATGAAGAGCTAGTTCTGAATAGTGATTCAGCTGTCCACAGTTCCGACCTGTTCACGAGGCTTGCTGCTGATGCTAACCTCGGGTGGATCCTCTGGTTACTCTCTGGCAACCTCCGCTCTCGACTCTTAGAACAAAGGAAAGTTCTGGCACTCGGACACACTGGCCGTTACATGTTGTCCGTGCTGAGTCTCAGGATGGTCAGGAGGCGCGCTGCGAGAATGTCCTGCCCTTGGGAGCCTTTCTGCTCCTGGGCTGTCCTTTCCTGGAATTGTCTCGCACCCCTGGAATTCTCCTTCTCCTGGAATTCTCCCTAGAATTTCTCACAGTCTCTCTGTGTTGCCTGTTTTACCTGGAGGAACTTCAGCTCGTTCATTGGCTGAAAGTTTCATGGACATCAGAGACCCATGTGGGTTACTCGGCCCTACCAGTCCCTGATTGGTTGATCAATGTGAGATATGAGTCATTTACTCCTGACACTTAGGAATGCAGTCCAGATGTCCATCTGGCACTCCCTAGACAAATAGGCACCAATTGATGACCATTGATCATGATAGCCAGGCTTAGCTAAGTGCATCCCCATTTGGGAGCTGTCCCTTATCAAAAGAAAACATCTTTAAATCAGCCTGCATTAGTAGCTTCTCTGTGGCTGCACCACAGAGATGAAGAGAGAGATGGGGCCTCATTTAGGAAAGCACAGCAACACTTAATTCCTGTATTTTAATAAGCCTTGCCGCTACACAGGTAAAGAACTTCTTCAACTGAACATCTTTTGCTGTCAGGTAATCCTGACCAGTGGATGCCACTGAATGTAAAGAAGCAATAAAAAATGCTCATGTTGATTCTTGTATCAATTTTCTATCCTCTTTAAACAAAACAGAGCCTCGCCAAACAAACAACATGGGCAACATGGGATACACCCTAAAAAGGACAGCAATCCATCACAAGGAAGACACACACACCAGGGCCAATTTTCCCAGAAGCCAATTAACCAACTATGAGAGGAAACTGGTGCATCCAAAGGAAACATATGTAAACACGAGAACATATGAACACCATGTAGATAGCAGCCAGGGTCAGGAAGTCAACCCAGGGCTGTTTTTGAATACTTTTGATAGTCATTGTATGCTAAATTTTAATTTTATCTTTATAATCCTGTGATTTTGTCATATTCATGAGAGCTTTACCAAACTACTGAAATTATTTTTAATTAAAGATGTTGCACACTATTGTCATGGCAATACAGCTAAAAATCAAGACAAATTTGTATTAACTGCAGTCTTCATTATGGCTGAGGCACTTAAAATCCCCTTCTTATGAAAATGAATGCCTTCTGGTGTGAATGTGGTTTCCAACATTGAAAAAAACGTGGTTCACAAATTTGTGGGAGTTACACATATCATGAATGAGTCCATTGTAAACAAGAGTTTTCCTCAGATCAATGGTTATTTCCTCAGCTTTGAGACAGCATAAAATCAGTCTTGCTTTTGGATTCTTTTTTGATTAAAATTAAGATGTTTTCCTACTAAAAGATAACTCTAATTTTTCCATTATGTTAAATGTTAAAAAAAAAACTTGGAACATTTAATTGTAAGAAAAATAAAATAAATACAATAAAATAATATCAGTAGCAGTTTGAAATTATTTGTTGTTATGAATAAATGACTTAGCTTCAAACATATTGTGCTATTTAGAAATATAAAAAATGTAAATATGGTGTCCATAATATTAGCTATTTTCGTTTTTCAAAGAAATGTTTATTTGTTAAAAGAAAACTCATGGTGACAGCAGGGCTTGACCCACAGACCTCAGGCTTATAATGCACACATGGTCATGCCACAGACAGTCACATGGAAAGCAGTGAAACAGACATACGCATATCCATAGAAAGTCTTATACTACTGTTTGAGCTACAGTATATGAATATAATTATATCATTATTAATTTCTTTAGATACGCAATTCCATATTATATTCAATATTAATCAAATTCTAAAAGTATGCTTTTGTTTACTCCAATAATGAGCGTATTCGCAGGAAAGGTTAAAACATTATCACTTTTCACAAAGTATATAATCTTAATATGGTCAGAAGGAGCACATAAAAACATTTCCGAAATAACCACATGTAAGACTTTGATACGCAATTCCATATTATATTCAATATTAATCAAATTCTAAAAGTATGCTTTTGTTTACTCCAATAATGAGCGTATTCGCAGGAAAGGTTAAAACATTATCACTTTTCACAAAGTATATAATCTTAATATGGTCAGAAGGAGCACGTAAAAACATTTCCGAAATAACCACATGTAAGACTTTGATAATTAAAATGTTTAGGGATAAATTGGAATACTGGTGTGTATTTTTTCTTTAAATTACCAATACCAGCCATAGACAGTTTACATAATATGTTTATGTTCCTAAATTAATATCGTTTATTACTATCAGATGCATTATGCTCCTCTTCTTTTTATGCTCAGCTACAAAAAAATCCCTTTAGTTCTAAAATTCCATATAAATATTCAATACTAAGCAGTTTAAAATGTGGATAGTAAAAAGATTAAATGATTAAATCTTTTCACTAATGACCAGTGTACCACGAGTGCCCCTGTCGGTCATTTTGGCCAGCCAATCATGTACCGCAGTATGCTGCAGTGGCTTTTGGGCAGTTGCATGCACTGTGGGTTTGTATTGTCGTGGAAATTTAACTATCAAGGAAGCCACAAGAGAGAGTTCTCACCTGAGTAAGGTCTTTATTTCAATATTGCAATATTGGGAGCCCTGCTGCCACTTCGCAAAGTGCAACCAGAGACTCAATTTGTTACAAGCAGTACAGGGTTTTTATAAGACGTTGCACTGTAAAAAAGTTCAGCACTTGGTCCCTTCTAAAACTTCCCCTTTCTCTAAGAGAAAACAAATTACATCATAGAGCGGGAGAAGAAGCACTAGATTTGTTATTCAAAGCTTATCAGTTACTTTCAGCTAATTCTAATGACCCAGACGGCATATATTGTTTTGGTACATTGTCTTCTAAACTAAACTAAACAGTGTACTTTGTTGACGAACTGTTTTCTAAAATTCTGCACGTACTGTAGCACAGCAGTTACATCCTTGAAATATATTATCTAAAAGCACCAATATATTTTTTGCAAAGCTCTCTACATTTTTAAGAATCAATTTACTCATTAGATTTCCACTTCAGTATCGCACAGTTTGAATGTTTGCATCTGTATATGGCACCCCCAGAGCAGTTGGGGTTAAAGGTCTGGCTCAGGGGCCCAACGAAGTAGGATTTGTCGGTCAGCTTCAGGATTTGAACCGGTAACCTTCCAGCTACAGGAACAGATCCATAGTCACAGTGCCACCGCTTCACCCGCTATACTCATCTATAGCTTGGGTTTCTTGAATTCAAAGATGAAGATAGCTTTATAGTGCAAAACGTTTTTGAAAGTACTCTAATTGTCATTTTTTAATTCTCAACACAAAAGGTCAGACATATATTTTGCATTAAAATTAGAAATATATTTTGCAAAAAAAAGTCAATTGCATCTGAGTTTAATCAAGTCCATCCATCAATTTTTTAACTGCATCTCCCAAATCAGGGTCATGGGAGACTATACCAGAAAGCAACAGGCACAATGCAAGGCACACCCTGGACAGGATGCCAGTCCATCAAAGGGCAGACTCATAAACAAACACATTCATACTTAGGCACAATTTCCCAGAAGTCTATTAACTTACCATGTAATGTTTTTGGAAAACCAGAGTACCCAGAGGAAACCCAAGAGAACACAGGGAGAATATACAAACTCTATTTAGATAGTACCCCAAGTATGGTATTGAACCCAGGCCCCCCACACTACAAGGTAGCCATGTTAACACTGCTCTACATAGTCAAGATTAGAAAGCAAATGCCTTCTACAATGATCAACATTGTCATCAGAGGGATTTTAACAAAACAATAGAAAAAAGAACAAGCGATTAATCACTTCTCAAGGTAGTTTTAAAAATTGGAGTAACATATATTTAACATTATTAACATTATTTAATTACATCTGTTAAACGTGCTTTTTGATTGTTCTGCAGCTGTAAGGGATTTGTGGTGTATCCCAATAAAAGCAATGTAATTACAGTATATTTGCCAGTCCTCCCGGGTTTGAATATCATCTAATTTATTCAATACAAAAAGTGTTTTATCATTGAAAAATATTTCTTGGGAATGTATACAATTGCGATTTCTACGTAGAATGCTTTGTGATTAAAATTTAGAGTCCTGTGCAAAGCTGCTTATTCTTCTTTTAAATGTGTTATTACTTTCAATGGCACTTTGTAGTTTGATGAGATATCTTACTAAGAACATATATTTTAACCTGGATAAAAAGATCAATTTCTTTATATAAACCCAATTATAATGTATTTGATTTAGTCCAGTGTGTATATGTTCTGTATAAAACATTTGTAGTGTTTTAACTATCAAGGAATTGTAAAAAAATATAAATTACTAATATCAATGTTTATTAGTATGATTAGTACGGTTCAACACTACAAAAACACAGAAAGAACTGACTTCTATAATAAAAAAATATCCAATTTACAAAACAAAATCTTCAGTGGAGATATTAAATTTACAGGTACAATTGACTTGCAAAAAGCTTAACCTTCTTATATTTCCATGTTTTAATGTGTGAATTTCTTGTTTGATAAATTGGCCTTTTCACATACACATTTTTGGTATAGATATTACAGAATAGAATATATAAATGTTTGGTGTACAAAACAGAATGATTGATCAGTCTTTATTTTTTATTAATTATTTGTCAAATCCCTATCTGTAATGGGAGCCAGCTCAGACTCCCGTGTAGTGCGTATTTAGGACCATATGCAGACAGTATAATCTGGAAGTGATTGGAGTAGGACATCAGGGGAAACACGGCAGGAACAGGACAGGTTGACTGACAGGTGGCCATAACTCTGGTCTTGTCCAGATTGACTGTCAGCGCCCAGGTCTGACAGTGCTGCTCCAGCAGTGCCAGGTTCTGCCGCAGCCTCTGTTCTGTGGGCGACAGCAGGACCAGGTCGTCTGCAAAGAGCAGGAACTTGATTTCTGTTATTAATGCAGATCAGTAAATCAAGGGACAAAACAATTATTGCGCCCGGCTCCTCAATGGGCTTTGACGTGCTAATGCGTTGGTTTAACAGTCCGGGTGTGGCAATGTTTTTTATTATTGTTATAGAGAAACATGATCAGATGTTCCCTGGTTCAGAAAAAAAGATCTAATGTATACTAGTTTGTCACTCTTCTGATCCCCTCTTAACTAAATGGCTTTTGAATAGAGTCACATGAAGAGAGAGGTGAAACAGCCCTACACAGCCCTGTCACAGTACACGAATATAATTATATCTTATTAATTTCTTTAGATACGCGATTCTTTTAATATAGTCTTTGCTGTGCTCAAGAGGATCCTTGTGACATTTCGAGCTCTGGTTGAATGATCGCATTGAAGTGTCGCAGTTTAAAAAATTTTCGTAGTTAGAAATTATGAAACGCTCTGTTAAAAGCAAGAGAGATTTTATGTCCGTTGCAGTAAAAGAAAATGCCTGAAAAAGTAGGGCTTGGACAGATTCCAAGTGCATTTTTGCAATTTACGTTGCAACAGACAATGTACAGCGTGTACTATTCTTGTGTTGCGGTACATGAATATAATTATATCGTTATTAATTTCTTTAGATACACGATTCCATATTATATTCCCTTTTAATCAAATTCTAAAAAGTATGCTTGTTGACTCCGGTATCACGTTAGTTAAAGACTTCGATGCTTAAAATGTTTAGGGAGAAATGGAATACTGGTGTGTATGTTTTCTTTAAAGTACCGAGACCAGCCATATACTGTATGTTTAAGTTGCAAAATTAATATTGTTTATGGCCTTCACACACGTTACAGTATGCTCCTATTCTTTTTATGCTCAGGTACTAAGATTTCCCTTCAGTGGTAAAATTCCATATAAATATTCAATACTTAAACGGGCACAGTTAAGACATTAAATATACATATACAAACTGTATACAGTACAGTTTGCATACGGTAATATGTTTATGTTCCGAAATCAATCTCTTTTATGAGCATGTGAAAGGCATGGTGAATCGGAGATTCTCAAAAAATACTGTACTTTGCATGATTGGAAACAAATGCGTGACTGCGAAATGCTGTGGTGTTACTTTTACAAAGACGGTCAATGAAAAAAAGGAATGTGGACCAGGGCAATACTTTGAGTTTACAGCTTGTCCAAGGTCATTCATTATTAATACTATTAATAATATCTTCGTTTAAGACTTTGATGGAGACAGCTCAAACATGAGAGGTTGAGCTTTATTAGCTCCACCTTGCGGAAATTCCGGATACTATTATTTTGCTTGCGGTATTATAGGAGAATTTACGGTAACTAGCGGTATTTACCGGTAACTCACAGTAGACTGCGTAAAGCGCACCGCAAAATAATGCGGTATCGCCCGCGCATTTTGAATGGCTGCATCTGTACTTACACACAAAAGTGTTTTAATGACAGACCCTTATCTCGGGGTGATGAGTCTGGGTTCAGTAACAACAGGATAAGTTCACCATTTAATAAAGGTAATAGTTCAAATAGAGACCGGGATATTAAGCAAAATGATAGCATGAGGGAAAGACCTTCCTGTTTTTACTGTAGGAAAATGGCCATATTATGTCTGAGTGTTTTGCATTAAAATGAAAGCAACAAAAGCAGAGCAGTATTGCTTTAGTTCAAACTCTTCCTCTAGAGGAAACTAGACTAGGTTCTCCTCTGATTGAGTAGGGGTTTTATGATTATCAGCCTTTTATAACTGAAGGTTACCTGTTGATGTTGATGAACCTGAGATTAAATCACCTGTTAAGATTGTGAGAGATACGGGTGCTGCCCAGTCTTTTGTGCTGGAGGGAGTGTTGCCTTTTTCAACTAAGTCTTCTGTAGGGTCAAATGTGTTGGTCAGAGGTTTTGAAATGGGATATGTTAGTATTCCTTTGTATGTTGTAAACCTTACTTCAAATCTTGTTAGTGGACAGGTTGTTGAAGGGTTTCGGCTTCAGTTACCAGTTGAAGGGGTGATAATGCAGATGATGGAGTCTTCTGATTAGGTTTTCCTGCTGCTTGACAAACTGGGCAGGACTTAATATATTGGAAAATGTCAGCTTTCAAACCACGCCAAAAAAAATGCCTCAACACATGGTCATATGTCTTTCGAACACCCAAATGTGCAGCCATACAGTGATCATTGGCCAAATTTAACACAATTGTGCGATACCGTACTGGTACAACAATTTGATAAATATTTGAAATTTAAATTTCAGCTGAGGATTTTACAGTACTCCCAGCCTGTGTGTCTGGGGAGCTTTTACAAAATTCAGAGATTTTGGATAATCTGGATTCTTTTTTGTTTTATTTGTCCCTGTCAACTCGGTCTGATATTGCTGGATTAATCTATCGATATCAATTTCTGTTTTGATATGCCTACTCGTACTCATGTTCTTGAGCATGATATTGATGTTGGAGAAATGGCCCCAATTAAGCAACACACATACAGGCTTAACCATAGAAAATGCACTATAATGTGCAATTAAACCGATTATATGTTGGAAAATGGTATTACAAACCAGACTCTTACCCTTTGCCTTGTATGAATGACTGTATTGATCGTGTGGGCTCTGCAATTAAGTTAACAAATTCGATTTGTTAAAGGGATAATGACATGTCCCATTGACATCTCTGGCACATGAGATTTCTGCTTTTGTGACCTCTGATACATTTTTGCAGTATACAGTTATGCCATTCGGGTTGCGGAATGCACCCGCCACTTTCCAACGACTTATCAACTTAGTGTTATTTGGGTTATCTGGCTGTGAAGCTTATTTAGATGATATTGATGTGTATAGTTCAACCTGGTCTCAGCATATTGATCAGATTGATGCTCTCTTTAGGCATTTGGCTGATGCCAATCTTACAATCAACTTGGCAAAATATGAGTTCAGACAAGCTACGGTTGTATATTTGGGCAAGGTATTGGCCCGGTAGACGCTAAGGTGGAAGTTATTGTCAATTTTCTAGTCCCTGCTACTCATCGGGTGTTATGTCAGTTTCTTGGTATGGCTGGATATTATAGTAGTTTCTGTAAGATTTTTGCTGAGGTGACTTAACCCCTTGCAGATCTGCTTAGCCCAAAGAAGGCATTTTTGTGGTCTTCATCTCAAGGCTTTGTTACT
The DNA here is from genome assembly GCF_059453375.1 of Lepisosteus platostomus. Taxonomy (NCBI): domain Eukaryota; kingdom Metazoa; phylum Chordata; class Actinopteri; order Semionotiformes; family Lepisosteidae; genus Lepisosteus; species Lepisosteus platostomus. Next base: position 49,479,038 of record NC_142612.1, on the reverse strand, counting down.
TAGTGTGCCTGTATTGTCTGCTCCTGATTTCAATCTGCCTTTTAAGCTGGCTGTGGATGCTAGTGCGAATGGCATTGGAGCAGTCTTCTTGCAGGATGATGCCTCTGGTATAGAACATCCAGTTTTTTTATTTCTCTAAAAAATTTAATTGACATCAATGCATATATTCCACAATAGAGAAAGAAAAGGGGAAAATGAGACTGCAAAAGGGGGAGAACATTAAGAGATCGGAGATGGTGAATGAGGTTATTTGAGTGGTGTGTTTTAGGGAAGATATGTTGTGTGCTTTTCTTATTTTGCTTTTGGTTTGGTTAGTTAGTGTAGATATGGGTAGGACACAGAATACTTTTTTGGTACGGTTCCAGCCTATCTAGTTGTTTTTTGAGTCAGTTTTTCAGTTTATTTTTCTTTTCTTCGTCTTTCCCCTCCCAATTGGAACACAACTGTGTAATTCTGCCTCCCTGGGTTTTTTTTATATAATAAAGTTGATTTGAGAGAAAGTCCGATTTCTCAGGCATTCTTTTGTGTTGCAATTTTTGGTGGGACCCTAGATGCATTTTTAAGGTCGTAACGCTAAAACATATAGTAACATTATAGTACAAGTTTAAGTACAAATCAATAACATACAAAAAGTAAATAGCCTAACTATGTAGTCTAAACTCACACACAAAAATGTATGTTCCATTAGAAGATATGCAAGTCATATCTGGCTGTGCATAATAGTTTTAATTAAAGTGTATTGAAAATTAGGATGATGAGATAACTTAATAATACAACCTTAATAGTGCTGTAATAATCATCTTTTATTTAGAATTTATTTTTCTCTTTCTCTTTCTCTGTTTAGAATTTTTTTTTTGGAAGGACTTCACCTTAGTTTTAAAAACTACACTTATCTATTTTAAAAGAAACACCATTCCAGGACACAGTTGCATTGAATTTTAGTTATGGAAATCAATTATTATTATCTAATCTCAAATCTCTACAATGGATGAAAACAAATTAATATCCATGCCCTAAATTAATTCTAATTATTCATTTTCAGCACTTTTTGTTCAAAATAGTTACTATGCAAATATCACTGTGAGAGAACAAAATCTTCTTTTGCTTTTAATTTTACTAAGTACTGTACATGACCACGCAACATCAAATCCATCACTAGACGGTTCCTGCACTTTTACAGAAATTTCGCTTGTCAGTAATTTATGCAGCAGATAGTAAAGCTGTAACTGATACTTCTGTGTTGTTTTTCCTGTGTTACTTGTTAGGGCACTTCTCAAAGCAAAACAGTTCCACCTCATTGCTTTCTTCCTTGAAATTCTCTCCATAAAGCAAACTGCTAACACTTAATGAAGAAATATGAGATGAAATAACAGGTGACTTCTTGTACCAGGTTGTTCTTCCCCAACCTTCACTGTATAATTAATTGTATTGTGTTATACAAGGCCTTTTCATTTCAATGAACTTTATAGAACAATACCTGTGCAGAACCAAGTTACTAGTAATGTCCTTTGTGGATTACACTCACTGGAGTCTCTTTAACACCTCCCTTCTAGTTCAGTTGGTACCGAGAGGAGCAAATCTGAAATGGTCAAACAGAACATCAAACATCTGATTATAGAGAAAATAAAGAATATATAGGAATATGTACAGGTGTACATATTACTCATATTTATAATTAAAAAGTATAATTTTCACTTAAAATGTTATATATAAAACACAGAATAGCAACTACTTTTAAATGCTAATAAGGAATCTTTAATTGCATAATAATAAAAGTTAAGAACTTTTATTTTTGCACTTTATAAGGTTAGACAATATAAATTCTATTATGACTTCTATTAAGCCTCTTTCTCTTTCCTTTTCAGGCTCAGGAAGTTCAGCTTGAACCATTCTATTCAACAGCACTTCTGTTGCCAACACTGCAATGGTAGGGCTTGTGGAGATCGCCTCCTGGTGGCTGCAATGTATAACAGTTGAATCTTCACAATCAAAAAAGAACTTGAACATACAAAAAAGGGACTTGAAAAGCATTAAAGACGTGTCTTATTTTTTCCAATCATTATGTCACTAAGGAACTATATATACAGTTTTTATATTAAATAAATTAAGTGATGTGAAAGAGATTACAGACATTCAATTCTGATTTTATATGTTTTCACAGATAAAACATAAAATGCATGTGATTTTGCTATTTATTTCCACTAAAACTATTTTAATATCACAAAAACAGAGCTATGTAATGACTGAGTTGATTGTTGAGTGCAGAGGTGAACGTTCCTTTTCAGCATGTCACGTCCATCACTGTCAAGAGAACACTAAGTGGAAAGGAGCAGTGAAGCAGAGGCTGCTGTAATATAGTTGACTTCATAACAGAAATGCTATCAATGCAAAATAAATTACTGATATTCTATCTTATGACAGGGTATCCATGCTATGACTGCAATAAATACAATTTAGAAGGAAATCAAATTAGTATTACTTTCTTGTCAGTGAATAATTTTCATAATATAAATGAAAAAGCTGTGATTAATAAAAAAATCCCCCCTTTCCACTAGTTTCCACTTATAGTACATACATTCGACATGATAAGCACAATATGATTTTACTGCTATTACAAACAATGCACAGACTCTCTAGCCATAAAATACAGCTCAGAAACAAATCTAATATGTCTAATTTTGTCACAAAAACTTTTTTTCTTATGCTGTAACTATTTTAGAGACTCTGTTTAGGAGCTCACTTCTGGTTCTGCACCAAATTCAACCAATAATTATGTTTTCTAAATATCTGCTAAATAAGTGAAGATAAAGTCATTTACTAATTCTGAATTCATGTATACTGAAAAGCATTATAAACTCAAGAAATGACTATTGGAAAAGTGGCATTTCTTAGGTTATTAAAGCCTCTCAGAATATTAAATACTACAGTATATACACAACCCTACCAAAATATTAAAGAATGGCATGTTCTGATAAAATGATTCTTTCCAGAATAGTAGGAAAAAGATAAGCAAGAGATGTGCTCAATGATTCCCATGCAAAGTAATGTTTTAGCAAATATGGTATTTTTCTCAGTGTGCTGTGATATGGACTAAAGGTTGATGGAGGTGACTTCACAAGAGGCATGTGTCTCTTGTAAATTGTTAAGGTAACAGTAGACCTGGCTAATACAAAATGTCTGCAAGTGCAAAAACAAAAAAAAATCAGGAATGGTTTGTCTACAGCACATGAACAATTCACAGTGACTATCAAGGACCATCAAGCATGTATTGACTAGACAGATTTACTTTTTTCTCTTTCCATTTCCATGCACTATCCCTAACTTTAGATTTCCTGTATTAATTGTGAAATAATCTCTGTGTCACATTGAAGCTTAAAATGACAACACATGGAGCTGATGGACAGGTCAAAGCTTTCGGACAGAAGCTTGATTTTTTTTTCACTCAGATCAGGATGTTACGAAGAAGCATGTTTAGGACTGAGAACATGATGACATTTTTGCATAGAAATTTTAACATGTTGGCCGTCAAGGTTGTTGAAGTTGATTCCCTTGGAGCTTTCATGATATGCCTGGATGAGATTATTGAATGAATAAGGTAATGGCAACCAAACAAGTACCTTGGGTTGAATAATCCGCCTTTCATTCATAACATTCTTATAGTGTGCATACAGATGCAGCCATTCAAAGTGCGCGGCACAGACACATACCGGAGGTAATTGGCTACGGCCTCGCACGTCACAATGCAGAATACCGCGGTACGTGATTGGTTGACCGACAGGGGCTCCATGTGTTGTCATTATGGTCCTTCATTCAGGACAGTACAGAGACTTTTCCTGTTAAAAGATTTTGTGCTTCTATTTAGAACACAACTGAAGAAATGCTCATTTTCTTCTTGGTCCTACAGAGCCTTCAGCATGCATGGCTCACTTGTTGAACAGGCCATTCTAAACTAATGAGTTTGTAAGAATAAGCTCTCATTTAATCTGCTGTAGCAAATGTTGGGAAGACATCTAAAATGCATTTTCCACTGTTGTGAATGCTATTGAAAAGTCAAAGGCAGACTAAAAGACAGTCCTTATAATTTCTGTTCTAGGCATTGCAAGCCTGCCAAGATGAGAAAGTAATTAAAAAATTGTATCTTTTACTACTAATGAGAAGGTAAAGGGGGGGGGGGGGAACAGATGGCTGCCGTATTTTCTGACCTGTTCTCCTTCAGACTCCAGACACTGGATGAAGAGGCGAGTATTCTTTCTCAGCAGAACACAGACTAATTAACACTGAGAGACACAATGTCTTCTGTGCCAGCAGAGCAAGACCAACCCATTACTGAAATTCTGTCTATGTAAAGGATCACCTCCTGTGACTTTCCAACATGTACTTAATGTGGAAATCAAGATTACTATAACAAACAGGACTGCCAATTTAGGGATACAAATCATTCTGGAGGGTCACTCAATTATAGAGTGGGGTTAAAAATACAAAGCCCACAGGTCATGCTTGCAGAGAAAAAAAATAATTTACTTGAGTTCATTACTCTGACAAACAATCTGAAGGTTTTTAGTAATTGTTACCTAATTGTGGAGTTAGCTGTAGGTGTAAAAATTACTTTTGTGAAAGTGAAAACTAAAACTAATATAAATTGTAGGATTAAATTGAGAAACTGGTCTATGTCCATGATACAGTCCTTTTATATGCATACTAAGCATCAAAAGAAACCATGATGCATGTCTTTTAAAAATAGGGCATATGAATTTTAGATATTTTGACCAATTAATCTTTCTTGACTGACCGTGATACACCTTAGGGACTCTTAAGTGCGTAAGTTCTAAATTCCATAATAGGTGAGAGAGCTGAATAGTCACAGGTGGTGAGTTGATTTAAGCTGTAAAATGTCAAGCCTAGTGAAAATCAAACAAGAAACAGAATATATGAAGAAAATAAAACCATCACACCATTGCAATTCTTTAGGTTGTCTTAAGTCAGTGCATTCTCAACCACTATCTGTGATGTTTCTAGCCAGCAGTAACTAACCTGGCATCTGTCAATAATTGGCCATAATGAATCATGACACCTCACCATTACATATGGAGAAGGTACAGATATGATGGTCTGGGTACAAATCTCTTGTCCTGGGACTGCACTTTTTGCCCTTCTTGCAGGCTCTTCTTGAGATCTAATCATTCCAGCAGGACAATTTGTTTCATCTACAGATGCAGCCATTCAAAGTGCGCGGTACAGACACGTACCGGAGGTAATTGGCTACGGCGTCGCGCATCGTGACGCACGATGACGCGCGGTACCACGGTACGTGATTGGTTGACCGACAGGGGCACTCGTGGTCCGTTGGTCTGTCGTAGAAAGATTTACAGTAAATGTCTTTACTGTGTCCATTGTAGTATTTAATATTTATATGGAATTTTACCTCTGAAGGGAAATCTTAGTGCCTGAGCATAAAAAGAATAGGAGCATACTGCAACGTGTGTGAAGTCCATAAACGATATTAATTTTGGAACTTAAACATACAGTATATGGCTGGTCTCGGTACTTTAAAGAAAACATACACACCAGTATTCCATTTCTCCCTAAACATTTTAAGCATCGAAGTCTTTAACTAACGTGATACCGGAGTCAACAAGCATACTTTTTAGAATTTGATTAAAAGGGAATATAATATGGAATCGCGTATCTCAAGAAATTAATAACAATATAATTATATTCATGTTGCAAAAAAACTGCAACGGACATAAAAACTCCCTTGCTTTTAACAGAGCGTTCCATAATTTCTAACTACGAAAATGATTTAAACTGCGACACTTATCATTCACCAAGAGCTCGAAATATCACAAGGATCCTCTAGAGCACAGCAAAGACTGTATTAAAAGAATCGCGTATCTCAAGAAATTAATAAGATATAATTATATTCGTGTACTGTGACAGGGCTGTGTAGGGCTGTTTCACCTCTGTCTTCATGTGACTTGATTCAAAAGCCATTTAGCAAAGAGGGGATGAGAAGAGTGACAAACTAGTATACAGTACAGTACTTCAGATCTTTTTTTCTAAACCGGGGAAAATCTGATCATGTTTCTCTATAACAATAATAAAAAACATTGCCACACCCGGACTGTTAAACCAACGCATTAGCACGTCGAAGCCATTGAGGAGCCGGGCGCAATAACTGTTTTGTCCCTTGATTTACTGATCTGCATTAATTACAGAAATCGAGTTCCTCCTCTTTGCAGAGGAACTGGTCCTGCTTTCGCCCACAGAACAGAGGCTGGAGCAGCACTGTCAGACCTGGGCGCTGACAGTCAATCTGGACAAGACCAGAGTTATGGTTTTCCAGAAAAAAAAGCCAGACCCCCATTAGTCTTCCTGAGATCGTCGGATTATGAACGAATAAAAGCATCTTATTAAAAACGCGTTTGTGTTTGTCTGGGTATTTACTTTGTAATCTGTGGTTTACATCTACTGTATTGTTTTGAGATGCCACTTTTAAAGGTGATATGTAAAATAAAGTTTTTTATTATTGTTATAGAGAAACATGATCAGATCTTCCCTGGTTCAGAAAAAAGACGATTAAAATCTGTAATCTTTCCAAGAAGTTTCTGCTTTTTGCTAAGACATTAACGAGTACAACCCCCCTCTCTGCGGGAGGGCTGGCTGTGACGAATTAAACCGGTTTCACAGGTATTTTCAAAGTAGGAAGTACAGTAGGACAGCACAAAAAAAACAGACATTATGTGGTACAGTCAAGTTCAGTTTCAAAAGAACTGCAACGGACATAAAAACTCCCTTGCTTTTAACAGAGCGTTTCATAATTGCCAACTACAAAATTTATTTAAACTGCGACACTTATCATTCAACCAGAGTTCGAATATCACAAGGATCCTCTAGAGCACAGCAAAGACTGTATTAAAAGAATCGCGTATCTCAAGAAATTAATAAGATATAATTATATTCGTGTAATTCGTATAATTATATAATGCCAGCGAACTCTTGTTTTTATGTCCACTATAACTACGCTGGGCAAACGTTCCGAGGTCAAATTCTTCCAGCACGGGGGTACCTTTAAAGTGGAGACGATGGCACCGAAATTTTTTGGCGCGCCTTCTCTTTAAAGCCCTGGCCAAATATGAAGACAGTACGTACAGTTATTATTCAAACGGAATTAAAAACTACACATCCCAGTTACCATGGTGGTGCTTGTGATCATTGCGTTTAACCAACGAAACGGGGCGAAAAATCAGTCACATGACTTTGGGGCAGAGTTTCGAAAGCTTAACCTATCAGCAACAAAGCGAAATTTACACGATAGGCTACCTCAAACTGTCAGTTACACGACTGTGTATGTCGACATTATGAAAAAAATGTTTCAGGCATTGATGTGAAGGACAACAGAGCTTTCACTGGCCGATTATCATTATTATCATTATAATCATTATTATTAATAATGATATTAATTTAAGGGTCTAAATATCTAAACATATGTATCTGTATAGCAGGTAGTATCACTGTATTCCACTTTCTTTGTAAACACGGAAAAACAGATTCACAGCGCAAAGCTGTATCGCTGTGTAAAAAAACCCGGTTTGTAATGAGCTGCTGAGCTAAGAATAGGAATGTTCCTGCTGGCAGAGGGGGTGGAAAGTGCCTGCGGTCATTTAATTAGTATTGCAATTCGCACTGATTCCCTTGCGAAGATATGGACTTAAGAATATCCGTGCCTGGTCAAAAAATGGCATTAAGCACTTAAAATTAATATGGTTAATAATAGTAAACTGTAACATGCTGTAACAAGATCGGCTAAACTGCGAAGAAAATGCTTTCAGAGAAAATGTTTCAGGTGTGAAGAACATAGATCTCCAATGCAATTTCAACCAAACCTGTTCCCACACACCCTGCCCCCACTACCATTAGAATATACACAAAGCACTCAAATCTTTCGAGCTAATGATCAGGTGACCCGAGAGAGAGCGAGAGAAACACCAAGGAGTGCGGAACCAGGGAACTATTTACATGGAAAACGGGCGATCTCCCCAGACTGTCTGCCCGTTTCACTGTTACCTGGATACCTCTTTATTTAGAACTCACTAACACTGATTTTTAGTTTAGAAGGATTCAAGTAGGGTTTTAGATGAAAGGCAGCGACCTTAATCTCTGACCAAGGGAAACGTTACATTTTTTCAAAGAAATGTTTGTTAAAAAATAAAGTCATAGTTCCATGGGATTCAATCACAGACCATGTGACATGGGAGTCAGGAAACTAACACACAGCGCCACCGGATTTAATAATGCTATAAAGACGCTATAAAATAATGTGACTAGGCACAGAACAAGTTTACAGCACAGTACAATAATAAATGCTGACCATGACTTTAGAAGCATAAATTGCCTTACACTCAATTTAAACACAAGCTGTCTTTAGCCCTCTAAGCTGGTTCATACAGAAATGTAGAGATCCAGGCTAAGAACACACAGCTTCATTAGCGAATACATATGCAGGACAACTAGAGAAGACGTTTTACAGAGGATGGATTTTTAGAAACATCCCATCAGTGACATCACTGAAGTCAACTCCTAGGTACTGTAACTGTCTTGTGGATAGTTTCACAAGAATCAGACAAAGGTTTAAGCATCGCTTGTTCTAGATAAAACTGCAAAAAAAAAACAACAACCCATAATGTACTTCTTTGCGGCTCTGTTTGCCCAAATCATATATTCACAACGTGAAATCTAGAAAATAATATTACGTAACCAAAATCCGCAATATGGAAACAGAACATGTGTAATTGTTGATAGATGATGTACTCGTAACATTTTTACAAGACGAACTACAACATTTAAAAAATGACTTGTATGTACTTGATATCTCTAATCAATCCACGGCGACATTGTTAAAAGCAGAGTCCCAGCACAAAACGAAACTAAAACGCATACCGTTTCGCGCTTCTTATTAGTTGCTCAAAAGTAATTTGACCGTATGAAATGCATAATATAAACCTAGAAACATATACGTGAGCAGTATTTATGCACTGTAGTATCGGTGTTAAGACATACCTCTCAAATACTGTAAATCAAGTTAAAAATATCTCAAGACCGATTCTGGTCATAATGAAACCATGTTTCGTGTATGTTTTCTTTAAAGTACCGAGACCAGCCATATACTGTATGTTTATGTTCCAAAATTAATATCGTTTATGGCCTTCACACGCGTTGCAGTATGCTCCTATTCTTTTTATGCTCAGCTACTAAGATTTCCCTTCAGTGGTAAAATTAGATATGAATATTCAATACTTAAATGGGCACAGTTAAGACATTATATATACATATACATATTGTATACAGTACAGTTTTCATACGGTAATATGTTTATGTTCCTAAATCAATCTCTTTTATGAGCATGTGAAAGGCATGGTGAATCGGAGATTCTCAAAAATTACTGTACTTTGCATGATTGGAAACATGCGTGATTGCGAAATGCTGTGGTGTTACTTTTACAAAGACGGTCAATGAAAAAAAGAATGTGGACCAGGGCAATACTTTGAGCTTACACTTACAGCTTGTCCAAGGTCATTCATTATTAATACTATTAGTAATATCTTCGTTAAAGACTTTGATGGCCACAGCTCAAACATGAGAGGTTGAGCTTTATTAGCTCCACCTTGCGGAAATTCCGGATACTATTATTTTGCTTGTCGTATTATAGGAGAATTTACGGTAACTCGCGATATTTACCGGTAGCTTGCGGTAGACTGCGTACAGCGTACCGCAAAATAATGCAGTATCGCCCGCGCATTTTGAATGGCTGCATCTGTAGGACTTTCAATGAACAGGCACATGTTTATCCAGGCTTTACTAGACAAAATAGGGAACAAGACTCCCACAAGAAAGGAGAAAGAATACCAAAAGATAGCACCAAGTCTATGACTGTCACAGTAGGTTCCTCTGTCTATCAGGACTGAAAGAGACAAATGTTTTTCTGCATAATGAATGTAATGCACTTGGTACAAAAATACTTTGTTATTTTTCTGAAAATAATTTTGAGAATGTGTTATACTCATAAGTGATTTTGATTTCAATGTTCAATTCTGGACCAAGGTATTTTCTCTGTGCGGTTTTCATGTTCTTCTTATGTTCACATGTATTTTCACCAGGTGCTCCAATTGTCTCCCACCACACAGACTTGGTGACTAGATCAATATAAATTTACCCTAAAGGTTTATACCCTAGGTTTACAAATGTACCCTAAAGCGTGTGTGAATTAGGATCCTGTTTAGGTTGTAGTCTCATCACTGTTCCCTTATACCAGGAATAAGTAGCTTTCTGATAATGGAAGGATAAAAATATATAAGAGAGGCAAAGTGAAATGAAAGTCAGATATATGTTAATGCACATATCTTATTCTGTTTTTAGAATTTGATTGGGGTATTTTTTTGTTTGCATAGTATTCTGAATTATCTGTCATGCCCCACAATCTCCTTCACAAATGCCATTACATTCCAAAACCCACTGTTTCAAAATCTCATTCCTCATTGAACCCATCACATTCTCACAAGTACCAGATTCCACAGATTCTCACTCCTGAGCCAATTATCCAACCACATCCCTTTCCCTTCAGTATTTAAAGTTCCATCACACACCAACCCATGCTCACTATTGAGAAGCCTCCTGCAGAATTCTCTTGTGTGTCGGCCAGAAGAAAGGAATTGCAGTCGGGTGTTTGCCTGTGGAGTGGTCTATGTCTTGGATCATTTGGACTTTGGGGTCTTCTTGCCTTTGGATTGGAGTGGACCCTTCAGAGAGTCGGCCTGGAGGTCTCCTCCAGGATGGCGGAAGGGGTTGACTCCTATGATCGGCCTGGGGAGGCTCCCAGGCTGAAAATGACTTTTCGGTTCTGCTGGATGCGTGAGGGAGAACCACCGGGATGGCATGAGTTTGAAGACTGTTTTGTTTGAGGTTTTGGGCCTTACGTCCAATGATGTGTGGTGTGTGCAAGGGAATAGACCCTTGAAGTATACTGATGTTTCTTTGAGAAATGAAGGGATATATAAGAGGGCGTCTGTTAGAGTTACGGACAAGAAAAAGGAGAATTTTTTGAGAGACTATGAGGTGTTGGGTTGCTACAACGACAATTTTTGCGTGGTGATAGTGCACTTATATAACCCCTTTATTGGCGATAACGACGTAACGGCTTTCCTCCTACGACATGTCTCAGTCATGGGTCAGCCAGAGAAAATTATGGATAGCCGTAATATCTGGACTGGGAAAAGAAAGTACAGAGTGCTACTTCTATCTGATGCATGTGGGGCAGGGGGCTTCCATCATCCCCCAGCATCCTTTTCTTTGGGTTCAAGCAGGGGCTATTTATTTTATCAAAATTTTGGAAGAGGGGTCTGCAGGAACACGATTACATCCAGCTGATCAGAGACAAACTGCAATTATGGGTAGCCCAGAAAAGCAGCCAGCCAGCTTTAATTGAATGGTGGGAAGGTGTGAAACAAAGGCTTAAAAGGATCTCTCAGCAGTATTGCACGCTGAGAGCATGTAGAAAGAACATGGAGGTATGGTGGTTACAGAAGGAACTACAAAAGATTTATGAGCAAGGGAATTGTGGTCTGGTTTTTGATGTTCAAAGAGCTCAAGAGTTGAGGGTTCAACTGAAGGAGTTTCACGTTGGGAGGGCACGAGACCTTTTGTTTCGCTTGGGTGACCGTGTAATGGAGCAATCAGAGGATGTGTCAGGCCAGTTATTCAGGTCAGTGAGGGCAAAACAAGTAAAGAGAAACTTTGAAGGTATTATAGTGAGCTCTGATACGGTGGTGCAGTCACCAGAAGGAATGGTAGAAGCTGCCTTGAGACATTTTGGGGCATGCTTTCAAGAAGAGAGTAAAAACATTGAACCAATGGAAGAAATAGTTAGATTGGAGGCACAGGAGATGGAGGGACTGGATTCTGGATTTGAGCTGCTGGAAGTGGAGAAGGCCATGTGCAGCGTGAAGAAAGGCAATGTCCCGGGTGTTGATGGGCTGCCCGTGGAATTTTACTTGACCTTTTGGGATCTACTCGAACCAGTTTTGGTAGAGGTGTTTGAGGAAATTTTAAAAGGCCGATGGTTGAGTGAATCCATGAGGCAGGGGGTCCTGGCACTAGTCTATAAAAAGGTGACTCCTTAGATTTGGGTAACTGGAGGCCTATCCAACTTCTCTGTGTAGATTATAAGATCCTTGCTAAAGTATTGTGTAGCCGACTACGGAAGGTTTTGTTAATATTGATACACCCTAATCAGTCGTGTGGGGTGCTGGGTAGATCTATTTCCTGGAACTTAAAACTTATAACTCAATTGCCTGGGCAGAGGACAGAAATATGCCTTTGCTTGTAGCAAGCCTGGATCAAGAAAAGGCTTTTGATAAGGTTCATCACACTTTTTTGTGGTTGGTACTGCAAAGGTTTGGCCTGAGCCCTAGGTTTGTTAATTGGTTAAAGTTACTTTGTCAACGTTGGTTTTAGGGTGTGTATCAATGGGCACCTGGGTGGAAAAGTTTGGATAGAAAGAGGGGTAAGACAGGGATGCCCTTTGTCACCCTTGCTGTATATTCTGTACGTGGAACCTTTGCTTATCATGATTAGATCTAATAGTAAGGTAGATGGTCTGTGTGTGCCAGGAAGTGGAGGGAGGTAAGTTAAGCTTGCTGCATATGCACATGATGTAACTTTGTTATTGAGTTCGGAGTTTAGTCTGCTGTATGCCCTAGAGACTGTGGACAAGTTTGGCCGGGCGACAGGCTCTAAGGCTAATGGGGACAAAAGCATAATAAAGATATTTGGAAAGTGGAGAAACAAAGCTGAGTTGTCAGAGACCCTGAGGGCAGAACTTGGGCCAATAAAGAATTTGATCGGGGGTGCTAGGGCTACACAACTGGGAAACACAGCTGAACCGGGTTAGTTGAAAGCTAGGCATGTGGAGAAATAGACGTTTATCATATTTTGGTGTAGCGGCAATGCTTGTTAATAAGACAGAATTAAGCGTTGGTATGCTTTCCTAAAGGAGGCCCCATCTCGCCCTCCATCTCTGTGGTGCAGCCACAGAGAAAGTATTCATGCAGGCTGATTTAAGATGTTTTCTTTTGATAAGGAACAAGCTCCCAGACGGGGATGCACTTAGCTAAACCTGGCTATCATGATCAATGGTCATCCATTGGCACCTATCAGTCTAGGGAGTGCCAGATGGACAGCTGGACTGCATTCCTAAGTGTCATGAGTAAGTGACTTATATCTCACCTTGACCAACCAATCAGGGACTGGCAGGGCGTGGTAATACCACGTGGGTCTCCAATGCCCGCCAAACTCTCAACCAATCAGCACACATCTGGGTCTTGGTCAAAAAGGGAGCGCAAGCTCAGATCGGGGCTCTCCTTGGCCATTTTCGCGCATCCTCAGAGACAATCACGTGACAACTGCTGTTGTCTGCAAAAGGACTTGGACTTTGTTCTAAGCGCGAGGCCGAGGATCCCGTACGTACTCAGAATTCTACCAACGTAAATGCTCCGCTTGATCAACGGCAGCCTACAGTTGGACCCTCGTCGACAACCTGAATAGCTTATTCAGAAGCAGCGCTGGACCGGGAACGAACCAGTTTCTTCCCAGGCAAAAGAGTGACTTGTGAGGACTCGCGGTCACACTCTGTGCATAGAGACTTTCTACTAGCCAGCCGGACTGCTGGTAGATCCCCTTGGAGCAACGACTGCCCTGCGTGCCGCAGTCAGATTCCTCCGCCCGTCCTACTCCGAGCTGCACCTTGACTGGTTGGCCGGTAGCCAGAGGACGCTGGGACAACGCCCATTGGACAACCGCTGGAACAGAGGCTGCAACAGAGCCTGTCAGCTGGTTTGGTGTTTGTGCCGGGAAATTCCAAATCCATACACGGTGGATAAGTAAACCCCATGTTCTATATTGCGTCTCGAGAATTCAATTGTACCTCAACACAAGTTGTTATCAATTTAATTCATGAGTAATGTATTTACTTCCGAGTTTAGAGTAACAGTAGGTAATAACACTGATTAGCGATTTGGTAACCGAACGATATATATTGACATATATTCTCTGTTGTGTATCTCTTTGTGTTTGCATCTCTTCGAGATTATATACCTTGTATATTGATAACCCTCACAGTAAGGTCTGCCGCTCGTATCCATGCAGACTAGTATATGTTTGGTGCACAGTTTATATTAATAAATGTATCTCGTGTATTGAACCCGTGTGTGTGCGTTGTTAGTTGTTCTGACGATTGATTTTCTAAAAGCCCCAACAAACAACCTCGTGATTACTGCTACAATTAATAATTGTCTCAGTAAACCCATCAAACCACTACATTGGGAAGGTACAGGTAATCAAAATGGACATACTTCCTATGCTTGTTTTTTTGGCAAATGTTTTTCCTGTGCCTACATGTTACTATAAAAAGATGACAAGGTTGGTGTTTCAATTCATCTGGGGTGAAAAGTACGAGTGTGTGAGTAGGGTGAATATGTATAAAGGATGTCATCAAGGTGGGAGGGATGTACCAGATCTACCTTTAAAGTTAAATGCCATATTTGTTGCGGGTGTGTGTGAAGCTGTGCATAACGAGGTACAACATGAGTACCAGTATTTCGCAAGGCTTTGGTTATCCTGGTCAGTGAGGCCTTTGTGTGAATAGACAAACACCATGCCCAAAGCGGTAAGGACACCGTGGTTTTATAAACAAGCAACAGTCTTGTTGACAAAGTATTTGAATGGGAAGCTGGATGAGGTGTGTGTGCGACATAGAGCCTTGTATGAAAGAGAGAGAGAGGTGTGCGTGCAAAAAGAATACCCAGGCATAAGGGTCCCGGAGTATCGCTGGAGTTTCCTGAATTATAAAGGTTTATCTAATAAGATGAAAGACTTGAATTGGTTGTGTGGGTGGGGGAAGCTCTCGGAGCAGGAAGTTGTGCATAAACATAAGCTGACAAAGTCGTCTGTGTGCCATGAGGGCTGAATGTGGTGTGGTAGAGTCGATTGCGCATGTGTTCTGGGGTTGTAGGGTGGCACAGTTAGTCTGGGTGAGACATAGAGTTTTATTTTCTGGGTTAAGGCCGAGTTTCCAGCTAACGGAGGCTGTGGTTTTATGGGGCTGGAAAACGATTAAGAGTGATGAAAGGATCAATTTTTTGTTGTGTTTCATTGTGTGTTTAATCAAACTGATTTTATGGGACACTAGGAACCACTTAGTGAAGTACGGATGAGAGTGGGGAGTGCAAGGGATCAGTGGGCGGGTAAGGTATGAATTACGCAGGCAGCAGAGATATGAGTGCAACAAATGGGGCTACCATGCTGCTAAGGAACGATGGAACTTTTTGTTTTAGGATAAGGATGGACTGTGTTCTGTAATGTGATTGTTTTAGTTGCAACTTGTTATTTTTGTATATTAATAAAAACAAAATTCTAAGCTTTTTGACTGATCTCTCGGTTCCTAATCTTTGCTCCTGCCTTTTTTGACCACGCTCTTTGGATTTCATTTTTTGGATTGCCTTTCTTGGATTTCTCAGGTTACTGGACTCATTGTTTCTCCAATCGACCAAGCCCCTGGATTACGTGTTTTGGATTGTCCCTGTGCGACTGTACATTCTGCGGGATTCACGGTTATGAATAAGGATCCTCTTATTCTACCTACTGGTTCCCTGACAGAATAGTGAGCCTTGATAATGGATCCAGCAGACTAGAATGATAAATTTTCTATTCTCCAAGAATGCTCCCGGACCTTGGACCAGCTAATTGCGGCAGTCCAGCAATTAGTAGACCACGTTGCACAAGCACCATCTCCCCAACCGGCAGCTCATGTTCTTGTACCCCCGTTTCAAGCACCTGTTAATCCTCTACTCACTCCTCCCCTGAAAAAATTTAATGGGGACTCCTCCAGGGAGTCTCTGGCTGCTCAACTGTTTTGGAATTATGATGCCCATATTCACCACTTTCTACCTTGGATTATCAGACACTCAAGGATCACGTTACGCACCTGCCCCTGGACTTCCCATCACTTGAAGCCTTCATCTCACGAGTATCTGAACTAGAGATCAGGCTTCAACAGCGGAGATCTGACAATCGAACCCCTCCCACACCCTTCTAACCGCCTTCCTTCCATAGACTGACCTCTGAGGAGAGAGACTGACAACTTAGTGAGGGGCGCCGTCTTTCCTAGAGTTCCCCTGATCACCTCCGAGCCTCCTGCCCATTTCGCCCTCCCCACTCCTATCCTCCCACAGCTACGGCCAGTGTCACTTTTTCCTCCCCCTGGTCCAGACTTTTTCTCCCAGCCACCTTGTCGTGGACTTCAGGACAGATCTCTCTCTGCTTTTTTCGTTCCGAGGAGAACTTCCTTGACTCTGGACTCGCTTCGTCCCGGAACATTCCCCAGAAGCAGACCCCTCCCCTCACTCTCCACATTGGCTCCACACACCACGAAGTCATTCACTTCCACTGGTTCTTGATTTCCCTTGGTTACAGATGCACAACCCACACATTTCCTGGTCACAAAAGGAACTCACAGCCTGGGGATCCTACTGTCTTTCCCATTGTTGTCAACTCCCTCGGAAAGTTTCCATTTCCTGTATTTCTCAAGATAACCTCTTCGAAATTCCTTTTCATGACTCAGATCTATACTTAGCATTCAGTAAACAGAATCCCTCTCTCTTCATCACCCGTCTGATTGCCCCATAGACCTAATTCCCTCTAAGGGCCATATCTGTTCACTCTCCCATGAAGAAACTCAGGCTATGGAGGACTATCTTCAAGAATCCTTGGATTCTGGTTTCATCCACCCCTCTTCCTCACCTGTCTACGCTGGTTTCTTCTTTGTTAAAAAGAAAGACGGATCTCTCAGACTCTGCATTAATAAACGCTGTCTAAACATTATAACTATTAAGAACAGTTATCCCCTTTTTCTGATTTTGTCAGCTTTGGAATCACTCCAGGGTTCTGCTATTTTTTCCAAATCAGATATACGTGGCACTTATTATCTAATCCACATTTGGGAGGGTGACGAATGGAAGACAGCATTCATTACTACCCATGATTATTATGAGTACCAGGTAATGCCATTTGGACTGGTTAATGCTCCTGCTGTCTTTCAGGGTTTCGTGAATTACATCTTTAGGGAAGTCTTACACAAATATGTCCTGGTATACCTTGATGATATTCTGATATTGTTTCCCCCAATGTCCTCCAGACAGACTCTTTGTTCCTGATGCCATACACTCTACTGTTCTTCATTGGGGTCATGATTGACGTTTTGCAGGTCACCCTGGTGTCAAATGTACCTTGGAATTTGTCTCTAGACATTTCTGGTGGCCTTCTATGAGGATTGATGTTACTGGGTGCGTGCAGGCTTGTTCCATCTGTGCCAGGACCAATTCGTCCAGTGTCAAGAATAAGGTCTACTTCAACCACTCCCGATCCCTAGAAGACCATGTTCCCACATCTCAGTGGATTTTCTGACGGATCTTCCCAAGAGTCAATGCAAGACCACCATCATGGTCGTGGTAGATAGGCTCTCTAAGTCAGCTCATTTAATTCCCCTTCCTGATCTTCCATCCGCTCAAGAAATGGCCAACCTCTTTATTCTTCACATCTTCAGACTTCACAGCATTCCTGCAGATATCATATTGGATTGGGGAGCCCAATTCATTTCAAGATTTTGGAGAGCTTTTTGCAAATCTCTTCCACTTGCACATCTCTCACATTTGGCTATCATCCCAAATCCAATGGGCTGACACAAAGAACCAACCAAGCCCTTCTTATTTACCTCCTATTTAAGTTCCGCCCTTTTTAAGACCTCCCTGCGACAGAAGACCACCGCAGACTGTCTGTGCCCAGGTTACAAAGAGAACAATTTGTCTGGCTGTCTAGTAGGAACTTACTCCTTAGACAGCCTTCACATAAAATGGGACCCCGTTATATTGGACCTTTCTGCATCCTCTCCCAGCTCACCCCTGTAACCTCGTCTTGCCCTTTCTCCGACTCTCAAGGTGCATCCCTCCTTTCATGTCTCTGTCTTGAAACCCTACCACAGATCTCCCCTCTCCTGGCCTCGACCCCCCCGACCCTCACCATGACTCATCGAGGGCTTACCTTTCTACACAGTCACTAAGATCTTGGATACCTGCTGGCTCCCTGGGCCGCCGGCAATTTCTAGTCGACTGGGAGGGCTATGGCCCTGAGTAACTTTCTTGGGTCTACGAGGGAGATATTTAGGATCGCAGCCTCATTGATGACTTCTTCGGTGAATGCTTCATTGGGTCATCAGGAGCCAACCCTAAAGGGGAGGGTGTATTGTCACGCCTCACATTATCCCTCTCATACGCCGTTACATTTCCAAACCCACTGTTTCACAATCTCATTCTTAATTGAACCCATCACATTCCCACATGCACCAGATTCCACAAATTCGTACTCCCGGACCAATTATAAACATGTCCCATTCCCTTCGGTAATTAAAGTTCCCTCACACATCAACCCATGCTTACTATTGAGAAGCCTCCCGAAGTATTCTCTTTTGCACAATTCTAACCTTTTTGACTGATCTCCCGGTTCCTAATCTGTGCTCCTGCCTTTTTTGACTATGCTTGTTGGTTTTCGTTTTTTGGATTGTCTTTCTCAGATTTCCCTGGTTACCGGACTCATTGCTTCTCCAATCGACCAAGCCCCTGGGTTATGTGTTTTGGATTGTCCCTGTGCTACTCTACATTCTGCAGGATTCAATGTTATGAATAAGGATCCTCCTATTCTATCTATCAGTTCCCTGACATGATCACTATCATCCCTCATTAAAAGAATTGTTTATGTTTTCATATTAAACTTTGGCTGCACAGCCAGCTATATTTACTACCTGTGACACATCAGATATTCATAAAACAGTTCAACACCTCTTGAGCGGTTTGATTTCAAGTTTATTTTATATTTTACTTCAGGTTAACCTTTTTGAAATGTTGTATGACTCTAGGCTACCTGCTCTTAAAATCTGCCATTGAGTAATTGCAATTTTTGTTAGAAGTCAGGGTGTTTTGGTTTTCCTATATTTCTTATCTTTGTTATATTTTTTATACCTGAAATCGATACTTGGGGGAAGTGGGAAGTTTGGTTTATATTGTTGTCTTTCCCATACATTTCCTAAATTTTATGGGCACATTTTTTTTTCTTTTCTTTCAGATGTCAATGGCTGCTACTCAAGCTAAACAGAGTTTGAGAATCAGAAATTATGTAAGGAAGATAAACAACTGTGCCAAAAATTTGAATGTAATCACAATGTCAGAGTAAATGCCCTCAAGAGACTGAACTGCGTGCACATTTTTGCAATGAACTACAAGGTTAAGAGTTTTCAGAAAACTTCTATTATTTTGGAGTGATCTAGCAATATGTCAAATACTGAGAGGCCTATTTCTCTGTTTCTGATAACTCACCAAAGCTTAGATAAGTATTTTGAAATTTCACACAAATTTACAATCCTGATCTTTGCACTTCTAGAAGCAAGGCATTCACAATGTCATTGATTTTAGTGAATCCAGCAGCCACAGACATAGAAATCCAAACCTTAAAACTGGCATTGAAATAAAACAGGGTTGCAAACTTGAGCCTGTTGAGGACACTGCCAGTAAAAACATGTTTAGATCGTCAATGCCCCCAAACTGTGGGATTAGATACCAAATGCCAAGGGAGAAGTGATAAAGAGTGAATCTAAAACTGGTCAATTTGTGTTGAAAATCCAGTAGTTACTCAGTTTAAGTTTGCGTATTGTAAGAAGGGAGAACTTATCTTTCACTTATTTTTTCTCACTGACCCTATTGTAGAATATACTGTGAGCACAAATATAAAAATAGTACCCAAAATGACTGATGACTTGCACATGCAGTGCTAATAAATTATCAAAATATATAATACACTAACAGCAAACAAAATGAGTAGAGAAGATGAAAAGAAAAAAGAAATAAAAATAATGTACTAGCTGAGGAGACTACTTCAGGAACTAGAGGCATATATAGCTAAACATACACTTTAAATTATCTGAGATATTTTTAAAATTGTACTATGCACTAGTAAAACCTTTTACAATACTTTGTTTAATATTTGGTTTCAACATTATAAAAATGATATTGTTGCCCTAGAATCAATCCAATCTGTAAAGTTTCAAGGATGTTTGGTCACTTAACATTAACTGACTTAAAGAACTGAACCTTTTCAGTCTTGAACAGAGAACACTATAAGAACTGATCTACAGTAAGTAAGCAAAATCGTAAAGGGCCCTGGATTGGCCAAAAGTCGATCTAGTAAACATCCTAAAAATCAATAGTGAAGTTAGAACCAAAGGACAGAAGTCCAAATTATGTGGAAGTGCTTTTGACACCAAAAAAATAAATAAAAAAGAGAATATGGAAAAAGCAACTCAGCTAATATCTTGATTTATCTCCAAGAAACATCTGGATACAATTATCCAGTCTTTCGGTCTTGTTTAATTTTACCTCTTTTTGAGCACAAGATAATGCATATTCATTGCTTGTCATGAAGTCAAATGTTTATCATCAAAAATGTATTGCTAGGTAAATAACACCGTATGTTACATGATAGATAAAATCCTTTGAAATGTGAGTATATTCTGTCAGAGTAAGTACTGCGGAATTTCACATGCTTTCACCTACATTAAAGTGATGAAACTAAGTAATGGTAGCCCTTTTTATTTATAGAATTTATTTTTGTGCTTCTTTCTTGGAGGTTGCCTATTTTACACTTTGCTATTGTTCAAATCTACACCTTAGCACTTGTATGCATGTAAAACCTTATAAGACCTGGAAATCACATGCTAACCTGTGATTGGAAAGAACAGTAGGATTTGCTTAATGACATGTGAAGATGAAAGGTGAGTTGAAACCAGATTGTAAATGGGTCTGCAAATGTCCATTTGCCTGAGGCCTTGCTGACTCTGAGGGCCTGCACTGTGCTGTGCTGTGCTGTGATGTGCTGTGGGGACCCTCTACTAAGAGTCAGAACCAGGCTCTAGCTCAGTGATCTTCGCCTTCCCTGACAGGGCTATTGCTGCTGTAAAGGACTTGGAATTCACTGATTTGTGCCAGGTTTTGAAAATAGGCCACACTTTAATCTAGTTACCTACTTATAATTATGTTTTTTATTGTGAGCAAACATGCTGGGAGTTATACACAGCTGTGACATAATTCCACATGGAGAACTAAAATACATATTTTGCTGAAGTTCAGAATATTTGACTTTAAATGCTTTTATGTCAGCCGCTTTAAAGAAAGTACTCTATATACAAAATTCAATAAAATATACATAAAACTGTATTTTTACTATTGAAAATATTGCAAATTTATGCCACAATCAACTGGGGTTGGAAGGTGGGGAATGTTTTCACAAATATTTGGTATTATAATCCTAGAGAAACTAGCAATGATAGTGTCACATGATGTCAGTTATTTTTGCTGTATAAATTAGGTACACTTCATTGATGATCAATGATTCACGGTGTGTCCATAGTTATAACTATTTGTGGGTGTGTTCAGCATAATACTAAAAGGAAATTTCTTATAGGGAGGCAACGCAGTGGTGACATATGGACATGCATTGCTTTAGATCAAAGTAACAAAATGGAATTTCTATCATTTAACATCCAGAAGAAGCAAATGCACAAGAACTACCACAGTGAGTAATCTTTGCCAATTAGAAGTCATGTTCTTTTGCTGAAATGATAATCTCATACAGTGCCTTGCGAAAGTATTCGGCCCCCTTGAACTTTTCAACCTTTTGCCACATTTCAGGCTTCAAACATAAAGATATAAATTTTTTATTTTATGTGAAGAATCACCAACAAGTGGGACACAATTGTGAAGTGGAACGAAATCTATTGGATTTTTGAAACTTTTTTAACTAATAAAAAAATGAAAAGTGGGGCGTGCAAAATTATTCGGCCCCTTTACTTTCAGTGCAGCAAACTCACTCCAGAAGTTCAGCGAGGATCTCTGAATGATCCAATGTTGTCCTAAATGACTGATGGTGATAAATAGAATCCACCTGTGTGTAATCAAGTCTCCGTATAAATGCACCTGCTCTGTGATAGTCTCAAGGTTCTGTTGAAAGCGCAGAGAGCATCATGAAGACCAAGGAACACACCAGGCAGGTCCGTAATACTGTTGTGGAGAAGTTTAAAGCCGGATTTGGATACAAAAAGATTTCCCAAGCTTCAAACATCCCAAGGAGCACTGTGCAAGCGATCATCTTGAAATGGAAGGAGTATCAGACCACTGCAAATCTACCAAGACCTGGCCGTCCCTCTAAACTTTCAGCTCAGACAAGGAGAAGACTGATCAGAGATGCAGCCAAGAGGCCCATGATCACTCTGGATGAACTGCAGAGAACTACAGCTGAGGTGGGAGAGTCTGTCCATAGGACAACAATCAGTCTTACACTGCACAAATCTGGCCTTTATGGAAGAGTGGCAAGAAGAAAGCCATTTCTCAAAGATATCCATAAAAAGTCTCGTCTAAAGTTTGCCACAAGCCACCTGGGAGACACCCCAAACATGTGAAAGAAGGTGCTCTGGTCAGATGAAACCAAAATCGAACTTTTTGGCCACAATGCAAAACGATATGTTTGGCGTAAAAGCAACACAGCTCATCACCCTCAACACACCATCCCCACTGTCAAACATGGTGGTGGCAGCATCATGGTTTGGGCCTGCTTTTCTTCAGCAGGGACAGGGAAGATGGTTAAAATTGAGGGGAAGATGGATGCAGCCAAATACAGGACCATTCTGGATGAAAACCTGTTGGAGTCTGCAAAAGACCTGAAACTGGGACGGAGATTTATCTTCCAACAAGACAATGATCCCAAACATACAGCAAAATCTACAAAGGAATGGTTCACAAATAAACGTATCCAGGTGTTTGAATGGCCAAGTCAAAGTCCAGACCTGAATCCAATCGAGAATCTGTGGAAAGAGCTGAAAACTGCTGTTCACAAACGCTCTCCATCCAACCTCACTGAGCTCGAGCTGTTTTGCAAGGAAGAATGGGCAAGAATTTCAGTCTCTCGATGTGCAAAACTGATAGAGACATACCCCAAGCGACTTGCAGCTGTAATCGCAGCAAAAGGTGGCTCTACAAAGTATTAACGCAAGGGGGCCGAATAATTTTGCACGCCCCACTTTTCATTTTTTTATTAGTTAAAAAAGTTTCAAAAATCCAATAGATTTCGTTCCACTCCACAATTGTGTCCCACTTGTTGGTGATTCTTCACATAAAATAAAAATGTATATATTTATGTTTGAAGCCTGAAATGTGGCAAAAGGTTGAAAAGTTCAAGGGGGCCGAATACTTTCGCAAGGCACTGTATATGCATTACATTATGTAGTTAGTTTTCTTTGAAAAAATCGATTTCTTCCAGCAAGCCTTATATGAATTACTAATCAAAGCTTTTGTTCAGTGTTTTCTGTATGGCATTGCTCTGGCAGGCTATAGATAAAGTGCTGAAATTTAGTACAGTCTTGTAAAAATTAGGATAAGCAATCTGATAACTGAGCAGAAGGAAATCATGCTATGACTGCCTGATTATTGGCAGTCTAGTTTGAAAAGGAGTTTATATTATTATTATTATTATTATTATTATTATTATTATTATAGAAAGGGAAGAGTGTTCCTTAATAAGAAGAAAATTATATTCCTGTTTTAACAGATCCCAGAGAACACTGGGATTGTCACACCTCTTGAATTAAAGATGAAAGTTTCATACTACAAATCCACTGCTGTATGCCCTCTAAAGAAATAGCAAAATAACAAGTAAAGATTTCGCATGTCTAGCCATATGATATGATATAGTGTAAATGACGTTTACATTTTTAAATAATTGACTGCAGTTTTCTGCAGTTTACAGTCTCTTCCTACTAGATATCAGGAAGAACAAATCAAAATCACATAAAAAAGGCTTCATTTTCTTTTATTTTTGCACAATATCTATCCTTTTCACTACTCTCACTTACACTGCAATCACAGGAACTCAGATTCCTGATTGGAAAGAACATGTTTTTAAGAATTTATATTTCCCTTTAATACTACTAGCGTTTAATTTTTATACATGAAATGTGCTGAGGAAAATTACCAGTTTTTCTGGACAGTAGGCCTCTGAAAAACACAATAACTGTTTGATATTCAACAAATATCTTGTGACAAAAAGTATCTTAGGAACAATCTTTGCAGACTGTCAAGTCCCTCAGTGATGTTCAGCCTTTCTTCAGACTGAACTCACAGCGCCTTTAAATAAGAAATTTTCCAGAATGCCCCCTGTCCCTCAGCAATCTACGGACTTTCTCATTGACTGAACTTTCTGAGTCTCTCAGTTTGAAGAGAAGAGCTATGCATTTAAATGAGAAATTTCTAGCCCTGTTCCCATCCCTTCGCTCTTGCAGTGGACTTGGACCTGGTGTCTAGGAAGGCAGTGTCATTACTGTGACACTGTGAAATCAATACAGGGAGTATCCTAACAGGAATCCCTGCTCCAGCAATATGAGTTGCTCCAAGGAACACCTGGAAATTAATGGGAATTAAATTCAGAACTCAGAGCTGGTACCACTTATTTACTAGAAATGTGCAGAGAATAGAACAGCAGGCAGCATTGATGTCAGTTTTGCTTCACTGGGATTGTTCATCGGAACAATCATGTTGTAGCGGCAAGGCTTATTAAAATACAGGAATTAAGTTTTCTGCTCCCTTGCCAGTCGCTATCTCTTTCATCTCAATGGTGCTTGATACAGAGAGGCAATTCCATTTGGTTCGCAATTAAGGTGTTTTTCTAGCTGATAGGGTGTCCTGATAAGGAACAGCTGCCCAGTGCTGAGATTCTCCAGCAACCTAAATAAATGTTCAGCTCTGGTGCCTTAAAGTTTGATTCAAAGTTTGTTTACAACTCTAAGGTCAGAGGGCATGGTTACTCATCATCAGTCAATCAGGAACTGGTAGGGCAGGTTAACCCCACGTGGGTCTCTGATGCCCATGAAGCTTTCAACCAATGAACGACCTGCAGTTCCTCCAGGCAACACAGGCAACACAGAGCACCTGTAGAACAGTTCCCAAGGGCAGATCAGTTCCCAGGAGCAGGACATTCTCGCAG
This sequence comes from Lepisosteus platostomus, assembly GCF_059453375.1. Lineage (NCBI taxonomy): Eukaryota > Metazoa > Chordata > Actinopteri > Semionotiformes > Lepisosteidae > Lepisosteus > Lepisosteus platostomus. Next base: position 49,453,856 of record NC_142612.1, on the reverse strand, counting down.
CGCGCTTGCTGGAGATTCAGTCTCAGGGCTCCTCCTGAACATCCTCAGACTCAGCCCGGACCACCACGTAACAGCCAGTGTGTCCGAGTGCAGGACTTTCCTTTGTTCTAAGAGTCGAGAACGGAGGTTGCCAGCGCGTAACCAAAGGATCCACCCGAGGTTAGCATCAGCAGCAAGCCTCATGAACAGGTCGGAACTGTGGACAGCTGAATCAGTATTCAGGACTAGCGCTTCATCAGGAACGAACTGGTCTTCCTCCTGACCTGCTGGAACCCGCAGTCACTTTTCTCCTGTGCACAAACTTTGCTAGTTTCAGCCAACACTAACTAGCTGGTCTTCAGAGAGCATCAGCAGCGCATTGCAGGAATCTCTCCCACCACGTCGCAAGCCACACTGAGCACTGCCTGGCACTGAGCCAGAGTGCACTGATTGGACAGCAACAAGCTTGCCACTGCTTCTTTGTGTCTGCAGGAGATCTGAATCCCCAGAGATTGGATGAGTATTCAACATTCTGCATTACCGCTCGAGAATTCAATTGTTACCTTAACCTGAGTTGTTCTCAATGTAATTCCTATGAGTGATGTACTTGCTTTTGAGTATCTAGTGTAGAAGTTGTAACCAAGTTAATTTACGAAATGGTCTAAATGAATGATATACTGAACATATGTTCCTCTTGGTATTTGTAACTCTTCGTGACTGAATATATACCTGTTGTATTCTGCTAACCCACACAATAAGATCTGTTATGTTTATATGCACATTTTATGTATTAATAAATGTATTTTCGTGTATTAATACCCGTGTGTGTGTGTTGTTTGAGTTATCCCACAAGGTTGGATTCTAATAGCCATCAGAAGAATCATTTTGTGACTTACTGCTACAATTAATTGTTCCAGTTAACCACAACCCCTACATTTACTGGTGCCTCGTGAGAGGATACCTACAATGTCATCCCATGTCATTTGTCACACTACTTTATACCATACAAGTTCAAGTTCAAGTTTCAAGTTTATTGTCATTACACTCATATACATGGTATATGGTATAACGAAATGCTATTTAGCTAGCTCTCGGACATAAGTAGTACAAAGAGAAAAAAACAACAACAACAACAACAATACAATTGTGTAGCAAAAGAAAGACAGAGACAACAGGCAGTGTGCAAAAAACAACAACAGACGATGTGCAAAAAAACAACAACAGGCAATGTGCAAAACAACAAAAAGTTATGTGCAAAAATATGCATCAACACAATAAAATAAAGGGATAGAAATTATGGGGAGTGAGATTTTGACATGTATGGTAGAGGTAGATTTTCAATGTGTGTTTGGGTTTTTGGTAAGAAAGAAAACAAGAAGGCACTGTGAGGTTCAGATCATAGGTGAGAGGTGGGGTGAGAGTGAGAGTGAGAGTGAGAGAGGCTGGGAATTTAACAGTTTGATAGTGCAGGGGTAAAAACTGTCTCTGAGTTTGGTAGTCCGGGCCCGAATGCTCCGGTAACATTTTCCAGATGGTAGCAGATCATAAAGTCTATAGCTGGGGTGTGTGGGGTCTTTGATTATGCTTAGAGCTTTCCTCAAGCACCGTCTATCATAAATGTCCTTGATAGATGGGAGGGTAACCTCAGTGATGGACTGGGCAGTTTTCACCACACGCAGTAAATTAAAACCCCACTGCTGCTTTGTGGTCAGCAGCACTGCAGTTGCCATACCACACTGTGATGCAGCCTGTCAGTGTGCTTTCTGTAGTGCTTCTGTAAAAGTTAGTGAGGATCTGGGGACATATCTTAGCCTTCTTTAACCATCTTAGGAAGTACAGGCGCTGTTGCGCTTTCTTGATCAGACAGGTGGTGTTGAGAGACCATGTGAGGTCCTCGGTGATATGGACACCAAGGAATTTAAAGTTACTGACCCTTTCCACTTCAGTCCCGTTGATATGGATAAGGGCATGTCTGGTTTGCAGTTTCCTGAAATCAACGATCAGCTCCTTGGTTATGCTGACGTTGAGGGTGAAGTTGTTGTCATCACACCATGTTGTAAGGAGATTGACCTCCTCCCTGTAGGCCCTCTCATCATTGTCTGTGATCAGACCTACAACTGTGGTGTCATCGGCAAACTTGATGATGGAGTTGGTGTTGTGTTTGGCCTTACAGTCGTGGGGATAGAGGGAGTAGAGCAATGGAATAAGCACACACCCCTGGGGGACCCCAGTGTTCAGAGTTAGTGTGCCGGAGGTGTGGTTTCCAAGCCTGACAGCCTGAGGTCTGCCTGTCAGAAAGTCCCGAATCCAGTTGCAGAGGGTGGTGTTGAGACCCAGTTTCTTGACTAGTTTCTCTGGGATGATAGTGTTAAAAGCTGAGCTGAAGTCGATGAATAGTAGTCTTGTGTATGTGTTCTTTTTGTCCAGATGGGATAGGGCCGTGTGTGTGGCAATGGAGATTGCGTCATCTGTGGATCTGTTGGACCGGTAGGCAAACTGGTACGGGTCCACTGTGTTTGGCATGGTGTCCTTAATGTGTTTCATGACCAGCCTCTCGAAGCACTTCATGATGACAGGTGTTAGTGCCACTGGTCGGTAGTCATTAAGACACGTCACTGTGGTTTTCTTTGGTATTGGGATGATAGTGGTTGTCTTGAAGCAGGTGGGGACTACGGCTTGGGCCAGAGACATGTTGAAAATGTCTGTGAATACACCCGCCAGTTGATTGGCGCAGGCTCTGAGGACGTGACTGGGTATGCCATCGGGTCCTGCAGCTTTGCGTGTGTTCACTTTTAGCATAGATCTCCTCACCTCATCTGCAGACAGTGAGAGCAGCTGTTCAGCTGCGGAGGGTGCAGTTCTGATGACTGGTTCTGTGTTGTTGGCTTCAAACCGAGCATAGAAGGTGTTGAGCTTGTTAGGCAGGGAGGCATCATGGGCAGGTGCACAGATGTTCTTCCTCTTGTAGTCTGTGAGGGCCTGTATACCTTGCCACATGCTCCTTGGGTCATTAGTGGTGAAGTGTTCCTCTAATTCCTGTTTGAGCGTGTTTTTTGCATGTTTAATACCATTGTTAAGATTGATCCTGGCTGACCTAAGTTCTGATTATTTATACAGTATAAACCCCGCAAACAACGAGCGCAAGGTAGGGTACACCCTGGACGGGGCACCAGTCCATCGCAGGGCAAATGCAAGCTAATCATTCATGGGGGCAATTTGGAGGCCATGGTAAAGACCAAAGGGGAAATTGGGCCCAAACACTGGGATAACTCCTTACTTTTATCAAGAAATGCCTGGGAAAATGCCCTGAGAGTCAGGACCTTGGTTTAAAGTCTCATCCACAAGACAGAACTACCAAAGTGTTATTATAAAATTATTTATGGTAAACATCTGTAAAATAGCTACACCTTCTTCAGTGCAAAAACTCAATCTGATTCCCCCTTAAGTTGCAACCACCACATTTAGTTAATGCTTCTCCCCTAACATCTGCAGGATCCTAGGCTCAGTTCTGGCTTTGAACTGCCTGACTGTGCTCTGTGAGAGGTTTTCTAGTGTCCCTACGGGTTTTCTCTGGTTACTCCAGTTTCGTCCCACCTCTTCAAGGCTATAGGTACGCTGGGCAAACGTTCCGAGGTCAAATTCTTCCAGCACGGGGGTACCTTTAAAGCGGAGACATCTTTAACCGCTTCGTGTCCAAATGGTAGTAGCTACGCGTACGAAATAAAGTTCATCCCAGCTACAAAACATATATATTTTTGTGGTAAGAGGGAGCAAAACATCAGTATTTACTGCTATTAATTAGTGTACGATTTATAGTTGAAATCTGAGCCTAAATATAAAGTTAAAATCTCAACAAAGCAATGTAGGAAATACAGAGAAAATAAATCCTTTCTGACATCTAAAATCAGTTTCGTTCAAGGTCTCTAAAACGAACAAGAAAACGAGGATTTTCGGAAGGCAATTACGCTGTGTTTATATAGAATAAGTGATTTATGAGCAATCTAATTTCTTGTTCGTTTAAAACAGTGAAATGTCAGCTGCAAAAGATCGCACCAGAAACAACACTCTCTCTGCCTGTCATAGACGTTCAGGAAAGGCTGAATGAAGTCATGTCAAGAACAATAATTCGGAGATCAATAATAACAGTTGTAGGACAAGAAACAAAAGATGAAAACTTAAGCTTTTTTAGGCTAAAACTCAAGTTCATTCTACCAAAGCAGCTGACCCCAGGACAGTCTGGGACTAAGGCTGTGAAAAAGAAGAAGAAGAAGAAGACTCAAGTTCATTCTACAAATTAAGGCAAATGAAAATTAAGGACGTTAAAGTGCTAGAATTGTAAAAAATACAAAAATGCACATAAGTAAAAAGTTTTAGAAATGGAGCAGGTGTTGCTTTGAAATAAGCAAACAGAAAAAAAGCCATTACTATAGTGCAGAAGAGGGATGCAGGAACACTTGCTTAGATATACAAAAAAATCACAAAAAGGTGTATGTTACAAAAGAACATGCAAACATGTTCATCATGTACATGAACATGTACATCAATTTCCCTTCGCGATCAATAAAGTCTTATCTATAAACATGAAACAGAGTGAGGAATCAGAAAATTAGCATGCATAAAAAACAGCAATTCTGTCAATGAGCCCTAAATGAATTAATAGCAACCATGGTTTCATGGAGGGCTTCTCAGATAGTTGGGCATTCAGGTAGATTGCCAGGTGAAAGGATTTGTAAACATACTTTGTTAAAGTAAGTCAGTTTTTTCCGCAACACATAAAAGACATTTTTCCTAGAAAGTTTAGCCTTTGTCACTAATGAAACCACTAAATAAAGACATAAATATAGAAATCATAAGATTTTTTTTATTCAATGTTGGTAGCAGGATGAACTGTGCTAAGTGTATATTTTGTTGCAGAGTTGCTGCAAGATGTTAACAGTGAAAAAAGGTATTTAGAAATGAGTTATTTCAAGAAGAAAATTTTCAGAATAATTGCAAATCTATCAGGATAGAGAAAGCACAGAAAACAGGCAGTTAGATTGATCAGATTAGTATGAAAAGTCATTTAGCAAAGGGAATGAGAAGAGTGACAAACTAGTATACTTTAGATCTTTTTTATCTGAACCAGGGAAAACTGATCATGTTTCTCTATAACAATAATACAAAACTTTATTTTATATATCACCTTTAAAAGTGGCATCTCAAAGCAATACAGTAGATATAAAAACAGATAAAAGGACCACAGATTACAAAGTAAATACATATAAGAAAGACAAGCAGTTAGAGGTGCTACCAAAATTAGAAAATGAAGCAGATACAGACACTAAGTCTTCTGAAAAGAAAGGTTCTGAGGTTAGATTTAAATGCACTCAGGGTACGTGACTGATATCACTGGGAATACAAATTGAGAGATCTGGGGTGCAGCTAGAGAAGACCCTGTCACCCACAGAATGTAGATGTTCTTGAGGACAGCTAGAAGACCAGAGTCAGACGGACAAAGGTGGGGAGTAGACATATACTGTAGGTACTGAATGAGGATGAGGATTTTGAAGTTGACTCGAAACCTGATAGGTAACCAATGCAAGGACTTGAAAACAGGTGTAATGCATCCCTGATAGGATTCTCACTGTCATATTCTGAACATATTGAAGATTGCTCAGTGTGGATTTAATTTCCCCAGTGAACAGGATGTACATTTATTAATTCTAGAAAAAAAGCCTTTCTTGATTTCTCTAGTTCTTAGTTTCTCTAGTTCCCTTTAAAATAAACTATTATTCCACAATGCAGAGTATTACATGGCCAGTATTTACACATGATATTTGTGATTTCAAGAAATTAACACAAGCAGCATTTGGAGATTTAAGTGTTGGCTGAGTTATTGCAGGATAAAAGACTAGAGATGTTGGTAAGAAGAAGATAATTTTGGGATAGCTGAGGAATACACTGATAACAAGAACACTTCCTAATGGGGTTAGGCATACTTTTGATGAAGATGATGAAGTTAACAGACTGTATGTTTACATAGATACTGAAATGAGGATTGTATTTTAGATTTTGTGTAGTTGCTAGCATTGAACTGTGTGTTGGATGCACATGAATTGAAGGAATGGGCAAACATAGCTGATGCGGATCCACAGAGCCAGCATATTAAGATGTTTATAATTAGAGGTAATTTGTTTAAATAACTAGGTATGGATACTGATGTGCAAGAGAGGTGGAAAGGCTGTTTCCTTAAGCCAGCACTATAAAATATTTTATTCTCAGTGAGATGCTGCCATGTCATAGTGGGTTTCTAACACTGTGTATAGTTCCATCCACACAGTGCCTTTACTTCCATCCATTTCTAATCTCTTTATCCAGTACAGAGGTTTTGGAGCCTATCCCAGTAAGCAACGGACACAAGGCAGAATACACCCTGGACATAGCGCCAGTCCATCACAGGACAGACAGACACAAACACACACACACACCAGGGCCAGTTTTCCCATAAAACCAATTAACTTACCAGTATGTTTTGGAGTGCGAGAGGGAGTCATATCACACATATGGAGAAAAACCATGTAACACAGAGAGAACATGCAAACCCCACACACACAGGATGGCAGGAATTGAACCTAGGACCCCAGTGCTCCAAGATAGCAATACTAACCACTTTGCCACCATTATAAATGGATGGATATCTTAGTTATCTTTCTAGTTCACAGGTTTGCATGCAAAATTTAATTTTGAACGCCACTGAGACATCAGGTACTACTGTTGTATTTATGAAAAAGAAACAAAACAAAAAGCATACTAACAACTGTGCCATCCTACTCTTTAGTTAATACAATTTATTATTTATAAACAGTTAACATTGTTAGCAAAATATTTTGAATTATATTTAACCCTATTTCTTCTTTAGTTTTGTATTTAACTTATTATATGATAGTCAGATTTAATGTATATTTGAACAATAAAAATATATTTTTACAAGATGCGGGGGAAAGTGCAACAACTTATTACAGTGCTAAATTTAATATTAATTGCTAATAGTTTATGCTAACACCTAACGTTCCTAATTAGATGTATTTAAAACAGTGAACTAAGTGTAACATACCATTCAGAAATACAATCGAGAATAGTTTTGTGGTGTTTGTATGGATGAAACGTTTCTAAAATGTATAACGTAACAAAATTAAAGACGATTAAAATCTGTAATCTTTCCACTTGTAATGTCATTAGACAGAACAAGAAGTTTCTGCTTTGTGTAAGGATGGTATCAAAAAGTAGTCTAAGTGGTGAGAAAGCTGTGCTTAATGATAATTAAGTGACTCAAAAGTAAAAAGAGATGGTTCATATTGCTTGATTAATTTTAAAAACTAAGTTATAAATGCAGACGCGATCGCTGCCATAAGCGCTCCAGGTAGCAGAACGTTCGTTCTGCACTGCTGAGCTCCGCGCCTCCTCCCTCTCTTGGTGCCGCGCCCCTCTCTGACGGAGCGCAGTGGGCGGTATGCTATTTTCAGAGCCTCTGATTGGGAAAAAAAGACCTGCTGATCAGTTTCACACACCAGGAAGAGAAAAGAATGGGATTTTTTCTCTTCGGAACGTGTGTTGTCTTTATGAAATTCGTGTATTTTAAACGTTTAATTAAGAAGTAAAAACCTTACAGCGTACACAAAGATTCTGAGCTGATCACAAGGAAGAAAAATCACTCATTTTTCGCACATAAAAAGTGGTTTTTAACTCTCGAAACCTGTTTTTATATGTTAAAGTCGTGCAATGTCTAAGTTAAGCAGGAACACATCATTATATCTCATTTTTTATTTATTTTTTAAAAAATTTAAAAATCGTTTGCCCAGCATACTACAGGTAAGTTTTTTTTTCTGACACAGTGACTATACGCGCTCACCATGTAATACAAAACTGTTTACCTCATCTTATTATTGTTTTCTATGAAGTGTGGCTTCATTTCCTGACGTTATACTTTTGTATACTTATAATACACATAAAAACATTAAAAGGTTACAAATGAGAATAAGTCATTAGTTCCTTCTAGTTACCAGCCAATTGATTCAAATATCTAATTCATCTGTATGGGTGATGTGGGGTTTTAAATTACTGTACAAATGAAAAATTGTAATAGTAAATTGCGAGAGTACTTCACAGCTTTTAGGAATCAATTAAACATAATAATATTTATGATTTCTATGATAATTATGTTAATGATTTCCAATTTCAGGGCCCCAAATGGTACATTTTTACCATGGACATCACATCTCTTTACACCGTCATTCCGCATAATGACAGTCTTACAGCCCTCAAGCACACTCTGGACAAACGCACAGTGCTTGATCCACACACCCACACCTTGGTACGCCTTGCAAAATTGGTTCTTTTCTGACATCCCCATCATCTCATATCACCGACCACCTTATCCTCGGCAACCATCCACACCTGGTACTTTCCCTTGCAACAGAGCTCGCTGTATCAGCTGCAAGTACATATCTAACACCACACTCATTCAAGGCCCCTCAGGACAATTCTGGATTACTCAGATTACATCTTGTACCTCCAGCAATCTTATTTACTGTATCTCTTGCAGTAAATGCCCAGTCATTTACATTGGGGAAACAAGAAGGAGACTCAGAGACTGTTTCAGAGAACATGTTAGGGCTGTGTATTGTTTCTCATTTCACCTCTGACGGCCATGGTCACACTAATCTCTTCGTCTGTGTTCTCAAAGCTGGTTTTCCTAACTCCAACATCAGAAAGACTACAGAAACTAAAATTATCCTTCAGCTAGGATCACAACTTTCCACTTCTCTCAACAACAGACTAATTTTCTTCTATATTCTCTCTATTCATTGTAGGTTTCATTTCACACCTCTCTTCACCTATCCTGACTTCACACTACATGATTGGCCACTCTGTGTATCCCCTGCTCCTGCCTCCTGCTCCTCCTTTCTCCCAGCTTTTGTTCTCCTATGCTGCATTACCTTTGCTTACTGCCCTGTGTTTCTCACACCTGAAGAAGGCTCCACAGCAGAAATGATTTCTTTCTTCTCTTTTCAGCATGGAATAAACCTATTACTTGTTCCTTTGCAGCCTACGCATGCTGACATAGCTACCCACCTGAACTACTATAATAACTGACAGAGTCACAAAAATATTCTAAATATACAATATACAATTTATTGATGTAACAGAAATAACTGGTTGGGCCATCCTTAGCAGCAACAACTGCAATCAAGCATTTGCGATAACTGGCAATGAGTGGAGGAATTTTGGCCCACTCATCTTTGCAGAATTGTTGTAATTCAGCCACATTGGAGGGTTTCCGAGCCTTAACTGCTTTTTTAAGGTCATGCCACATCTCAATCGGATTCAGGTCAGGATTTTGACTAGGCCACTCCAAAGTCTTCATTTTGTTTTTCTTAAGCCATTCAGAGGTAGACTTGCTGGTGTGTTTTGGATCATTGTCCTGCTGCAGAACCCAAGTGCGCTTTAGCTTGAGGTCATGAACAGATGGCCAGATATTCTCCTTCAGGATTTTTTGGTAGCAGAATTCATGGTTCCATTTACCACAGCAAGTCTTCCAGGTCCTGAAGCAGCAAAACAGCCCCAGACCATCACACTACCACCACCATATTTTACTGTTGGTATGATGTTCCTTTTCTGAAATGCTGTGTTACTTTTACGCCAGATGTAATGGGACACACACCTTCCAAAAAGTTCAACTTTTGTCTCGTCAGTCCACAGAGTATTTTCCCAAAACTCTTGGGGATCATCAAGATGTTTTCTGGCAAAACTGAGACGAGCCTTTATGTTCTTTTTGCTCAGCAGTGGTTTTTGTCTTGGAACTGCCATGCAGGCCATTTTTGCCCAGTCTCTTTCTTATGGTGGAGTCATGAACACTGACCTTAACTAAGGCAAGTGAAGCCTGGAGTTCTTTGGATGTTGTTGTGGGGTTTTTTGTGACCTCTTGGATGAGTCATCGCTGCGCTCTTGGGGTAATTTTGGTCAGCTGGCCACTCCTGGGAAGGTTCACCACTGTTCCATGTTTTCGCCATTTGTGGATAATGGCTCTCACTGTGGTTTGCTGGAGTCCCAAAGCTTTAGAAATGGCTTTATAACCTTTTCCAGACTGATAAATCTCAATTACTCTGTTTCTCATTTGTTCCTGAATTTATTTGGATCGCAGCATGATGTCTAGCTTTTGAGGATCTTTTGGTCTACTTCACTTTGTCAGGCAGGTCCTATTTAAGTGATTTCTTGATTGAGAACAGGTGTGGCAGTAATCAGGCCTGGGTGTGGCTAGAGAAATTGAACTCAGCTTTCCAAAGATGTGATAAACCACAGTTGATTTATGTTTTAACAGGGGGGGGCAATCACTTTTTCACACAGGGCCATGTAGGTTTGGATCTTTTTTTCCCTTAATAATAAAAACCTTCATTTAAAAACTGCCTTTTGTGTTTACTTGTGTTATCTTTGTCTAATATTTCAATTTGTTTGATGATCTGAAACATTTCAGTGTGACAAACGTAAAAAAAATAAGAAATCAGGAAGGGGGCAAACACTTTTTCACACCACTGTAAGTACATATGCATTTATTATTGTGAACTAAGCACTAAACATGTTTGGAATAATAGTTCAACTCTTAAGAATTATAATGTGAAAGAGAAGTTTTATACTCAAAGATCTCTTTGCCAAATGTTCTTGAGTTAAACAAGACGGAGCTTGGATTGGTCTGTGATCTGACCTGGTAGCTGCTTGCTCTATTCTGAGAGTATTCTGCATGCAGAGAGAGAGGAAGATTGACCTTGTTTTGAGACTCAGCGTGTTGTATTGTTCCTCGGCCAGCTTTGCCAAAGTTAAACTTGGGTCTTAAAAAAACAGTCTCTGCATAGTTTATCTTCTTGGGGTCCAGCTACAAGGTAGAATGGAAAGAGAATTTGGTTCATCCTGGCTATACAGTAGCTTGGTTTTGAGTATGCCTGGATATTCAGGATGCTGACAAAAAGAAAGACCCCAACTGTCTTATTTGATTGATCAGGCAAATATAACAGTGGGTTCGCTAACACAACTGTCTTTCTGTTTTTAAAAGAATGTCTTGGACAGAGTTTCACACTTTGTTGACTCACTGTCTCAGCCTGATGTCTTGGAGAAGTTTTAAGAGGATCCAAAGTTCTAATTTGGATTGCTTAGTGTCACATAGTTGGAATGGTCAGATTGCCAGTATAGTTGGAGAGAGTGATGACAGGCCAGTGGGTTAACCAATGAAAATGAGTTGGGTAATCAAGGTATGATGGTGATTGGTAGAGATTTGGTTCTGGTTCCCAATTTACACAGAGAGACATGGAGCTGCTTTGTCAAGGAAACACCAAGATTATTAGAAATAATTAATAACATTTACAGATCCAGCAATTCACAATGCAGAATGAATACTGCACCATACATACTGTGTTACAATGTGGCTGTTTTTAAATAATCCAATGCAGGACTGCAGTACATCAGAATGAGATATTTCATATGTTATCCTTATGAAAATGAACTAAATGTTTCTATAAAATTGTCCTAGTTGTCCAAATAATTCTTTGTCATCTTTTATTATAGAAGAAAGTTACTAAATATGCATTTGTGTGTATGTTATATTTAATTAAAATTAATATAGAACAAATAAAAAAAAAATCAAATACATGCCCAGCTCTCCAAAATTACTCCCTATTAAAATCCCCAAAAAGAACAAACAACAGTGTCTGACAACCAACAAGTTCCTAACAATCTCTGCAATCATGATTTAAGAGCTGTTTTCCAAGGTGAAAAATAAGGCGCTATAGCTCGGGAACAAATATATCTGTAGAATTATATTTGTAGAATATAAAAACATGCCCTGTCACAAAAGGAGACCCAGAACATTAGTGGAAAAATCAGGTAGTTTTAATTACTGGAAAAAAAGCTATACAAACTGGAAATGGTGCAGGTGGTCACAGATAATATGAAGGAGAATATGAAAACAATGCACTGCTTTCTCCTACAGGGGGTTTATGCAGAACTTCAATGTTCTGTACAACATCCAGATGGTGAAGTGAATCCTTAATGTACTGTTTTTCTCTCACATACAGTAAATCTTTTAATATTAAAATAAGTATATGCAGTAAATACAAACATTTAAAAAGGATGTTTTTTTTTCTTGTCTTCCGAGCAACATATTTAGAGAGGTTATATTGAGCAAATTCCTTCATTAAAAGACCACTGATGTCTTATTTTATGCAAAGCAAATACATGAACATTGTAAAGTACAAGGACATTGGATTATATACTGTAGTATATTTGTTATGGGCACTACTGTATATACTAATTTGACCTTAATAGCTAAAAACATGTGCAAAACAAAATTGGAAATGCAAAAAGACTTCACTTCTAAAAATATTTTTAGTTTTTAACTAAACAAAATTTGAAGAGAATGTCTTGTGTATTATAATTGAATTGGGTTTTTTACAGTTATACAACCACTCATTTTCTAACTGCTTTGTTTAGTACAGTACAGTAAAATATTTTAATTATGAAGAAATATTTTATGCATAAAAGTCTTACAGTAACTAACAGTGGATTGTGGTTTTATATCACTTGATAGTAATATTAATAGTAATATTAATATGGAATCCTGTAACTAAGCAGCTAAAATATCACAAGTGGACACAGTGGAAACATTTTGATATTCCTTTTTTTTTTACTTTTATTGTCCTTATAGTGGTAATGGGGAATGGTCTGTAATGTAGCGCAAAGCCTGATCAGAGAATTACTTTTGGTTTGTTTCTTACATAGCCGAATACACAAACATAGTCCACTATAATACATGTAGCTTGTTGTTGGCTCCGGTGTGAGTGTGTGTATCTGGATGAATTAATATAAGTAATAAGGTTTCATGATTATGGATTTCTTTATGGAATTCTTTAACTTAAAAAAGGAGGGAAGAAGGGTTAATTTTTCAAATAACCAGTAACTGGAGAACAGCTTATCAATATGCTGAAACCCATATCATGACAATGAAGACAGATGTGTTACACCGTGACCCACACATTGTTGTTCACTAAACTGAAGAGTTATAGAGGAGAAATGTTGTGCATCGCCTCTTTATATATTTTGTAAAAACGTCCCAATTTAAATGCAATACGGAATGTATTATTAATAATATCAATAATGAATGACCATGGATGAGCTGTAAACTGAAAAGTTACAGAGAAGACACGTTGAGTCTTGTCAGCTTGGAATTTAAGTTAAATTCACTTTATGGGTGTTATAACAGAAGAAATAAAGTTCTTGATCCCGAGATGAAGTAAAACAGATGAGTTTATTGCGTGCAAGGAACAATAAAGCCGAAGTCTTGTTTCCCGCAAGAAACAACAAAACCGAAGTATTGTTCCCTGTACTGTTACAAACTTTTGGGTTATATACTGTTTTCTTCTCCGTTTCTGACGTCACTCGGTCTGATGGTAAAGAGGGGGGTTCATGGTATTTGGCCAGTTTACGATGTTCTGGGCAAATGGTCAGTTTAACATTACACCCAGGGGGGTTCCTAGCTTGCATCTGCAATCCTTATCAGTTAACCCCCTTTCCTGCCATAAACCCCAGCTTGTGACTTAGAAGTCTGAACCCCCTACAGAAAAGATTAAATTCAAACCCCCGTCTTCACATCTTTCTTCATGGGCCATACACAATTTCTTTTATTTGGAATTTGTCTTTTCGCATACCCCAACCTTACTCTCCACGAGATCCATAGACAGGGAGAGAAGCTTGGGGTCAGAGTGCAGAGTAAAACTCTTGGTCGGGGGCCCAACAGAGTAGGATTCAAACCAGCAACTTTACAGCCACACCCTTAGCCACAGAACCACCGCAGCTTTACAGCAATACATTTGTCTATATTTTTACATAGCTGGATGTATAAAAATAGATTGGATTCATAAATTGATTAAAATATTTAACATATACTTTGAAACCATACGGTTTTGAGACCACACGGTATCTTACTGTACATTCAGTAAATGTATACTGATTATGATCACTCTGCCATGTGCGCTACTGTTTCATTATATCTGTGGATCTAAATAATTTAAAATCTATCTGACTGTACTTTGGATCTCGTGTAACTGAGCAGAAATTTACCTTGCTCTCACAAGCGGCTCTGTTAGAGTTTGTGTTTACACACTGCATCCTTTTGAATGGATGTTTATCACCTTTATCCCCTTTGTCTTTGTGTGGGTGAGGTTTAACATCTGATATGTCCCCAATAAACAGAGACTAAAACTTGCTGTCTGCCGTGCGATATTTCTCAGAATGTTCCAAAGCCCAGCACAGAATAAAATACACTAAACTCAAAGCCATGATGGAGACCACAATTACCCATAATACAAACTACAGTATTGTAATACCTGTAGTACAAAGACTGCTTAAACCAGCAGCATGCATGAATCAAAGAAAAAATACTGACTCCACAAAACAAAGCAAAGATCCTGAACAAGCCCCTAAATATGCTACATTCCTACTTCCTAATTACGGCAAGGTGAAAGTGGGAAGCTGATATTTTTTTAAAGAAAATAAAAAATAAGAAACAATGGCATGACCCTGCCTATCTTAGACATTGCATGACCTTAAAAGCTTAAACCTAAACAGTAGAAGCTAAATCTTTTGAGAAGTTGTATATTGATTGCAAAGAATCTGATTTTGACAAACCTTAAAGACCTAATTATGCTTGAACAATTTGAAATTTCACTTTATTGCAGTTTTATTTCGTTGAACTGTTCCGACAGTTAATTTTTTTGGAATTTGATTTGTTATATTATTTGGTTAATTAGTAGTATTGTTAATAATAATAATTATTATTATGTTATTTATTATAAAGCCACTGACATTGACACAGGTGCTGCTGCTCTTCATAGGCTCTGAGTAATTTAAGATGATCCCATTCTCATCCCCCAAGCATGTTCTACTCTACATAACAAACACAACAGGGTTTCTTGACAGGGAACAGGGGGTTTCACAAATTAACCCTAACCCATTCCTGTTGATCTAATTTAACCTTGAACACGTTGTGATATTAAGAAATACCCCAAAAATCAATACAGTGTCCATAATATTTACTATTTGAGTTTTTTAAGAAATGCTTATTTGTTAAAGGAAGACTTGTGCTGTGAGCAGGAACCAAACCCTGGCTTCCAAAATGCCAATGATGCACTGCAGGCATTGTGACACCTGGCCACTTGACAGCTTAAGCTGTAGCTGTAAAGGACAAGCAAAATGTTTCCAAGTAATCACGAGTGAATGAGTCAAATTAATGCAGATGTTTACAAAAAGAGTGGACTGTGGTAATATAAATGGTAATATATGGTAATAATGAGCTATATACATATATTTAAATCCTTTAATTAATATAGTTATTAATATCTTTAGATATGTGATTTCATATTATATTCCCGATTAAGCGGATTATAAAATGTTCACATTTTTTACTACGATAACAAATGCAAGTATTCATAGAAACGGTTAAAACATCATAAGTTGTCAAGTATTTTTAAGTATATAATCTCTATTCTAAAGTATAAAAACGAGCATGTCAAAACTTTTCCAAAATAGCAGTAAGTGACCGAGTGAAAGATTGCATAAAATATGAATGAAGAAAGTGGAATACTGTAAAATATTTAGCGTAATGCTTTCTTTCGTTATGAATGTCTCTTACATCAGGGATCAGCTTAATTCAAATGAAGGTTTCTAAAAATTCAACCAGATACTAGATATTGTTTTAAATAAAAGACGTGAAAAGTTTCACAAATTGCGATAATTAAAATACCTGTGGTTTGAAGGCTCTGTCATTTTTTGTTATTGAGTTCTGAAACATTGTGTCTCATAAATAGGCATTTTAATAAGAATTATTATTATTTAATTAATGTTGTTAATAATTATCAGAATTATTATTATAGTTTCAGTGGTCTTTTTAATGCCGCTTTGTTATTCTCGATTATTATTGTACTTTAATATGTACAATTTCATTTTAAGGCTTGATGTAAAAACAAAATGAAGGGGCCAGATTAAAAACAATTTAAATTAAGTTTGAATTAAATTGTCCTGTATGGAAAGGTGCCTTTCTAACTGGGTGATGAGTAGTGAGTCTAGAGTATTGTAGGGTGGTATAGATTAACATCTTCAGATCCCTGCTAGCAGCTTGCAGTACCCCAGTGGGCAGTGATTCGTCAAATATACGTATATGTCATGGCAAAAATACGGCTATACAGATGCACCCATTCAAAACGCATGGGGTATTTTGCGGTACACCGTGGTGGGCGTATCGCATTAAAACGCAGTATTACGTGGTGTAACGTCATTTGACACGTTAAAAGCCCTTTGCGCCACACAAGGTGTTTGAGAAAGAAATCCATATTTAAATTTTGTTGGTTTGTTTTTCTTCTTTCTAGAAAGTGTACCGGTCCTGTTTTTTCAGCATGGATCGCTTTGTTGATCACAGAATGTAAGGGAAAAAAAATAAAAAACCCAAGGGATGGCTGCAATACTGTATTACCATTTAAATAAAACTTCCTTTGCTATACAATGCAATTCTGAATAAAATGACGCCGTTTTTAAGTTATAACGCAATTCTGAAAGTGTTTTTAAAATGATGATCCGGAATCAACTAAAACCGCCAGGAGGAGCCAATAAAGCTTAACCTCTCATGTACAGCATTTGAGCTTTTAAATTTAAACTGTGTATTACAGCATGTTAATCATCAGTCATTAAAGGGTGGTATATTTTATGAAAGCAAGATTGTTCAGTTGGACAAAAGTACACAACCTACCTTTATCATAAATATTTCAATTATGCAGAAATATTTTATGCATCAAAGCCTTTACCGAAGATTTTACTTATAGTATTAATAATGAATGACTTTGGACAAGCTGTAAACTCAAAGTATTACGCTGGTCCACATTCTTTCTAACCGTCATTTTAAACAAAAATACTTTTATTTTTTTCTTTGACAAACACCACAGCATTTCGTTGATCTAACTAACGAGGACAGGACATTAGCTAGCCAATATGATATAGGAATAAATGACTTTTTTTGCTCATTTCTTTAGCACATTTGTACAAGCACTTGGAATCTGTCCAAGCCCTACTTTGTCAGGCATTTTCTTTAACGGACATAAAAACTCCCTTGCTTTCAACAGAGCGTTTCATAATTTCTAACTACGAAAATTATTTAAACTGCGACACTTATCATTCAACCAGAGCTCAAAATATCACAAGGATCCTCAAGAGCACAGCAAAGAGTGTATTGAAAGATACTTGCATCAGATACATGAGAATCCAAGCTTTTTTATCTACGCTAACTTTTCCGTATAGCAGAGATTATGGTACCACTTCAGAAGGGTGTCAGCCAGTCAGATTCCAGGAATCAGTACTTTAAAGAAAAAATACACATCAGTATTCCATTTCTCCCTAAACATTTTAAGCATCAAAGTCTTTAACTAACATGTGAAATAGCGTGTATAAAAAGTGGTATTTTTAAGCTTTTCTGCTAGTATAATATGGAATCGTCTATCTAAAGAAATTAATAACTATATAATTATATTCATATACTGCAACACAGTTTCTGCTTTGTCTAAGGATGGTATCAAAAAGTAGTCTAAGTGGTGAGAAAGCTGTGCTTAATGATATTTAAGGGACTTAAAAGTAAGAAGAGATGCTTCATATTGCTTGACTAATTTTAAAAACTAAGTTATAAATGCAGACGCGATTGGTGCATTAAGCGCTCCAGGCAGCAGAACTGAGTTCCACGCCTCCTCCCTCTCTGGGTGCCGCGCCAGGTCTAAATATCTAAATATCTAAACATATGTATCTATATAGCAGGTAGTGTACAGCTTTTTAGTATAGATTACACTTTTCTAAAATTTATTTAAAAAATAAAAACGATTACAGTCTAATCTTTCCACGTTTGATCCCAAAATCCCAAGAAAAATAAATCTAAACGGGGAGAAAGCTATGCTGAATGTTTATTAAGATACTTAGAAGATAATAATTTATGTTGCATTTGTCTGATTGTGAATAAAAAAATACATATAATTAAACACGCATTTGCAATTTTAATCAAAACACGATTTAAATCAATATATTTTAATGCATACTGTACAGCCTCCATTTCTCTATAAAAAATTAAAAGATCGTTTGCGCAGCCTAAGAGGGGGGGTCTACTCTCAGTGACAGCTGACAATCCTCCATACACTCAAGTGAAAAATTAATAATGCCAAAGTAAACGTCGTATTTACAATTTGTTAATAATAGAAATGTTAAGTTCTCTAAAGCTTTGTGATAGTTTACACTTTGAATGGCTGCATCTGTATGTATAATAGTTCTCTAAAGTTATCCGTATAATAGAACTCCAACCATATATGTATAATGGTCATCTCAATTTATCCGTATAATAGAACTCCAACCATTTATGTATAATGAACATATAATCATAGATGTATAATTGACGTATAACAATATACGTATATTAGAATTTCATTCTAGATGAATTATGGACCACTTTTATACATCTAAGGTATGCGTTTAATAGACGTATATTCTACATCTTTTGCCCACTGGGACTCCTGACCTGTGAATACCTCTGGAAACCCTGCCATGCGTGATTTAGAAAATAAGTTTTTAAAAAGGGGGTTCTGTGTAAATCAAATAAACATATTCAGTAAAAATAACACAAGTTTGGTTCTCCTGTACTGTTGTAGTCAAGTTGAGTGAGGTCATGACCCTCCCCACCCTGTTCAAAAAATGTTGCTTTCCCTCAGAAACAAAAGCAGCACAAAGATTTCTACTTTCCACAGTACAAACAGTGAATATTTTTAATACTTAGTAAAATAAATTACTTAAACTAAAAATTCCCTATATCTGTTCATCATTTCCTGCATCTGTTTTGAATAATTTTATCTTATTCTTCTTTACATAACTGCTTTAACTTGGCGACATTTAAAGACTGTGAATTAGGGCCTTGCAATGTACCGTTCTCAGTCCCGCAATGTCTGTAGCCTCATCTCTGAAAAATTAATTTGTTTTAGTAGAAGCAATGTTCAGCATAATAAATTAAATATGAAAAAACAGTTGATAAATTGACAGTTTGAATCCAGACCTTGCAAGTGGCAGGTAAGAGATTCCACCACTGAACCAAAGCTCCACTCTGTTTGTGCAAGCTCAATTAAAAACCACAAGATACTTGTTCCATTTTCTACAAGAATTTCAATGAAACTGCAAGTGTTTAATTTTCTGTTACAACAATAACAACACCAAAATGTAGTTAGAATGAGCACATCAAAACATTTCTAAATTAACCATAAGTGACTGAATTAAAGAATTTAATGCAGATACTTATGAAGAAAGCATCTACTGTGTTAATGCTATTGTGTAGCTTATTTTTTTATTTTAAGCTACTACTGTAACCACAAAATCATGAACTTGATTCGACCTGGGTGAGAGTAAGAGTTCTCACAAATTGTGATGGCTCTTCCTGCTTGCTAGTCACTGTAATAACTAATGTAATGTGATGTATGGGTGAATTAAGAACAGGCTGTGCAGCAGATAATTCACTGCCTCATTCTAAATCGCAGAAATGGAACTACAAATACCTGGAAATTTAATCTATTTGGATATGTAAATTGGAGGTTTTACAAGTTACTGTGTATGTTTTACTTTTATTGTGGTTTGAAATGCACTCATCAATGCTGATTCTTTCTCACCCTGAAGTATAAAAATAGTATAGTTCCCCTTTAAGTGGTTTTAAAGGAGTAGAAAAAGATAATAAATTAAGCTAATGTTTTCACTAACATCTAACCCACAATAAATGTCACCTATCCATCTTCTTTAGCCAGTAAAGATTCTTTGGGCAGTTTGATCCGGTGTAACATATCACACCATGGCACTGCACTGTTACCACATGTCAGCACAGTTTTGACGCATAATGTGAATGGCTGCATTTGTAGGCAGGATGGTATTTCTTTTTAAGTTGCTCACTCTTTGAGTATTTGAAATCTTCAAATCTTATTATGTATATCCATCTTTTTTCAATTTTCTTATCAAGCAGGAATATACAGTACAAAGTCCATGCAGTTAGCTTCTTAGATTTCAGATTCAAACCCATTCTCCAACAGAACGAGGCAGCAGTGCTAACCACTGTGCCATTGTGTTACTTTATTTTGTAAATGATAATTTGATAGATGTCTTTATAAAAACAGAAATCTGATTAGGAAAACATTTGATTATTTATAAACAAACTGTGTTTTATTGATTCATGGTGCCATTTATTGGCTTGGCCATGCCTACCACCAGTCTATACTGTAGTTCCTGCCATGGAGATAATGGTTGCTAAAATGAGAAGGAAGTGTATGATTGTCAAAGCATTTCACCTTATTTTAAAAGCAGTGGCAAATTATATGCCATTAGTTTTAAATGACAATGTTTAACCTTGTAAAATGAGGGAGAAAGTGTAATGGGGGCTGGGATTAATTGATTTTAATGAAAGAGAACATGTCAGGTAATAATCATTCGCTTGGTGTGTTTAATCCTCCAGTTACAACTGACAGTCTTTGAAATATTTCAAGAACTTGTTAAATTCAATAAAAGAAAAAAATAATAAAAATGATTGCCCTCACTTTTAAGAAAAAAAAACAGCTTGTCAGTGAAACAGCGCAAAGATGGATGAGGTGAGGCTTATGGAATATATCCCTTATGATAAACATCTATTTTTTTGTCCTAATACACAAAAGCATCAGTATTTAAATTTCCTCAGCTTCTTAACAAAGATAAAGGGTAAAACTGTTGTACTAGCACATGCCCCCATTCTAATGACCAATTAATAATTGGAATTGTAAATTCTATTTTAAACTGCACCTATAATAGCAATCATCTCAAATCACTTAATTGTAGTTTTTTATGGTCAAAACCATATTATGTCCTGATACTTTATATATATTATTCAATTATAGCTGCAACTAAGAAATATTTCGTTACTTAAAGGAGATCAATTTACAGTACACTTCAAATGTTTTGGAACTGCAAAGTCAAAAACGTTTTCAGTCAAGCATTTTGTATTTGTGAGTTTGAGATTAATATTGGTGATAATATACAATAAAATACATTATGGGACAATGTCATGCATAAATGTGATCATATAAGAATTAAAGAGATATGTTGGATTAGATCCAGTGATTTCAAGTTACCATAAATATTAGGGAACATTCAATTTATGTACATTTCGAAGAGTAAAAGTGTTTAGTTGCACCTTTTGTAATAATTTGAGATGCTTTTGCTGCTGCTTCATTGAGTCCTTGCCTATTGTTGGGTGCTCTGGCTTTATTTTCTTCTTTGGCATGCACAATATGCACAGCATCAGATTTAAATCAAGAAATAGACATGAACACTCTAAGATTTTCCACTTTTTTCACCTGACCTTGGAAAAGCCCTTGGTGCCACAGGTCATACTCAAGGGCATTGCCATTCTGCATGATGCATTATCATACACATTAATGTCATGGTACAAAAAGGCCAATTTCTGGACTCTTAACCAAATATTACAGACTTTGTTATCCTAAATAATTTGTAAGATAATGCATGTCTTTGGGGTTACATGGTGATGCAATGGTAAACATTGTTGCCTTGCAGCACAGGGGTCCTGGGTTCAATTCCTGTGTGAAATTTGTATATTTTTCTGTGCTCATGTGCATTTTCTCTATGTGCTCTAGTTTTCTTACACAGTCCAGAGACATACTGGTAGGTACTGTATATGGCTTCTAGGAAAATTGGTTCTGGTGTGTGCATCCTGTGATGGATTTATATCCCATCCAGGGTATATCCTGCCTTTTGCCTGTTGTTTGACAGGATGGGCTTTGGCTCTCCCATGAACCTGTAATGGATAAATTGGTAAGAAAATGGATGGATGTCTATTTTTCTGTTTAACAACTACATTTTATTTATAAACTGGTCTAATGCTATTTTCCAGGGGAAAAAAAAATAAAAAAACACTTCCCAAATTTACAGCACATTACAATATTTGACTCACAAAACCAAAGGAGGAAGTTGCATTAAGATGAGGTTTCTTTTAATATAATGTTTATTAAAATATTATAATAATATGCTGTTGTTTGCATATTGTATATGCAGTCATTTTGTGAATGAATAAGGCCAGCATTCATTATGTTATGTGATTCCTGTCAGCCTCTCTTTCCATGTTTCTCTGGGTCAGCTGGAATTTCTGTATCCTCTTTGGATTCAATATCCTAGTGTTACAAGGATATGATCTCTGTTGTGTCCTACAGCCAAGACAACTTATAGTCTACTCTGTTTTTTTATCATGATTCCCTGAAGAATACTTTACAAAGCATCCTTTTCTGAAATATAAAGAATAGTCTGCAACAGCTTTTGTAAAAGTCTATATCACCAAGAGAGCACACAATGAAATGTGGATGTAAATTCACATAATGAAAAAACAGATGGTGTAAAACTAACCCCTTAGAATGTCACTGTTAATTAATTATTAAAATAGTACATATTCTCAGATTTATTTAAACAGCTTAAACAATATTTTAAATTTTGGCAAGAACAATAGTGTCTTAGACTTTATGTGAGAATTAGTGGCAGATGGACACTTGAATATAGAGCACAACAAAAAGCATCCCAAAATATACTAATGGAAAAAAGAAACTCAACACTTCCTTCTACACACTCTGGCCCTCCCATCTGCATGGAACAGGCTGAAGAGTGACTCATTTGTGAAGACCTAATGCCACTGCTGACGAGTCCATCGCAGCTTCTGTCTGGCCCAAGCCAGTCGGGTGTGACGTCTAGCAGGTGTGACCAGAGAGCCTCTGACAGGTCGCCTTACTCTAATGCCAGCAGCATGGAGCCTTACTGTCCTTTCACTGATGCAGGCAATGTGTCTGTCAGCAGTTTCAGCAGCCGTATGGGTGGCAGATCTGAAATTATCTCTCAGATGGACCAGTCTGATGTGTCAGTCCTGCTCTGGTGTGGTTATTCGAGGGCTACCAGATCTTGGACGTTCATCTGTTCTGCCTGTCTGCTATAACTTTCTCTGCAGTCGGGACACATTGGAGCAGCTTACTCCTTAGTGTCTGGTGTAAGAAAACCGGTTCAGGGACGCCAAATATGTAATCATAGTGGCTCTCTGAAGGCACCAGTTCTGTAGGGTTTGGGCATTTACTGAGACAATTATTAATTGTAGCAGTAAATCACAAAGTTGATTCTTTTGATGGCTTTAGAATCCAACCATGCGACATAACTCAAACAACGCACACACACAGGTACTAATACACGAGGATACATTTATTAATACATAGAATATGCATGTAAACCTAACAGATCTTATCGAGAGGGTTATCAGAATACAAAAGATATATATTCAATCAGTTACAAAGAGTTACATATATCAAGAGGACACACGTTCAGTATATCATTCATTAAGACCGTTTCATAAATGAACTTGGTTATAACTTCTACATTAGATACTGAAAACAAGTACATAACTCTTAGGAATTCAATTGATATCAACTGGTTGGGATAACAATTGAATTCTCGAGCTGTAATGCATTGAAGTTGAATACTCATCCAATCTCTGGGGATTCAGATCTCATGCGGGCACAAAGAAACAGTTGCAGGCTTGTTGCTGTCCAATCCGCGCTCTCTGGCTCCGTGCCAGGGTGTGCTGTGCGGCTTGCGACGGTGTGCTGCTGATGCTCACTGGCCTGCTAGTTAAGTTTGTGCACAGGAGAAAAGATGACTGTGGGTCCCAGCAAGTCAGGAAGATGACCGGTTCGTTCCTGATGAAGAGCTAGTTCTGAATAGCGATTCAGCTGTCCACAGTTCCGACCTGTTCACGAGGCCTGCTGCTGGTTACTCTCTGGCAACCTCCACTCTAGACTCTTAGAACAAAGGAAAGTTCTGGCACTCGGACACACTGGCCGTTCCGTGGTTGTCCGGGCTGAGTCTCAGGATGGTCAGGAGGCGCGCTGCGAGGATGTCCTGCCCTTGGGAGCCTTCTGCTCCTGGGCCGTCCTGCCCTGGAATTCTCCTTTGAATTCCCTTTAGAACAGTCCACAGAATCCTCTCCAGAATCTTACTGAATCTTGTTGAATCTCACAGGCTCTCTGTGTTGCCTGTTTTTACCTGGAGGAACTTCAGCTCATTGATTGGCTGAAAGTTCCATGGGCATCAGAGTCCCACGTGGGTTACTCGGCCCTACCAGTCCCTGATTGGTTGATCAAGGCGAGATATGAGTCACTTACTCCTGACACTTAGTAATGCAGTCCAGATGTCCAACTGGCACTCCCTAGACAGATAGGCGCCAATGGATGACCATTGATCATGATAGCCAGGCTTAGCTAAGTGCATCCCCCTTTGGGAGCTGTCCTTATCAAAAGAAAACATCTTGCATGAATGGTTTCTCTGTGGCTGCACCACAGAGATGAACAGAGAAATGGGGCCTCATTTGGGAAGGCTCAGAACACTTAATTCTTTCTTATTAATAAGCCTCGCCACTACACTGGCAACACTGGCACATGACATGCCTGCCTGCAGCATGCCAAAGGCCCTCTCCCTTGCTTCTGGTGACATTCAAGGCATTATGGAATGCACAGAAAACTGACTAAGTGTAGCCTTTTTCTTGCAGTGACCTAAGCCTTTTTAAAGATGACCTGATCAGGCATTGTTGCACCTGGACCTCATTGGGTAAAAGTGCACCTAACGAGCTTCCATGTGATTGGCAAGTTGCAATGCCTCACTGCACAAGCTGACAAATTGACAACTTTTTGTGAAAGTCCATAAGCTATAACTATAGTATTCTCATTCAAGAAAATATTGCATTTCTTTTTTCCATCAGTATATCATCAAAAGTGTATTTTTAATCTCTTAAGTTTGGTAGACCATGTTGTCTCTGCATGTCATGATAAACGTGGGCCCTGATGCCTATTAACATTTAAAATTAAACAATATTCTGAAAAGCACTATTCAACAGGGGAAATAAAGAAATAACAATCAACTAATACAATTTGCTTTGATTTTCAGAAGCATTGAGACTAAATTGGAATGCATCAGTATCTACATTAAAGGCCTATTTATAGTATATTTATACTTAGACATACTTTGACATCTAAAAGTTCTCAGTGCTGTTTTTTTTTTTTAGTTTTCAGTACCCAGAACTTTAACGCAAACTCTGTTGATGCTCTGTTGAAGGATCTTATATTTATTGATGCATAATTTTTGTTTTCTTGGTTTATTTTATATGTAAACAGTACAGAAATAAAGTAAACAAATAGATGTACTTAACAAGGATAGGGTAATTCTTGCATTCTTTGGTTTTAGCACTTCTCAGGTTCTTCTTAGTAAGAACAAAGGCAGTCACAGATCAAAGTGAAATACTGTACAGTAAGAGATAATGAGCATGTCAATGCATCTGGATTAAGCACAGGTGAAGAACTGTGACAGGAGCAGTGTTCTGATGAAGCAGACTCTTCAATGCTATATAAAGTACAGCCTTTAAGGGGAAACTAGAGAAATATTCCACATATGCTCAATATTTGAAAGCACATGATTGTCATTTTTCTCTCTCTGCCCAGTTTTCAGCATGTGATAATTGTGCATTATTTGTGTGGTGTGAAAATAGTGTAAAATGAATATGCTTTCCAAAACCATGCAAACCAATGATCCCATTATCTTCCAAGGACTACTAGAGAGGAATGTTTGGATTTCCATATTGTTTTTACTGTGTGCTTTAAACTTAACTAGCTGCTATAAGTGGTGGTTGGGAGTGAATGAGGATCATGAGTGAGCTCTGAAGATCTATTCCTATAAAAACCTCTAGTGAGTCATTGATATATTTTGTTCTTCTTTTCTTGCGTTCAGGAATTTCAGGAAATTCCTTTCCACAATAATAAGAATTAACACATCAATTTAGTGATGAAATTCCAGACCAAATCTAGGTGAAAATGTTTGAGGAGCTGCCTTATGGTACTTCAGATGTTTCAAGCTGCAATGAAAATGAAGGACCAAATAGCATGAGAAGAGGAAAACAAAATTGTAGGATCACACTGAAAATATCTTTATAACATTTTGAAGAGATTTCAGATCTCAGACCCAACCATCAATTCATAAAAATATTCCACTGCAACAATCAAGCAAATGTTGTCAGATAATTTATATAGAAGCTGAGGAAATTCATTCTTCATATTTATTATATGCACAATTCCTATAATCTAATAAATTACATTTTGTCATCTGTCTTTGTAACAGAGTTTAACTGTTGAAAATGACATATGAATTGAAAATGACATATTCAATTCCCATATGGAGGAGCGACAAAGTGTTAACATGGGATCAGACTGCAGGAATATGAAAATAATTGCGTGTTCTAGTGCCAATGGTGAGTTTAAGGAAGTTATCTACAGTAATACAATAAAGAAAATACCTTACAACACTCTTGATAGATTGAGAAAGTCAATTTTGTTTTTGCATATTGTAATAATCTTTTGTATTCAGTCCCTTTAGTCCCTATATATGTTTTTCAGTTGAACTGTTAATTAAATTCAGGATAGAAAAATCAGTAGACCTAATCAAACTGAATCTGAGACTCGATTTATCACAAAACCACAAAAGCATTGATTAACATCAGGTATTACGAAGTCTTATGAATGTCCAACAGGGCTTTTTGTGAAATGCATTGGGAAGTTCTTCTGCAGTTTTTTCTGGTTGTGGCTGATCTCAGTGATCTCCATTTGAGCTGGTTTGCTAGTTTCAAACAGCCGTATGACATGCCAGCTGAAAATCAAGAGCAGCTCTCTAGTGAAACCTGGCCAGAGAAAAAGAAAATACTATCACTTTCAAATATTCCTTCAGCCTACAGGTAGTTTGTTCTGGATGTACAGTATATAAAAAAAAATAAATACCTTAACAAAATGCTTTACATAAAACCATCTCATGCTTACAAAACTGAAAGAAATGAATCACGTGAGTGTAATGTAGTTGTCCTAAAACATTAGTGTTGAGGGACTATCACATAACAACTTGGTCTTCTGCCCCATAGGGAGGTGGATATTTTCACAGACCTAAAGTATTTTAAAACAAAATAAATCCTTCATCATGCACAGATAGATGTTTAAGGCTTAACCTTTTGTTTTACTGTAGGGAATACTATATTTATATATATTTCTTTAATGCAGATGTTCCAAGCAGCAATGAAAATCACAATTACATATTTATAATATAGGCGGTAGTAGTTCAGGTGGGTAGCTGCGTCAGCATGCGTAGGCTGCAAAGGAACAAGTAATAGGTTTATTCCATGCTGAAAAAAAGAAGAAAGAGAACATAACATTTCGGCCTTGGAGCCTTCTTCAGGTGTTACTGGTGACACCTGAAGAAGGCTCCACGGCCGAAACATTGTGTTCTCTTTCTTCTTTTTTTCAGCATGGAATAAACCTATTACTTGTTCCTTTATAATAAAGGTACAGTATGTACAATTCAATTCAAGCATGGTGTTACAAATGGGGGGTTACTGGTGAAAATCGGGAATTCACCAAGCAATTTAGTCAATACGTAAATTATTCATACTGTAACTTGTAAGTGATTTCTCCAGAATATACGGTACAGATGCAGCCATTCAAAGTTCGCGGTACAAACCCGTACCGTACGCAACTACCCACAAGCCACCGCAGCACACCGTGGTGATTGGCTGGCCAAAATGACCGACAGGGGCACTCGTAGTGCATTGGTTGGTAGTGAAAAGATTTAATCATTTAATCACTTTACTGTGCACATTTTAATCCGCTTAGTATTGAATATTTATATGAAATTTTATCACTAAAGGGAAATTTTAGTAGCTGAGCATAAAAAGAAGAGGAGCATAACGCATCTGAAGGTCATAAACGATATTAATTTAGGAACATAAACATTACTGTATGTACGTAAACTGTACTGTGTATGGCTGGTCTTGGTAGTTTAAAGAAAAAATACACACCAGTCTTCCATTTCTCCCTAAACATTTTAAGCATGAAAGTTTTATGAAACGGTACCCAAATATGCGATTGCTGTATAGAATGAATTTTAATTTAAAAAAATTATTTAACACGAAAATTAAGCTGTTTACATCTTCCGCCTGAGAATATAGTCACCCGTTGCTACCCAACGCAAAAACACAGCCACTAACTAGCAAAGAGAGGACATTAGCTAGCCAATATGATAAAGTAATGATTATTTTGTTTATTTCTTTTGCACATTTATTTGAACATTTCCATCGACTGTACAAGCACTTGGAAACTGTCCAATCCCTAGTTCATTAGGCATTTTCTTTTACGCTGCGGGCATTCTCCCGGTCTGGCGCCGGTCTGTGTCTTCTAGGATATAATGCCATCGATTTTTTGTTAAATTTGGGTTTCCAATAACGACGCAGCAAACTCTTGTTTTTATGTCCAGTATAACATACAATCTCCCTTGCTTTTAACCGAGCGTTTCATAATTTCCTAAAATGAAAATGATTTACTTTATTTCCCTCACGGGATCAATAAAGTGTCTATCATCTATCTATCTAAACAATGGGACAGAATTCTGGTGTCTCCCTATACCAGAGATTACGGTAGGGCTTCAGAATGGTGATTGGCTGACACCATCTGACACCCCTCTGATTGGGGAAAAAAGACGTGCTGATCTGCTCTACATGCTAGGAAGTCAACAACATATAGTATGTTGTTTCTATTCCAAAAAAGTTTAAACCTTACAGCGTACACAGATTTCTAAGCTGAATAGGAGGAAGAAAAATCACCCGTGTTTCATGCATAAAAAGTGGTTATTAACTATCGAAACCTGTTTTATTTACATTATTTTTATTTAGATTAAGAGTTCCCCTCACCCCCATTTACATTTAAATCACAAACTCGTATTTAATTAAATGTCTCTTTAAGTAAATCGTTATCTTTGTCTTCTGCATAATAATGTTCACCACTCTGTCCAGCAAATTAATAATAAACTTTATTTTATATAGCGTTTTAAACTAATAAGTAATTAGATTGTTCATAAACCTAATCATTTATTCTACATAAACACAGCGTAATTGCTCTCTGAAAATGCTCTTTTTCTTTTTATTTAGGCTCATATTTCAACTATAGATTGTACACTAATTACTAGCAGTAAATACTAATGTTATGCTCCCTCTTACCACAAAAATATTAAAAATAATGTATTGTAGCTGGGATTAACTTTTTTTCGAACGTGTCTCTACCTACTACGACTCTGACACGGAATGGTTAAAGATGGCGACAACTCAGGCACCCAGAGATGGGGGGTGTCTTTCTGCCTCCATAACTATAATGCCAAATAGGAGTAGTTTTTAATTCAGTTTGAATTATAACTGTACGCACTGTCTTCGTATTTGGCCAGGGCCTTAAAGAGAGGGCGCGCCAAAATTTTTCGGTGCTGTCGTCTGCGCTTTAAAGGTACCCCTGTCGCGGGAGAACTTGACCTTGGAACTTTTGCCCAGCGTAATTATTGTATTTCATTGCACTTTAACAGATTGTCTTTAAATCAATTGTTGTCAGAATATCCCCTCCTCCAAACAAGAACAAAATTGCAACGATTTTAATAACTGGCTGTTTCAGTAACCTAAAGTATATATTTAAAGTAATAATTTAACAATATATGTAAATGTTTTAAGATATGTTTATGTTGTGAATGTCTGGAGGTTGTATCTTATTTTTAGTTTTTGTTTTGTTTCATGTTAAATTTATAAGGGAATCTTGATTAAAATACTTTTATTTTTTCACAATCTGGTAATGGCAGACAGAATTCACATTTGCTGCAGCCAAATAGCCTTGCAGATCAGAAAATCAAGAAACAAAACAATTATCAAGCCCGGCTCCTCAATGGAATCGCTTTAACATGCTAATGCGTTGGTGTAACAATCTGTGTCTACAGTACATTGTGAACAAACTGGTTTCACAGGTATTTTCAACCCCCAACCACTGTTCTTTCATCGGTTGTTATCCTGTAAACCACTTTGAGGAGCCACCTTTAAAGGTGCTATATAAAATAAAGTTTATTATTATTATTATTATTATTATTATTATTATTATTATTATTATTAATATTAATATTGATCATATTTTTCCTCCCAGAACTTGTAAATTGTTGTTGTTATTGTTGTTGTTATCCTGTAAAGCGCTTTGAGAAGCATACTGTCCAGCTTGTCAGGTGCATTCTCTTGTAAAATAATAAGTAGAGCTTTGGGCTTATTAGTGCTCAACTTACAGCAACCCAATGTAAATACATTTTGTCTCCAAATCCACCACCACTTGTATGAATCATAGCCCTGCCAAATGATGCAAATTCCGCTGCAATGGTTGTGTGCAGGAATTTTTCAGTATGGCATCTCCATGTTCAAGTACACACTGCTCTGTGTGCAAATGCAAATGCATTTAAAAAAAGTTTTTTTTTGAAAAAAAAGCCACCTTTAAAGGCGCTATATAAAATAAAGTTTATTATTATTATTAATATTGATGATATTCTTCCTCCCAGAACTTGTAAAATTGTTGTTGTTATTGTTGTTATCCTGTAAAGCGCTTTGAGAAGCATACTGTCCAGCATATTGTATTTCATTGCACTTTGACAGATTGTCTTATAATCACTTGTTGTTAGAATATATCCCCCAAGAGGATATTGCCCCCAAGAGGATATAGAGGATATCCCCCAAGAGGTATCCAGGTGAAATGGACGTACAGTTTGGAGAGATCGCCCGTTTTCGATGTAAATAGTTTACTTTGAAAATACATGTGAAACCGGTTTAATTCGTCACAACCAGCACTTCTGCAGAGAGTGATGAAAACCGCGCTGCGCCAGGCGAATGCACATAATGTTGGGCTTTTGGGCTCAGGTGGATTTGCGCCCTACAGTTCAACCTGCGGTACCGCTGTGTACTATACATACAGTACAAATGTGTTATTTTGAAATTGAAAAAAAATTTCACTATACTGTTACGTCCATAATATTTGCTATTTTAATTTTTCAAAGAAGTGTTTCTGTTAAAAGAAAACTCATAGTAATTGCTGGATTTGAACATCCAACCTCATGTTTACACAGTACTGTAAATTGGTCTCTTAAGCCGTGACGCCACCAAGGCAAGACATGTGACATACACTGAAACAGCAATACAGATATTACAGTAATATGGTCGGAAGGTCAACCATGTAAGACTTTGGAGCTTAAAATGTTTAGGGAGAAATTGAGTATTGGTGTGTATTTTTTCTTTAAAATACCAATAACAGCAACATACAGTTTACATAATATGTTTATGTTCCTAAATTAATATTGCTTATGACCATCGTTGAAAAGATTTAATCATTTAATCTCTTTACTATGCACATTTTAATCCACTTAGTATTGAATATTTATATGGAATTCTACTACTAAAGGGAAATTTTAGTAGCTAAGCATAAAACGCAGAGGAGCATAACGCATCTAAAGGTCATAAACGATATTAATTTAGGAACATAAGCATATTATGTAAACTGTATGTTGCTGTTATTGGTATTTTAAAGAAAAAATACACACCAATATTCCATTTCTCCCTAAACATTTTAAGCATCAAAGTCTTACATGTGGTGTGTTTTTACATGGTCCTTCTGACCATATAACTATATGTGTGTTGCTGTTTCAGTGCATGTCACATGACTTGCCTTGGTGGCATGACTGCTTAAGTGGCTGATTTACAGTATAAGCGTGAGGTCGGGTGTTAAAATCCAGCAATCGCTATGAGTTTTCTTTTAACAAATAAACATTTCTTTGAAAAACTAAAATAGCAAATATTATGGACACTACAGTATATTGACATTTTTTATATTTCTAAATATCACAACATGTTCGTACTGTATGCACACAGCAGTACCGCAGGTTGTACTGTAGGGCGCAAATCCACGTGAGCCCAAAAGCCCTACATTAATGCGCATTCGCCTAGCACTGCTCAGTTTTCATCCCACTCTGCGGGAGTGCTGGCTGTGCCGAATTATCCGGTTTCACAGGTATTTTCAAAGTAGAAGGGGGCGAGTCTTCCGGCAAAAGACACGTCCCCCCACGGACACGATTTCTTAGAAAAACAGATTCACAGCACAAAGCTGTGTCAGTCTTCTGTGTAAAAAAAAAATGGTTTGATTTAATAAGCTGCTGAATAACAGTATAGGAATCTTCCTGCTGTTACTAGTACTGTGTATATAAAATTAAAAAAAACTTGCAGCTTACTCAAAGATTCTAAGATGATCACGAGGAAGTGTATTGCATGTCTAATGATCTAACAAAAACTACAGTATACTTAAGAGTTGTTATACCAGTTTTTATTTTTCGGCACAGACAACTTTGCCTGCTAGAGCGCCACAATCACGGCGCATGGGGAATCAGATGGGGAGGAGGAAATGGCCAACGCGGCGACGCAGGGGGAGCGATGACAGTGTGTTATCTGCCACAGCTGTGGATAGTGGGGGCACATCACGGCCGCCCTTGAGCGACACTATCCCCGCTCTGGAAATCCAAAATGAGCTCTTCATCCTGCCTGCTGCCGTGGGAAGGGTTGGCCACAGCTGGGGCTTATTTCTTCCCTGTATCATCGAGGGCAGATCCTGCCAGGCCCTCGTCGACACCGGTTCAACCATCACCCTGCTGCGGCCTGGTGTCCTGCCGGGCACCGAGGCAGCAGGACCCCCAGGATGGGAAACCACCAGCCTGCACCTGAGGACGGTGACGGGACAGTACGCAGAGGTCCTCGGCGAGCGGGTACTCACCGTGCAGTTTGGGGCTGCGAGGGTGAAACACCCCTTCTACCTTGCCCCAGTCCGCGAGGACTGTATCCTTGGGTTGGACTGGTTGCAGCAGGTGAGTGGTTGCCTTGACTTGGGCCGGCGAGAGTTGGTGGGGCATGGGGAACGAATCAGCTTCGCAGCGGGCGGGGCGGGAGGTGTCCAGGGCGCGTGGGCTGACCAGAGCGGGAAGCGGAGCCTGTCAGAGCCGTGGGTGTCGGTGTGGGCGTGAGGGAGCTGACTCCTGGGCCGCCCAGCAGGGCATTTCACGGGGCGGCGCTGGGGGAAATGCAGGGGCCAAGCGCAACGGTGAGATAAGCTCACCCCTCAACCCAAGTCCGTGAAGGCTCTCTGCACACTGTGGGAGGCCTTGGAGGTGAGGGACGGGGTGCTGCGCCGGGGGTGGCAGGTGCCCTCCAGAGACGAGGTCAGGTGGCAGTTTGTGGTGGTGCGGTCGCTCCGCGGGGAGTTCTCCAAGCAGTGACAGGCCAGCCGGGCGTGGGGCACTTTGGCTCGGTGAAAACCCTGCGGCGACTCCAGGGCCACTTCTATTGGGTTCTCTGTCACCGGGACGTAGAGCAGTTCTTTTTGGAGTCCGAGTTGGCGCCAGGGCCTGGAGGAACGTCTGGAGCGCTATCTCCCAGTGGTCCTCCTCCGGGAGAGTAGGGTAACCCTGGCGGGCAAAGTAGGCCACGTCTGTGGTGACCGGACCCAATGGCACTCCCGCTAGACGGCGGCGT
This sequence comes from Lepisosteus platostomus, assembly GCF_059453375.1. Taxonomy (NCBI): domain Eukaryota; kingdom Metazoa; phylum Chordata; class Actinopteri; order Semionotiformes; family Lepisosteidae; genus Lepisosteus; species Lepisosteus platostomus. The sequence continues at coordinate 49,420,288 of NC_142612.1, read as the reverse complement.
TGGGCCAACCTCGCCCGCAGCAGTCCCGGCGCCTCCCCTCTCCCACCGAAACACCTCCAGAGGGCCGACGCCAACGCCGCGTAGTTGTACCGCTGGTCCCCGGGTACATCCAGCAATGCCTGGAAGGCCTTCCCCTCCAGGCCCGCGATCTCCATCTGAGACCAACTGTTTGCCCAGGCTGCCATCTGGAACTAGGCCTCGAACATTTGCTATGGGACCTCCCCATTAAAACGGCTCAGTCTCACCAGCACAGGGTGCAAGGGTGACAGGCTGGACCCTGCTGGTCTCCTTCCTGCCACACGGCCTGAGGCGACCCGGGAAAGGGCCCCCCTTTCGCTGAGTAGGTTGCCGTTGGGTAGCCCTGATAAGGGCTGTGGCCACTGGTGGTGCTGAGGGGTCGTCCCGGCCCCTGGCGGCTGATGTTCACCCCCAAAAGGTGCTTTAGGGGATCACTCAGCTGCTGGGGGAACCCCTGCTTCTCCTAGTCCAACATCATCGGCCGTTCACTGTCCATTCTCCCGCTTCTGAAACCAATGGAATGAATTCGGGTTCGGTGAGGATGAACACAGAGACTCAGACTTGTGTAGTTAAAAACTGCGTTTTATTTCTTATCCTTCACCACCTGCCAGCAGCACTCCCACGCCCAGATGAGAGAGAGACACAAGACAAGCCCACCAAGAGCACAAGCCCGAGAGAGCGAGAGAGAGAGCAAGAGAGAGAGTGAGGGAGAGAGAAAAAAGAGAGAGTAATACCCAGGGGTGCTGAACCAGGGAACTATTTACATGGAAAACGGGCAATCTCCCCAGACTGTATGCCCGTTTCACTATGGGACAGCTGCATTGGGCAGCACCCTTCCTAAACCCCGACCTGACCATTTCCACTTCTGTCCTGCCCCTCATCGCATACCCCAGCCAGGTGCTTTTCGGCCGCTGGCAGGGGCAAATGCGCTACAATATTATGGACACTCTATTGACTTTTTTATATTTCTAAATATCACAACATGTTTGAATCTGAGGCATTTATTAATAACAATGAATAGTTTCAAACTGCTACTGATATCATCATCATCAATATGTGAAAAATTGAATCCTGTTTTTTTTTGGTCTCAAATCCTGCTTAACTAAAAATTAGACACAAGAAGAATATTATTGGACAATGTTGTGAGGCCAAAGAAATAAATAACGATATTAATTCAAAGATCTAAACGGGGAGAAAGCTATGCTGAAAGTTTATTAAGATACTTAGAAGACAAAGATAACGATTTACGTTGCATTTGTCAGATTGTGAATCAATAAAGACATTTAATTAATCACGCGTTTGCGATTTAAATCAAAATGGGGGTAACGGGGACTCTCTCTCTCTTATTATCAACACTAGTTTAATTGTGGTTCTTTTGGTTTCACGGAGGGCTTCTCAGATACTGTAGTTGGGCATTCAGGTAGATTGCCAGGCAAAATAACAGGTTTCGATAGTTAATAACCACTTTTTATCCACGACACGGGTGATTTTTCTTCCTCCTGGTCAGCTTAGAAATATGTGTACGCTGTAAGGTTTTTACTTCTTAATTTAATGTTTAAAATACACGTTTCGAATAGAAAAAAATCATATTCCGTTGTCTTCCTGGTATGTAGAACAGATCAGCAGGTCTTTTTTCCCCAATCAGTGGGGTGTCAGATGGTGTCAGCCGATCACCATTCTGAAGCTGTGCCATAATCTCTGGTATACGGCGTTATTGGAAACCCAATTTTAACAACAAATCGCTGGCATTATATCCTAGAAGACACAGACCAGCGCCAGTGGAAGCATGCCCGGAGTGTAAAAGAAATTGCCTGACGAACTAGGGATTGGAAAGTTTTTCAGTGCTTGTACAATCGATGGAAATGTTCAAATAAATGTGCTAAAGAAATAAACAAAAAAAGTCATTTATTCCTTTATCATATTGGCAAGCTAATGTCCTCTCTTTGCTAGTTACTTGTGGCTGTGTTTCTGCGTTGCGTAGCAACAAGGGACTATATTCTCAGGCGGAGGAACGTAATCAGCTTAATTTTCATGTTAAATAAATTAATTTAAATAAAATTAAAATTCATTCTATACAGCAATCGCATATTTGGGGACCGTTTTATAAAACTTTGATGCTTAAAATGTTTAGGGAGAAATGGAAGGCTGGTGTGTATTTTTTCTTTAAACTACCAAGACCAGCCATATACAGTACAGTTTACATACAGTAATACAGATACAGCCATTCAAAGTGCACGGCACAAACAGAAGGGAGAATAATAATAAGAAGAATAGGATACAATTATTCAAAACAGATGCAGGAAATGATGAACAGATATAGGAATTTTTTAGTTTAAGTAATTTATTTTACTAAGTATTAAAAATATTCACTGTTTGTACTGTGGAAAGTAGAAATGTTTGTGCTGCTTTTGTTTCCGAGGTAAAGCAACATTTTTTGAGCAGGGTGGGGAGGGTCATGACCTCACTCAAATTGACTACAACAGTACAGGAGAACCAAACTTTTTTACTGAATATGTTTATTTGATTTACACAGAACCCCCTTTTTAAAACCTTATTTTCTAAATAAAGCATGGCAGGGTTTCCAGAGGTATTCACAGTTCAGGAGTCCCAGTGGGCAAAAGATGTAGAATATAAGTCTATTAAACGCATACCTTAGACGTATAAAAGTGGTCCATAATTCATCTAGAATGAAAGTCTAATATACGTATATCGTTATACGTCAATTATACATCAATGATTATATGTTCATTATACATAAATGGTTGGAGTTCTATTATACGGATAAATTGAGATGACTATTATACATATATGGTTGGAGTTCTATTATACGGATAACTTTAGAGGACTATTATACATACAGATGCAGCCATTCAAAGTGCGCGACACAGACACGTACCGCAGGTAATTGGCTACGTCCTCGCGCATCGTGATTGGTTGACCGACAGGGGCACTCGTTGGTCGGTCATAGAAAGATTTAAATGTCTTTACTGTGCCCGTTTTAGTATTGAATATTTATATGGAATTTTACCACTGAAGGGAAATTTTTGTAGCTGAGCATAAAAAGAATATGAGCATAACGCGTGTGGCCATAAACTATATTAATTTTGGAATATAAACATACAGTATTACACTATGTAAACTGTATATGGCTGGTCTTGGTACTTTAAAGAAAAAATACACACCAGTATTCCATTTCTCCCTGAACATTTTAAGCATCAAAGTCTTTAACTAACATGTGAAATAAAAACATGTGTATAAAAAGTGGTCGTTTTAAGCTTTTCTGCGAATACGCTCGATACCGGAGTAAACAAGCATACTTTTAGAATTTGATTAATAGGGAATATAATATGGAATCGCGTATTTAAAGAAATTAATAATGATATAATTATATTAATGTACTGCAACACAAGAATAGTATATGCTGTACAATGTCTATTGATACTGTATGTCTAGGGCTGTTTCACCACTCATCATGCGAGTGATCAAGTGGCGTGATGGTCTAAGTGCCTGACAAGCGAGAAATCGGCTGTTCAAATCCACCTAGCACCATGACTTTTCTTTTAAGAAACATTTCTTTGAAAAAATAAAATAGCAATATTATGGACAATTAATTGACTTTTTATATTTCTAAATATCATAACATGTTTGAATCTAAGTCATTTTTTAATGTCAACGAATAGTCACCATCTTTTTCTTTCTGACAACGGTTCCTGCTTCTGCTTCTGCTTCCTGCTTCTATCGTGTGGGGATCCCTTTAGATCTCCCTTCAGACTTAAAAGGTTATTAATAATATATTCGGTGTCGCATCTTCCCAGTTTAGCTGGTCTTTTGCTGCCCACGCATGCTTACACAGCTCCCTGGGTAAACAATCACAAAGCTTTAGAGAACTTATTATTATCAACAAATTGTAAATACGATGTTTACATTGGCATTATTAATTTTTCACTTGAGTGTATGGAGGATTGTCACCTGTCACTGAGAGCTGACCCCCCCTCTTAGGCTGCGCAAATGATTTTTTAAATTTTTATAAAGAAAAGGAGGCTGTACAGTATGCGTTACAATATAAACATTTACTGTCAAACTTTAAATCAACAATTGATTTAAAGACGATCTGTCAAAGTGCAATGAAATACAATATTGTTGTTGTTGTTATTGTTGTTTTTATCCTGTAAAGTGCTTTGAGAAGCCATCTTTAAAGGCGCTATATATTCTTATGGAATGTGTTTTCTTTCTTCTTTTTTTCAGCATGGAATAAATCTATTACTTGATTTTTATGGAAGCCCAGTTCAGTGGCACCATGCAACGTAAATCGCTACCTTTGTCTTCTGCGTAATAATGTTCACCTCTCTGTCCAGCAAATTAACAATAGTAATAATAATGAACTTTATTGTATATAGCACCTTTAAAGGTAGCTTCTCAAAGCACTTTATGGGATAAAAACAACAGTTTTTCGGCACAGCCAGCCAGCTGTCGAGTAGTATTAAATGCAACTTTTTGTATAGATGACTTTGCTAAAATGTATTTAAAAATAAAAACGATTACAATTGGCACGCCTGTAGCGTTTTCACAAAACCTCCTAGAGTAACGAAATTTCTTGCGTTGTACAGCTTTTCAGCTAAATAAGTATCTATCAATCTATCAATGTTAGATTTTAAAAAAACACATTGCCTGACATTAGAAAGCATCTTGCATTACATTGCTTGAAAAATAATTTTATTTTCGACAGACTGGATAAGTAATTCAGGTGTTAACTTCCTGAAAAACAAGCCAAGCTATGAGTCATCTTTACAAGACATGTTAAGAGAAGAAATCATGTTTTTGGATGTTGATGTAATGTGATTGGAAGACAGCAAGTGAGGTAAAAAATATGTATTTTTCACATTATCTTGGTGAGCCTTGTTTTGTCAAAGAACCAGTGATCATCTCGCTTTCAAAGGAAAGCACAGACTTTCAAAGATATTAGCAAGGGTTAATTGCACTATGAACTGCATAAAGAAATGTAAAATAGTCTTCTTTAGGTGTTAGGGCAGGAGTGGATCGAAGCAGGAATACACAGCAAATAACAGGAAAACAAAGAGCAGGGCAGGTGAGACGAGTATCCAAACAGTGAGTGATCAGAAAAAGGAAACAATTGTTACACCCGGCTTTTGCTAATGCATCAGACACATTTCCTGGTATAGATGGGAAAGCGAGAGACGACCGCTATTCCGCCCTCGTGTTTCGAAATCTTGTGACTTTTGAAATTTACTGGTGGTGGACTACATCGGTAAATTTCGATGGGTCCAGAGGCAAAAGTGCCTTGCCTTGCAATCTCTGGGAAACCATTAGTAGCATGATGAATCGGAGATTCTCAACTCTTACTTTGTGGGACTTTGTGATCGGATCAACGAAATGCTTAAAAGGAGTTTAACATGCCTCTAGTTTAACAGTCTGTCCAGAAACAAAACATAACTGTTAAACAAGAGGAATGTAAAAAAAAATTGTACAAAAGTAAAAAACAATTACATTTTGACAATGAAAAACTGTGTGTGTGTCGCTCTCTCTCTGCTGGCGCGCGGGTGCGGTGGGGTGCTGTACCAGCTGTACAGAAAATTAAAGTGCCCCTTTCCATTCAACGGGTGTCTGAGTCGCTGTGTCCTATCTTCTGACAGTCGCTGTTGTGAATGTCTGTAGAGTGAATCATATTTTTAATACTATATTTTTATATTATATTCCCTATTAATCAAACTTTAAAAGTACGCTTTTAAATGCACAGTGACATGGTCAGAAGGAGCAAGGGGCACGTAAAATGTTTTTGAAATAACCACATGTAACACATGTCAGAAATGTTTAGGGAGAAATGAATACAGGTGTGTATTTTTTCTTTAAAATACAGTACCAAGACCAGCCATACCTGCCTCTATATAGCGCCTTTAAAGGTGGCTTCTCAAAGCGCTTTATGGGATAAAAACAACAATAACAACAACAATATTGTATTTCATTGCACTTTGACAGATCGTCTTTAAATCAGTTGTTGATTTAAAGTTTGACAGTAAATGTTTATATTGTAACGCATACTGTACAGCCTCCATTTCTTTATAAAAATTGTAAAAATCATTTGCGCAGCCTAAGAGGGGGGGGGGGGGTCTGCTCTCAGCTACAGCTGACAATCCTCCATACACTCAAGTGAAAAATTAATAATGCCAATGTAAATGTCGTTTTTACAATTTGTTGATAAGAAAAATGTTAAGTTCTCTAAAGCTTTCTGACAAGGAAGTCGTGGTCAAACAGTTTTTATACCACTTTTTATACACATGTTATTTCACATGTTAGTTAAAGACTTCGATGCTTAAAATGTTTAGGGAGAAATGGAATACTGGAGTGTATTTTTTCTTTAAAGTACAGAGACCAGCCATATACAGTTTACATACTGTAATACTGTATGTTTATGTTCCAAAATTTATATCGTTTATGGCCTTCACACGCGTTATGCTCCTATTCTTTTTATGCTCAGCTACTAAGATTTTCCTTCAGTGGTAAAATTCCATATAAATATTCAATACTTAAACGGGCACAGTAAAGACATTAAATATACATATACTTATTGTATACAGTAGAGTTTGCATACATTAATATGTTTATGTTCCTAAATCAATATCTTTTACGAGCATGTGAAAGGCATGGTGAATCGGAGATTCCCAAAAATTACTATACTTTGCATGATTGGAAACAAATGCGTGATTGGATCAACGAAATGCTGTGGTGTTACTTTTACAAAGACGGTCAATGAAAAAATAAAATATTTTAGTTTACAAAGACAGCTAAAAAGAATGTGGACCAGGGCAATACTTTGAGTTTACAGCTTGTCCAAGGTCATTCATTATTAATACTATTAGTAATATCTTCGATAAAGACTTATGGGTCTATGAGAAAACATGAGAGGTTGAGCTTTATTAGCTCCACTTTGCGAAAATTCCGGATACTATTATTTTACTTGCGGTACCATGCGGTGTTATGCCCAAGACTAAGTCAGGAAATCAGTTTCTACTTACTATTATGTTCGCTGCTACACGATTTCCTGAGGCCATTCCACTCCACAAAATTACAGCTCCTGTCGTTGTCAAAACGCTGGTAAAAATTTTTCTACGTTTGGTCTGCCTAAGGTTGTACAAACTGACCAAGGCACAAATTTTCTTTTGAAGGTTTTTACCCAAGTGTTAAAGTCTCTAGCAATAGAGCACAGGGTATCTTGAACTTGAACTTGAACTTTATTGCCATATGTAACCGGTACTGGTACAATGGAATTCTTACTTACAGAAAGTCTCTCGATTATAAAACAAGTGTAAAAAACAAAACAAAGTGCAAACAGTGCATCAAGACAATGTACAAACAAACAATAGACAATGTGCAAGTAAACATGCAGACAGTTTGACTGTAAACAATACAGACGTGTAAACAATGACTGGAGACGTACAATTAATAAATTACAATGAGGTAGATGGTGATGGTGTAGGTGTGGTCCGAGGGGGATGGCTAAATGTGTTCGCCAGTCTCACTGCTTGTGGATAGAAGCTATTGAAGAATCTAGTGGTAAGTGTCCGTATGCTCTTATATCTCTTGCCTGAGGGCAGTGGGGTGAAGAGCTCATGCCCGGGGTGGTGACTGTCCTCTGTGATGGCCAGAATTCTACCACGGCAGCGGTCCTCATAGAGCTGTTTAATCTCGGTGAGACCGCAGCCGATGATCTTCTGGGCCATATTGACCATTCTCTGCAGTGCCTTTCTTTCTCGCGAAGAGGTGTTGCCATACCACACGGTGATCCCGTTGGTGAGGACGCTCTCGATAGTGCAGCGGTAGAAGTTCACCAACACATGTGTTGGCATCCCCCATCGCTTGAGGCACCTCAAGAAATAAAGGCGCTGCTGAGCCTTCTTCATGATAGAGTCAGTGTTCACAGTCCAGGTTAGATCTTTAGAGATGTGAATTCCCAAAAACCTAAAGCTGGTGACTGTTTCCACTTCCGTTCCATCAATACTGAGTGGGCTGTGAGTGTCTTACAGTCTAGTGCTTATCATCCTGAAAGTCAGGGCACACTTGAACGTTTTCACCAAAACGCTGAAATCGATGCTATGAAAGTACTGCTTAGACACAGGTAGAGATTGGGATGAAGGTGTTCCGCTTGTTTTATTTGCTGTCCGTGGAACCATACAAGAGTCTCTAGGTTTCAGCGCTGCTGAACTTGTCTTTGGTCACACTGTTAGGGGACCTTTAAAAGTCACTCTTTTCATCCTTGTGATAAAGTTTTGGTCTAATTGCCTATTCCTGGGTCTGGCCTCTCTACACGTTTTTCTGATCAATATATTGTCGTAGAAAAACTGTCTGCCACATTAACATGTTGAAATCCTATCATTCCAGAGACAACCCACAGGTAAACTCTACAGATGACATTGCTGGGCCCACTGTCTCTTTTGTTGTTTCAGCTTGTAGGATTACAGACTCTGCTAGTGTTAATGGTGATTAAGAGTATCGTTTGGTGCTGCGCAACACTCCTCGGCAGTGCACTAGGTTGCCAAATTCAGAAATATTACAGAATCTGCCATCATATCTTACTTATTTGTCCGAACAACAAAGAGAGGACTTTGTAAACCTAATTCAAGACTTTTCATCTCTTTTTGGTGACATTCCTACCCGTACTACAGTCCTTAAGCATTACATAGATGTTTATGGTGCTATTCCTATCAAACAACATGCATACTGTGTTAATACCAACAAAAGATCCCTTATGAAAAAAGAAGTCAATTATCTTGTAGAAAACGTCTTAGACAAATGGAGCTATAGTCCATGGAGTTTCCCTTGTCTGCTAATGCCCAAACCCGATGGAACCTTTCAGTTTTGTACAGATTACCGGAAGGTAAATGCAGTTACAGTACCAGACTCATTTCCATTACCATGCATGGAAGACTGTACAGATAATCTAGGTTCTGCGTGTTTTGTTGGCAAGTTGGATGTATTGAGTTGGAAGTCCTGTAGAGGCTAAACTTTCAGCCATTGCCAAGTTTTCTATTCCTACCACCAGGCGTGAGTTGCATAGATTTTTAGGAATGATGGGTTATTTGCGCAGTTTTTGTAAAAACTTTAGCTGTTGTTCACCCCCTCACTAATTTGCTGAGTCCATCTAAATCCTTTACAGGGTCCGATAAATGCCAAAATGCCTTTGAGAGCATTAAAGCTCTTCTTTGTAGTGCTCCTATTCTTGCTACGCCAGACTTTACTCTGCCGTTTAAGTTAGAGGTAGATGCGAGGGCTGTGGGAGGATGAGAACGGCATTGACCACCCCCAGTTTGTTAGTTTTCCCATAAATTTAATAAACACCAAGTAAATTATTCAACAATTGAAAAGGAAGCTTTGGCCTTATTACTAGCGTTGCAATACTTCGAAGTTTATGTTGGGTCCAGACGTTTGCCTGTGGTGGTATATACAGACCATAATTCCTTTCTTGTATGTACAATCAGAATCAGCGCCTTTAATCAGCATTCTTGTATATTCTGTTACTTGTCTCTTTTGTATTCGTAGTTCACTTGTGTATTTGTGTGAACTTTTGTGTATAGAGTTAGTTCAGGTTGTTGGGTACATTTTGCATACACGTAGTTGATTCTTGTATTAGTCACACTAGTTTAGTATGGGTGAGTGCCGTTTGTTTTGTATGGTTTTGGGTAGTCAGTGGAGGTTAGCTAGGGTATTGAAGACGCCGAAGACCATGTTTTTCGGGCTTTCTTTTGTAGTCAGGTTAGCTTTCCCTCATTTTCTTAGTCAGCTCCATTTTGTTTGTTATTTTCTTTTCTTTGGCACCACTCTAGTTCCCTTAACCTGTGTATTATTGTGTCCAATTACAAACCAGTCATTTATTCTACTTAAAATCATTACTATACTGTGAGGGTTGTCCCGGTTGACTTAATGCGGTAATGACTGCTGTAGTGTGCTCTCATGAAGCACCAGTTCTGTAGGGGTTTGGGCACTTACTGGGACAATTATTAATTGTTGATTAATTAATTATTAATTGTAGCAATAAATCACAAAATGATTCTTTTAATGGCTTTAGAATCCAACCATGCGGTATAACTCAAACAACGCACACACACAGGTACTAATACACGAGGATACATTTATTAATACATAGAATATGCATGTAAACCTAACAGATCTTATCGAGAGGGTTATCAGAATACAAAAGGTATATATTCAATCAGTCACGAAGAGTTACACATATCAAGAGGACATATGTTCGGTATATCATTCATTTAGACCATTTCGTAATTGAACTTGGTTACAACTTCTACATTAGATACTGAAAACAAGTACATAACTCTTAGGAATTAAATTGATATCAACTGGTTGGGATAACAATTGAATTCTCGAGCTGTAATGCAGTAAGTTGAATACTCATCCAATCTCTGGGGATTCAGATCTCCTGTGGGCACAAAGAAACAGCTGCAGGCTTGTTGCTGTCCAATCCGTGCTCTCTAGCTCCGTGCCAGGCTGTGCTGTGCGGCTTGCGACAGTGCGCTGCTGATGCTCTCTGAAGACCGGCTAGTTAGTGTTGGCTGAAACTAGCAAAGTTGTGCTCAGGAGAAAAGTTACTGTGGGTCCCAGCAGGTCAGGAATAAGACTGGTTCATTCTGATGAAGCGCTAGTTCAGCTGTGATTCAGCTGTCCACAGTTCTGACCTGTTCATGAGGCTTGCTACTGATGCTAACCTCGGGTGGATCCTTTGGTTACTCGTGGCAGCCTCCGCTCTTGACTCTTAGAACAAAGGAAAGCTCTGGCACTCGGACACACTGGCCGTTCCGTGGTTGTCCGGGCTGAGTCTTAGGATGGTCAGGCTGCGCGCTGCGAGAATGTCCTGCCCTTGGGAGCCTTTCTGCTCCTGGGCCGTCCTGCACTGGAATTGTCTCGCACCCCTGGAATTCTCCTTAGAGATTCTCCTTTAGAATTCTCCTTGGAATTGTCTTGCACCCCTGGAATTCCTCCTTAGAGATTCTCCTTTTGGAATTCTCCTGTGTTGCCTGTTTTTACCTGGAGGAACTTCAGCTCATTCATTGGCTGAAAGTTTCATGGGCATCAGAGATCCACGTGGGTTACTCGGCCCTACCAGTCCCTGATTGGTTGATCAAGGTGAGATATGAGTCACTTACTCCTGACACTTAGGAATGCAGTCCAGATGTCCATCTGGCACTCCCTAGACAGATAGGCGCCAATGGATGACCATTGATCATGATAGCCAGGCTTAGCTACAGATGCAGCCATTCAAAATGGGCGAGGTATTTCGCGGCATACCCTGGTGGGCGTGTCGCGGTATCACGCGGTATCACGCAGTGTCACGTGGTGTCACATGGTTAATCGCACGTCATTTGATGCTCTGCCGGAAACTATCCGGCGTCACCTTGTAAAACCGCCAGGGGGAGCTTAACCTCTCATGTACAGCATTTGAGCCTTTAATTTTGAACTGTGTATTACAGCATATTAATCATCAGTCATTAAAATGTTGGTATATTTTATGAAAGCAAGATTGCTCAGTTGGACAAAAGTACACAACCTACCTTTATCAGAAATATTTATGCATCAAAGCCTTTACTGAAGATATAACTAATAGTATTAATAATGGATGACTTTGGATAAGCTGTATACTCAAAGTATAATTTCTTTAGCACATTTATACAAGCACTTGGAATCTGTCCAAGCCATACTTTGTCAGGCATTTTGTTTTACTTCAACGGGCATAAAAACTCCCTTGCTTTTAACAGGGCGTTTCATAATTTCTAACTACGAAATAATTTAAAATGCGACACTTATCATTCAACTAGAGCTCAAAATATCACAAGGATCCTCAAGAGCACAGCAAAGAGTGTATTAAAAGACACTTGTGTTTATCAACACTTTCTTTTCCGTATACCAGATTTTATGGAACCACTTCAGAAGGGTGTCAGCCAGTCAGATTCCAGGAATCGTTACTTTAAAGGAAAAATACACACCGGTATTCCATTTCTCCCTAACGATTTTAAGCATCGAAGTATTTAACTAGCATGTGAAATAGCGTGTGAAAAAGTGGTAGTTTTAAGCTTTTCTGCCAATATAATATGGAATCGCGTATCTAAAGAATTTAATAATGGTATGATTATATTCGTGTACTGCGACAGGACTGTGTAGGGCTGTTTCGCCTCCCTGTTCATGCGAGTTGTCTTGTAGCCTACTGGTCTACGTGCCTGACTAATAACTGGCAGGTTGTGTGTTCGAATCCAGCTGGTGCTGGACTTTTCTTTTAACAAACATTTCTTCGAAAAAATAGAATAGCGATATTATGGACAATCAATCGACTTTTATATTTCAAAATATCACAACATGATCGATTTTAAGTCATTTTTGATAACAATGAATAGTCACCTTCTTCCCTTCTGACAGCGGTTCCTGCTTCTATTGTGTGTGTGTGTGCAATAGAGTAAATTTTTATAGAGAAATGGAGGCTGAACAGTATGCGTTACAATATAAACATTTATATTGATTTAAATCGTGTTCTGATTTAAATCGCAAACGCGTGTTTAATTATTTGTTTTTTAATCATAATCAGGCTAATGCATTTCTACATTTCTGTATGAACCAGCTTAGAGGTTCATACAGAAAGACAGCTTGTGTTTAAATTGAGTGTAAGGTAATTTATGCTTCTAAAGTCATGGTCAGCATTTATTATTGTACTGTGCTGTAAACTTTTTCTGTGCCTAGTCACATTATTTTATAGCGTTTTTATTGCGTTATTAAATCCGGTGGCGCTGTGTGTTAGTTTCCTGACTCCCATGTCACATGGTCTGTGATTGAATCCCATGGAACTATGACTTTATTTTTTAACAAACATTTCTTTGAAAAAATGAAACGTTTCCCTTGGTCAGAGATTAAATAAAACCTCACTCGCACCAAACAAATTTATATTTCTAAATATCACAACATGATTGAATTTAAGTCTTTTTAATAACAATGAATAGTCACCTATGCGTTACAAAATATACATTTATATTGATTTGAATCGCGTTTTGATTTAAATCGTAAACGCGTGTTTAAATATATGTGTTTAAAGGCGATATACTGTATAAAAGCGCTGATTCCTATGGAGTGTGTTCCGCCGGGGATTCAAAAAATTTATTTTAAATAAGCTGATAAAGCTTAGACTAACTGTATTCTAGCCTGTATTACAACAGAACATTGGACAATGCAACGTAAATTGCAAAAATGCACTTGGAATCTGTCCAAGCCCTCCTACAAAAATTATTTAAACTGCGACACTGAATATTCATCTCTAAATAAACTTTATTTTATATAGCGTTTTAAGCGAATAGGTAATTAGATTGCTCATAAACCTAATTGCTTTTTCTACATAAACACAGCGTGATTGCTCTCTGAAAATGCTTTTCCTTTATATTTAGGCTCAGATTTCAACTATAGATCATATTATTATAAACTTTCTTGGAAAAATGTATTTTATGTAAACCATGTTTGCTATTAATTCATTTAGGGCTAAAATACGTTCATTGTCTTCCAATCGAGTCGAGTTGACATTGGAAGCCTGCCACACCCGGACTGTTAAACCAACGCATTAGCACGTCAAAGCCCATTGAGGGTATTGAGCCAGTATTGGCTTTAGTATTCCCCCCCTCTCCCCTCAATTCAATTCAATTCAAGGTGTTTTATTTGCATGACAGATGGGTACAAGCAGTGTTGGGTATGTATATTGTAACGCTTACGGCCGACAGGCACTGTGTAAGAGCCGGCGTACCAGAGCAGCGCACCGAGGGAGCGTCTGCATTTATAACTTAGTTTTTAAAATTAGTCAAGCAATATGAAGCATCTCCTTTTACTTTTAAGTCCCTTAAATACACTGAGCACAGCTTTCTCACCACTTAAGATTGCTTTTGATACCATCCTTACACAAAGCAGAAGGGAAGCAGAAGGGAAATCTTAGTGCCTGAGCATAAAAAGAATAGGAGCATACTGCAACGCGTGTGAAGTCCATAAACGATATTAATTTTGCAACTTAAACATACAGTATATGGCTGGTCTCGGTACTTTAAAGAAAACATACACACCAGTATTCCATTTCTCCCTAAACATTTTAAGCATCGAAGTCTTTAACTAACGTGATACCAGAGTCAACAAGCATACTTTTAGAATTTGATTAAAAGGGAATATAATATGGAATCGCCTATCTCAAGAAATTAATAACGATATAATTATGTTCATGTTGCAAAAGAACTGCAACGGACATAAAAACTCCCTTGCTTTTAACAGAGCGTTCCATAATTTCTAACTACGAAAATGCCAGGTGAAAGGATTTGTAAACATATTTTGTTAAAGCAAGTCAGTTTTTTCCACAACACATAAAATACATTTTTCCAAAAAGTCTAGCCTTTGTCACTAATGAAACCACTAAATAAAGACATAAATATAGAAATATTAAGATTTGTTTTATTTAATGTTGGTAGCAGGATGAACTGTCAGGTTGAGCTGAGTGTATATTTTGTTGCAGAGTTGCTGCAAGATGTTAACAGTGAAAAAGGTATTTAGAAATGAGTTATTCCAAGATGAAAATTTTCAGAATAATTGCAAATCTAGCAGGATAGAGAAAGCACAGAAAACTGGCAGTTAGATTGATCAGATTAGTATGAAAAGTCATTTAGCAAAGGGAATGGGAAGAGTGACAAACTAGTATACTTTAGATCTTTTTTTCTGAACCAGGGAAAATCTGATCATGTTTCCCTATAACAATAATAAAAAACTTTATTTGATATATCACTGTAGTGTTTCATAGCCGTTCAGGGACGCCAAATATGTAAGAAAAGTGGCTCTCTGAAGGCACCAGTTCTGTAGGGTTTGGGCATTTACTGAGACAATTATTAATTGTAGCAGTAAATCACAAAGTTGATTCTTTTGATGGCTTTAGAATCCAACCATGCGACATAACTCAAACAACTCACACACACGGGTACTAATACACGAGGTTACATTTATTAATACATAGAATATGCATGTAAACCTAACAGATCTTATTGAGAGGGTTATCAGAATACAAAAGATATATATTCAATCAGTTACAAAGAGTTACATATATCAAGAGGACATACGTTCAGTATATCATTCATTAAGACCGTTTCGTAAAGTGAACTTGGTTACAACTTCTACATTAGATACTCAAAACAAGTACATAACTCTTAGGAATTAAATTGATATCAACTGGTTGGGATAACAATTGAATTCTCGAGCTGTAATGCAGTAAGTTGAATACTCATCCAATCTCTGGGGATTCAGATCTCCTGCGGGCACAAAGAAACAGTTGCAGGTTGTTGCTGTCCAATCCGCGCTCTCTGGCTCGGTGCCAGGCTGTGCTGTGCGGCTTGCGACGGTGCGCTGCTGATGCTCACTGTTGGCTTTAACTACCAAAGTTTGTGCACAGGAGAAAAGATGACTGTGGGTCCCAGCAAGTCAGGAAGAGGACCGGTTCGTTCCTGATGAAGAGCTAGTTCTGAATAGTGATTCAGCTGTCCACAGTTCTGACCTGTTCACGAGGCCTGCTGCTGGTTACTCTCTGGCAACCTCCACTCTAGACTCTTAGAACAAAGGAAAGTTCTGGCACTCGGACACACTGGCCGTTCCGTGGTTGTCCGGGCTGAGTCTCAGGATGGTCAGGAGGCGCGCTGCGAGAATGTCCTGCCGTTGGGAGCCTTCTGCTCCTGGGCCGTCCTGCCCTGGAATTCTCCTTTGAATTCCCTTTAGAACAGTCCACTGAATTCTCCTGAATCCCTTCTGAATCTTATTGAATCTCTCAGGCTCTCTGTGTTGCCTGTTTTTACCTGGAGGAACTTCAGCTCATTGATTGGCTGAAAGTTCCATGGGCATCAGAGTCCCACGTGGGTTACTCGGCCCTACCAGTCACTGATTGGTTGAGCAAGGTGAGATATGAGTCACTTACTCCTGACACTTAGTAATGCAGTCCAGATGTCCAACTGGCACTCCCTAGACAGATAGGCGCCAATGGATGACCATTGATCATGATAGCCAGGCTTAGCTAAGTGCATCCCCATTTGGGAGCTGTCTTTTATCAAAGGAACCCTAAATCAGCCTGCATGGTTTCTCTGTGGCTGCACCACAGAGATGAACAGAGAAATGAGGCCTAATTTGGGAAGCTCAGAAACACTTAATTCTTTCTTATTAATAAGCCTCGCCGCTACATCACCATTAAAGGTGGCATCTCAAAGCAATACAGTAGATGTAAAAACAGATAAAAGGACCACAGATTACAAAGTAAATGCATATAAGAAAGACAAGCAGTTAGAGGTGCTACCAAAATTAGAAAATGAAGCAGATACAGACACTGAGTCTTCTGAAAAGAAAGGTTCTGAGGTTAGATTTAAACTGGCCCTGGTGTGTGTGTGTTTGTGTCTGTCTGTCCTGTGATGGACTGGCGCTATGTCCAGGGTGTATTCTGCCTTGTGTCCGTCGCTTACTGGGATAGGCTCCAAATCCTCTGTACTGGATAAAGAGATTAGAAATGGATGGAAGTAAAGGCACTGTGTGGATGGAACTATACACAGTGTTAGAAACCCACTATGAAATGGCAGCATCTCACTGAGAATAAAATATTTTATAGTGCTGTCTTAAGGAAACAGCCTTTCCACCTCTCTTGCACATCAGTATCCATACCTAGTTATTTGAACAAATTGCCTCTAATTATAAACATCTTAATATGCTGGCTCTGTGGATCCTCATCAGCTATGTTTGCCCATTCCTTCAATTCATGTGCATCCAACACACAGTTCAACGCTAGCAACTACACAAAATCTAAAATACAATCCTCATTTCAGTATCTATGTAAACATACAGTCTGTTAACTTCATCATCTTCATCAAAAGTATGCCTAACCCCATTAGGAAGTGTTCTTGTTATCAGTGTATTCCTCAGCTATCCCAAAATTATCTTCTTCTTACCAACATCTCTAGTCTTTTATCCTGCAATAACTCAGCTAACACTTAAATCTCCAAAAGCTGCTTGTGTTAATTTCTTTAAATCACAAATATCATGTGTAAATACTGGCATTGTAATACTCTGCATTGTGGAATAATAGTTTATTTTAAAGGGAACTAGAGAAACTAAGAACTAGAGAAATCAAGAAAGGCTTTTTTTTCCTAGAATTAATAAATGCACATCCTGTTCACTGGGGAAATCCACACTGAGCAATCTTCAATATGTTCAGAATATGACAGCGAGAATCCTATCAGGGATGCATTACACCTGTTTTCAAGTCCTTGCACTGGTTACCTATCAGGTTTCGAGTCAACTTCAAAATCCTCATCCTCATTCAGTACCTTGAACTTGAACTTGAACTTGAACTTTATTGCCATATGTAACCGGTACTGGTACAATGGAATTCTTACTTACAGAAAGTCTCTCGATTGTAAAACAAGTGTAAAAAACAAAACAAGGTGCAAACAGTGCATCAAGACAATGTACAAACAAACAATAGACAATGTGCAAGTAAACATGCAGACAGTTTGAATGTAAACAATACAGACGTGTAAACAATGACTGGAGACGTACAATAAATAAATTACAATGAGGTAGATGGTGATGGTGTAGGTGTGGTCCGAGGGGGATGGCTAAATGTGTTGGCCAGTCTCACTGCTTGTGGATAGAAGCTATTGAAGAATCTAGTGGTAAGTGTCCGTATGCTCTTATATCTCTTGCCTAAGGGCAGTGGGGTGAAGAGCTCATGCCCTGGGTGGTGACTGTCCTCTGTGATGGCCAGAATTCTACCACGGCTGCGGTCCTCATAGAGCTGTTTAATCTCGGTGAGACCGCAGTCGATGATCTTCTGGGCCATATTGACCATTCTCTGCAGTGCCTTTCTTTCTCGCGAAGAGGTGTTGCCATACCACACGGTGATCCCGTTGGTGAGGACCCTCTCGATAGTGCAGCGGTAGAAGTTCACCAACACATGTATTGGCATCCCCCATCGCTTGAGGCACCTCAAGAAATAAAGGCGCTGCTGAGCCTTCTTCATGATAGAGTCAGTGTTCACAGTCCAGGTTAGATCTTTAGAGATGTGAATTCCCAAAAACCTAAAGCTGGTGACTGTTTCCACTTCCGTTCCATCAATACTGAGTGGGCTGTGAGTGTGTGGCCTGTGTCTCCGAAAGTCCACTATTAGCCCTATTCCTACAGTATATGGCTTATTATCTGTCTATTCCCCACCTTTGTCTGTCTGACTCTGGTCTTCTAGCTGTCCTCAAGAACATCTACATTCTGTGGGTGACAGGGTCTTCTCTAGCTGCACCCCAGAGCTCTCAATTTGTATTCCCAGTGATATCAGTCACGTACCCTGAGTGCATTTAAATCTAACCTCAGAACCTTTCTTTTTTCAGAAGACTTAGTATCTGTATCTGCTTCATTTTCTAATTTTGGTAGCACCTCTAACTGCTTGTCTTTCTTATATGTATTTACTTTGTAATCTGTGGTCCTTTTATCTGTTTTTATATCTACTGTATTGCTTTGAGATGCCACTTTTAAAGGTGATATATAAAATAAAGTTTTTTGTTTGTTATAGAGAAACATGATCAGTTTTCCCTGGTTCAGATAAAAAGATCTAAAGCATACTAGTTTGTCACTCTTCTCATTCCCTTTGCTAAATAACTTTTCATACTAATCTGATCAATCTAACTGCCAGTTTTCTGTGCTTTCTCTATCCTGCTAGATTTGCAATTATTCTGAAAATTTTCTTCTTGAAATAACTCATTTCTAAATACCTTTTTTCACTCTTAACATCTTGCAGCAACTCTGCAACAAAATATACACTTAGCACAGTTCATCCTGCTACCAACATTGAATAAAAAAATCTTATGATTTCTATATTTATGTCTTTGTTTAGTGGTTTCATTAGTGACAAAGGCTAAACTTTCTTGAAAAAATGTCTTTTATGTGTTGCGGAAAAAACTGACTTGCTTTAACAAAATATGTTTACAAATCCTTTCACCTGGCAGTTTACCTGAATGCCCAACTATCTGAGAAGCCCTCCATGAAACCACAGTTGCTATTAATTCATTTAGGGCTCACTGACAGAATTGCTGTTTTGTATGCATGCTAATTTCTGATTCCTCACTCTGTTTCATGTTTATAGATAAGACTATTGATCGCGAAGGGAAATTGATGTACATGTTTGCATGTTTTTTTGTAACATACACCTTTTTGTGATTTTTTTGTATATCTAAGCAGGTGTTCCTGCATCCCTCTTCTGCACAATAGGCATGGCTTTTTTTCTGTTTACTCAATTTCTAAAACTTTTTGCTCATGTGCATTTTTGTATTTTTTACACCTCTAGCACTTTAACGTCCTGAATTTTCATTTGCCTTAATTTGTAGAATGAATTTGAGTTTTAGCCTTAAAAATCTTAAGTTTTCACTTTCTTTTGTTTCTTGTCCTACAACTGTTATTATTGATCACCGTATTGTACTTGACATGACTTCATTCAGCCTTTCCTGAACGTCTATGACAGGCAGAGAGAGTGCTGTTTCTGGTGCGATCTTTTGCAGCTGACATTTCACTGTTTTAGACGAACAAGATATTAGATTGCTCATAAATCACTTATTCTATATAAATACAGCGTAATTGCCCTCCGAAAATCCTCTTTTTCTTGTTCTTTTTAGAGACCTTGATCGAAACTGATTATATAATTATACGAATTACACAAATATAATTATATCTTATTAATTTCTTGAGATACGCAATTCCTTTAATACAGTCTTTGCTGTGCTCTAGAGGATCCTTGTGATATTTCGAGCTCTGGTTGAATGATAAGTGTCGCAGTTTAAATCATTTTTGTAGTTAGAAATTATGGAACGCTCTGTTAAAAGCAAGGGAGTTTTTATGTCCGTTGCAGTTCTTTTGCAACGTGAATATAATTATATCGTTATTAATTTCTTGAGATACGCGATTCCATATTATATTCCCTTTTAATCAAATTCTAAAAGTATGCTTGTTGACTCTGGTATCACGTTAGTTAAAGACTTCGATGCTTAAAATGTTTAGGGAGAAATGGAATACTGGTGTGTATGTTTTCTTTAAAGTACCGAGACCAGCCATATACTGTATGTTTAAGTTCCAAAATTAATATCGTTTATGGACTTGCAGTATGCTCCTTTTCTTTTTATGCTCAGGCACTAAGATTTCCCTTCAGTGGTAAAATTAGATATGAATATTCAATACTTAAACGGGCACAGTTAAGACATTAAATATACATATACATACTGTATACAGTACAGTTTGCATACGGTAATATGTTTATGTTCCTAAATCAATCTCTTTTATGAGCATGTGAAAGGCATGGTGAATCACTGTACTTTGCATGATTGGAAACAAATGCGTGATTGCGAAATGCTGTGGTGTTACTTTTACAAAGACAGTCAATGAAAAAAATAATTTTTAACCAGGGCAATACTTTGAGTTTACACTTACAGCTTGTCCAAGGTCATTCATTATTAATACTATTAGTAATATCTTCGTTAAAGACTGATGGCCACAGCACAAACATGAGAGGTTGAGCTTTATTAGCTCCACCTTGCGGAAATTCCAGATACTATTATTTTGCTTGTCGTATTATAGGAGAATTTACGGTAACTAGCGGTATTTACCGGTAACTCGCGGCATTTACCGGTAGCTTGCGGTAGACTGTGTACAGTGTACCGGAAAATAATACGGTATCGCCCGCGCATTTTGAATGGCTGCATCTGTATTTCTCTTCTCCAATTTAAACTAGGGTATATTCAAATTAAGTAATTTGAGATGCAAAGCTATGCAAATCTATGGAAGCTAAAGTAGTTGATTGCATTAAATATCCATAAAATACAAGTGACACATTTATATAGTACCTGTACATCTGTTCTAACTTTGTAAAAAAGAAATCACTATTGCAAGATGAAAAGCTCAAATTGCACAGTGTATAGAAAACAACAATGAAAAAGAAAAGCACTTAAATCCAATGTCATTCCTTTTTTTTCCAAAGTCAAAAACCACAGAAAACCTCTAAATGCCTATCGCTAAAGTGACAATAGATCTGAAAATTATAGAACTAGGTAAACAGATTCATTCAGCTCAAACCACTTCACCATTAAAAACATACTGACACTTGATAACATAGTATGTTACAATAGAGATAATTATTCTTCCAGTTGTAGCATTCTCAGCAAAGACTAAAACAGTGTTCAATTCATTCCTGTGGTCTTTCTAATGTGAGAGATAGTAGTGTTTACTTTTCTGTCTAAATCCCAGTCGCTCTATGAGTGTGCTTGAATGTCATATGCTTTCTCATTTGCAATAATTCCACTTAAAGTGTTGCATACACCAAAACAATTTTAATAAAACTAATTTTATTAGCTGTATTCTTCTCTGTTATTCCTGCCCCTTATTATACGATTTTGTGAAGGGTGTTAATAGATCTTTATTTATTGTTGTAACTTATTCTAAATATTGACAGTTTCCCACTGATCTCAATGTTCTGTTTTCAAACTGAATATTCACAAATTCAGCATAGCATGGGGTAGTGCAATGGAAATAAATATTAGATTTCTTCTTAAGATGCGCTGTGCAGAGAGCTTGAACTAATCATCCAGTAACATTTGTTTAACGTTGTATGCATATTACACTAAAGCAGTAAAACAAAAAGAGCACCCACAAAGCATGAAGAGATGTAAATATTCTTCTTTATTTAAAAAAGGTATGCATTTGCTATTTGATAGGTATACATTTCTCTTTAATTCTTGCATATATTGCATGATTGTATTACCAGTTTATTTACTGTCATGTCAATGAACATCTGTGAGCATTGGGTCCCTGTGTAGTTCTCACTTCTACAGACAATGGTTGTTAAGCTACTTCATCATGGTTAAACTACTGATGCATGATTTTTCAGCCTGGTGTTTCTGATAAAGATGACTGTACAGTTTGAATCATCTTTACTGTTGTATTGTGACTCATGGTCTTTTCTATTATTGATTAAATGCATTTGGCTATAATGTCTTACTAGGATAGAATTTACTGGCTGCTGGCACCCCAGTCAGCAGGGCTGCTTTTTGTGATATTTGTCTTGTTTTTTCAAAGCTTGACATCCAAAAGGTTAAATCACGTCATCACCTGTGCCCAATCAATTTCCAATAATGAGGTGATTTAGTTCTCAGAGAAGACAAAGTCACTCATGTGTATCATAATCAGTTATGAGTGATCAGTTTAGCAAGATTATGCCAAAAACATTTATATGTAATGTGAACATTCACTGCTTATTGCAGCATGGCTTTAGGAACCTCTACATGTGTATAACTCAAGTAATGTTGAGAATGAAAATCAAGAAGGTTTCTGGTCATGCTTAAAATATAGTTTATAACAAAATATTTCACAAAAGAATATGAAAATATATTTTTTATATTACAAAAAGTAAAAACTTTAAGCCATCCTTCACCTACTCTAAAAATTGTTTTATTAGTAGTACTGGTAGTGAGTTATTCAGTAAAGACCCATTTATCTCCTCCTACTGTAAGTAAAACTCAACTATAGGTTTTTCGTACCAGAATATCAGACCTTTTCTGCTGATTGCTCTTCAGTTTTTGTACATCAAGACTATAATCAATCTGCCTTTAAGTGGTAGATCTGTCCTTTTAAGTATTATTTCCCAAACTACCCCAGCTACAATGCATCAATCATTTTCCAATTAAAATTTCCACATGCACCATTTTCAGTCTCCCACCAAAAATCAGACAAGGTACCTAATTACTATTACCTGATCTATCATTTGTCAAAGTTTTTTTAAAACTGCTCTGCCTCCCTAAAAATCAATATAATTTATTTTAGTTAAAACGGTATGTATGTGTAAATACAGCCTTATTAGTTTCTTTTGTTGCTTAGTGTGAATGAGGATACTATGTCATTTCTTCCCTTATGTTTCTTGGCTGTAACAAAAGCAACACACTCTTTGTTTTTAATCACATGAATTTTATTTTATTTTTATTTTCATTTTAATGTGTAGACAGCTTTAAGAGTGGATAGATTATTCAATATGAGCAATGCTTCCTTGTTTATTAAATTATGGGGTACAGTATCCAATTAATAACACTCATGGTCTTATCATAGCTCAGTGTGCATTTTAGATGACAAAGAAATTAAACCATTAATTTCCTGCTGATTTGACAAAAAAAAAATTCTAGAGTATGCTCATTATTTATACATCAAGGTCTACCCATGTGGCATATTCTACCATTAATTTAATTGCCATTCAGATGTAGACATTCAAAATGCGTGAAAAAAACCTGTACTGGGGGTTTTGAGCTACAGGCTATCACGGTATGTGATTCGCTGGCCAAAATGATCTACAGGTGGCACATTAGTTGTTAGTGAACAACTGCACAATGTTCTCAGACTCATCTCGGACAATCACGTGACGGCCAGTGGTCTGAGTGCCAGGACTTTACCTTGTTCTAAGAGTCGAGACCAGAGGTCGCCCATGCATAACCAAAGGATCCAACTGAGGTTAGCCCAGCAGCAAGCCTTGTGAACTGCTGGTAACCCGCCGTGAGTGCTCACTTGATCAACGAGTAAACTACGGTTGGAACCGTCGACAGCTGAATCTTAGTATTCAGGACTAGCGCTACACTGGGAACAAACCGGTCTTCTTCCTGTCTAAAGAATGTGACTTGCTCAGACCCGCAGTCATTGTTCATGTGTACAAACTCTGCTAGTTCAGCTTGGACTAACTAGCCAGGTCCTCAAAGAGGCACTGCCAGTGCGCCACAGCAGGAATTTTTCCCTCCTTCTCCCACACCTCCAGCCAGGACTGACTGGCACTGAGCAAGAGGATGTCGTTTGGACGCAGCAACAGCCTGTAGCTGTTCTGTTGTGTCTGCGGGAGATCTGAATCCACATAAATTGGATGAGTATTCAACATTCTACATTACAGCTTAAGATTTCAATTGTTACCTCAATCCCAGTTGATGTCAATTTAATTCATATGAGTGATGTACTTGCTTTAGAGTGTATGTAGTGTAGAAGTTGAAATCAAAAAGCTCATTAACAAAACGGTAATAAATAATGTTATACTGAATGTACGTGTCTCTTGGTACTTGGAACTCTTCGAAATTGAATATATACCTTTTGTATTCTGCTAACCCTCACTATAAGATCTTTTATGTTTATATGCACATTTTATGTATTAATAAATTTATTCTCGGATATTAGTATTTGTGTGTGTGCATTCCTGAGATGTTCTGCAAGGTTGATTTTCTAATAGCCATTGAAGAAACATTTTGTGATTTTCTGCTACAATTAATAATTGTCTCAGTAAAACCCCCTACACGCGCATTCTGAAAGCCCATGTTACATTCCCACTCAGGACAGAAGTTTTCCTTTAACAAATAAACATTCCTTTTAAAAAAACTAAAATGGTAAATATTATGGACATTATATTGATCTTTTGTGGTATTTCTAAATATCACAACATGTTCAAAGTTAAATTATATTAACAAATGAATGGGCAAATATGTATACTGTCAACAGTGGGAGTAAAAACCAGTTCAACTGGTTTAATTCAAGTTAATTCAAAATACCTTATTCATTCAAGTAGGGCAATTAAAGACAAGCCTTTACAACAAACCTTAAAACGAAATCATATATATTATAATTATAATCAAGAATAACAAAATGGTATTAAAAAGGCAGCTGAAACTGAACTATAATAACGTATCTGATCATTTTTAACAATATTCATTTATTAATAACAGCTAATAATTTTAAACTGCTTGTATTATGAAATTGTATTGTGTTCGGGGTGATTTGTCACTGTTTTCACAGCCTTCGCTTTCTTATTAAAATGCCTATTTTTGAGACAGGGTGTTCCAGACCTCTTTTTAATTTGTGAAATTCACTCTGTATTTTCTGTTTTCACACAGATACGAATAAACTACATATTCACAGGCTGAAAGATGTTCTGTGCTCAATAGCTCTTTCACCAAAGTATGCATTATGTTACATTTTTAAGCATCAGTGGAAGTTTATTGAAGTCTGTCAAAATCCTAAAACAATGTAACCAAAATCTTAACCGATGATACCTGACCTGGATAAAGCAGTTAGAAAAAAGATAGACTAGTGGTACGCTGGGCAAATGTTCCGAGGTCAAATTCTTCCAGTAAGGGGGTACCTTTAAAGCGGAGACGACGGCACCGAAATGTTTTGGTGCGCCTTCTCTTTAAAGCCCTGGCCAAATATGAAGACAGTACATACAGTTATAATTCAAACGGAATTAAAAACTACACATCCGAGTTACCATGGTGGTGCTTGTGATCATTGCGTTTAACCAATGAAACAGGGTGAAAAATCAGTCACATGACTTTGGGACAGAGTTTCGAAAGCTTAACCTATCAACAACAAAGCGAAATTTACACGATAGGCTACCTCAAACTGTCAGTTACACGACTGTGTATGTCGCTTAAGCCACTCCTATTTGGCATTTTAGTTATGGAGGCGAGAAGACGCACCCCCCGGGTGCCTGATTTGCCGCCATCTTTAATTGTTCCGTGTCCGAATTGCAGTAGCTACGCGTACGAAATAAAGTTCATCCCAGCTACAAAACATATATATTTTTGTGGTAAGAGGGAGCAAAACATCAGTATTTACTGCTAACAATTACTGTACGATTTATAGTAGAAATCTGAGCCTAAATATAAAGTTAAAATCTCGACAAATCAATGTAGGAAATACAGAGAAAATAAATCCTTTCTGACATCTAAAATCAGTTTAGATCAAGGTCTCTACAACGAACAAGAAAAAGAGGATTTTCAGAGGGCAATTACGCTGTATTAATATAGAATAAGTGATTTATGAGCAATCTAATTTCTTGTTCATTTAAAACAGTGAAATGTCAGCTGCAAAAGATCGCACCAGAAACAGCACTCTCTCTGCCTGTCATAGACGTTCAGGAAAGGGTGAATGAAGTCATGTCAAGTACAATAATTCGGTGATCAATAATAACAGTTTGTAAGAAACAAAAGATAGTGAAAACTTAAGCTTTTTAAGGCTAAAACTCAAATTCATTCTACAAATTAAGGCAAATGAAAATTCAGGACATTAAAGTGCTAGAGGTGTAAAAAAATACAAAAATGCACATGAGCAAAAAGTTTTAGAAATGGAGCAGGTGTTGCTTTGAAATAAGCAAACAAAAAAAAAGCCATGACTATAGTGCAGAAGAGGGATGCAGGAACACTTGCTTAGATATACAAAAAAATCACAAAAAGGTGTATGCTACAAAAGAACATGCAAACATTTTCATCATGTACATGAACATGTACATCAATTTCCCTTCGTGATCAATAAAGTCTTATCTATAAACATGAAACAGAGTGAGGAATCAGAAAATTAGCATGCATAAAAAACAGCAATTATGTCAGTGAGCCCTAAATGAATTAATAGCAACCATAGTTTCATGGAGGGCTTCTCAGATAGTTGGGCATTCAGGTAAATTGCCAGGTGAAAGGATTTGTAAACATATTTTGTTAAAGCAAGTCAGTTTTTTCCGCAACACATAAAAGACATTTTTCCAAGAAAGCTTAGCCTTTGTCACTAATGAAACCACTAAATAAAGACATAAATATAGAAATCTTAAGATTTTTTTATTCAATGTTCGTAGCAGGATGAACTGTCAGGTTGAGCTGAGTGTATATTTTGTTGCAGAGTTGCTGCAAGAGGTATTTAGAAAAAAAAAGTTATTTAGAAATGAGTTATTTCAAGAAGAAAATTTTCAGAATAATTGCAAATCTAGCAGGATAGAGAAAGCACAGAAAACAGGCAGTTAGATTGATCAGATTAGTATGAAAAGTCATTTAGCAAAGGGAATGAGAAGAGTGAAAAACTAGTATACTTTAGATATTTTTTTTCTGAACCAGGGAAAATCTGATCATGTTTCTCTATCACAATAATAAAAAAAACTTTATTTTATATATCACCTTTAAAAGTGGCATCTCAAAGCAATACAGTGTAGCAGCAATGCTTGTTAATAAGACAGAATTAAGCGTTGGTATGCTGTCCTAAAGGAGGCCTCATCTCGCCCTCCATCTCTGTGGTGCAG
Organism: Lepisosteus platostomus; assembly: GCF_059453375.1. Lineage (NCBI taxonomy): Eukaryota > Metazoa > Chordata > Actinopteri > Semionotiformes > Lepisosteidae > Lepisosteus > Lepisosteus platostomus. The sequence continues at coordinate 49,393,101 of NC_142612.1, read as the reverse complement.
CCACAGAGAAAGAATTCATGCAGGCTGATTTAAGATGTTTTCTTTTGATAAGGAACAAGCTCCCAGACGGGGATGCAATTAGCTAAGCCTGGCTATCATGATCAATGGTCATCCATTGGCGCCTATCAGTCTAGGGAGTGCCGAATGGACATCTGGACTGCATTCCTAAGTGTCAAGAGTAAGTGACTTATATCTCACCTTGACCAACCAATCAGGGACTGGTAGGGCGTGGTAATACCACGTGGGTCTCCAATGCCTGCCAAACTCTCAACCAATCAGCACACATCTGGGTCTTGATCAAAAAGGGAGCGCAAGCTCAGATCGGGGCTCTCCTTGGCCATTTTCGCGCATCCTCAGAGACAATCACGTGACAACTGCTGTTGTCTGCAAAGGGACTTGGACTTTGTTCTAAGCGCGAGGCCGAGGATCCCATACGTACTCAGAATTCCACCAACTTGAATGCTCCGCTTGATCAACGGCAGCCTACAGTTGGACCCTCGTCGACAACCTGAATAGCTTATTCAGAAGCAGCGCTGGACCGGGAACGAACCAGCTTCTTCCCAGGCAAAAGAGTGTCTTGTGAGGACTCGTGGTCACACTCTGTGCATAGAGACTTTCTACTTGCCAGCCGGACTGCTGGTAGATCTCCTCGGAGCAACGACTGCCATGCGCGCCGCAGTCAGATTCCGCCGCCCGTCCTACTCCGAGCTGCACCTCGACTGGTTGGCCGGTAGCCAGAGGACGCCGACACAACGCCCACTGGACAACCGCTGGAACAGAGGCTGCAACAGAGCCTGTCAGCTGGTTTGGTGTTCGTGCCGGGAAATTCCAAATCCAAACACAGTGGATAAGTAAACCCCATGTTCTACATTGCGTCTCGAGAATTCAATTGTACCTCAACACAAGTTGTTATCAATTTAATTCATGAGTAATGTATTTACTTCCGAGTTTAGAGTAACAGTGGGTAATAACACTGATTAGCGATTTGGTAACCGAACAATATATATTGACATATATTCTCTGTTGTGTATCTCTTTGTGTTTGCATCTCTTCGAGATTATATACCTTGTATATTGATAACCCTCACCGTAAGGTCTGCACCCGTATTCAGGCAGACTAGTATATGTTTGGTGCACAGTTTATATTAATAAATGTATCTCGTGTATTGAACCCGTGTGTGTGCGTCGTTAGTTGTTCTGACGATTGATTTTCTAAAAGCCCCAACGAACAACCTCGTGATTACTGCTAAAATTAATAATTGTCTCAGTAAACCTATCAAACCACTACAACAGTAGATGTAAAAACAGATAAAAGGACCACAGATTACAAAGTAAATACATATAAGAAAGACAAGCAGTTAGAGGTGCTACCAAAATTAGAAAATGAAGCCGATACAGACACTAAGTCTTCTGAAAAGAAAGGTTCTGAGGTTAGATTTAAATGCACTCAGGGTACGTGACTGATATCACTGGGAATACAAATTGAGAGCTCTGGGGTGCAGCTAGAGAAGACCCTGTCACCCACAGAATGTAGATGTTCTTGAGGACAGCTAGAAGACCAGAGTCAGACAGACAAAGGTGGGGAATAGACAGATAATAAGCCATATACTGTAGGTACTGAATGAGGATGAGGATTTTGAAGTTGACTCTAAACCTGATAGGTAACCAGTTGTAGTGGTTTTGATGGGTTTACTGAGACAATTATTAATTGTAGCAGTAATCACGAGGTTGTTCGTCGGGGCTTTTAGAAAATCAATCGTCAGAACAACTAACAACGCATCTTCCGACCTGTCATCATCTCAAAAGGTGGGACCCCCGTAGAGCAATGGGGTGTGGCTCGGATGGCCATCAGAACCAGGGGCAGCTTAATGTCCCAGTCCCTACTGTTGGTGGAGACAAACTTTTTGAGCATACTAACCACCGTTCGGTTTGCCCTTTCTGCCTGGCCTGAGGATTGAGGGTGGTAGGAGATATGCAACTGGGCCTTGACCCCAAGCATATTCCACAGGGTTGCCATTACTGTAGCTGTGAAATGGGTTCCCCGATCCGAGTCCACGGTCAGGGGGAGTCCCCATCGACTGAACACATGGTTCACCAACAGCACTGCAGTTGTCTCTGCCGTGTCGTTGGGTGCTGGGAGGCACTCAATCCATTTTGTGAATGCACACGTAACAGTGAGGAAATATTTGTTCCCTCTGGATGACCTCACCAGCGGCCCCACCCAATCCATTTGTAGATTGGACCAGGGGAATGTCATGCCCTTTTTCTGGAGTGGTGCACGGTGCAAGGGCCGTGATGGTTGGAACTGGCTACACGTCAGACACCCCTTTACATACGCGGCGATGTCTTGGCCCATGTGAGGCCAGAATGCCACCTGCTGGATAGTGTCGTACGTGGCCTTGATTCCCCGGTGACCCCCACAGGGTTCGTCATGAGCGTGTTGGATCATGACCCCCCGATGACAGCGGGGAACTACCCACTTTGGGACACCTTGTGCAACTGGTACACAAACCAACAACCCCTTTATAATTTTTAGGTTGTCTTTCACCTCTGCCAGCTCCTTCAGCTCCGGAGACTGGCTCAGCACCTGCTCTGAAAGAGGTTGACGCACTGGGTCAGCGATATGCTGATACATTTGCCCAATTGCTGGGTCCTGTTTCTGCATTTCCGCAAGATCGGTGTTAAAACCCTGTGACCCAAGCACTACAGATTGAGGGTCAGCTCCGACATCCTGTCTAGCCCTGCTTCGGGTGACCGCCTTGACCTCAGCCACGGTTTCTGGGGGTAGCCATTCCTGCTGGAACTGCCAGGGATCACCCTCTAAGGCGCCAGATTTGGCCAGCCGGTCGGCCTCATCATTCCCGTCTTTGTCGGGTCCCTTCACCTGGGAGTGTCCCTTCACCTTCCTCCAGTAAACCATCATTCCAGCCTCGGTCGTGAGCTTGTCACTGGCCAGGAACAACTCTTTGTTCTTTACTTCCTTGCCCCGGGCATTTTTCATGCCGTTACCCTTCCAATACGGAAGATGGGACACGAAGCTATGTCGGGCGTAGTTCGAGTCACTACAGATGACAAACTGTTTAAGGCCATTTGTCAGGGCCTGCTGGAGGGTGATCAGCACCCCAGCTACTTCCGCATACTGACTAGTCTTTGGTCCTAGCTTATAGCGGGTCGGCCCACAGGGAGTATTGTCTTGCCAGACTACACCTACCCCTGCTAGCACCTGCTGTTCGTGGCGAAAAGAGCAACCGTCAACATAGGCCATGGGTAAGCCCTGGCCCACGTTCTCATCGTAGTACCGATGATTGTTCGGTAGCTCAGCAGCGGGAATCATTTCTGGAGCTTCCATGTCAGTGTCACAGCCGTGACACACTTGGCCCAAAGCCAGGCCCTGTCCCAGGTACATTTTCTTGCTCTGTGCATAACGTACCTCTATCTCATAGCCTTGTAGGGCCATCATCCATGCCACAATCCTGCTATTTGACACCCTGCCTGCTTTCAGTCTCTGGCTATGCAGGAATGTCACAGGTTGGTGGCAGGTTTCGATGATGATCTTTTGTCCCCCAACATAACTACGGAAGTGTTCTACCGACCAGACCGTAGACAACAGGGCCTTCTCGCAGTCCAAGAACTTTTGCTCCACTGGGGTCAGGGCTCGACTGGCATACGCCACCACCCTTCGCTCTTGGTCATATTCCTGACTCAGAGCAGCCCCAAGGCAGTGCTCTGAGAACCCTGCTTCAAGGTAGAAGACCTTATTTTTGTCAGGGTAGGCCAAGCATGGTGCACTACCGAGTTTGCGCTTCAGCTCCATCACAGCCTGTTCTGGGGAAGGTCCCCACTCAAAGGGCACGTCTTTCTGCAACAGCTTGTAGAGGGGCCTTGCTATTTCAGCGTAATCCTCAATGAACTGCCGGGAATAATTACATACTCCCAGAAAGCTGCGCAGTTCAGACAGGTTAGTGGGCGACTTCATATTCTGGATAGCTTGGACTCTGCTGGACTGTGGCTGTATGCCTTGGGCTCCAACCAACAGTCCCACGTACTCCACTTGGGTCCTACACCACTGTCCCTTAGCCAGAGACAGTTTGGCCCCTGCACGGGAGAGCTGGGTCAACACATGCCTGATCTCGGCCATGTGTTCTTCCCAGGTCTGACTCCGCATCAGAATATCGTCCACATAGACCAGGTTGCCCCTGGCGGCTGCATCACTCATGGCTTTGTGCAGAAATATGTTGAACTCCGCTGGGGAGTTGGAATACCCAAAGGGGCATCGATTCCAGGTGAACTGCCTGTTTCCGAAGGAAAAGGCCAGTTTGTACTGGTCTGTCGGTCATAGGCATCCCATGCAAACACTTCCTGGAAATCCTGGAAGATCTGACGCAGCTGCTGACGCTGGCTTTCCGTTTCCAGGGCATCTGCCTTACCAACCTGTTCCTGTACCTGCTCTAGGAACCCCGCTTTTGACGGCATGGCGGTATCCCGGGTCGCACTCTTGGCTGAGTGGTCCGTCGGAACACCTGCGTGTACTGTGTACACAACCATCTCATCCTTATCGCTAAGGTCCACTCTGCACACCTCCTGGTTGCAGAATCCCTCTATTGGCATAATTGCGATCATCCGCCGGGGGTAGGTGTAGTACACCTGCTCGTTTCCCCCCTCCCTGGCCAAGGGACCAGGGAGCTGCCCCAGTACTGGGATGGCCAGTTCGAAATCATAGAAACCATTGTCAATTACCAGTCCCATGTCAGTGCGAGCAGGGATTTTGACATCTTGTTTTGCTATGTTCTGCACCAACAGGCAGGTGGCTCGGCCATTCCGTTCCAGTCTGGGGGTTCCACAGACTGCTAGGTTCAGTCTGATAAACTGAGCTGATGGTTGGAAGAAAACCATCTCAGCATCCATTCTCTGTCCCTTCTTCAGGACAAGGCGTACCGGAAACCCTGCTGTTGATGCAGGAACGATCAGGTCCGATTCATTTACAACCTGGCAGGCCTGAGGAATCGTCTGACCTGACCGAATGTTCTCGGGGTCGCCGCTTAGAGAGTGGGCATCTGGGTTCACCCGTGTCCACAGCACACTGTTTACTGTGTCCAGCTGGGCGCCCAGTCGAACCAAGAGGTCTGCACCAATACAGACCGAATTGGTCAGCTGAGGTGCTACCTGGAAGTAGTGAGCAAACTTCCTTTTTCCGATGGAGATGGAAGCTACACAACTTCCTTTGCTCCAAATGGACCTATGAGGTGGGGGTGCCCACCACAGAACCTGTGACTGCGTCACCAGGGTCACCTGACGGCTTCGCGACAGGTCCTTGAACAGACCTTCACTGATTATGGACTTCTCAGAGCTGAGGCTGAGAATTACATCATCAACCTGCACTTCTGCCACCTGGACCCCTCCCACCACCATGGGGTGGTAGTCCTGGTCCCCCCGAGGTACCAGGGCGCACAGAAAGGATTCCCATTCATTACCGGACAGGGAGATCCACTCTTCTTCAGGGATGAAAAAGGGGTGTGCTTTACCTGGCGGGTCAAGCAGCTGCTCGGAGCACTGCTCCTGTAGTTGGGAGACCGTGGGAGTGCTGGCCTGGGCAGGACTTCCCTGTAGTTTTGGAAAGCAAGAAGAGACATTTATTTCTCGTCCAGAGGAACCAGGTGGAACCTCCAACTCAGCTATAGTGTTCAGTGGGCACTGTGTGGTCACAGCATAACCACTGAACCCCCCTTTTTGCTGTACGACAGGCTTAGGGTTTTTGACCTGAGCCCACAATTTTCCACGCTGGCAGTCCACCAGAGGCTCCAGCCTGTCAAGCAGGTCTTGGCCAATGAGTAGTGGCTCTGTTTTAAACCTAGAGATGTAAACAGGATGCACCACATTCATTGGCCCGAACCTAAGTGCCACCCACACTCGGTGTGTGATCCGGGCATGATCCTGGGTATAGCTGGAAATATCTATCTTACACGGTTCTACCTTAAGTCTGATGCCTTTTCCTTTCGCTACTCGTTTGAGCTCGCTGAGTAGATCGGCTGACATCAAACTAATTTCAGCCCCAGTGTCAATCAGTGCTTCTCTATCTAAGACGCTTTCAAGAGAAACCTTGATATAAATACGCCTTGCTTTGCCTTTCTGGCTGAGATTCCCTAAGAATTGTTGGAAGCCTGCCTTTCCTTTGACTTCAGGGGCGGGGTCAGCGCCCAACTCAGAGTCACAGCCTTCTTTCAGGCAGGAACCCTCCCACCCAATCAGATAGACTGAGGGAGGGGTTTGGGGTGGATCCCCGCCTCCTCCAGTGAGAAGGGGCGTGGTCCCCCTAAGCTCATTCACGCTTCCGGCATTCGGTGCGGAAGGTTTACCCTGTCCTGGTCTCTCAAGCAGGGCTTGTTCAAGCCGGGCCAGGCGGGCTGCAGTCGACTCCCTTCGTCCAGCCTTATGATAGGCTCTGCCTGAGCCCTTGCCTTCCCCGTAGCGCTCACGGCGGCTCTGACGCTTAGTGCGGTCCTGCCTGCCTATTTTGCGCCGGGGCTTATAGGGCTCAGGAACCTCAGCTCCCTCGAGCTGAGGCGAGTCGTCAACCCTGCTGGCTTTAGTGGCGAACACGGCCGTTTTAGCAGGTTTTCGCTCTGAGGAAGCAGCCAACCTTCTAATGTCAGCCATTTTCATCGCTTTTGCATCTGTGTGCATCACAATCATTTTCCTGACTGAGGGATGCAGATTAGCAATGAATAAACCTTTGAAATTCACGTTCTCTTCGCAACCCTCTTCATTCCGCCCTGCAAAATAAGTGCGCCTAAGCCTCTCATAATAGTCGCGAGGGGCTTCAGCTTTTTCGTGCTTAATATGGTGCGCAGCGGCCACGGCAGCTATGGGATCGATAAAAGCCGAAAATTCTCCGATCATTGCCTGACACAGCTCCTCAAAGCTATTACAGACCTCCGGTCCTTGTCTGGACATCCACTCGTGTACCGCTCGGCTAGTAGTTTTCCTTACTAACAAAGCCTTTTCCTGTTCGGACGCTCCGGGCATAAACTGCAAAGTATGTCTCAGCTCATCGATGTAGGTTTCCACATTATTCCCTGACACTGACGGGTCAAACCTTTCTACATCTTTGGCTAACTGCCTCAGGGAGTGGAGATTAATTTTTACGGTTTCTCCGCGGGCAGGGGGACGGCCGTGATCAGGAGCAGGGGGTCTCTGCCTGAATTGCATCGCCCTTGCGTCTCGCGCAGGACTCGGCGATCTCCCCCATGCCGATCCGACCACAGACCCTGGCCGGGAGAAACCTCCTCCCGGCGCGCTGGGTGAGCGCTCCGGGCTGCTAGGTGGGCTGGCATGCAAGTGGGATCTAGCCTGTTTTGCTTCCAGTACAAAAGCATCTAACTCCTTTTGCCTTTCCTGGCTGAGCTCATTTAAACTCTCAATTTCTTTTTCTTTTTCTTTCAAGCTCGCTTCCAGGTCTCTCCTAGCTACCTCAGCCGCAGTTTCTCTAGCAGACAGGTCATCTAATTTACCTAAAACTTCCCTGAGTCTGTCTTCACTTTCCTCATTTTTCACTCTCTTTTCTCTGATTATATCCAGCAACTCAACTCGCTCTGCCTTATATCTTTCTAGCTTTCCCTGAAGCTTTTGAAACTTTGTCAGCTCGGACAAAGACAGTTCCAGCTGTTTAGCTAGATTTAAGGCGAAACTCGATAGGACCTGAACTGCGTTCACGGACCCTCCTGTGTTAAGCTGGTTCGCTACTTTAGCTACTAAATCTACTTGCAGCTTCTCAATATCATCAAAGTTCAACTTTTCGATACCGCTCCAGTAACCAGGATTGTCGTCGCTAGAAATAGTACTTATAAGCGACTCCACTTCAGACATTTTGGCAGCCATTGTCATTACGTCAGAGAAACTTTAAGAGTATTACTTTTTTTTTTCTTTTCCTAAAATACAGTATGGAATTTAAACACCCGAGCAGATGGATTTCCAATCAGCACACGTTACACTAAACGCTAGAAAACAGGGGGATTTCTTTGCGCAGTTATCAGCACACCCGGTATTCGCGTATAGAAGCCGCGGTGCTGTGCTGAACTTGAACTCACAGCAATATCAGTTATTCTGTGCGATTGATTCTCATTTCATTCTAAACTCCGCCCACCCAGGGACGCCATTAAATGTAGTGGTTTTGATGGGTTTACTGAGACAATTATTAATTGTAGCAGTAATCACGAGGTTGTTCGTCGGGGCTTTTAGAAAATCAATCGTCAGAACAACTAACAACGCACACACACGGGTTCAATACACGGGATACATTTATTAATCTAACTGTGCAACAAACATATACTAGTCTGCCTGGATACGAGCGGCAGACCTTACGGTGAGGGTTATCAATATACAAGGTATATAATCTCGAAGAGATGCAAACACAAAGAGATACACAACAGAGAATATATGTCAATATATATCGTTCGGTTACCAAATCGCTAATCAGTGTTATTACCCACTGTTACTCTAAACTCGGAAGAAAATACATTACTCATGAATTAAATTGATAACAACTTGTGTTGAGGTACAATTGAATTCTCGAGACGCAATGTAGAACATGGGGTTTACTTATCCACTGTGTTTGGATTTGGAGTTTCCCGGCACGAACACCAAACCAGCTGACAGGCTCTGTTGCAGCCTCTGTTGCAGCGGTTGTCCAATGGGCGTTGTGACGGCGTCCTCTGGCTACCGGCCAACCAGTCGAGGTGCAGCTTGGAGTAGGACGGGCGGAGGAATCTGACTGCGGCGCGCAGGGCAGTCGTTGCTCCGAGGGGATCTACCAGCAGTCCGGCCGGCTAGTAGAAAGTCTCTATGCACAGAGTGTGACCGCGAGTCCTCACAAGTCACTCTTTTGCCTGGGAAGAAACTGGTTCGTTCCCGGTCCAGCGCTGCTTCTGAATAAGCTATTCAGGTTGTCGACGAGGGTCCAACTGTAGGCTGCCGTTGATCAAGCGGAGCATTCACGTTGGTAGAATTCTGAGTACGTACGGGTTCCTCGGCCTCGCGCTTAGAACAAAGTCCAAGTCCTTTTGCAGACAACAGCAGTTGTCACGTGATTGTCTCTGAGGATGCGCGAAAATGGCCAAGGAGAGCCCCGATCTGAGCTTGCGCTCCCTTTTTGATCAAGACCCAGATGTGTGCTGATTGGTTGAGAGTTTGGCGGGCATTGGAGACCCACGTGGTATTACCACGCCCTACCAGTCCCTGATTGGTTGGTCAAGGTGAGATATAAGTCACTTACTCTTGACACTTAGGAATGCAGTCCAGATGTCCATTCGGCACTCCCTAGACTGATAGGCGCCAATGGATGACCATTGATCATGATAGCCAGGCTTAGCTAATTGCATCCCCGTCTGGGAGCTTGTTCCTTATCAAAAGAAAACATCTTAAATCAGCCTGCATGAATTCTTTCTCTGTGGCTGCACCACAGAGATGGAGGGCGAGATGAGGCCTCCTTTAGGACAGCATACCAACGCTTAATTCTATCTTATTAACAAGCATTGCCGCTACACAGTGTAAGGACTTGAAAACAGGTGTAATGCATCCCTGATAGGATTCTCGCTGTCATATTCTGAACATATTGAAGATTGCTCAGTGTGGATTTCCCCAGTGAACAGGATGTGCATTTATTAATTCTAGGAAAAAAAAGCCTTTCTTGATTTCTCTAGTTCTTAGTTTCTCTAGTTCCCTTTAAAATAAACTATTATTCCACAATGCAGAGTATTACATGGCCAGTATTTACACATGATATTTGTGATTTAAAGAAATTAACACAAGCAGCTTTTAGAGATTTAAGTGTTGGCTGAGTTATTGCAGGATAAAATACTAGAGATGTTGGTAAGAAGAAGATAATTTTGGGAAAGCTGAGGAATACACTGATAACAAGAACACTTCCTATTGGGGTAAGGCATACTTTTGATGAAGATGATGAAGTTAACAGACTGTATGTTTACATAGATACTGAAATGAGGATTGTATTTTAAATTTTGTGTAGTTGCTAGCATTGAACTGTGTGTTGGATGCACATGAATTGAAGGAATGAGCAAACATAGCTGATGCGGATCCACAGAGCCAGCATATTAAGATGTTTATAATTAGAGGCAATTTGTTCAAATAACTAGGTATGGATACTGATGTGTAAGAGAGGTGGAAAGGCTGTTTCCTTAAGCCAGCACTATAAAATAAAAATATTTAATAATAAATAATAAAATATTTTATTCGCAGTGAGATGCTGCCATTTCATAGTGGGTTTCTAACACTGTGTATAGTTCCATCCACACAGTGCCTTTACTTCCATCCATTTCTAATCTCTTTATTCAGTACAGAGGATTTGGAGCCTATCCCAGTGTAGCGGCAATGCTTGTTAATAAGACAGAATTAAGTGTTGCTGTGCTTTCCCAAATGAGGCCTCATCTCTCTGTTCATCTCTGTGGTGCAGCCACAGAGAAACTATTCATGCAGGCTGATTTAAAGATGTTTTCTTTTGATAAGGGACATCTCCCAAAGGGGGATGCACTTAGCTAAGCCTGGCTATCATGATCAATGGTCATCCATTGGCGCCTATCTGTCTAGGGAGTGCCAGATGGACATCTGGACTTCATTCCTAGGTGTCAGGAGTAAGTGACTCATATCTCACCTTGATCAACCAATCAGGGACTGGTAGGGCCGAGTAACCCACGTGGGACTCTGATGCCCAGGAAACTTTCAGCCAATGAACGAGCTGAAGTTCCTCCAGGTAAAAACAGGCAACACAGAGAGCCTGTAGTGGACTTTTCTGAAAGGGAGAATCTCAAAGGAGAATTCCAGGGCAGGACGGCCCAGGAGCAGAAAGGCTCCCAAGGGCAGGACATTCTCGCAGCGCGCCTCCTGGCCATCCTGAGACTCAGCCCGGACAACCACGGAACGGCCAGTGTGTCCGAGTGCCAGAACTTTCCTCTGTTCTAAGAGTCTAGAGCGGAGGTTGCCAGAGAGTAACCAGAGGATCCACCCGAGGTTAGCATCAGCAGCAAGCCTCGTGAACAGGTTGGAACTGTGGACAGCTGAATCACTATTCAGAACTAGTGCTTCATCAGGAATGAACCGGTCCTCTTCCTGACCTGCTGGGACCCACAGTCCTCTTTTCTCCTGTGCGCAAACTTTGCTAGTTAAAGCCAACACTAACTAACCGGTCAGTGAGCATCAGCAGCGCACTGTCGCAAGCCGCACAGCACAGCCTGGCACGGAGCCAGAGAGCCCGCAGGAGATCTGAATCCCCAGAGATTGGATGAGTATTCAACTTCAATGCATTACAGCTCGAGAATTCAATTGTTATCCCAACCAGTTGATATCAATTGAATTCCTAAGAGTTATGTACTTGTTTTCAGTATCTAATGTAGAAGTTGTAACCAAGTTCACTTTATGAAACGGTCTAAATGAATGATATACTGAACGTATGTCCTCTTGATATATGTAACTCTTCATAAATGACTGAATATATACCTTTTGTATTCTGATAACCCTCTCGATAAGATCTATTAGGTTTAAATGCATATTTTATGTATTAATAAATGTATCCTCGTGCATTAGTACCCGTGTGTGTGTGCGTTGTTTGAGTTATATCACATGGTTGGATTCTAAGGCCATCAAAAGAATCATTTTGTGATTTACGGCTACAATTAATAATTGTCCCCGTAAATGCCCAAACCCTACAGAACTGGTGCCTTCAGAGAGCACACTACACCAGTAAGCAACGGACACAAGGCAGAATACACCCTCGACATAGTGCCAGTCCATAACAGGACAGACAGACACAAACACACACACACCAGGGCCAGTTTTCCCATAAACCAATTAACTTACCAGTATGTTTTGGAGTGCGAGAGGGAGGCAATCACACATATGGAGAAAAACCATGTAACCCAGAGAGAACATGCAAAGCCCACACACACAGGATTGCAGGAATTGAACCTAGGACCCCAGTGCTGCAAGATAGCAATGCTAACCACTTCGCCACCATTATAAATGGATGGATATCTTAGTTATCTTTCTAGTTCACAGGTTTGCATGCATAATTTAATTTTGAAAGTCACTGAGACATCAGGTACTACTGTTGTATTTATGAAAAAGAAACAAAACAAAAAGCATACTGACAACTGTGCCATCCTACTCCTTAGTTAATACATTTTATTATTCATAAACAGTTAACATTGTAAGCAAAATATTTTGAATTATATTTAACCCTATTTTTTCTTTAGTTTTGTATTTAACGTATTATATGATGTATATAATATTTAATGTATATTTGAACAATGAAAATATATTTTTACAAGATGTGGGGGAAAGTGCAACAACTTATTACAGTGCTAAATTTAATATTATTGATTGCTAATAGTTTATGCTAACACCTAACTTTCTTAATGAGATGTATTTAAAACAGTGAACTAAGTGTAACATACCATTCAGAAATACAATCGAGAATAGTTTTGTGGTGTTTGTATGGATGAAACGTTTCTAAAATGTAAAATGTAACAAAATTAAAGACGATTAAAATCTGTAATCTTTCCACTTGTAATGTCATTAGACAGAACAACAAGTTTCTGCTTTGTCTAAGGATGGTATCAAAAAGTAGTTAAAGTGGTGAGAAAGCTGTGCTTAATGATAATTAAGTGACTTAAAAGTAAAAAGAGATGCTTCATATTGCTTGATTAATTTTAAAAACTAAGTTATAAATGCTGCCATAAGCACTCCAGGCAGCAGAACGTTCGTTCTGTACTTCTGAGCTCCGCGCCTCCTCCCTCTCTCGGTGCCGCGCCCCTCTCTGACGGAGCGCAGTGGGCGGTATGCTATTTTCAGAGCCTCTGATTGGGAAAAAAAGACCTGCTGATCAGTTTCACACAACAGGAAGAGAAAAGAATGGGACTTTTTCTCTTCGAAACGTGTGTTGTCTTTATGAAATTCGTGTATTTTAAAACATTTAATTAAGAAGTAAAAACCTTAGAGTGTACACAAAGATTCTGAGCTGATCACGAGGAAGAAAAATCACCCATTTTTTCCGCGCATAAAAAGTGTTTTTTATAGGTTTTAAAGTCGTGCAATGTCTAAGTTAAGCAGGAACACATCATTATATCTCATTTTTTATTTCTTTTTTTAAAAAAAATAAAAATCGTTTGCCCAGCCTAGTGGATTTACACTTGTAAAAATGTTCCAATTTTAATACAACATGGAATATATTAATAATGTTAATAATGAATGACCTTGGATGATCTGTAAGCTGAAGAGTTATAGAGGAGACACATTTAGTCTTTTCTTTTCAGTTTGGAATTTACTTTTTTATTGGAAATGGAATACAGCCACTTTATGTAACGCAGCTCCATATTTTAACAAACATTTTATTTGTCACAAAGGCTAGGAGTGTTAAGCCCCTCTGTGTTTGTTATGTAGAATAGACAGTTTTGTTTGGGGGAAGGGGATGGAATTTTCTGTAGCACGGCCTCTCTTGTCATTGTTTGTCACACTTAAAATAAAGCAATCAGCAATCAAATGTCCTGTTTTTGCTAAACACTTGTTTTTCCATACTGTTAGTGGTTTTATAATAAAGAATATAATAATTATTATGATCAAAATTAATAATAATTAATAAATAATATATTTAATTGAATTCCAAAAAGATTAAATTGAGTTTATTTAATAAATGTTCGGGAGGGATGACGACAACCACGCTCAATTATTCCCAGCCGTCAGTAATTAGCAATCATTCCCTTTGTCGTTTTTCCACCGAACGCTATAAATACCAAATGCGATATCCCTCTTCCTCGTGTCCGATTTTTGCATCCCACCTCCACCCTAACTCCAACTCCTCCTCTGCAGATGCCTCTTGGTTACCTTGCTGGGGGTCCTGGCCACCTCGTCCTATGGCCAGGAGGTCGGACCTTAGCCAAGTGGGTTAAGCCAAATATTCGCTCCACTTCAGTTCATTACGCTTTGATCTTGGGTGTTGTCATTCCTCGTGAACTACAGAACGTCTTATTTTCCCGTTTCAGCTTAAAGGGGTAAATATAAAATCAAATCACTCAGGATCTTGGATTTTAACAAGTACAAAAACATTTTGCATAACAAAACCGTGAAAGAAGCAGAACTTAAATTTAGATCGGGTATCTCCGTAGGTGTCCAAACAGTTCAATGAAATTAGGTGCAATACAGTCAGACAGACAGATTTTAAATTCTTCAAGCAAAATTAGCTCTTTAAGGTTTGTCAAAATCAGATTCTTTGCAAGCACTACACAACTTTTCAAAAGATACCCGTTTCTCTCATCCAAACAAAGGTTTGATTTTTTTTTTTTAATTTCAAAACCTTGGATGGTATACCTCAGGGACTCATTCAGAGTGTAATCCAAACAGAAGAACTGCTGGGCACACCATGATCTTGACATGCAGGAGTGAAGTAGAGTTAACTGCTTCTCTCTTAAAATGTTTTGGATTGTGTTAAGATTTGTATCTGTTGTAACTGTTAATACAATGGCAAATATAATTGTCATGCAATGTCTATATTAGGCAGGGACATGTCATTGTTTCTTATTTTTTTATTTTGAAAAATCAGCTTCCCACTTTAACCTTGCCATAACTATAGTGGGGATGTAGCATATTTGGGGGCTTGTTCAGGATCTTTGATATGTTTTGTGGAGCCGATATTTTTTTCCTTTGATTCACGTGTGCTGGTTTTGGTGTAGTTTTAGATTGTAGTGGTCTTTTGTATTACAGGTATTATGGTACTGCAGTTTGTATTACAGGTAATTGTGGTGTCCATCGTGGCTTTTAGTTTAGAAGATTGTACTCTGTGCCTGACTTTGGAGCAGTTTGAGAAATGTCACAAGGCAGATGTTTTATTGATTGCAGGTGTTAGTCTTTCGGTTTACTGGGGACATATCAGATGTTGAACTGAGGAAGGGATACAACCCCCATGCCCCAGACAGACAAAGGTGATAAAAATCAATTCAAAAGGGTGCAGCGTGTTAACTTTGAGAGCAAGGTGACTTTCTGCTCAATTACATGAGATCTAAAGTCAGACAGATTTAAATGCTGTAAGCTACATTAGCTGTTTGTCAAATTCACCTGCTTTGCACAGTACACGACTTCTGAAAAGGTACCTGTTTCTCTCATGCAAACCCATCAAAGGTTTATTTTTTATAATGTATAAACATTATGATACCATATGGTTTCAAAGCCAGTACAGTATGTTTGAAATATTAATTTAGGGATCTAAATATAATATATTTATATAGATGGTAATATTTCCGTAGTCCACGGTATGTTACCAGTCCAAATATTTTTCTTAATCAAAATGTTAAAATTACATTTCTTGTTGCTGAAATTTGTATTAAGACTAAATCTAAATTTTCTTAATGCGGATGTAAACCTGAAAAAGCTACATTGCATTCCCAACAAGCTATAATAACAAACTATTTTTACACATCCAGCTATGTAAAATATATAGCCAAAAGGATTGCTCTAAAGGTGAATTCCAAGCTGAAAAGACAAGACTCAATGTGTTTTCTCTATAGCTCTTCAGTTTACAGCTTGTCCATGGTCACTCATTATTAATAGTATTAAAAATATATTTCATATTTACATATATACAAATAGGTGATACACAACATTTTTCAGTTCAGTTTACAGAGTATCCAGCAGAGCTACAGAGTATCCAGCAGAGCCACACAACATCGTTACAACATAGTAAACAACAGTTGCTCGCTCACTTAAAGGCATAACGTGTCTTCCCTGTAATGGTACGGTTTCAATATATTGATAAGCTGTTCTCCGGTTACTGGCAATTATAAAAATAACCCTTCTTCCCTTCTTTGATTAACTTAAAGAATTCCGTGAAGAAATCGTTAATCACAAAACCATCATTTATAATAATTCATCCAGATACACATACTTAAGCCAATTTTGCGAGAAACAACCTCCCAGTAAGTCTTTGGACTGTGCAGTACTGTACAGTACAATATACTGTTTAAACTTTTAAATTTAAAGTTAAATTGTAGATGATTACTGGCTGCTGAAATTTTGATTAATAAAATAGATTTTCTTAATTTGGATGTAAACCTGAAAGAGACACATCGCGTTCACAACAAGCTATAATAACTATTTTTATATATCCGGCCATTTAAGAAACAAACCAAAAGTAATTCTCTTACTGGGCTTTGAACCTCCTGGGTGCAGTGTGCTACAGTACAGTCCATTGCCCATTACCACTATAAGGACAATAAAAGTAAAAAAAAATAATGTCTAAATGTTTCCAAAACATACACTTATGATATTTTAGCTGCTTTGTTTTATGACTCCATATTAATATAACTATCAAGTAGTATTAAATCAGTTAAACATTTTTTTTTTACAATTACAGCAAGTGGTGCTCTTACTACATATTCTTAGAAAAGGATAAAACATTATAGGTTTTTATGAAGTACAGTATATAAACTTTATAATGTTAGAACAAGCACATTCAAACCATAGCCCACTGTAACTCACCAAGTTAAAGACTTTGATGCATAAAATATTTATGAAGAAGGTGGAATACTGTTGTGTACTTTTTATAGTTAGCTACCACTACCATCTACTGTGTGTACATTAGGTATGTAGTACGTTATACTACTGTTTTTATTTTCAGCTACCAAAATTTACCTTTAGATTTTCTGTATGTGGATGTAAACCTGAAAGAGGCACATCATGTTCACAAACTATAGTATAATAATAAACTATATATATATATCCAACTGAGCAATCTTGCTTTTATAACATGTACTGTAACTACCTTTTAGTTTATTGTTTAACACGCTGTAATACACAGTTTAAAATTATTAAAGGTTTAAACAGTATACAAGTTCAATGATGTAATTGGATAAAGATTGTCCCTCAGCATTGACCTGGATTCGAAACCAGGCGTTTTCTGGTGACACACCAAATGCTCCACATGCCATGTTAAGATTTCACTGCTCCACCTGGCGGTTTTACAAAGTAGTGCAGCCCCACAACTGAATTGCTGGATCTATAAGTGCTTTATTTTTCCAGAACAACCATTGTTTGTAGCACACATTAAAGAGCTGCAAATTATTTTTTAAGCATCTGATGGTTTGATAGCAATGTTATATTTAATATAAAAACGCTATAAAATAATGTGACTTGGCACAGAACAAGTTTACAGCACAGTACAAAAATAAATGCTGACCATGACTTTAGAAGCATAAATTGCCTTACACTCAATTTAAACACAAGCTGTCTTTAGCCCTCTAAGCTGGTTCATACAGAAATGTAGAGATCCAGGCTCAGAACACACAGCTTCATTAGCGAATACATATGCAGGACAACTAGAGAAGACGTTTTACAGAGGATGGATTTTTAGAAACATCCCATCAGACATCCCATCATATTCACAACGTGAAATCTAGAAAATAATATTACGTAACCAAAATCCGCAATATGGAAACAGAACCTGTGAAATTGTTGATAGATGATGTACTCGTAACATTTTTTCAAGACGAACTACAACATTTAAAAAATGACTTGTATGTACTTGATATCTCTAATCAATCCACGGGTCCCACCACAAAACGAAACTAAAACGCATACCGTTTCGCGCTTCTTATTAGTTGCTCAAAAGTAATTTGACCGTATGAAATGCATAATATAAACCTAGAAACATATACGTGAGCAGTACTTAAGCACTGTAGTATCGGTGTTAAGACATGCCTCTCAAATACTGTAAATCAAGTTAAAAATATCTCAAGACCGATTCTGGTTGTAATGAAACCATGTTTCGTGTATGTTTTCTTTAAAGTACCGAGACCAGCCATATACTGTATGTTTATGTTCCAAAATTAATATCGTTTATGGCCTTCACACGCGTTACAGTATGCTCCTATTTTTTTATGCTCAGCTACTAAGATTTCCCTTCAGTGGTAAAATTAGATATGAATATTCAATACTTAAACGGGCACAGTTAAGACATTAAATATACATATACATACTGTATACAGTACAGTTTGCATACGGTAATATGTTTATGTTACGCGATTAAAAAATAAATAAATAAAAATGAAAAGTCCAGCACCAGCTGGATTCGAACACACAACCTGCCAGTTGGTAGTCACGCACCTAGACCAGTAGGCTACAAGGCAGCGCGCATGAACAGGCAGGCGAAACAGCCCTACACAGCCCTGTCGCAGTACACGGATATAATCATACCGTTATTAAATTCTTGAGATACGCGATTCCATATTATATTCCCTTTTAATCAAATTCTAAAAGTATGCTTGTTGACTCCGGTATCACGTTAGTTAAAGACTTCGAAGCTTACAATGTTTAGGGAGAAATGGAATACTGGTGTGTATTTTTTTCTTTAAAGTACCAAGACCAGCTATATACTGTATGTTTACGTTCCAAAATTAATATCGTTTATGGCCTTCACACGCGTTACAGTATGCTCCTATTCTTTTTATGCTCAGCTACTAAGATTTCCCTTCAGTGGTAAAATTCAATATCTACAACGGGCACAGTAAAGACGGTTACAGTAAGTCTTTCTACGACAGACCAACGGACCACGAGTGCCCCTGTCGGTCAACCAATCACGCACCGCAGTATTTTGCGTCATCGCGCGTCACGATGCACGACGCCATAGCCAATTACCTCCGGTACGTGTCTGTACCGCGCACTTTGAATGGCTGCATCTGTAAATGTCTAAAACTTGCTCATCGAAAAAATCAAAAGCTCCAAGGTTTCTGGTCTGGCCTAATCTTTAAAATCAAAAAGATGAGACAATGTTCTCACAGTGGCTGATGAGCGACTGAATTTGAAGAACAGATTAGGCAACAAGAAAACAGCATGGGAGGCACCTGCAAACTACTGGCATTCTCCAACACAGGATTATAGTCTCCAGGAAAAATGGGGAAATAATTGCTACAGCACTTTAGTCCTTCTGCAGGGATGCCAATGAGAAAAAGTAGAGCACATATACCATACGGCTGTAATCTTGGCCTCAGGACCAAAAACAAGTATTTCTAGAGTTATGCAAGATAGGTATGAAAACTGGATTTTAAGCTTTAAAATTATGGAGAAACAGACGCATATTTTATAGATGCTCTCCATTTTTTCCCCTTAAGACTATTAAACCATATCTTTAATTAGAACTTAATTTAATAACTCCAATTATTACAACAGTAAGTGAAAACAGCATTATCCTAATCTATCCAAAGTTTATATTGCAAAAAAAAAAACAGAGAGGATACAATATTTCAGTTTGGCTCATGTTTTATATGACTATGTCATTAACATGTTGTACAAGAAATGAAAACAAATTTGAAAGATTTCTACATTTTACAAAGCTTAAGTTGTTAGAACTCAAAAACTGTATAGCACAATTAAACTTTTCACAAAGCTAACAAGTTTTGATAAATATTACAGAAAATAAGGCATCTAAAATTATTTAAATAGATAATTCGGAAACACTTTATAATAACTTTCATTAATAAGTCATTAACAAACATTATATAATGCTTAACAGATCATTTATTCATGTACATTCAAATAGTTATAAATGTCATTAATGATAATTCATATATTAGGTAATGTGTTTTTAAACGTATACAAATGATATAACAAAGGGCTAATAAAGTTGTTTTTTTTTACCATTCAGTAACACATTGACAATTGTATTTGTGTTGACAAATCATTCATTAATGTCTAGCCGATTAGTAACAAATGTCTTTAAGGACCAATTACACCTGTTTTATTTATCATATACATGTTTGTTGTTCATGAGTTGTACAGTTTGTAAAACTGGCTATTTCATTGAGCTAACAAAGTTTGTGCCCCGGTGAAGAGAGCAATGTGTCCTAAGGAGTGGTTGGTTAAAAAGGTGTAATTATGGAGTAATCACAGTAATGGTAAACCAAGTTGGAACTGTGTTACCTTCAAAATCAAATAAAAAATATAAATGTCTCTTAATTATGTAAAAATAAATAACAAAACATTTATTTATATAAGACTAAAACAATATTAATTGTTAGTTTATTCAAGTTTGTCTTAAACATTCAGGGAACATATAAGAGAACTTAGCAGAGAGAACTCCAGTCCCCCCCCCCCAAAGAAAATGGTAATGAAACTTCTTTTTCTACCTTAAAGCGCAACACAAATTTGCCCATTTTAAAAACATAAGTCCATTTTCAAAACTATTTTTAGCTCCCATATAACCATTTCTGCCTGAACACTACACTTGATAGTAATGCCAAACTTAAAGAAAGCACTAAAGGCTCTGACTAAACAATAGTGATACGATGTACAGTAACCTACTGACGGTTTTTAAGAGGGAGCATCAAGAAGTCCTTCTTATATTGTTCAATTCTCTTTATGACATCTGGATCACTTAAAGCTACAGAGCACCTCTTTGCAAAATCAAGCAGTTTTTCCTTGAAATCACTGGCTAACTCTTCAAAGATTGGGGGGTCTGAGATTTCCAGCTCGGTGATTGGTACAATGGACACAATTGTGTTTCTGTCAACTCACACTGCCTTGAAAGGGGACAAATAATGAGGTGGTTTTCTTGCAGTGTTTGAGAAATGCTCTGTATCTTCGGATAACCTCATCAGGATCTCTTGCTGTGGTGAAAAGAAAAATGTTATTATCAACAGACTAGTAATGCTAACAACAATACCAACAGGATCAGTACCTCTAACAAGCACTACTCCAAAGACACTCAATTACTTATCAGTTGTCAGTTAAACTAATATGGCACACATTTCAAGGACTTTCTAGTCATGTGCCGTTGATGCAGAAAGGGGAAAGTTCCAGGACATTCAGGACTACTAAAAAACTGGACACAATTTACATTCCAGCAAATGTTAGCTGGGAGGTGTATTACAGGTAACATAACCTGTTATGACACTGCAATTGGACACAGACATCCTACAGGTGTTGCAAAGAGATGTTTTTCGCAGCTAACAGGCCACAATGAGACAATGCCACAAATGTCAGCCTACGATGCTGTAAGTTGCACTATCCAATTGTAGCTTTAATTTTGACAATATTACTACCAAGATGAATGCCATAACTAAGCTAGAATTCACAATGACTTATACCAGATAAAAACGCACAGAGGAAACTTGAGCACAATGATGTCACTGAAGCGTTTGCCAACCCACTATGCTGCTCCCCTTTCCACTGTAAATTGGGACTAGGAGGAGTTAATAGGTATGTAGCCCAATTCTTAGAACATACCTCTTGCAAAAACTTTAATAAATTAGGACTTTAACAGGGTTCATAATATCCATACTTAACTCCTGGTCATTTAATAAAAATAATCAAAGCAAAGAGGTGATATCTAATTTCCATAAACATGCCTCTAAATCAGTGGTTCCTAATTCTGCTCCAGTGGATCTCTGCCTTAATTAACTTTAGAAGGGAGTTAATAGACAATGTATGTGGCATCTTGTTGTCAGAAACTGGAATGAAAATAATACCCTCAAGGGCAGTATTGAGAAAAAACATTCTAAATGACTTGTCTGTGTGAGATGTTTGGAATCAGAACATGGGGAGCATGTATGGATAGTGAAAAGCTTTTAAGATAAATACAGATGCAGCCATTCAAAACAAGCAGGTGATACCGCATTATTATGCGGTGCGCTTCTCGCGGTGTAACGCAAGTTACCGTATATTCTTGTATACCGCATGTTACCGCAAGTAAAATAATAGTATCCGGAATTTCCACAAGGTGGAGCTAATAAAGCTCAACCTCTCATGTTTGAGCTGTCACCATCAAAGTCTTTACCGAAGATATTACTAATAGTATTTATAATGAATGACCTTGGACAAGCTGTATACTCAAAGTATTGCCCTGGTCCACATTCTTTTTTTCATTGACCGTCTTTGTAAAAGTAACACCACAGCATTTCGCTGATCCAGTCACGCATTTGTTTCCAATCATGTAAAGTGCAGTAATTTTTGAGAATCTCCGATTCACCATGCCTTTCACATGCTCATAAAAGATATTGATTTAGGAACATAAAAATATTACTGTATGCAAACTGTACTGCATACAGTATGTATATGTATATTTAATGTCTTTACTGTGCCCGTTTAAGTATTGAATATTTATATAGAATTTTGCCACTGAAGGAAAATCTTAGTAGCTGAGCATAAAAAGAATAGGAGCATAACGCATGTGAAGACCATAAACGATATTAATTTTGGAACATAAACATACAGTATTACAGTATGTAAACTGTATATGGTTGGTCTTGGTACTTTAAAGAAAAAATACACACCAGTATTCCATTTCTCCCTAAACATTTTAAGCATCGAAGTCTTTAACTAACATGTGAAATAACGTGTGTATAAAAAGTGGTAGTTTTTCTGCGAATACGCTCCATACTGGACCAAACAAGCATACTTTTAGAATTTGATTAATATGGAATATAATATGGAATCGTGTATCTAAAGAAATTAATAACGATATAATTATATTAATGTACTACAACACAATAGTACACCCTGTACAATGTCTCTTGACATAGTATGTGTAGGGCTGTTTCACCACTCCTTACAGTATGTGACTTTGTGAGTAGTGCTGTGGTCTAGGTGCTGGACTTGAAAGTGGGAGGTTGGATGTTCAAATCCAGCCAGTGCTGTGACTTTTTTTTAACAAACATTTCTTTGAAAAAATCATTTCTCTCTAAACATAATTCTCTTTGTTATATTTGAGGAAAAAATAATTTATTAAGCTAATTCCAACAAAGCAAGCTCTCATAATGAGAATAAACAGCCATCTGAGGATAGTAATTTAAATGCATGTCTTATATGAAAACCTTAGATGTAATCTATCTACTACAATTGCTGTTGAAAGCCACACCTTCATGCATATTGTGAGCAGAATATCTTTCCCTGAACTGACAATAGCGTTGATTGATGTGGTATTGATGGATATCTATAAATATTGAGAACAAGTGACCATGCCAATTTCACCAAGGAAAGAGAAATACACTGTAGAATAAACTGAGTTACTTTCCGTTTAGGATAGCGACCAGAGTCCCTTATCATAAAATGGGATTTCTAACCATTACCAATTCTGAATACTGCAAGTTTTTACTAGAACCTATTAGTCCTACTGTACCAATATAGAAAAGCACATATTAAATTTGGGAAATCTGGTTTCAAAAGTCTTCATATCAACGATGCCTATACTGTTTTCCTCTACAGTATGCTAATCTATTATAGCGCATTTGCCCCGGGCAGCGGCCGAAGAGTGCCCGATTGGGGTACGCGGTGTGGGGAAGGAGAGGAGTGGAAGTGGTCAGGGCGAGTATAGGAAGGCCGCTGACCAGTGCAGCTGTCCCACAGTGAAACAGGGGTACAGTCTGAGGAGATTGCCCGTATTCCATGTAAATAGTTCCCTGGTTCTGCACCCCTGGGTGTTTCTCGCTCTCTCTCTCGCTCTCTTGCTCGCTCGCCCGCCCTCTCTCTCTCTCACTCGCCCTCTCTCAATTTCATTTCAATTCAAGGTGCTTTATTAGCATGACCGATGGGTACAATCAGTGTTGCTAAAGCAAACAAAATAATGAGATTCACATGAAACAAAACAAAAAATAAAAGTAATATCAAATCTACAGACATATTACATACATTTACAACAAAGACATATTATAAAAAATTGACATATACTGTAGACAGAAGGAGCATTATTGGGAGACAGGCTCACTGTTCCTCAGGTTGTGACAGGAGATCACATACTGGGCTGCCAGTTCCACTGAGTTCCCTCCTCCCTCCCCCAGTAGGATTGGGACCCGTTGTGATTCTGGCAGGTGTGGGAACTCTAGGATTAGATTCCTGAATTTAGGGAAGAATGTTTCTCTAATCCCAGAGTATCTGTCACAGTGCAATAGGAAGTGCACCTCTGTCTCTATTTCTCCCTGCTGGCAGTGGGAGAACAGCCTGTCCTCTCTGGGCAGCCAGGTCTGCCTGTGTCGCCCAGTTTCTATGGCCAGGCTGTGGACACTGAGCCTGTACGTCGTCAGGGTCTGTTTCTTTTTGTTGTTTCTTATCTTGGTCAAATATTCAGCTAGTGTGTATTATCTGTTTAGGGTTCTGTAGCATTCCACACGGCTGGGCAGCTTGTTCCCCCCTACCACCCCTCTCTGTGTACAGTAGAGCCTCCTTTCCTGACTGGTTGAGCACATATAGCTGTGTCTGGAGAGAATCCAGGGTATCAGCTTCAACCACACGGCTGGGCAGCTTGTTCCCCCCTCCCGCCCCTCTCTGTGTACAGTACAGCCTCCTGTCCTGACTGGTGGAGCTCAAACAGCTGTGTCTGGAGAGAATCCAGGGTATCAGCTTCAACCACACAGCTGGGCAGCTTGTTCCCCCCTCCCACCCCTCTCTGTGTACAGTACAGCCTCCTTTCCTGACTGGTGGAGCTCAAACAGCTATGTCTGGAGAGAATCCAGGGTATCAGCTTCAACCACACAGCTGGGCAGCTTGTTCCCCCCTCCCGCCCCTCTCTGTGTACAATGGAGCCTCCTGTCCTGACTGATGGAGCTCATACAGCTGTGTCTGGAGAGAATCCAGGGTATCATCTTATGAGCACTCTGTGATTAAATTAATTCTCATTGCATTATCATTCCCACTGTGCATAACAAGGAAGATTAATAAACATAAGGTTGTTTAATGACAATCTATTGTATACCTCATGGCTAAATAGTCAAGTCTAGCCAAAAGAGAAAACATCAACTTAAGTTAAACCCAAGCGATGGTTTTTAATTACCATACCTTTATGGTACATGACTTTGCTAAAATGTATTTAAAAATAAAAACAATTGCAATTGGCATGCCTATAGCTTTTTCACGAAACCTCCTAGAGTAACGAAATTCTTGCATTGTACAGCTTATACAGTATTTATCTGTTTATACAGTATTTATCGCTTACGCCTGAAATTGGAGCTGCTCGCTGCGTGGTGAATAGCGACTAATAAGCAGTGAAAACATTTGTCTGTCTTTCTTTGGGGGGAAGGGAATCTGATCTGATCTGATCTGCAAAGCCCTTTGGCAACAAAACTAAAAATAAGACACACTCTACAGACATTCACAACAGCAACATATCTTAAAACATTTACATATATTGTTAAATTATTACTTGTTTTTCAGGAACTTAAAAAACACTTGAATTACTTGTCCAGTCTCAAAATAAAATTATTTTTCAGGCAATGTAAGGCAAGATGCTTTCTAACGTCGGGCAATGTGTTTTTTTTTAATCTAACATTGATAGATTAAAAAATCATTTGTAATAGCAATTATTTACCTGTATAACCTTATAAAGGTTGTATTTTCACACAGTGAAGAGGTCTTTTTTTAGTTATAAAGTAGTTGTGCAAGCTCCGGTAAGTGTGTCTTTTTTGATAAGTTTCAAAGGGAAATAGGTTCGTATTCGTCTTCCCTGACGCAAAACAGGGTCAGGAGGCATGTATGGTTAGAATGCGTTCATTGTCTTCCAATGAAAGGCGGGTTCCTTTCGCTGAAGTCGAGAGAGATTAGAAGCTTGGCACACCCGGACTGTTACACCCACGCATTAGCAAGTTAAAGCTATCCCATTGAGGAGCCGGGCTCAATAATTGTTTTGTTCCTTGATTTTCTGATCTGCAAGGCCCTTTGGCTGCAGCGAATGTGAATTCTGTCTGGCATTGCCAGATTGTGAAAAAATAAAAGTATTTAAATCAAGATGGGGGGTAAGGGAGTCGTCTCTATGACACTCTCCCTAATAAAAGTAAACAAAAACTAAAAATAAGATACAATCTACAGACATTCACGACATAGACATATCTTAAAACATTTACATATATTGTTAAATTATTACTTTAAATATATATTTTAAGTTACTGAAACAGCCAGTTAATAAAATTGTTGCAATTTTGTTCTTGTTTGGAGGTGGGGATATTCTGACAACAATTGATTTAAAGACAATCTGTCAAAGTGCAATGAAATACAATATTACGCTGGGTAAACGTTCTGAGGTCAAATTCTTCTGCGACGGGGGTACCTTTAAAGGTCTAAGCCGGAACACATCATAATATCTCATTTTTGATTCTCTCTTCCGAACGAGAACAAAATTGTGACAATTTTATTAACGGGCTGTTTCAGTAACTCAAAGTATTTATTTAAAGTAATAATTTAACAATAAATGTAAATTTAGTTTTGGTTTAAGTTTTGTAGCCAAAGGCTACATTATCATTCTCACAAGGAAGATTAATAAACATAGACATAAACATAATCTCATGGCTAAATAGTCAAGTCTAGCCAAAAGAGAAAACATCAACTTTATTTAAACTCCAACGAAAGTATTGATGGTTTTTAATTACCGTACTTTTATGGAACATGACTTTGCCAAAATGTATTTAAAAATAAAAACAATTAAGATTAGCACGCCTGTAGCTTTTTCGCTTAAGTATGCTTAAGTATGCTTAAAAGTTGTCAGACCGGTTTTTATTTATTCTTCGGCACAGGTCAGGTCTGTTTTTTTCTGGAAAACCATAACTCTAGTCTTGTCCAGATTGACTGTCAGCTTAATCCTGATCTGTGAGGATACCAGGAAGACAATAGCATATGTTGTTTCTATTTGAAACGTGTATTTTAAAAGTCTAATTAAGAAGTAAAAACCTTACAGCATACACAGATTTCTAAACTGATCAGGGGGAAGAAAAATCACCCGTGTTTCACGCATAAGAAGTGGTTATTAACAATCAAAGCCTGTTTTATTTATTTTATTTTTATTTAGATTAAGAGTTCCCGTCACCCCCATTTCCATTTACATCGCAAACCCGTGTTTAATTAAATGTCTTTATTGATTCACAATCTGGCAAGGCAACGTAAATCGTTATCTTTGTCTTCTACATAATAATGTTCACCTCTCTGTCACATTCGCTGCAGCCAAATGGTCTTGCAGATCAGAAAATTAAGGAACAAAACAATTATCGCGCTCGGCTACTCAATGGGATAGCTTTAACTTGCTAATGCATTGGTGTAACAGTCCCGGTGCGCCAAGCTTCTAATGTCTCCCAACTTCCGCGAAAGGAACCCGTCTTTCATAGGCACTCTTTTCCTCTAGTTTAACAGTCTGTCCAGAAACAAAACATTCTTGTTAAACGTAAAAGTAAAAAACAATTACTTTTTGACAATGAAAGCCAGTGTGTGTGTGTCTCTCTCTCTCTGATGGCGCGCGGGCGCGGTGAGGTGCTGTACAAGCCGTACAGAACATGAAAGTGTCCCTTTCCATTTAACGAGTTTCTGAGTAAACGGGTGTCTGAGAAGAGTGCCCGGCTGGGGTGCGCGGTGAGGGGCAGGACAGGAGTGGTCAAGGCGGGGTTTAGGAAGGCAGCTGTCACACAGTGAAAGGGGCGTACAGGCTGGGGAGATCGCCCGTTTTCCATGTAAATAGTTCCCTGGTTCTGCACCCCTCTCCCTCTCCCTCTCCCTCTCCAGACACAGCTGTTTGAGCTCCACCAGTCAGGACAGGAGGTTCTACTGTACACAGAGAGGGGCGGGAGGGGGGAACAAGCTGCCCAGCCATGTGGTTGAAGCTGATACCCTGGATTCTCTCCAGACACAGCTGTATGAGCTCCACCAGTCAGGACAGGAGGATCTACTGTACACAGAGAGGGGCAGGAAGGGGGAACAAGCTGCCCAGCCTTGTGGAATGCTACAGAACCCTAAAGAGACAATACACACTAGCCGAATATTTGACCAAGATAAGAAACAACAAAAAGAAACAGACCCTGACGAAGTACAGGCTTAGTGACCACAGCCTGGCTTTAGAAACTGGGCGACACAGGCAGACCTGGCTGCCCAGAGAGGACAGGCTGTGCTCCGACTGTCAGCAGGGAGGAATAGAGACAGAGGTGCACTTCCTACTGCACTGTGACAGATACTCTGGGATTAGAGAAACATTCTTCCCTAAATTCAGAAATCTAATCCCAGAGGTCCCACACCTGCCAGAATCACAACGGGTCCCAATCCTACTGGGAGAGGGAGGAGGGAACTCAGTGGAACTGGCAGCCCAGTATGTGATCTCCTGTCACAACCTGAGGAACAGTGAGCCTGTCTCCCAATAATGCTCCTTCTGTCTACAGTATATGTCAATTTTTTATAATATGTCTTTGTTGTAAATGTATGTAATATGTCTGTAGATTTGATATTACTTTTATTTTTTGTTTTGTTTCATGTGAATCTCATTATTTTGTTTGCTTTAGCAACACTGATTGTACCCATCGGTCATGCTAATAAAGCACCTTGAATTGAAATGAAATTGAGAGAGGGCGAGTGAGAGAGAGAGGGGGGGGGCGAGCGAGCAAGAGAGCGAGAGAGAGAGCGAGAAACACCCAGGGGTGCAGAACCAGGGAACTATTTACATGGAAAATGGGCAATCTCCTCAGACTGTACCCCCGTTTCACTGTGGGACAGCTGCACTGGTCAGCGGCCTTCCTATACTCGCCCTGACCACTTCCACTCCTGTCCTTCCCCACACCGCGTACCCCAATCGGGCACTCTTCGGCCGCTGCCCGGGGCAAATGCGCTATAATAGATTAGCATACTGTAGAGGAAAACAGTATAGGCATCGTTGATATGAAGACTTTTGAAACCAGATTTCCCAAATTTAATATGTGCTTTTCTATATTGGTACAGTAGGACTAATAGGTTCTAGTAAAAACTTGCAGTATTCAGAATTGGTAATGGTTAGAAATCCCATTTTATGATAAGGGACTCTGGTCGCTATCCTAAACGGAAAGTAACTCAGTTTATTCTACAGTGTATTTCTCTTTCCTTGGTGAAATTGGCATGGTCACTTGTTCTCAATATTTATAGATATCCATCAATACCACATCAATCAACGCTATTGTCAGTTCAGGGAAAGATATTCTGCTCACAATATGCATGAAGGTGTGGCTTTCAACAGCAATCGTAGTAGATAGATTACATAGGTTTTCATATAAGACATGCATTTAAATTACTATCCTCAGATGGCTGTTTATTCTCATTATGAGAGCTTGCTTTGTTGGAATTAGCTTAATAAATTATTTTTTCCTCAAATATAACAAAGAGAATTATGTTTAGAGAGAAATGATTTTTTCAAAGAAATGTTTGTTAAAAAAAAAGTCACAGCACTGGCTGGATTTGAACATCCAACCTCCCACTTTCAAGTCCAGCACCTAGACCACAGCACTACTCACAAAGTCACATAAGGTGTGGTGAAACAGCCCTACACATACTATGTCAAGAGACATTGTACAGGGTGTACTATTGTGTTGTAGTACATTAATATAATTATATCGTTATTAATTTCTTTAGATACACGATTCCATATTATATTCCCTATTAATCAAATTCTAAAAGTATGCTTGTTTGGTCCGGTATGGAGCGTATTCGCAGAAAAACTACCACTTTTTATACACACGTTATTTCACATGTTAGTTAAAGACTTCGATGCTTAAAATGTTTAGGGAGAAATGGAATACTGGTGTGTATTTTTTCTTTAAAGTACCAAAACCAACCATATACAGTTTACATACTGTAATACTGTATGTTTATGTTCCAAAATTAATATCGTTTATGGTCTTCACATGCGTTATGCTCCTATTCTTTTTATGCTCAGCTACTAAGATTTTCCTTCAGTGGCAAAATTCCATATAAATATTCAATACTTAAACGGGCACAGTCAAGACATTAAATATACATATACATACTGTATATAGTACAGTTTGCATACAGTAATATGTTTATGTTCCTAAATCAATATCTTTTATGAGCATGTGAAAGGCATGGTGAATCGGAGATTCTCAAAAATTACTTGTCTTTGCATGATTGGAAACAAATGCATGATTGGATCAACGAAGTGCTGTGATGTTACTTTTACAAAGACGGTCAATGAAAAAAAGAATGTGGACCATGGCAATACTTTGAGTTTACAGCTTCTCCAAGGTCATTCATTATAAATAGTATTAGTAATGTCTTTGGTAAAGACTTTAATGGCGACTGCTCAAAAATGAGAGGTTGAGCTTTATTAGCTCCACCTTGCGGAAATTCCAGATACTATTATTTTACTTGCGGTAAAGACATTTAAATCTTTCTATGACCGACCAGCTTACCACTAGTGCCCCTGTCGGTCAACCAATGACGTACCATGGTTTGACGCATTATGACACTCAATGACGTAGACAAATGCCCACGGTACGTGTTTGTGCTGCGCCCTTTGAATAGCTGCATCTGTATGTTAAAACTATAGTGTGATTTATCTCTTTGACAAATTATTTTCTTCTTTTTTCTCCTCCTTTTATACTTCTTTCCAATTTTTCTCTTCTTCTCTCACTTTTTCATCTCTTTCTTTTTTCTTGCACTTTTCAGTTGATTTAGATGTAGATGAATCTGATAAAGTGGAGCTTCAGGTGCTTGAACTGTAGAAGATGGCTCTGTGTAGGAGTCTCGTCAATCACTGGAGAGGTGTTATTTTAGCTAAAACCAAACATAACAATCAGCACACATAAAAGGTCTGGAAGTGGTATCACACCATATCACACTGTAACTCAGGTACTAAGGTTATAATGCAATGATTTAAGTCTCAGAAACTCATTTGAATCATCTAATAAATAAATTATTTGTCCACATTATGTTATTATGACCTTAAAGAAAAGGTTTCAATAAACATGCCACTGTCATTTAGAAATAAAAGAAAATTCAAAACTAGACATTTTCACTTAACCTTCTTATTAGTCCAGGATTTCAGTATAATTTCAGTATTATTCAGTTTTAATCAATAGCACAAAATCAGTTAACCCTTGAGAAAAAAAAAATTGCAGAGTAAACCTAAATGTTGGCATGTAAACCAAAAAGATATCAAAGTAATTGTGACCTGTGTGAAGGAATATGTAACATCACTAGACTGTTTATATATAGCATACTACAGCCTAAATAATTATATCTCATTCAGGTGGCCACAATAAAGGCGGAGGGGGGAAATTTGGCACAGAAACCAGGATAACTCCCTACTCTTATAAAGAAATGCCCTGGGATCTTTAATGACCACTGAGAGTCAGGACCTCGGTTTAACATTTCATCCAAAAGTTGGTGCCCACTACAGTACAGTGTCCCCACCACTATACTGGGGCATTAGGACCCACACAGACCACAAGGAGGGCACTCCCCACTGGTCCCCCTACCACCACTTCCAGCAGCAACCATAGCTTCCCAGGAGGTCTCCCATTAAGGTAATGACCAGGATCAACCCTGCTTAGCTTCAGTGGGTAGCCAGAGTTGAGAGCTGCATGGTAATATAGCTACTGGCTCTAGAACTTGTTGTTATTGATGAAACGCACTTCAGACACAAACAAAGGTATGAATTGTTTTGAGAACCACATCAAGGGCAGTTTTAAGTTTTGCCACATTAAAATTCAATAGTTCAATTGTTCAGACACAGTATAAGAAATTTTGCACTCCTTAAAGCACAATACTTTTTAAAAGTTATGTTTATAAATATAAAAAAGATTTTTTGTGAAACTGTTGATTTTCTCCTTCTGTCACTTATTGTTTATCATGTGAGGATTGGATAATCTGTAATAAGTGACAAGTGGACTGCCTATAAAGGGTCTTTGCCTCATTTTGACTACAAACATTTCACTGTAAATCACAGTGTGAGCTATGTAGTCCCAAGAAGTGGAGCACATACTCAGCACATTGAGAGGGCATGGCACACATACAGTATAAGAAGCAAGTGTGGAGACCAAGGGGAAATAGATCAGAGGGTTTACTGGAAAACCATCTCACAGTCATTGAATGGAATGCATGGCTGGCTAGAAAACACTACAATGGAGCACTGGACAGATTAGTTCATTACATTAAAAAAACACAAATAAAGATTGAGAGCACTGTTCAGTTGCTTCTAATTGTCTAAGGACTAGTTTGTTCATTCTTAAACACACACATTTACTTGCACTAAACTAAATTTGTCTAGTTTCACCAAAATAATATTGTTGCATATGGAAAGTTTGATTATGTTCACTACATCTAACATCAGCTGATAAAGACTGTTCATTAATTCATAATAATTGTTTTGTGTTTTATGTATGTTTGTGTGTCAGCATCTATTTTGTTAAATATTTTTATTTATATATTTTATATTTATACAGATGTAGCTATTCAAAATGCACGGTACAAACCCGTACCACAGGCATCTACGCGTGCACCACCACGCCGTACCGCAGTACGTGATTGGCTGGCCAAAATGACTAACAGGGGCACTTTTGGTGCATTGGTCGGTAATGAAAAGATTTATTCATTTAATCTCTTTACTGTGCACATTACAATACGCTTAGTATTGAATATTTATATGGAATTTTACCACTAAAGGGACATTTTAGTAGCTGAGCATAAAAAGAATAGGAGCATAACGCATCTGAAGGTCATAAACAATCTTAATTTAGGAACATAAACATATTACTGTATGTAAACTGTACTGTATATGGCTGGTCTTGGTATTTTAAAGAAAAAATACACACCAGTATTCCATTTCTTCCTTAACATTTTAAGCATCAAAGTGTTACAGTACATGTGGTTATTTTGAAACAGTTTTACCTGCTCCTTCTGACCATATTACTGTATGTTTATATACTTTGTGAAAAATTGATCATTTTAACCTTTTCTGCGAATACGCCCTTTATCAGATTAAACAAAAGCATACTTTTAGAATTGGATTAATAGGGAATGTAATATGGATTCGCATCAAATCTAGCAATCGCTATGAGTTTTCTTTTAACAAATACTATGGACACTACAGTATATTGACATTTTTTATATTTCTAAATATCACAACATGTTCGTACTGTATGTACACAATGGTACCGCAGGTTGTAGGGCATAAATCCACGTGAGCCCGAAAGCCCTACATTAATGTTGTGCAAACGCCTGGCGCTGCGTGGTTTTCATCTCTCTCTGCGGGAGTGCTGGCTGTGCCGAATTAAACCAGTTTTACAGGTATTTTCAAAGTAGAATAGGAGAAGTCTTCCAGCGAAAGACACTCCCCAGGGACACATGTTTTCTTAGAAAAACAGATTCACAGCACGAAGCTGTGTCAGTCTTCTGTGTAAAAAAAAAAATCGGTTTGAACACCATGGGGGCTGTTTTTAATAAGCTGCTGAGTAAAGAATAGGAATTTTCCTGCTGTCAACAGTACTGTGTATATAGTTTTATGTACAGGCTGTGAAAAGTTTCACAAGTAGAGGTCTTTAAAATTAGGCTGGGCAAACTATTATTTTAATTCTTAAAAAATCTATCAAAAAACGAAATGTAATGTTGTGTTCCTACTTAGACATTGCATGACTTTAAAAGCTATAAAAACAGGTTTCGATAGTTAATAACCACTTTTTATGTGCGAAAAACGGGTGATTTTTCTTCCTCGTGATCAGCTTAGAATCTCTGTCTATGCTGTAAGGTTTTTACTTCTTAATTAAATGTTTAAAATACACAAATTTCATAAAAACAACACACGTTTCGAATAGAAAAAATCATATTCTGTTGTCTTCCTGGTATGTAGAACAGATCAGCAGGTCTTTTTTCCCCAATCACAGGCTCTGAAAACAGCATGCTGCCTACTGCGCTGTGTCAGAGGGGGAGGTAGCACTGGGAAGGAGGAAGCGCAGAGCTCATTAATGCACAATGGCTGTAAAGCACCAATTGCGTTCAATTAAACAACGTAAATCATTTTCTTTGACTTCTAAGTCCCTTCATTATCATTAAGCACAGGTTTCTTTTTTGATACCATTATTGTATCTACACCTGGAACTGGGCTGATCAGAGTGTGTGCTCTTGGGGGGGGGGTTCTACTAGTGAAGAGAAGGTGCACTTGAGACTGGGCAAAGTACTGGGCCCACTGATCAAGACCAGTGCAAGGTTCCATGGGAGAAAAGTATGCAGGTGAATGGATCCAGTTTGTAGCTGACTGGAATGGCTGTAGAAACAAATGCTCGCTGATGAAGCTAAAAAAACTGCAGATGGCTGAGACAGTGATCAGCCGACGATTTGTAGTGAACTGGGGTTGCTGTAAAAGTTGCAGCAGAGACAGGCTTTTGACTTACAGTATATTAGGCCAGTGAAGTTGTAGAAGTCACAGTGGAGCTGGTGAAGCTGTAGGAGCTACACCAGGCTGGTAATGCTAATAAGCTGTTAGTTTGTATCACAGGAGAATGGCTGTGGTTGTGGCAGTGGGCTGGTGCAGTGACTACCTACTGACACTTACTGGACCACAGAGGCTGTAGACATCACTGCAGAGATGGGTTGCAGACTTGTAGCAGGCCAGTGAAACTGTAGAAGTCGCAGCAGAGCTAATGAGGGTATAGAGACCTCAGCAGGCAGGTGAAGCTGAAGTGACTGCAGCAGGCTGATACAGAGAATGGCATGTCCAGAGAGGAGTTTGATCAGAGCAGAGCAGCAGAGATAGACCTATAACAGGCCAGCGAAGCTGTAGAAGTAGCAGTAAGAGCTGCAGCAGGCTGGTGATGGTAATTGGCTGCCAGTTTGTAGGACAGCAGAATGGCAGTGGTTGTGGCACTGGGCAGTGGGCAAGTGAGAGACTAATGATGGAGAACTCCTTCAGTGGCACTTCAGGAATAAAGAGGAGAAGAACTTAATAGAATTATTGGGTGCCTGATTAGTGGGGAAAAAGACAGACCAAAAGGCGTCCTTGATCCATGGGATGACTGTGATTCCTTGTGGGAATGCTCTCAGTCTCTTGGGCTGCAAGCCACCACTCACCACACTGCTGATGTACGGTAATCACACAAGTGTGTCATGTGCTGTGTGTGTAGTAGCTGCTGTAATAAAAGAAATTAAAGCAGCTGTCACTGCAAAGAGCAAAACAACTGCATTCATTGTGACTTATACATAAGTTTGTTTTCTCCAGAATTTTGTTTAATGTTAATATTAACATTTTGAAGCTTCCCAAACACCAATATTGTGATGCTGGTATTAGTCTTACATAATTTATTGATATGTTCATATCATTAATCTTCAGCACTTTGACATATTTATTAATGAAACACAAAAGATGATACTTAATTGAATATCTTTCATTTAAAACTTTTTGGAAATAAGTCCACTATTTTCCAGCCAAAATGATGTTTGAGTCACACATAAGATTTATTAGACATTAAAGAAGTCTGAAAAATAGATATGTGTTTCTGCACTCCTATAATTTAAGTGTTTTATTTTATATTCTTTTTATACCATTAATGAACCTTTATGCAATAATAAAATAAACGTTAATCATTAGTGAAAGAGAGATTTCTATCAATATCCCATTAATGAAATGTAAGTAGTCTGGCTGACACAAATGGGTTTTAATTGAATTTCTTCAGTTATGTTATAGAATATACAGTAGGTCTATCTGTGGAATGTTTCTAATGGAATTTTATTTCATACTCATCTGATTTAGTTTTCCATTTGGATTCACTGATTGGTCTATAGGAGTAAAGTGTCTCTCTGCCCTCCCACACTGCCCTTGGTGACCATTTCTTAAATTAAATCAGAGAGCTGCTTTACTTTTGTTGAAACGTGTAATCGTGTCCTGCAGTGACTGATAAATCTGTGTCTACAGGATGCTTCTGTGCTGGGTCAAAATTCTCTCTAAAGAAAAATAATCTATAAGGATACTGTAGTGTGCACTCACGAGGCACCAGTTCTGGTATATATTCAGGTATATATTCAATCAGTCACAAAGAGTTACACATATCAAGAGGACATATGTTCAGTATATCATTCATTTAGACCGTTTCGTAAATGAACTTGGTTATAACTTCTACACTAGATACTCGAAACAAGTACATAACTCTTAGGAATTATATTGATATCAACTGGTTGGGATAACAATTGAATTCTCGAGCTGTAATGCATTGAAGTTGAATACTCATCCAATCTTTGGGGATTCAGATCTCCTGCGGGCACAAAGAAGCAGTTGCAGGCTTGTTGCTGTCCAATCCGCGCTCTCTGGCTCCGTGCCAGGCTGTGCTGTGCGGCTTGCGACGGTGCGCTGCTGATGCTCTCTGAAGACCGGCTAGTTAGTTTTGGCTGAAACTAGCAAGAGTTTGTGCACTGGAGAAAAGATGACTGTGGATCCCAGCAGGTCAGGAAGAGGACCGGTTCGTTCCTGATGAAGCACTAGTTCTGAATAGTGATTCAGCTGTCCACAGTTCTGACCTGTTCACGAGGCTTGCTGCTGATGCTAACCTCGTGTGGATCCTCTGGTTACTCTCTGGCAACTTCCGCTCTACACTCTTAGAACAAAGGAAAGTTCTGGGACTCGGACACACTGGCCATTCCGTGGTGGTCTGGGCTGAGTCAGGATGGTCAGGAGCCGCGCTGCGAGAATGTCCTGCCCTTTGGAGCCTTTCTGCTTCTGGGCTGTCCTGCCCTGGAATTCTCTCGCACCCCTGGAATTCCCTTTGAATTCTCCTACAGGCTCTCTGTGTTGCCTGTTTTTACTAGGAGGAACTTCAGCTCATTCATTGGCTGAAAGTTTCATGGGCATCAGAGACACACGTGGGTTACTCGGCCCTACCAGTCCCTGATTGGTTGATCAAGGTGAGATATGAGTCACTTACTCCTGACACTTAGAAATGCAGTCCAGATGTCCATCTGGCACTCCCTAGACATATAGGCGCCAATGGATGACCATTGATCATGATAGCCTGACTTAGCTAAGTGCATCCCCCTTTGGGAGCTATCCCTTATCAAAAGAAAACATCTTTAAATCAGCCTGCCTGAATAGCTTCCCTGTGGCTGCACCACAGAGATGAAGAAAGAGATGGGGCCTCATTTGGGAAAGCACAGCAACACTTAATTCTGTCTTATTAATAAGCCTCTCCACTACAATACCATAGAGAAAAAAATAGATAACTGACTTGACCAGTGTATTGTAAGAAGTATACCACACTTTCTGATAAAGAAGAAGAAAATAAAAGTGCCAACTACCAGCATGCAACACTGAAATTATGTGAATCAAAGATAGCTCTTGATAAACTTAAAACATTTCCTACTTTTTTCCAATATGCTTCTTTTCTTTATACTCCACACTGATAAAAATAAAATGTGGCTTTCATATGGCCAGAAAATTGTACATTATCTTTCTACTCTAAGATAAGATAAGGGAGTCTGAAAGGAAAACATAATAGTCAGAATTAAAGGTCATAATCAGAATGATTCAAATGCACATTTCAAATTTAACGTCACAGAGATTGGTGGCATGATATTGTTAAAAAGTTGATATTTTATCCTTGTTTTCATTATTTAATCTATATTTTATATTTTGAAAATGTTTCTGAATCTATTAATTGCCATATTGACTGATGGTGAATTTTGTTTTATAAGATTTTTTTAATATCTACTGAAGCATTTGTAGCGGCGAGGCTTATTAATAAGAAAGAATTAAGTGTTCTGAGCTTTCCCAAAGAGGCCCCATCTCTGTTCATCTCTGTGGTGCAGCCACAGAGAAACTATCCATGCCGGCTGATTTAAGGTTCCTTTGATAAAGGACAGCTCCCAAAGGGGGATGCACTTAGCTAAGCCTGGCTATCATGATCAATGGTCATCCATTGGCGCCTATCTGTCTAGGGAGTGCCAGATGGACATCTGGACTGCATTCCTAATTGTCAGGAGTAAGTGACTCATATCTCACCTTGATCAACCAATCAGGGACTGGTAGGGCTGAGTAACCCACGTGGGACTCTGATGCCCATGGAACTTTCAGCCAATCAACAAGCTGAAGTTCCTCCAGGTAAAAACAGGCAACACAGAGATTCAGTGAGATTCAGGAGAATTCTGTGGACTTTTCTAAAGGGAATTCAAAGGAGAATTCCAGGGCAGGACGGCCCAGGAGCAGAAGGCTCCCAAGGGCAGGACATTCTCGCAGCGCGCCTCCTGACAATCCTGAGACTCAGCCCGGACAACCACGGAACGGCCAGTGTGTCCAAGTGCCAGAACTTTCCTTTGTTCTAAGAGTCTAGAGCGGAGGTTGCCAGAGAGTAACCAGAGGATCCACCCGAGGTTAGCACCAGCAGCAGGCCTCGTGAACAGGTCGGAACTGTGGACAGCTGAATCACTATTCAGAACTAGTTAAAGCCAACACTAACTAGCAGGCCAGTGAGCATCAGCAGCGCACCGTCGCAAGCCGCACAGCACAGCCTGGCACCGAGCCAGAGAGCGCGGATTGGACAGCAACAGCCTGCAACTGTTTCTTTGTGCCCGCAGGAGATCTGAATCCCAAAAGATTGGATGAGTATTCAACTTCACTGCATTACTGCTCGAGAATTCAATTGTTATCCAAACCAGTTGATATCAATTTAATTCCTAAGAGTTATGTACTTGTTTTGAGTATCTAATGTAGAAGTTGTAACCAAGTTCATTTACGAAACGGTCTTAATGAATGATATACTGAACGTATGTCCTCTTGATATGTGTAACACTTTGTAACTGACTGAA
Organism: Lepisosteus platostomus; assembly: GCF_059453375.1. NCBI lineage: Eukaryota > Metazoa > Chordata > Actinopteri > Semionotiformes > Lepisosteidae > Lepisosteus > Lepisosteus platostomus. The sequence continues at coordinate 49,354,549 of NC_142612.1, read as the reverse complement.
TATATACCTTTTGTATTCTGATAACCCTCTCGATAACATCTGTTAGTTTTATATGCATATTCTATGTATTAATAAATGTATCCTCGTGTATTAGTACCTGTGTGTGTGCGTTGTTTGAGTTATGTCGCATGGTTGGATTCTAAAGCCATCAAAATAATTAATTTTGTGATTTATTGCTACAATTAATAATTGTTCCTGTAAATGCCCAAACCCTACAGAACTGGTGCCTTCAAAGAGCCACACTACATTACATTTTGGCTATGGCAACATTACATATTTGGCGTCCCTGGGTCGGCTATGATTACACATTCAAAGTATCTTTATCCTTAATTCAAAAAAATACTTAACAGTTATAAAATAGTACTATCCTAATATGTTATAAAATTGAAAAGAAAACTTTGTTCTTTAGATTACAGATTAATAAACACATTTCCATAAACACTTTGTAAATCGAAGGAAAAACACCTTATATATTAAATGTAGATATCATCTCAGTAATGGAGATGCTGGTGTAATCAGAACCTCATCTTAGGTTAGAGGGTGAACAGTCTGGAGTATTATTCTTTACATCCTTTAGAATTACCTCATTAATTGTCAGTAGCTACCTACAGAACATTCTAGGTAGTATTGCTGTTGTAAACCTGTGTAGTGTGCTCTCTGAAGGCACCAGTTCTGTAGGGTTTGGGCATTTACTGGGACAATTATTAATTGTAGCAGTAAATCACAAAATTGATTCTTTTGATGGCTTTAGAATCCAACCATGCGATATAACTCAAACAACACACACAGGTACTAATACACAAGGATACATTAATTAATACATAGAATATGCATGTAAACCTAACCGATCTTATCGTGAGGGTTATCAGAATACAAAAGATATATATTCATTCAGTTACAAAGAGTTACATATATCAAGAGGACATATGTTCGGTATATCATTCATTTAGACCGTTTCATAAAGTGAACTTGGTTATAACTTCTACATTAGATACTCAAAACAAGTACATAACTCTTAGGAATTAAATTGATATCAACTGGTTGGGATAACAATTGAATTCTCAAGCTGTAATGCATTGAAGTTGAATACTCATCCAATCTCTGGGGATTCAGATCTCCTGCGGGCTCTCTGGCTCCTTGCCAGGCTGTGCTGTGCTGCTTGCGACGGTGTGCTGCTGATGCTCACTGACCGGCTAGTTAGTGTTGGCTTTAACTAGCAAAGTTTGTGCACAGGAGAAAAGATGACTGTGGATCCCAGCAGGTCAGGAAGAGGACCGGTTCGTTCCTGATGAAGTGCTAGTTCTGAATAGTGATTCAGCTGTCCACAGTTCCGACCTGTTCACGAGGCCTGCTGCTGGTGCTAACCTCGGGTGGATCCTCTGGTTACTCTCTGGCAACCTCCGCTCTAGACTCTTAGAACAAAGGAAAGTTCTAGCACTCGGACACACTGGCCATTCTGTTGTTGTCCGGGCTGAGTCTCAGGATGGTCAGGAGGCGCGCTGCGAGAATGTCCTGCCCTTGGGAGCCTTTCTGCTCCTGGGCCGTCCTGCCCTGGAATTTTCCTTTGAGATTCTCCCTTTCAGAAAAGTCCACTACAGGCTCTCTGTGTTGCCTGTTTTTACCTGGAAGAACTTCAGCTCGTTCATTGGCTGAAAGTTTCATGGGCATCAGAGACACACGTGGGTTACTCGGCCCTACCAGTCCCTGATTGGTTGATCAAGGTGAGAAATGAGTCACTTACTCCTGACACCTAGGAATGCAGTCCAGACGTCCATCTGGCATTTCCTAGACAGATAGGCGCCAATGGATGACCATTGATTATGATAGCCAGGCTTAGCTAAGTGCATCCCCATTTGGGAGCTGTCAAAAGAAAACATCTTTAAATCAGCCTGCATGAATAGCTTCTCTGTGTCTGCACTGTAAAACTATAAATCGCAATTCCATAATCAATTTCAATCAGTTTTCAATTTGTACAGCAGTTATGCCAAGTTATTACATTTTTCCTGCACTTAATGAAGGAGAACCTTGATCACATAGCACTAATCACAATGTCTCCTTGCCTTTTACACCAATTTATAGTGTCTTCTGTCTAGATCTTCTGAAATGTGTCTGTCTGAGAGTTATATGGATGGGTTCAACTGTCCTTACCACCCACATTTTACAGGTGCGCTATTGAGATTGTGTTAAAATGTGGAATTACAGTGTGGTTTGGCAGCAGCTCATTGTCTGATTGGAAGGATTTACAGGGGTGGTCGGTTCAGCCCAGTCCATCATTGAAGTACAGCTCCCCTGTATTTATGACATTTTTACTACTAGCTGCCTTGGGAAGATTGGAAGTATTATTAAGGACACCAGTCATCCTGGTTCCTCTCTTTTCTCCCCCCTTCCCTCTGGTAAGTGTTATAGGAGCATAAAGGCACGAACATCTAGTCTCAGAGATAGCTTCTTCCCTCAAACTGTCAGATTACTGAACTCTACCCCTACAGTATGTAGTGGCAAGGCTTATTAAAATACAGGAATTAAGTCTGCTGCTCCCTTGCCAGTCTCTCTCCATCATCTCAGTGGTGCTGGATACAAAGAGGCCATTCCATTTGGTTCACATTTAAGGTGTTTTTCTAGCTGATAGAGTATCCTGATAAGGAACAACTCCCAAGGCTGAGATTCTCCAGCCACCCTAATAAATGGTCATCTCTGGCACCTTACTGTCTGAGAGATTACTTGGGAGAGTTCCAGCCAATCAGGAACTGGTAGGGCAGGTTAACCCCACGTGGGTCTCAAATGTCCGCGGAACATCAACGAATGAACGACCGTAGTTTCTCCAGCTAAAACAGGCAGCATAGGGCCCAGAAAGGGGCTCCTCCAGGACATTCTCAGACTCAGCTTGGATAATCATGTAACGACCAGTGTGTCCGAGTGCCAGGACTTTACTTTGTTCTAAGAGTCGAGAATGGAGGTTGCCCGTGCGTAACCAAAGGATCCGCCCAAGGTTAGCCCAGCAGCAAGACTTGTGAACCGCCGGTACCCCACCACGAATGCTCGCCTGATCAACGAGTGAACTGCGGTTGGAACTGTCAACAGCTGAAAATCAGTATTCAGGACTAGCACTACAACTGGAACGAACCAGTCTTCTTCCCGTCTAAAGAGTGTGACTTCCATGGATCCGCAGTCAATTTCCACGTGCACAAACCCTCACTAGTTCACCCTGGACTAGATAGCCGGTCTTCAGAGAGTCACTGCCAGCGCGCTGCAGCAGAAATCTCTCCCTCCTTCTCCCACACGTCCCACTCTGAACCAGGACTGTCTGGCACAGGGCCAGAGGACGCAGATCGGAACGCAGCAACAGCCTGCCGCTGTTCTTTTGCTTTCGTTGGAGATCTGAATCCACACAGATTGGATGAGTATTCAACATTCTGCATTGCAGCTCGAGAATTCAATTTTTACCTCAACCTGAGTTGATATCAATTTAATTCCTGTGAGTGACGTACTTGCTTTTGAGTAGCTAGTGTAGAAGTTGTGATCAAAGCTCAATTTCTGAAACGGTATAAATGAATGGTATACTGAATGTATGTCCCTCTTGGTTTTTAACTCTACGTGATTGAATATATACCTTTTGTATTCTGCTAACCCTCACTCTTAAGATCTGTTGTGTTATATGCACATTTTATGTATTAATAAATGTATTGTGGTGTATAAGTATCCGTGTGATTTTCTAATAGCCATCAAAGAATAATTATTAATTGTCCCAGTAAATGCACAAATCCCCTACAAGTATCACTTGGTCACACTGATGTAGCGGCAATGCTTGTTAATAAGACAGAATTAAGTGTTGCTGTGCTTTCCCAAATGAGGCCGCATCTCTCTCTTCATCTCTGTGGTGCAGCCACAGAGAAGCTATTCAGGCAGGCTGATTTAAAGATGTTTTCTTTTGATAAGGTACAGCTCCCAAATGGGGATGCACTTAGCTAAGCCTGGCTATCATGATCAATGGTTATCCATTGGCGCCTATCTGTCTAGGGAGTGCCAGATGGACATCTGGGCTGCATTCCTAAGTGTCAGGAGTAAGTGACTCATATCTCACCTTGATCAACCAATCAGGAGCTGGTAGGGCCGAGTAACCCACGTGGGGCTCTGATGCCCACGAAACTTTCAAATGAACGAGCTGAAGTTCCTCCAGGTAAAAACAGGCAACACAGAGATTCTGAGGATAATTCCAGGGGTGCAAGACAATTCAAGGGCAGGACGGCCCAGGAGCAGAAAGGCTCCCAAGGGCAGACATTCTCGCAGCACGCCTCCTGACCATCCTAAGTCTCAGCCCGGACAACCACGTTACGGCCAGTGTGTCCGAGTGCCAGAACTTTCCTTGGCAGAGAGTAACCAAAAGATCCACCTGAGGTTAACATCAGCAGCAAGGCTCGTGAACAGGTCGGAACTGTGGACAGCTGAATCACTATTCAGAACTAGCGCTTCATCAGGAACGACCCGGTCATCTTCCTGACCTGCTGGGACCCACAGTAACTTTTCTCCTGAGCACAACTTTGCTAGTTAAAGCCAACACTAACTAGGGAGTCTTCAGAGAGCAGCACATCTCAGGAACTTCTCCACCAAGCCGCAACAGCACAGCCTGGCACTGAGCCAGAGAGCATGGATTGGACAGCAACAAGCCTGCAACTGTTTCTTTGTTTGTGCCCGCAGGAGATCTGAATCCCCAAAGATTGGATGAGTATTCAACTTCACTGCATTACTGCTCAATAATTCTATTGTTATCCCAACCAGTGGATATCAATTTAATTCCTAAGAGTTATGTACTTGTTTTGAGTATCTAGTTTAGAAGTTTTGACCAAGTTCATTTACGAAACGGTCTAAATGAATGATATACCGAACGTATGTCCTCTTGATATGTGTAACTTTCGTAACTGACTGAATATATATCTTTTGTATTTTGATAGCCTCACGATAAGATCTGTTAGGTTTACATGCATATTTTATGTATTAATAAATGTATTATTGTGTTTTAGTACCTGTGTGTGTGCGTTGTTTGAGTTATACCGCATGGTTGGATTCTAAGACCATTAAAAGAATCATTTTGTGATTTACTGCCACAATTAATAATTGTCCCAGTAAATGCCCAAACCCCTACAGAACTGGTGCCTCGTGAGAGCACACTACATAATTTGGCGTCCCTGGGTGGGCATGGTAAGACTGAAATGAGTGAACCAAGCGGAATAATTCATATAAAACGCAGCAGGTTTCATACATGACAATACAGTGTGTGCTGAAAGCCGAAAGAAAAAAAAGTTCCCCTTGCTCTTTAAGCAGTGCTTGATTGTTTTGTGATCTTTTGCGATCTACGGGGTTGATTGTGTAGCGGCAATGCTTGTTAATAAAACAGAATTAAGTGTTGCTGTGTTTTTCCAAATGAGGCCTCATCTCTCTGTTCATCTCTGTGGTGCAGCCACAGAGAAACTATTCAAGCAGGCTGATTTAAAGATGTTTTATTTTGATAAGGGACAGCTCCCAAAGGGGGATGCACTTAGCTAAGCCTGGCTATCATGATCAATGGTCATCCATTGGCGCCTATATGTCTAGGGAGTGCCAGATGGACATCTGGACTGCATTTCTAAGTGTCAGTAGTAAGTAACTCATATCTCACCTTGATCAACCAATCAGGGACTGGTAGGGCCGAGGAACCCACGTGGGACTCTGATGCCCATGAAACTTTCAGCCATGAACGAGCTGAAGTTCTTCCAGGTAAAACCAGGCAACACAGAGGGCCTGTAGTGGACTTTTCTGAAAGGGAGAATCTCAAAGGAAAATTCCAGGGCAGGATGGCCCAGGAGCAGAAAGGCTCCCAAGGGCAGGACATTCTCGCAGCGCGCCTCCTGACCATCCTGAGACTCAGCCCGGACAAACACGGAACGGCCAGTGTGTCCGAGTGCCAGAACTTTCCTTTGTTCTAAGAGTCTAGAGCGGAGGTTGCCAGAGAGTAACCAGAGGATCCACCCGAGGTTAGCACCAGCAGCAGGCCTCGTGAACAGGTCAGAACTGTGGACAGCTGAATCACTATTCAGAACTAGCTCTTCATCAGGAATGAACCGGTCCTCTTCCTGACTTGCTGGGACCCACAGTCATCTTTTCTCCTGTGCGCAAACTTTGCTAGTTGAAGCCAACACTAACTAGCCGGTCAGTGAGCATCAGCAGCGCACCGTCGGAAGCCGCACAGCACAGCCTGGCACCGAGCCAGAGAGCGCGGATTGGACAGCAACAGCCTGCAACTGTTTCTTTGTGCCCGCAGGAGATCTGAATCCCCAGAGATTGGATGAGTATTCAACTTCAATGTATTACAGCTCGAGAATTCAATTGTTATCCCAACCAGTTGATATCAATTTAATTCCTAAGAGTTATGTACTTGTTTTGAGTATCTAATGTAGAAGTTATAACCAAGTGCAGGACTTGGGTCAGGACCACCACCCTGCAGTGGTGGAAGGGATCCAGATGGCAGGAAAGCCGGTTGGTGATGTAGCCCTCACCCTTAGCCCTGAGAGGTCCTCTATTAGTGAGGATCTGCTTGAGCAGCGGTCACAGGGCCACCGCTAGGTGCCCCTGATGCAACATTCACAGGTTAGACAGAGAGCCCAGCTGGACACTGGGATGACTGGGCTGTGGACACACCTGATCCCAGATGCCGATTCCCTCTGCTGTGACCCAGGGAACCTGGAGTCAGGTAACATTATTTCTCATAGCTACCAGGTAGTGAGTGAGATTGACCTGATTGTTCCTGCCTCAACGGCAGGGTTTCCAACACACCCAGTCCCCAGGAAGGGACAGGGAATGAAAGCTGAGATGGTTTTCTCACAGCCACCAGCTCAGTTTGTCAGTCTGAGTCTGACCAACAGTGGTTCACCCAGACTGGAGCTGGATGGTCAAGCCACCCGCTTGTTAGTGCAGAACACGGAAAAGGGGGGCGTCAGAATCCCCGCCTGCACTGACATGGGTCTGGTGGGTGATAGTGAGTTCAAAGACAGTGAACTAGCTATCCCAGTGCTGGGGCAGCTCCCTGAACCCCTAGAGAGGGAAGGGGGGAGCGAGCAGATGTCCTACACCTACCCCAAGCCAAAGATTGTAAACTTGCAGATAGAGGGATTCCTCAATCAGGAAGTGTGCAGGGTGGACCTGAACAGTGAGAATGGGGTAACAATCCCATGTAGCGGTGAGGCTTAATAATAAGGCAGAATTAAGTGTTTCTGAGCTTCCCAAATGAGGCCCCATTTCTCTGTTCATCTCTGTGGTGCAGCCACAGAGAAACCATTCATGCAAGATGTTTTCTTTTGATAAGGACAGCTCCCAAAGGGGGATGCACTTAGCTAAGCCTGGCTATCATGATCAATGGTCACCCATTGGCGCCTATCTGTTTAGGGAGTGCCAGTTGGACATCTGGACTGCATTACTAAGTGTCAGGACTAAGTGACTCATATCTCACCTTGATCAACCAATCAGGGACTGGTAGGGCCGAGTAACCCACGTGGGACTCTGATGCCCATGGAACTTTCAGCCAATCAATGAGCTGAAGTTCCTCCAGGTAAAAACAGGCAACACAGAGAGCCTGTGAGATTCAGATTCAGTTTCAGATTCAGATTCAGATTCAACAATTCTAAAGGGAATTCAAAGGAGAATTCCAGGGCAGGACGGCCCAGGAGCAGAAGGCTCCCAAGGGCAGGACATTCTCGCAGCGTGCCTCCTGACCATCCTGAGACTAAGCCCGGACAACCACGGAACGGCCAGTGTGTCCGAGTGCCAGAACTTTCCTTTGTTCTAAGAGTCTAGAGTGGAGGTTGCCAGAGAGTAACCAGCAGCAGGCCTCGTGAACAGGTCGGAACTGTGGACAGCTGAATCACTATTCAGAACTAGCTCTTCATCATAAACGAACTGGTCCTCTTCCTGACTTGCTGGGACCCACAGTCATCTTTTCTCCTGTGCACAAACTGTGCTAGTTAAACAACACCAACTAGCCGGTCAGTGAGCATCAGCAGCGCACCGTCGCAAGCCGCACAGCACAGCCTGGCACGGAGCCAGAGAGCGCGGATTGGACAGCAACAGCCTGCAACTGTTTCTTTGTGCCCGCAGGAGATCTGAATCCCCAGAGATTGGATGAGTATTCAACTTCAATGCATTACAGCTCGAGAATTCAATTGTTATCCAAACCAGTTGATATCAATTTAATTCCTAAGAGTTATGTACTTGTTTGAGTATCTAATGTAGAAGTTGTAACCAAGTTCACTTTACGAAACGGTCTTAATGAATGATATACTGAACGTATGTCCTCTTGATATGTGTAACTCTTTGTAACTGATTGAATATATATCTTTTGTATTCTGATAACCCTCTCGATAAGATCTGTTAGTTTAAGGCATATTCTATGTATTAATAAATGTATCCTCGTGTATTAGTACCTGTGTGTGTGCGTTGTTTGAGTTATGTCGCATGGTTGGACTCTAAAGCCATCAAAAGAATCAACTTTGTGATTTACTGCTACAATTAATAATTGTCTCAGAAAATGCCCAAACCCTACAGAACTGGTGCCTTCAGAGAGCCACTAACATTACATATTTGGCGTCCCTGAAACGGCTATGAATCACTACACCCAGATCACTCAGGTGCTCCAGATGACCACTCCGCCGAGGGTCAGGCATGCTCCACCGCTGCACCGCCCCCTGCACGGTTCCTAGAGCACAGGCATGAACAAATCGAAAAAGCAGATGCCCTGGAATCGGAGGAGCAGCATCAGGAGCTGTGCCAGATCTCCCCGGATTTCCAGGATGTTGGTGCCCAGGATGCCACACGGCAGATTGAGAAAGACACCATGTACATTCTGCACCAGCTTAGAAAGGCAACAGTCACTCAGAAGGAGATTTTTGGGAGGACTGATTCCTGCCGCGACTGTTGTGGATTTGCTATTTCTGGTAGGTTTGTTTGCTACTGGCACTCTCACCCTGACTGCCCCAAGAAGGCAGGTGTCAGAGATGCCAGAGGGTAGTGACAGACTGTATCAACAGCAGCAAAAGTTGGAAGGCTTAGGGAAAACCCTACAGGCAACTTTCTATGCAACAGGGTTGAATCTTATTCCCCAACCAGTTGACATGATTGTTGGTGTTATACAGTGGATTTATGCTTGTGTGCAACAGGCCAGAATGTTGACACAAGACCTGTTAAGGAAGTTCAGTGCCACTGTAGCCAGTCTAGCCATGGCACAAATCCCAACCCCCTTGATTCCACTCTTCTCAGTAGAGGAGCATTTGACATTAACCACCCCATCGCTCGTAGCTCACCCAGAAGGCGATCCAAGATTGAATTCGGTTCCAAATCTTGAGATGGGTATGGCTACCAAAGCTATCCATTGGCTGTGTCTAAACGATCCACCAATGAAGTGTGTAAAACTACTAATGAGCAGAGGGAGGTTAATGAACCCCATGAAGTGCAGGTGGGAAGTAAATGGTTGGTCAGCACACCACATTTAACTGTCACTATGACTTGTGACAGGCATGATACAGCTACCACAATGCAGCTACCTAATCAAACAGTTTCCTGCAAGTTCCCGAGGAGGCCATAGTACAGCTTGGTGACTTAACACTGTACGGTCTGGAACCAGACACATAAGACCAAACTTGAGGTCGTGGATGGCTTCAGGTGCCACACTACTGAATTGGATAGAAATCCAAGACACAGTAAGCCCTGAAGGGTTACAGGCAGTTAGTTTGTTTTAATGGAACAAACCTCCAACCCACCCTGGCAGGTGCCCAACACAGATGTTGTGGTTCATCAGGGGGGCTGGGAACAGGAACCGGTGTTATTGTAACACTGCTGCTGGGTAGCTGGATCATGACTGACAGTGTACTCTGAATGCTGTACTCTTACATCAAGATGTACACGAATGAGTCAAAGGTAGCATGTCAAAAGAAAGGAAAGCCATAGGTTCTTCCCATATATCTGCCTACAGCGGTATCAGATATTGAGAGTGAACTTCCTGATGTGTAATGCCTAGACTGAGATGATGTCTCCTACCGTGTTTATACATACTCCAGATGTTGTTCATCATGTTTGTTCCAAATGCTGGTTCCAGTATGAATTCTCGAGGAGTAATGTGGACATTTAAGGTTAATGTTCTAATGACAAGGGACATCACTTAACTCTGTTTTGTTTTGAAGGCAACAACACCTCAGGACCTTGTGACCTTCAAAAAGGATGGGATATGTAGGGCCAATGCTTGTTAATAAGACAGAATTAAGTGTTGCTGTGCTTTCCCAAATGAGGCCCCATCTCTCTCTTCAAGCTATTTAGGCAGGCTGATTTAAAGTTGTTTTCTTTTGATAAGGACAGCTCCCAAAGGGGGATGCACTTAGCTAAGCCTGGCTATCATGATCAATGGTCATCCATTGGCGCCTATCTGTCTAGGGAGTACCAGATGGACATCTAGACTGCATTCCTAAGTGTCAGGAGTAAGTGACTCATATCTCACCTTGATCAGCCAATCAGGGACTGGTAGGGCTGAGTAACCCACGAAACTTTCAGCCAATGAACGAGCTGAAGTTCCTCCAGGTTAAAACAGGCAACACAGAGATTCTGAGGAGAATTCCAGGGGTGCAAGTCAATTCAAGGGCAGGACGGCCCAGAAGCAGAAAGGCTCCCAAGGGCAGGACAGTCTCGCAGCGCGCCTCCTGAGACTCAGCCCGGACAACCATGTAACGGCCAGTGTGTCCGAGTGCCAGAACTTTCCTTTGTTCTAAGAGTCGAGAGCGGAGGTTGCCAGAGAGTAACCAAAAGATCCACACGAGGTTAGCATCAGCAGAAAGGCTCGTGAACAGGTCAGAACTGTGGACAGTTGAATCACTATTCAGAACTAGCGCTTCATCAGGAACGAACCAGTCTTCTTCCTGACCTGCTGGGACCCACAGTAACTTTTCTCTTGAGCACAACTTTGCTAGTTAAAGCCAACACTAACTAGCGAGTCTTCAGAGAGCAGCACATTGCAGGAACTTCTCCACCAAGCTGCAACAGCACAGCCTGGCACTGAGCCAGAGAGCGCGGATTGGACAGCAACAAGCCTGCAACTGTTTCTTTGTTTGTGCCTGCAGGAGATCTGAATCCCCAGAGATTGGATGAGTATTCAATTTCACTGCATTACTGCTCAAGAATTCAATTGTGATCCCAACCAGTTGATATCAATTTAATTCCTAAGAGTTATGTACTTGTTTTGAGTATCTAATGTAGAAGTTGTAACCAAGTTAATTCAAGAAACGGTCTAAATGAACTTTAGACCTCTATGAATTGGCTACATTGCTCTGCTCTCCTCCCCACTCATATATATATAACCTCCGCTCTCGACTCTTAGAACAAAGGAAAGTTCTTCACTTGGACACACTGGTCATGGACGTGGTGGTCCAGGCTGAGTCTCAGGATGGTCAGGAGGCGCGCTGCGAGAATGTCCTGCGCTTCCCAACTGTTCTTGCCTGTGGGTCGTCCTGCCCTGGAATTGTCTCGCACCCCTGGAATTCTCCTGGAATTGTTCTCTGGAGCTCTGTGTTGCCTGTTTTTACCTGGGGGAACTGCAGGTTGTTCGTTGGCTGAAAGTTTCATGGGCATCAGAGAATCACGTGGGTTACTCGGCCCCACCAGTTCCTGATTGGTTGATCAAGGTGAGATATGAGTCACTTACTCCTGACACTTAGGAATGCAGTCCAGATGTCCATGTGGCACTCCCTAGACATACAGGCGCCAATGGATGACCATTGATCATGATAGCCAGGGTTAGCTAAGTGCATCCCCATTTGGGAGCTGTCCCTTATCAAAAGTAAACACCCTAAATCAGCCTGCATGAATAGCTTCTCTGAAGAGAGAGATGGGGCCTCACTTGGGAAAGCACAGCAACACTTAATTCTGTCTCATTAACAAGCATTGCCGATACAACATATTACGTGAAATCCTAAATTTCTTATTTTATTTTTATTTTTTTAAAGAAGAATGACTTCTCAAAGCTCCAGAGCTCAAGAGGAAAGTAATGTGAATAAGAATACTGGCGGTATGTACAGCACCCTTTACTAAAAATGAGTCTCTTGAACAAAATGGACAGGCATTATGTAGTATGATCTGTACGAATAATATGAATAAAATCAAATTATTTTCTGTTAGGTTGAACAGCTAAGGCAGCTAAGGTAATTTTGAGAAGGGCATGAAATTACTAAACCATTACATAAAAAGTAGAACAGTTTGTATGGAAGCAGTTTAAGCACTTTTGCTCAATTTCTTTCAATTCAAAATTATACATACTAACACTTTGAGACTTACAGTTTAATTCATTACTGTGTTTTACAGCAACTGGATATGAACAGCTTTTAGCCTTGAATAAAATGTTGCTTAAGATTTGCTGTAAAATTTGAACTAACACTAAAAAACTTGTTTTTCTGGATAGGGCCCCTAATTAAATCAGCTGCAGTAGCTCTATCTTACTCCTTCTAATATAAAAGCAATTTACTCAAGTAGCACACCAGCATGTGTTGTTGTTATTGATACACTTGTTAATGTAGCTATTTGAATGTTATAAAGAAAAAACAAACAGAGCAATAAATTTAGGCTAAAGACTGTTCATGTATTGCTTGAAGCCATTAAAATATGTAGCTTGAGAGAAATGAAAAGTGGACCTAGCTCTTCCTGGAGAAATGTGTGTAGATTTGTCATGCCTGTAACATCTTGTCTGTCTCTTTAGGCTGTTCTTTAAGCCAAAAACTTGACTCATACTTTTCTCCCAAACATACCTGAGTTTCAATGCTATACAAAACTATACATCATAGATATGCAGCCATAGCCTTCTGTATGTATAGGCAGAATATGAATAATAATATATAATCTGAAATATTAATGCTACTGTGTCTTCTTTGTGATTGGTAGTATACACATCAGCTATTATTAGCTAGCAGCCATATCACCCTGGAACTCACAACTGGCAACCCACTGAAGCTAAGCAGGTGTGAGCCTGGTCAGTACCTGGATGGGAGACCACCTGGGAAAAACTAAGGTTGCTACTGGAAGAGGTGTTAGTGGGGCCAGCAGGGGGCAGTCACCCTGCAGTCCATGTGGGTCCTAATGCCCCAGTATAACGACGGGGACACTATACTGTAAACAGGCGCCATCCTTCGGATGAGATGTAATGTCCTGACTCTCTGTGGTCATTAAACACACAAAAAGAGTAACCCCAGTGTCCTGGCCAAATTTCCCGTTGGCCCTTATGAATCATGGCCTCCTAATAATCCCCATCTGTGAATTGGCTTCATTACTCTGCTCTCCTCCCCACTGATAGTGTTCTGGTGCACCATGGCTGTTGTCGCATCATCCAGGTGGATGCTGCACATTGGTGGTGGTGGAGGGGAGTCCCCATTACCTGTAAAGTACTTTGAGTGGATTATCCAGAAAAGTGCTATATAAGTGTAAGCAATTATTTTAAAATAGTGTAGGGAAAGAAATAGATTTGTAAAAAAAGATATACACAAAATAAATATTTAATGCGGAACTTTAAAACAGAAAATGTCTATTAATAATTATATCATGCCTGACACTGAGGTTTCACAGAGGGCAGGGCAGCTTATGTACAGTGTATTGCCAGGGACTTACATCTTTCCCATAAAATATTACATAAGGAACTGTTGTAACAGAAAGAATAAGGTTCTGGATTCCGAGATGAAGTTAAACAGATTAGTTTATTGCATGCAAGGAACAATAAAGCCGAAGTCTTGTTTCCCGCAAGAAACAACAAAACCGAAATATTGTTCAAAGTGCTGGTACAAACTTTAGGTTTATATATCCTTTCCGCTTCTGACATCACTCGTTGTTATGGTAAAGGGGGGAGGTCACGGTGTTTGACCAGTTAACAGACCCTGGCCAAATGTCCCCAGGGGGTTCCTAGCTCGCATCTGGAATCCTTATCAGTTAACCCCCTTTCCTGCCATAAACTCCAGCTTGTTGCTTAGAAGTCTAATCTTCATGCAGAAAGGACTTAAAATTAACCCCGTCTTAACTAAGCCAGTAATCTATTATTATATTATCACTCCTTTCACTCCACTTTCCTTCCTTTCCAGGAGCACTCGAGCCCCAACCAGTCGGGTCTCTTCGGGCATTTCTGTCATGCTCCAGTCTCTTGTGCTTGGGTTTTGACCGAGTTTAGTTGTGTAACTTGAGTTGTAACATTTTTTGGCTGTAGAAAAATGTCTTTTAAAGACAGAAAAAAATTTTTGAATCAGCTTCGGCATATGATTGTGATCTGTGACATATGGTATTTATATTGATTCCATTTCTCAAGGGAATGTTATATACCAAAAGGTTAAGGGAGTTAAATCTCTTCAGTCTGGAGATCAAGAGGAGGTTAAGGGGAGGTTTGCACATCAATTCAAATGCACATAAAATGGTTGAGGAACATTTACTGGAGAAGGTAAGGAAACTCATCGCTGTAGCCTGAGCCACAGCCAAAGTGCAGGCATCAGGTGTGGCAAGACCCAGCGCACACTTATATAACTCGACCTGCAGAGGGCATGAAGTAAGTATCAGCAGCTTAGAGACCTATGAGGACAGCAGAAAAAGAGGATTAGGGAATGGAAGTAAACAAAAACAAAGACATTGCTGGGGAGACAGTGCCACAGCAACTGAGCATCATGGAACATCATGGCAGCAAGGGAGATCGCCATAAAGGATAAGGGATAAGATGTTTATGTCTTTGTATGCCCTATGATAGACTTGCATCCCATCCAGAGTGTATTCTGCCTTGCATTCGTTGCTTATCTGGTTAGGCTCTGGTTCCCTGCCTAACCCTGTACTAGATAAGTGGTTTAGAAAATGAAGGGATGAATGGACAACCACACAGTGCTGCATTGTAAGGTTTATATCTGATGAGACCAAACACAGAACAACCAAATTAGATTTTTATTTGTATTTTAATTATTATTTCACTCTTCCTTCTCATTCCTAGTGATTAGTGGCAGGGGTGAGAGAAATAAAGGATGATCAGACAGGACAGGATGCATGGTGGCTCAAGGGAGTGCAATTGTGTCAAAGGCACAGGTAAGCAGTACTAGGAATAAGAGAAGGCAACATGGCAACTCAGGTTGAAGACAGATTCAACTTCTAAAAAAAGAAGAAAGAGGACTGCTTCAGCTAGACAAGGAAGGCTGCGTGGTGAAACCACCTTCTGGAAGACTTTTTTTCTTAAAAGAAAGAGGGGGAGAAGAGGAGTCAAATGAAGTTATATAATAAGGTCTGTCACTAGTGAGAGCAGATTGAAAACAAACATGCAAACGAGTAACCAAAAAGTATAATTCGTATTGTTTTGCCACTGTGATCGGTCCTTGAAAGGGGCACAGTCTGAGACAGGTTCTGAGTACAGACACCTACAAAATACATTATTTAAAGGGAAAAAGTAATGTTTAATGGAAAACAAGCCTGGCCCTATGGTAAGGAAGTGTAAATAAAATCCACACCAGGTGAAAATAACAATCCACCAAAGTGAAATATAAAATGCTTAGCCAGAGGACTGCTCATTTAACTGTGCTGAAAAAAAAATAAAAAAATTAGCAATGCTGCTTTTTTTATCAATCCTGGGGAAAGTAATGCCCAGTAGCATTTCTTAAAATGGCTCTTCTTATCAGCCTGGTGAAATAAAGCAGCAGAGGTTTTGTTTCTTTATTAACGATGGGGGAAATAATATTCAGCAACAGAGTGGCTTTCCTCATCAGCACTGATAGAATAACACAGCAGCAATGCTGTTCCCTCTTACCCACACTTAGGAAAGTAAATCCTCTCAGCGCACCTTCCCAAAAGAGACAGGCCTTGTCTTTCTGGAGAAAAAGTGGATGGATCTGTGCAGCAATCTGTTGACTCTTTGTAAACACCATCTCCCTTGCTGTCTGGTGGTCTTCTTATTCTGTCTGGAACAGGTTGTCCCTTGAGGACACCGACCCTCATGGTACAAATAGGCAAGATGAGGTTTTGACATACTACCAAATTTTTATTTAAAACTCCATGTCATTTTCAAAATTATAGATTCAGTGGTTAGAATACTTGCCTACAAAGAACAAGGAATTGATAAAACATACCTTGAATTTAAGTCATAAGGGCACATTACTTTTTACACAAGTTCTTTAAGGCAAATTGGTTTATATACCTTATAAATTTGCAGTTTTTTTATAATGTTTTATATATTATACAAAGATTTTATAAATCTTTGTATAATATATGTTAATTATTTTCTGATCATTTCCCATGCAAAATGATCAGAAAAGGCTGAGCATTGTCTAAAAAAGCCAACTTGAGTTACAATTATGTAACTACTTAAACAAGATTTAGTATAGTTTTGAGATGAATCACTAAAGCCTTATTTCCATGAATACACGGTAAAGGCAATGTGTGATACAAGGTTACACATGACTAAATGTCTACATATGACACCGACAACAACTGTTGTCTGAGTAAAATGTGAAAACTGACAGATGGTCTATTTTAGGTGTCAATGCATGCACTTGAACAGACATTTAGAAATCTCAGAAAAGATTCCTGTAATTGAAAATAGGTCTTTAAGAGGAGATGAAAAAGTCTTTTACAGTCTTTTACAGCTAATGTACAATGCAGCATCATTTATGGTTGAATTATTGATTGAATTTGGGATTCAAAGATCCATGGCCAAACTTAATAAGTGTTGTGGAAAATAAATCCTGATAATCTTGCATCAATCAGTCTTACACTTAATTTGACTTTGAAGAAAGATGTGAAGACGGGGGTTTGTATTTAATCTTTTCTGTAGGGGGTTTAGACTTCCAAGTCACAAGCAGGGGTTTATGGCAGGAAAGGGGGTTAACTGATAAGGAGTGCAGATGCCAGCTAGGAACCCCCCTGGGTGTAATGTTAAACTGACCATTTGCCCAGAACATCATAAACTGGCCAAATACCATGAACCCCCCTCTTTACCATCATACCGAGTGACGTCAGAAACGGAGAAGAAAACACTATATAACCCAAAAGTTTGTAACAGTACGGGGAACAATACTTCGGTTTTGTTGTTTCTTGCGAGAAACAAGACTTCGGCTTTATTGTTCCTTGCATGCAATAAACTCATCTGTTTCACTTCATCTCGGGATCAAGAACCTTGTTTCTTCTGTTACAACAAATTTGGCGTAGTCGGCAGGATGCTCCAGAAGGCGCAGAACTTCCCATCGGCAGGAGAGACGGTCAGCGCGCACATAACTAAGAGGTAAGGACTCCTCTTTTATTTAAAAGTCCCGACTCTCTCTGACCGATTGGGAAATCTCTGCTCCCTGCGAGAATCGCCCGAGATGACGGAGTAAACGTGAGTTTCTGAATTCCTCTGGCCCGGGGAAGGCACCGGTGTATGTAATGGGTTGTTTGCTGTAAGCCCAGAATTTGGTCTGGCAGGGGTTCCGCGGTATTGTGTACAGGCGTTCGAAGCTGGTGTATGCCTTAATTGCGCGTGGAGTTTTGAACGGGTTTTGGACCCTTACCGTGAAGTCAGGACTGGTGTGGGTCTTAATTGCACCCGGAGTTCTGAGGGTCAGAACTGGTTTGGGTCTTAGTTGCACCCGGAGTTCTGATGCTCTGAATCGGTGTGGGCCTTGATTGCGCCCGGGGTTCTAGAGCAAGTGGTGCATTAAATGCACGTAGTTCAGGACTGGTGTGGGTCTTAGTTGCACCCGGAGTTCTGAAGGTCAGGACTGGTGTGGGTCTTAATTGCACCCGGAGTTCTGTGGCTCGGGATCGGTGTGGGCCTTAATTGCGCCCGGGGTTCTGGAGCTGAGTGGTGCATTAAATGCACGTATAATCCAGGATTGGTGTGGGCTTTAATTACGCCCGGGGTCCTGAGATTAGCTACGCCTTGATCGTGCACAGATTGGCGTGGCGTGGTTTTTTTTTTGTTTTAAAGGAAACAGGAGTAGAAGAGATATATGTATGTATGTTTTTGGTGTTTTCCTTGTTTGTGAAATACATATACACACGCACTACACTAACATAAACACACCTCATAATAAAAGAGCAAAGCATTAAGTAGCAGGATTTAAAGGACGTTGAGACCCGAGAATCGCCCTGATTGAGCTCAGTGCGTAAGTCCACCCCGGGGCAAAAGCAGCGATGCTGGCGTTCTGGGGATGGTGAATTACTGATCAAGAAAGGGGGTTTTCGAGGTCTCGTTTCTTACCTGTGAACAGTGCGGTGTAAATCCTCTCTAAAGTCTCTGAGAGGTATTTAGATCTGGAGGTAACAGACGCCCTTAGCTGAATGAGTGCAGTAATGCACAGGTTTTTCCAAGTGAAAACATCCCCCTACTGAATGAGCTGTTACCTCACACACGACAAAAGTAAATCTTAAAGAAACCAAACATGTGTGCTAATTGGGTGTTTGAGAAAGTGGTGGAAGTATCTGATTACATATCAGAAAAGTGTAAATTGACTGAAAGGGAAGAGAAATATAGGAAGAAGCTGAGTCTGTCAGAAGGAGTTTGGGGCGAAGATGCCTGTAAAAAAGCGTACGAACATTGGAACAAAAACAAAGATTTAGCTGCAGCCCTGGTGATCGGCCGACACCTGAGGTGGCAGATTAGCATGAAGGAGAAATCAGAATGGGATAGAAAAGAGAAGGAGTTCACAGAAAAAATAAAAGCGTTAAATGAGAGGAAAGATAATTTATTCGCGGCAAAAGAGGTACTAGAAAAAAAACTAAAAGAGGCAGTACAGGAGAATGAGAAATTAAAGAAGGAATTAACTCCTGATCACGCTGCACTGGTTAATGTGTTACAGCCGGCGACTAAGTTATATCCTGCTCTCCCACAGGGGAACAAACAGGCAGGAAACGAAAATAATTGGGATCAATTCCCTCAGTGGCCATATGGAGAAGGGGGGTCTGATTGGGATAACACTTGGTATGAGTGTGATAAAGACGGATCAGGGTCTCCCCTGTTAGAGGGAGGGCGCCCGCAGGTCTGTACTCTCACTCGAAGTGGGAAAGGACTTGATGTAGCAGGGGCTGGTGCCGTTGATGACAGCGCCACTCTAACTCCGTCTCGCACCCCTCCGAGGGGGTCAGTTCTCGCACCTACCTTCCCTGAACCCCCAATACGATCAAATCCAAAACCGGAGGATATTGACCGGTGGGCTAGAGAAGTACCGCACCCAAAATTAGGGATGCAGCGAACCTGGAGTGCGCTTCAGGAATTAAAAGATACTTATGGTATCTCCCCCCTGACTGCCGCTATGATCCTCAGAAGGACAGGGGAAAAGCGTGTCGGAGAACTTAAACAATTGTGTGAGGATAACGGCAGGGGAGGGCGATGGGAATGGGTTTGGCGATGGCTTAAACAAAATTATCCACCAAAGACAGATTGGAAAAAGATATCTGCGTGTCAGCAAAAAGAAAGCGAGGATGTGGCTGACTTCACTGACCGCTTCGTCACACTCTGGCTGGAATGCTCAGGACTGAGTGACGAAGATGATGTGAATAGCGACGCCTCTGCTGTAATTAAACAAATTTATTTGGGCGGTCTTAAGCCTGATATAGCCAAAGCCCTTCAGTTAAAAGAGCCCGAAATAGGGCAGGATACGACTAAACAATTTGAGGAAATAGTTAAAATGGCACGGCAAATCGAGAGAAATATGTATGCTAAGGTGCGGGCAATACAAACAGGGTGGACACCCCCCATACTGAAGGGTGGAGCTGGCCCTGACACCCGACTAAATCCAAAAAGCGAAATTACAACTCGGTGCCATTATTGTAAAAATTTCGGACATTGGCAAAAGAATTGCAAAAAGCGATTAGCCAGTGAGGGCAGGTTTGGAAGATACCGAGATCCCCCTTTCAATCCCTCGAATCGAGAGGGGCAAAAAAACCTGTTGTCACAATTACAGGATCTGAGCGAAGCAGACAAACGCGCTATCAGGGAGCTTTTAAACTAGGACTCCCCCTAGTGGCCTCCCTACGCCTATCTCAGGAACTGAGTGAAAAAGAGCTCAAATTACAATGCACGATTAATGGGATTCAAATGTCACTTTTATGGGACACTGGGGCTCAATTATCGTGTTTATCTGAACAGTCAGCCAAACGGTGTGGTGTCATGTTCACAGGGAAGGAGCTGGAGGCCACTGGTGTAGGGGGTAATAGAATAACACTCAGAGAAACTCAAGAACTCAAGATTAGACTAGGAGATGGGGAGGTAACATTTAATGCTGTCATGTGGGTAGGATCTACCCCAGATCTGTTGGGATGGGATGCTCTGAAATACCTACAAGGGGTTACATTAACCGTACATGAAGAGAGGGTGGAGGTAAACATCTGGTCCCTCCAAAAAGACGAACTAAAAGGGCATCCAATTTGGACTATGGATAAGGACGAATGCGGGCTTCTGGATATGGAACCCGCCACATTTACTGGGAAATCCCCGCCATACACAAAGCCATATAAAATCAACAAAGAGGCGGAGGAAGGGGTTCGACCAGTAATACAAAAACTATTGACTCAAGGCATTGTACGAAAAACACATAGTACAAGCAACAGTCCAATATGGCCCGTAAAGAAAGCCAGCGGAGCATGGCGATTCACAGTTGATTACTCAAAAGCTAATCAACACATCAACCGTCTCACCCCCTTAGTAGCAGACCCCTCTGCTATTTTTCAACTACTGACCCCTGAGCACCAGGTGTTTTCAGTAATTGACATGGCTAATGGGTTCTGGTCTGTTCCTCTACACCCAGAGGTACAAGATTGGTTCGCCTTTGTTGTAGATGGAGAACAATATACTTGGACCAGGTTACCACAGGGGTTTCATAACAGCCCCACCGTGTATCACATGGCACTTCGGAGGCATCTCCGGGAGCTGCCTCAAGTGTCCTCCGTCGTTATCCAATATGTGGATGATATTTTAATCGCGTCTCCTGACGAGGAAACCCACAAGAAGGACCTCCAAATTATTCTCGACCATTTGGTTAAAAAAGGACACAAGGCTAGTTATAGCAAAGCACAGTTATGCCTAGACACCGTAATTTACTTGGGACAAAAGATTAGTCAGGGAAAAAGGGAATTGACAGAAGATCGGGCCCAGGCAATCCGAACACACCCTAGTCCCAATACGGTGAGAGAGCTCCGATCATTTCTGGGTCTGTGCAATTTCAATAGAAATTGGGTTGATGCTTTTTCTGAAAGGGCCAAACCACTTACAGACCTATTAAAGGGGGGAGGGAGGTCCCTTGATCCTATTGCTTGGAGTCCTGAAGCTGAACATGCTTTTAATGATTTAAAACAAGCTCTGTTACAGGCTCCTGCATTGGGGTTTCCTCAGACAGACCAACCATTCTACCTCTACGTAAGTGAAAAGAATGGATTTTGGACAGCTGTACTAACACAGGAACATGGGGGTAGGTACCGCCCGGTAGGGTATTACTCTGGATCCTTGGACGAGGTAGCCAGGGGCTGGGGACCATGTCTACGAGCCGTTCAGGCCGTCTGTCTAGCAGTACAGGCAGTCAATAACATAGTGCTAGATCAACAACTGATTGTTCGATGCCCACATGCGGTACACACCCTCATGTCCCTGAATCGGGTCAGTCAGGTTAATGCGATACGATGGAGCAAGTGGCAGGTCTTGTTAGAGGCTCCAAATATTACCATTGAACGTGAAGGAGCTCTTAATCCAGCCACATTGTTACCTGACCCATCAGAAGCCTACATGTTAGAACACAGCTGTGATGTTTGGGCAATGGGAGAAGATGAGGGCATCAAAATAGCCGAGCAACCACTAAGGAATGAAGACCTCATCCTTTTCACTGATGGAACTTCATTCATAAATTCTAGTGGGGAGAGGAAAGCGGGTTGGGCTGTGACTACAGAACATGATATCCAATGTGGGGGAAGATTTGAGGTACCCACGTCAGCACAGCGAGCTGAACTGAAAGCTTTGGTGGAAGCCTGTAAATTAGCAAAAGGCAAGACCACCACAATATACACAGACTCACGATACGCATTTGGAGTATGCCATGATTTTGGAAGGTTATGGAGTAATAGGGATTTTTTAACCTCTGCTGGCACTCCGGTAAAGAATGCAGATCTGGTGTCTGAGCTGCTTGCGGCTCTCCAACTCCCAAAGCAGGTAGCTGTAGTCAAATGTAAGGGCCACAGCAGAGAGGACACTCCCGAGGCCAGGGGCAATAAGCTAGCAGACTGGACAGCACGTCAAGCTGCCCTGGGGCAATGGGAGGAGTGGGCTATAGAAAAACCTCTTCAGATTATTTCAGTTTGCACAGTGAACATACAGGCACTCCGGACGGAACAGCTCAGCGAGCTCCAGGCCCAGGCTCCAAGGATTGAGAAATGGACCTGGATGGAACGCAATGTGGGGCTGCAGAAGGATGGGACCTGGAGGTGCCAGCGTACGGGCAGACCCGCCTGTCCCAAGCAACTAATGCCCTACCTGGCACAACAAATACACTCCACAGGGCACCCAGGCGTTAGCCAAATGACTCGACGCTTTGCTCAGAGCTGGGTGGGCACAGGCTTCACACCCTTCGCAGCTGATGTGGTACAACGCTGTGGAGAGTGCCAAAAAGCCTCTGGAGCACCGCCGGTTCGGGCTCCTAATCTTCGACGTCCTGCACCCGAGGGACCCTTTAGACACTGGCAAATAGACTATTGTTCACTGCCACCCTGTAAAGGGAAAACAGGCCTCCTAGTGATGGTGGACCAGTTTTCTAGATGGGTGGAGGCTGTCCCTGTCAAACGAGAGACTGCGCAGACAACTGCCAAATATCTCGTGACAGAAGTAATTCCCCGATGGGGACTCCCGTGTCGCATAGACTCAGACCAGGGCACACATTTTACTGGAAAAGTGTGTCAGGTGGTGGCAGACCTACTAGGGATCAAATGGGACTTGCATTGCCCTCATCACCCGCAGTCCTCCGGCATGGTGGAACGGGTGAACCGGACTTTGAAAGCTAAATTGACAAAGTACCACTTGGGAGGGATCCCCTGGGTGGATGCATTGCCCGCCGTACTGTGCAGCATCCGGGCTGGGACAAATCGAATAGTGGGGCTGAGCCCGTTTGAGGTGATCACGGGGCGTCCCATGAGACTGAGTGACTCTCCAGGACATGACAGAGTAGGCTTGAGTATACTAACTGATTCTCTGTTACAGTATTGCAAGTTGCTGACAGAGGCCACCCAAGGAGCCCGTGAGCAGGTCCTGGAGGCGTGGGGACCACCACCTGAAGGAGGGCACGACCTCATCCCAGGAGAGTGGGTGTGGATCAGGAAATTTCCTTCACAGGTTCTCCAGCCCAGGTGGGACGGACCCTACCAGATCCTGTTGACAACCGAGTCTGCGGTTCGAGTGGAAGGAAAAGATCGCTGGATCCACGCGTCACACTGCCGACGAGCCTCATCCCCGGACCCAGAATGAAATCATTTCTGTCAATAATGATAATTGTTGCTGTAGAACTATGTTCCGCAGGGATTAATGATCATCTCTCCCACAAAGGAGAACATGGAATTAATTCCTTTTTAGGCCTCTCCTATCTGACAGCTAAGAAAACCAACCAAAGTGCCTGCTGGGTGTGTGCCGCATTACCCAAATATGTACAGGGAGGACTTCCTATGGGGGCCATTCCTTGGCGTCTCGAGGAAGTCATAGGCATGATCATTTGGAGGGATAATTTAGGAGATTTTAATATGACAAACTATGGGGGTTGCCATAACACGACTTTAACCTGCACAACATTACAGTATCTACAGGAGCGAGGCTTAGAGCCCACGAGTTTCACAGGCTCTTACGCTCCTAAATATAACAGAAGCCATACACCACCATACCTGACTCTAAATAAGGAACGTGAGGGAAACATATGCTTTCAGCACACTAATGGTCTGCACTTGGTTGGATGGAGTCGTTGCAACCTTACCATCGCTGCAAATATATCCACCTCTACCTTCCAAATTCCAGGATGGGATCGGCACACCCCACAATTCGGTATAAGTTTCTTATTTTCAGAGGCATGGGGAGTGCCAAACGGAACATATTTCATTTGTGGAAAACGAGCCTACCCATGGTTGCCAGCCCAGTGGTCTGGCTCATGTTATTTAGGATATGTGGTTCCTCATATCCGTGTTCAAACCCACACCCCCTTCGGACCTAACCACAGACCACAAAGAAAATTGGCTGATTGGGAATATTATTTAGGTATAATATTTCCACAAGCCGGCATGAACTTTCTGAGTCGAGAGTTAATTCAAATGGCTTCGACTTTAGAAGAATTAGCAAATTCTACCTCATCTAGTCTGAAGGCTGTTAATGATGAGATGGTAGCCCTCAGAACAGTGGCCATGCAGAACCGACTAGCTTTAGATTATGTACTGGCGGCCCAAGGAGGAACTTGTGCAGTAATTGGCACTGAATGCTGCACATATATCCCTGATAATTCTGAGCACATCTCAGATCTGGCCCAACACATTTACAATGAGGGACAGAAATATCAGGACTATTATACTGAAAATTGGGGAATTGGATCTTGGGTAAAGTCTGTGTTTGGGGCCTGGGGCGGAACTTTTTTACAGTGTTTATTTGTAGGAATAGTATTGTTTATATGTGTAATTGTAATCATCACGTGCACAAAAACATGTATCACATCTTGCCATAACCGTGGAACGAACAATGTCATGGCAATACATACCTGTTCGCCAAGAAAGGAAAGATCTGCCCTGACATTGTATGTATAAAAATAGGCTACACTGACGTATGCCATATTTTATAAGGGGGGAATGAAGAAAGATGTGAAGACGGGGGTTTGTATTTAATCTTTTCTGTAGGGGGTTTAGACTTCCAAGTCACAAGCAGGGGTTTATGGCAGGAAAGGGGGTTAACTGATAAGGAGTGCAGATGCCAGCTAGGAACCCCCCTGGGTGTAATGTTAAACTGACCATTTGCCCAGAACATCATAAACTGGCCAAATACCATGAACCCCCCTCTTTACCATCATACCGAGTGACGTCAGAAACGGAGAAGAAAACACTATATAACCCAAAAGTTTGTAACAGTACGGGGAACAATACTTCGGTTTTGTTGTTTCTTGCGAGAAACAAGACTTCGGCTTTATTGTTCCTTGCATGCAATAAACTCATCTGTTTCACTTCATCTCGGGATCAAGAACCTTGTTTCTTCTGTTACAACAACTTCAATTGAGGTATATGCAATCCATCTGAGTAGCAAAGATCAGACTATAAATTAACAAAAAATGTGTCTGTTTTCAAACTGTGAATGAAAAGATCCCTGAAAACTGAAGCATTTCCTTTTTTTAATTTTCATTTTCAGGGCCATACCTTTTAGCATAATGTTTTTAGAAACAAGTTGTCTGAATGATTGTGCTCCAAAAGTTCAAATTTTCTGCTTTCAGTCTACAGTTGTTTTCAGATGCACATTTTACCCTACTTAAAACATATTTACAGTACATAAGACACTGGCATTGAATATGCCGGCAGCATATCGTCACTTTGCTTTCTGCCTATGGAAATTGAACTATAATAGTTCTATGGAATTAAAAGAAGTATTTGTCTTTTATATCATTCAAACCTAGCTTCTTACAAGTGTAGTTAGAAACTACTGTACAACCTAATCTTAGTTGCATTGACAAGCATTATTTTACTCTTTTCTTCAAAGATTCTTAAAGTTTTCTCCTAACATCTTACACATGTTTGAAAATACTTTTTGTTTTGATATCCATATTAAACACATTAACTATTCACTTATTTACTTCATGTTTCACATCTCAGGTGTGTAGGAATTCAATTTCTCACAAACCTACTTGGCTATGTTTCTCGCAAATCTATGGGTTTAGCAAGATTGACTGTAGAACTAGATACCTCATTTTAAGGATGTGTTTAGAGAAGCATAGAGGGGTAAAGGGGTAAAGAGGGGGGCAGAGGGGTATAAAATCTATTCTCCTCTATTGTGCTAATACTAATATAAAATCTGATGAGATTTCGCACACACAATTCTCTTTTTAAAAGTCCTGTAACATCACAGACTTATCTGGGTAGATGAACTCTTCTGTCCAGCAGACTCGTTTTCCTAGAACAGAAGTTCTTAACCTGGGTGCACATACCCCTGGATGTGCGAGATACCCTTTCTGGGTGTGCAAGATAAGCCAGATTTTTTAGAAGGTATATCACTTCAAACACCCAGATATAAAGTGCAACTATTTTGTATCATTAAACCTAGGTATTTTAGGGTAAAATGAGAATACTTTTGAAAACCAAAGGGATAAGCGGTGGGACTGTGGCTAAAGGATCTGTGCCTGTGGCTGGAAGGTTGCTGGTTCAAATCCTATGGCTTGCAGAGGAATCCTGCTCCAGTGGGCCTCTGAGCAAGACCCTTAACCCCAACTGCTCCAGGGGTGCTGTGCAATGGATGGCCCTGTGCTCTGACCCCAAGTTTCTCTCTGTGTCTGTGTCTCATGGAGAGCAAACTTAGGTATGCGAATAGACAAATTCCTAATGCAATAAATTGTATATGGCTAATAAAGTGATCTTATCTTATAAAGGCTGCAGCAAATGTTAAGAACTACTATTCTAGAACGTGGCTGTTACGAAGCTTCTTTCAGGACCCTATGCAGACAGCACAATCCGGAAGGGAGTGAACAGAGATGGGGAGGAGATGAGGAACTGGGCTGGTAGATGAACAGAGGGGCATGACAAAGATGCTTCGGGGGGAGTGTCCAAGGCAAACAAGCCCGAAGGGAGTCTGTAAGAAAATCCAGGAAATGCAAAAATCCAGAACCGGGTGATCCAATACAAGACAAACAAGACAAAGTTAAAAGCCGGAGCAGGATCTAGCGAGGGGTCTAAGACAGAAAAGACAAAGTTAAAAACTGGAGCGGGATCTGGAGAAGGGTCAGGTTAAAAGAGGGGAACGGGACAAGGCGCTCCAAGTCCTGGACCGGCTGGTCTGTTACACCGATAGGAGGCCAATGTCCTCGAGCCGTGGACGTTAGGTGACTCGGTGGTAGGCAGGCCTCCGGGCGTCTGTGTTCCATGGCAGAGCCCAGAATAGAGTGAGCTTCTGGCTTTTGTAGGGAGCCTGGAACAGGGAGCAGGTGCACAAAATCAACTAAAAGGTGAACGAGCCGGAGTGACCCTAGGGGGGTGGAATTACAATTGTGACAGTGGCTTTTCCTGCCTTCAGTTTTTTCCCCAAAGAAAAACCTTTCCTTTATATAATATTCATGCACACTATGATTTTCTGTAATTTTCATGGGTAAAAATTACCCTCTACAATTTGTAATTAAAGTCATTGGTCCTGTATACAGGTAACAAACTGTACTCTGTAACAGAAACAAATAGTTGCTAGAAAATGCTTTTTTCCTCAGTTCTGAAACTTTAAGAATTTTAAATTTAGATAGTTTTCTCTTTTGTATGTTAAAGACCATACAGTATTAAAGCACCTTAGAAGAATTGTTCTTACTAACATCTGATATTTTCATTTGGCTTTTTCATTGGTAATTGCTATTGTACACTTTAAGCAAATTCAAGACCTTCCCTTTTTCAGTTCTTTAAAAAAAATCACTCAATATGCGCATGTATGTTTCTACAAAAATAAAAAAATATGGATTTTGGATATTAAGTGTTTATTGTCTATTAATTTTTTAATTCATGACACTGAATTGTTTGGGTTGAGCTGGGATAAAGCATGATGTCCAGGGATGCGAGAACAGTTAACAGGTACAGATGCAGCCATTCAAAGTGCGCGGTACAGACACTGTCACGATATTAGTTCCCCCTCCTTAAGGGTGCTCCAGCCCTATCACTCAAGACTTTATTCCATGCACCTGCGCCCTATTCCCTGCCCACCTTAAAAGCCAGGCGCTGACGCTCTTCCGGGCTCTGCATCTGATTTCCATATCGTGCGAGTCCGGGACCAGGAAGCGCCTGGTCCCGTTAAGGTTTTAACCTCGGTTCCCGTTCCTGTTCCCCGTCCGCCGGTTCCGACCCGGCCTTCGTGGTTTTTAATTCTTGTTCTGATGGATCTCCTGGTTTTGGACTTACTCGTGTGTTTTGGATTTTCCCTAAGGATTACTCTTGGATTGTTCGCCTCGGCCACACCTCCCCCGTGCACCAGCGCACCTTGGACACGCCCCCCTGTCTTCAGCCCCGTTTTCCTGCATGACGTTTCCCTAGTGTTTCCCCACTCCATCGGACTGTGTCGTCCGCATAGGGTCTGGAAAGAACTGTTCGTTACAGACACGTACCGGAGGTAATTGGCTACGGCCTCGCGCAAAATACCGCGATACGTGATTGGTTGACCGACAGGGGCACTCATGGTCCGTTGGTTGGTCGTAGAAAGATTTAAATGTCCTTACTGTGCCCGTTTTAGTATTGAATATTTATATGGAATTTTACCACTGAAGGGAAATCTTAGTACCTGCGCATAAAAAGAATAGGAGCATACTGTAACGCGTGTGAAGGCCATAAACGATATTAATTTTGGAACTTAAACATACAGTATATGGCTGGTCTCGGTACTTTAAAGAAAAAATACACACCAGTATTCCATTTCTCCCTAAACATTTAAAGCATCAAAGTCTTTAACTAACATGATACTGGAGTCAACAAGCATACTTTTAGAATTTGATTAAAAGGGAATATAATATGGAATCGCGTATCTAAAGAAATTAATAACGATATAATTATATTCATGTACCACAACACAAGAATAGTACACGCTGTACGATGTCTGTTGATAATGATTGTAGGGCTTTTTCAACACTCCTCGTGCGACCTTGCTGGTGGCGCTGTGGGTTAGGTTCCTGACTGCTACATCACGTGTTGCGTGTTCGAATTCAGCCGAAACCATGACTTTTTTTTTAACAAACATTTCTTTGAAAAAAATTTAACGTTTCCCTGGGTCAGAGATTAAATAAAACTTCACTAGCATCAAACAAATTTATATTTCTAAATAACACAACATGATCGAATTTAAGTCATTTTAATAACAATGAATAGTCACCTATGCGTTACAATATAAACATTTATATTGATTGAAATCGCGTTTAAATCGCCTTTATTTAAAACCCATAAATAAAGCTGATACTGTTTAGACTTTTAATTATTTTAAACTGTATTACAGCAGCACAATGCACAATGCAACGTAAATCGCTATCTTTGTCTTCTGCATAATAATGTTCACCTCTCTGTCCAGCAAATTAACAATAGTAATAATAATGAACTTTATTGTATATTGGGACTTTAAAGGTGGCTTCTCAAAGCACTTTACGGGATAAAAACAATAACAACAATACTGGAACATCAACATATTATGTAAACTGTATGTTGCTGTTATTAGTATTTTAAAGAAAAAATACTGTAAAATCCTGGGTTCGGTACAATGATTCAGGCATTCATGTGAAGGACAACAGAGCTTTCACTGGCTCAAAAAGACAAAAAGACAAAAAAAATAATGGACACTGCGCGAGCCTGCATTCTCTCCTCGGCCGTCCACACCGCACTTTTGCCTGGGTCAGATTTAAAATAAAACTTCACTCGCGCCAAACAAATAACCACACACTGAACACTGAACATGTTAACCCAAATATGTCTCACAATACTTTTATGGTACATTACTTAGCTAAAATGTATTTAAAAATAAAAACGATTAGAAATGCCAGCGGAGAAAGAGACACACACAGTTCTTCATTGTCAAAAAGTAATTGTTTTTTACTTTGTTAGCACCCAGACAAACGCAAACACGTTATTAATTAAATGCTTTTATTCATTCTTAATCGAACTCACAAGTTGTCATCTGCTGTTGAAGCTCTGTGAGACTAGACTGACACATGGCTAGACTTGACTCGGCTCTGGCTTTCCCATTGTTGTAACAGAAGAAATAAGGTTCTTGATCCCGAGATGAAGTGAAACAGATGAGTTTATTGCATGCAAGGAACAATAAAGCCGAAGTCTTGTTTCCCGCAAGAAACAACAAAACCGAAGTATTGTTCGCCGTACTGTTACAAACTTTTGGGTTATGTACAGTTTTCTTCTCCGTTTCTGACGTCACTCGGTCCGATGGTAAAGAGGGGGGTTCATGGTATTTGGCCAGTTTATGATGTTCTGGGCAAATGGTCAGTTTAACATTACACCCAGGGGGGTTCCTAGCTGGCATCTGCAATCCTTATCAGTTAACCCCCTTTCCTGCCATAAACCCCTGCTTGTGACTTGGAAGTCTAAACCCCCTACAGAAAAGATTAAATTCAAACCCCCGTCTTCACATCTTTCTTCATTCCCCCCTTATAAAATATGGCATACGTCAGTGTAGCCTATTTTTATACATACAATGTCAGGGCAGATCTTTCCTTTCTTGGCGAACAGGTATGTATTGCCATGACATTGTACGTTCCACGGTTATGGCAAGATGTGATACATGTTTTTGTGCACGTGATGATTACAATTATACATATAAACAATACTATTCCTACAAATAAACACTGTAAAAAAGTTCCGCCCCAGGCCCCAAACACAGACTTTACCCAAGATCCAATTCCCCAATTTTCAGTATAATAGTCCTGATATTTCTGTCCCTCATTGTAAATGTGTTGGGCCAGATCTGAGATGTGCTCAGAATTATCAGGGATATATGTGCAGCATTCAGTGCCAATTACTGCACAAGTTCCTCCTTGGGCCGCCAGTACATAATCTAAAGCTAGTCGGTTCTGCATGGCCACTGTTCTGAGGGCTACCATCTCATCATTAACAGCCTTCAGACTAGATGAGGTAGAATTTGCTAATTCTTCTAAAGTCGAGGCCATTTGAATTAACTCTCGACTCAGAAAGTTCATGCCGGCTTGTGGAAATATTATACCTAAATAATATTCCCAATCAGCCAATTTTCTTTGTGGTCTGTGGTTAGGTCCGAAGGGGGTGTGGGTTTGAACACGGATATGAGGAACCACATATCCTAAATAACATGAGCCAGACCACTGGGCTGGCAACCATGGGTAGGCTCGTTTTCCACAAATGAAATATGTTCCGTTTGGCGCTCCCCATGCCTCTGAAAATAAGAAACTTATACCGAATTGTGGGGTGTGCCGATCCCATCCTGGAATTTGGAAGGTAGAGGTGGATATATTTGCAGCGATGGTAAGGTTGCAACGACTCCATCCAACCAAGTGCAGACCATTAGTGTGCTGAAAACATATGTTTCCCTCACGTTCCTTATTTAGAGTCAGGTATGGTGGTGTATGGCTTCTGTTATATTTAGGAGCGTAAGAGCCTGTGAAACTCGTGGGCTCTAAGCCTCGCTCCTGTAGATATTGTAATGTTGTGCAGGTTAAAGTCGTGTTATGGCAACCCCCATAGTTTGTCATATTAAAATCTCCTAAATTATCCCTCCAAATGATCATGCCTATGACTTCCTCGAGATGCCAAGGAATGGCCCCCATAGGAAGTCCTCCCTGTACATATTTGGGTAATGCGGCACACACCCAGCAGGCACTTTGGTTGGTTTTCTTAGCTGTCAGATAGGAGAGGCCTAAAAAGGAATTAATTCCATGTTCTCCTTTGTGGGAGAGATGATCATTAATCCCTGCGGAACATAGTTCTACAGCAACAATTATCATTATTGACAGAAATGATTTCATTCTGGGTCCGGGGATGAGGCTCGTCGGCAGTGTGACGCGTGGATCCAGCGATCTTTTCCTTCCACTCGAACCGCAGACTCGGTTGTCAACAGGATCTGGTAGGGTCCGTCCCACCTGGGCTGGAGAACCTGTGAAGGAAATTTCCTGATCCACACCCACTCTCCTGGGATGAGGTCGTGCCCTCCTTCAGGTGGTGGTCCCCACGCCTCCAGGACCTGCTCGCGGGCTCCTTGGGTGGCCTCTGTCAGCAACTTGCAATACTGTAACAGAGAATCAGTTAGTATACTCAAGCCTACTCTGTCATGTCCTGGAGAGTCACTCAGTCTCATGGGACGCCCCGTGATCACCTCAAACGGGCTCAGCCCCACTATTCGATTTGTCCCAGCCCGGATGCTGCACAGTACGGCGGGCAATGCATCCACCCAGGGGATCCCTCCCAGGTGGTACTTTGTCAATTTAGCCTTCAAAGTCCGGTTCACCCGTTCCACCATGCCGGAGGACTGCGGGTGATGAGGGCAATGCAAGTCCCATTTGATCCCTAGTAGGTCTGCCACCACCTGACACACTTTTCCAGTAAAATGTGTGCCCTGGTCTGAGTCTATGCGACACGGGAGTCCCCATCGGGGAATTACTTCTGTCACGAGATATTTGGCAGTTGTCTGCGCAGTCTCTCGTTTGACAGGGACAGCCTCCACCCATCTAGAAAACTGGTCCACCATCACTAGGAGGCCTGTTTTCCCTTTACAGGGTGGCAGTGAACAATAGTCTATTTGCCAGTGTCTAAAGGGCCCCTCGGGTGCAGGACGTCGAAGATTAGGAGCCCGAACCGGCGGTGCTCCAGAGGCTTTTTGGCACTCTCCACAGCGTTGTACCACATCAGCTGCGAAGGGTGTGAAGCCTGTGCCCACCCAGCTCTGAGCAAAGCGTCGAGTCATTTGGCTAACACCTGGGTGCCCTGTGGAGTGTATTTGCTGTGCCAGGTAGGGCATTAGTTGCTTGGGACAGGCGGGTCTGCCTGTACGCTGGCACCTCCAGGTCCCATCCTTCTGCAGCCCCACATTGCGTTCCATCCAGGTCCATTTCTCAATCCTTGGAGCCTGGGCCTGGAGCTCGCTGAGCTGTTCCGTCCGGAGTGCCTGTATGTTCACTGTGCAAACTGAAATAATCTGAAGAGGTTTTTCTATAGCCCACTCCTCCCATTGCCCCAGGGCAGCTTGACGTGCTGTCCAGTCTGCTAGCTTATTGCCCCTGGCCTCGGGAGTGTCCTCTCTGCTGTGGCCCTTACATTTGACTACAGCTACCTGCTTTGGGAGTTGGAGAGCCGCAAGCAGCTCAGACACCAGATCTGCATTCTTTACTGGAGTGCCAGCAGAGGTTAAAAAATCCCTATTACTCCATAACCTTCCAAAATCATGGCATACTCCAAATGCATATCGTGAGTCTTTGTATATTGTGGTGGTCTTGCCTTTTGCTAATTTACAGGCTTCCACCAAAGCTTTCAGTTCAGCTCGCTGTGCTGACGTGGGTACCTCAAATCTTCCCCCACATTGGATATCATGTTCTGTAGTCACAGCCCAACCCGCTTTCCTCTCCCCACTAGAATTTATGAATGAAGTTCCATCAGTGAAAAGGATGAGGTCTTCATTCCTTAGTGGTTGCTCGGCTATTTTGATGCCCTCATCTTCTCCCATTGCCCAAACATCACAGCTGTGTTCTAACATGTAGGCTTCTGATGGGTCAGGTAACAATGTGGCTGGATTTAGAGCTCCTTCACGTTCAATGGTAATATTTGGAGCCTCTAACAAGACCTGCCACTTGCTCCATCGTATCGCATTAACCTGACTGACCCGATTCAGGGACATGAGGGTGTGTACCGCATGTGGGCATCGAACAATCAGTTGTTGATCTAGCACTATGTTATTGACTGCCTGTACTGCTAGACAGACGGCCTGAACGGCTCGTAGACATGGTCCCCAGCCCCTGGCTACCTCGTCCAAGGATCCAGAGTAATACCCTACCGGGCGGTACCTACCCCCATGTTCCTGTGTTAGTACAGCTGTCCAAAATCCATTCTTTTCACTTACGTAGAGGTAGAATGGTTGATCTGTCTGAGGAAACCCCAATGCAGGAGCCTGTAACAGAGCTTGTTTTAAATCATTAAAAGCATGTTCAGCTTCAGGACTCCAAGCAATAGGATCAAGGGACCTCCCTCCCCCCTTTAATAGGTCTGTAAGTGGTTTGGCCCTTTCAGAAAAAGCATCAACCCAATTTCTATTGAAATTGCACAGACCCAGAAATGATCGGAGCTCTCTCACCGTATTGGGACTAGGGTGTGTTCGGATTGCCTGGGCCCGATCTTCTGTCAATTCCCTTTTTCCCTGACTAATCTTTTGTCCCAAGTAAATTACGGTGTCTAGGCATAACTGTGCTTTGCTATAACTAGCCTTGTGTCCTTTTTTAACCAAATGGTTGAGAATAATTTGGAGGTCCTTCTTGTGGGTTTCCTCGTCAGGAGACGCGATTAAAATATCATCCACATATTGGATAACGACGGAGGACACTTGAGGCAGCTCCCGGAGATGCCTCCGAAGTGCCATGTGATACACGGTGGGGCTGTTATGAAACCCCTGTGGTAACCTGGTCCAAGTATATTGTTCTCCATCTACAACAAAGGCGAACCAATCTTGTACCTCTGGGTGTAGAGGAACAGACCAGAACCCATTAGCCATGTCAATTACTGAAAACACCTGGTGCTCAGGGGTCAGTAGTTGAAAAATAGCAGAGGGGTCTGCTACTAAGGGGGTGAGACGGTTGATGTGTTGATTAGCTTTTGAGTAATCAACTGTGAATCGCCATGCTCCGCTGGCTTTCTTTACGGGCCATATTGGACTGTTGCTTGTACTATGTGTTTTTCTTACAATGCCTTGAGTCAATAGTTTTTGTATTACTGGTCGAACCCCTTCCTCCGCCTCTTTGTTGATTTTATATGGCTTTGTGTATGGCGGGGATTTCCCAGTAAATGTGGCGGGTTCCATATCCAGAAGCCCGCATTCGTCCTTATCCATAGTCCAAATTGGATGCCCTTTTAGTTCGTCTTTTTGGAGGGACCAGATGTTTACCTCCACCCTCTCCTCATGTACGGTTAATGTAACCCCTTGTAGGTATTTCAGAGCATCCCATCCCAACAGATCTGGGGTAGATCCTACCCACATGACAGCATTAAATGTTACCTCCCCATCTCCTAGTCTAATCTTGAGTTCTTGAGTTTCTCTGAGTGTTATTCTATTACCCCCTACACCAGTGGCCTCCAGCTCCTTCCCTGTGAACATGACACCACACCATTTGGCTGACTGTTCAGATAAACACGATAATTGAGCCCCAGTGTCCCATAAAAGTGACATTTGAATCCCATTAATCGTGCATTGTAATTTGAGCTCTTTTTCACTCAGTTCCTGAGATAGGCGTAGGGAGGCCACTAGGGGGAGTCCTAGTTTAAAAGCTCCCTGATAGCGCGTTTGTCTGCTTCGCTCAGATCCTGTAATTGTGACAACAGGCTTTTTTGCCCCTCTCGATTCGAGGGATTGAAAGGGGGATCTCAGTATCTTCCAAACCTGCCCTCACTGGCTAATCGCTTTTTGCAATTCTTTTGCCAATGTCCGAAATTTTTACAATAATGGCACCGAGTTGTAATTTCGCTTTTTGGATTTAGTCGGGTGTCAGGGCCAGCTCCACCCTTCAGTATGGGGGGTGTCCACCCTGTTTGTATTGCCCGCACCTTAGCGTACATATTTCTCTCGATTTGCCGTGCCATTTTAACTATTTCCTCAAATTGTTTAGTCGTATCTTGCCCTATTTCGGGCTCTTTTAACTGAAGGGCTTTGGCTATATCAGGCTTAAGACCGCCCAAATAAATTTGTTTAATTACAGCAGAGGCGTCGCTATTCACATCATCTTCGTCACTCAGTCCTGAGCATTCCAGCCAGAGTGTGACGAAGCGGTCAGTGAAGTCAGCCACATCCTCGCTTTCTTTTTGCTGACACGCAGATATCTTTTTCCAATCTGTCTTTGGTGGATAATTTTGTTTAAGCCATCGCCAAACCCATTCCCATCGCCCTCCCCTGCCGTTATCCTCACACAATTGTTTAAGTTCTCCGACACGCTTTTCCCCTGTTCTTCTGAGGATCATAGCGGCAGTCAGGGGGGAGATACCATAAGTATCTTTTAATTCCTGAAGCGCACTCCAGGTTCGCTGCATCCCTAATTTTGGGTGCGGTACTTCTCTAGCCCACCGGTCAATATCCTCCGGTTTTGGATTTGATCGTATTGGGGGTTCAGGGAAGGTAGGTGCGAGAACGGACCCCCTCGGCGGGGTGCGAGACGGAGTTAGAGTGGCGCTGTCATCAACGGCGCCAGCCCCTGCTACATCAAGTCCTTTCCCACTTCGAGTGCGAGTACAGACCTGCGGGCGCCCTCCCTCTAACAGGGGAGACCCTGATCCGTCTTTATCACACTCATACCAAGTGTTATCCCAATCAGACCCCCCTTCTCCATATGGCCACTGAGGGAATTGATCCCAATTATTTTCGTTTCCTGCCTGTTTGTTCCCCTGTGGGAGAGCAGGATATAACTTAGTCGCCGGCTGTAACACATTAACCAGTGCAGCGTGATCAGGAGTTAATTCCTTCTTTAATTTCTCATTCTCCTGTACTGCCTCTTTTAGTTTTTTTTCTAGTACCTCTTTTGCCGCGAATAAATTATCTTTCCTCTCATTTAACGCTTTTATTTTTTCTGTGAACTCCTTCTCTTTTCTATCCCATTCTGATTTCTCATTCATGCTAATCTGCCACCTCAGGTGTCGGCCGATCACCAGGCCTGCAGCTAAATCTTTGTTTTTGTTCCAATGTTCATACGCTCTTTTACAGGCATCTTCGCCCCAAACTCCTTCTGACAGACTCAGCTTCTTCCTATATTTCTCTTCCCTTTCAGTCAATTTACACTTTTCTGATATGTAATCAGATACTTCCACCACTTTCTCAAACACCCAATTAGCACACATGTTTGGTTTCTTTAAGATTTACTTTTGTCGTGTGTGAGGTAACAGCTCATTCAGTAGGGGGATGTTTTCACTTGGAAAAACCTGTGCATTACTGCACTCATTCAGCTAAGGGCGTCTGTTACCTCCAGATCTAAATGCCTCTCCGAGACTTTAGAGAGGACTTACACCGCACTGTTCACAGGTAAGAAACGAGACCTCGAAAACCCCCTTTCTTGATCAGTAATTCACCATCCCCAGAACGCCAGCATCGCTGCTTTTGCCCCGGGGTGGACTTACGCACTGAGCTCAATCAGGGCGATTCTCGGGTCTCAACGTCCTTTAAATCCTGCTACTTAATGCTTTGCTCTTTTATTATGAGGTGTGTTTATGTTAGTGTCGTGCGTGTGTATATGTATTTCACAAACAAGGAAAACACCAAAAACATACATACATATATCTCTTCTACTCCTGTTTCCTTTAAAACAAAAAAAAACCACGCCACGCCAATCTGTGCACGATCAAGGCGTAGCTAATCTCAGGACCCCGGGCGTAATTAAAGCCCACACCAATCCTGGATTATACGTGCATTTAATGCACCACTCAGCTCCAGAACCCCGGGCGCAATTAAGGCCCACACCGATCCCGAGCCACAGAACTCCGGGTGCAATTAAGACCCACACCAGTTCTGACCTTCAGAACTCCGGGTGCAACTAAGACCCACACCAGTCCTGAACTACGTGCATTTAATGCACCACTTGCTCTAGAACCCCGGGCGTAATTAAGGCCCACACCGATTCAGAGCCTCAGAACTCCGGGTGCAATTAAGACCCAAACCAGTTCTGACCTTCAGAACTCCGGGTGCAATTAAGACCCACACCAGTCCTGACTTCACGGTAAGGGTCCAAAACCCGTTCAAAACTCCACGCGCAATTAAGGCATACACCAGCTTCGAACGCCTGTACACAATACCGCGGAACCCCTGCCAGACCAAATTCTGGGCTTACAGCAAACAACCCATTACA
The DNA here is from genome assembly GCF_059453375.1 of Lepisosteus platostomus. Lineage (NCBI taxonomy): Eukaryota > Metazoa > Chordata > Actinopteri > Semionotiformes > Lepisosteidae > Lepisosteus > Lepisosteus platostomus. The sequence goes on along the minus strand of NC_142612.1, from coordinate 49,316,795 downwards.
TACACCGGTGCCTTCCCCGGGCCAGAGGAATTCAGAAACTCACGTTTACTCCGTCATCTCGGGCGATTCTCGCAGGGAGCAGAGATTTCCCAATCGGTCAGAGAGAGTCGGGACTTTTAAATAAAAGAGGAGTCCTTACCTCTTAGTTATGTGCGCGCTGACCGTCTCTCCTGCCGATGGGAAGTTCTGCGCCTTCTGGAGCATCCGCCGACTACGCCAAATTTGTTGTAACAGAAGAAATAAGGTTCTTGATCCCGAGATGAAGTGAAACAGATGAGTTTATTGCATGCAAGGAACAATAAAGCCGAAGTCTTGTTTCCCGCAAGAAACAACAAAACCGAAGTATTGTTCGCCGTACTGTTACAAACTTTTGGGTCATATACAGTTTTCTTCTCCGTTTCTGACGTCACTCGGTCCGATGGTAAAGAGGGGGGTTCATGGTATTTGGCCAGTTTATGATGTTCTGGGCAAATGGTCAGTTTAACATTACACCCAGGGGGGTTCCTAGCTGGCATCTGCAATCCTTATCAGTTAACCCCCTTTCCTGCCATAAACCCCTGCTTGTGACTTGGAAGTCTAAACCCCCTACAGAAAAGATTAAATTCAAACCCCCGTCTTCACATCTTTCTTCACCATCTATACCGATGCACTGCAAGTCCAACCCCCCTCTCTGCGGGAGTGCTGGCTGTGAAGAATTAAACCGGTTTCACAGGTAAGTAGAAGGGGGTGAGATTTCCAGCGAAAGACACCTCCCCCCCTCCAAAACCCAGTAAGTACAGTACTTACTAGTTAAGAAAGCTAGGCTCCTCAATGAAATCGCTTTAACATGCTAATGCATTGGTGTAACAGTCCGGGCGTGGCAAGCTTCTAATGTCTCCCGACTACGGCGAAAGGAACCCTTCTTTCATTGGAAGACAATGAACATATTCTACCCATACATGAGAATATAATGCTGGTGCGTGGGCGTGGTGAGGTGCTGTACCAGCTGTCAAAAAAAAAGTTGTTGTTTTTTTTAAGTCAAATGAGTGTCCATAATATTGCAGTAAGTGAAAAGACCACGGGCATTCCTCCTCCCCCTACATTCTCAGAGTAGAATAGAATTTTCCTTTGACAAAACAAGGCTCGCCAGATAATGTGAATCGAAACCTGTTTTTCTAGCTTTTAAAGTCGTGCGATGTGTAAGCAGGAACACATCAATATATCTTACATATGAAAAATACATTATATAGCTCCCAAACAAATGCAAACATGTTTTAATCAAATGCTTTTATTCACTCATAATCTGACAATTTCAGGAAGACTTAGGAAGGACTAAGGGAATTGTCATCTGTTGTTGAAGCTCTGTGAGCTCGATGACTTTGAGACCACTTGTTATCCCAAGTTGTTTGAATTGCCACAATTCAAATAGAGAAAAAAGAGCTGACTGACAAGATTTAAGATGTGGCTGTCAAAAACACACGGATTAAAAAGAACACGTTGCCCGATGTTAGTTGCATTGCTTGAAAAATAATTTTATTTTGAGAGACTGGATAAGTAATTCAAGTGTTTTTTTAACTTCCTGAAAAACAAGTAATAATTTAACAATATGTGCAAATATTTTATGATATGTCGCTGTTGTGAATGTCTGTGGAGTGTATCTTATTTGCCTGTCTGTCCTGGCTGTGCTCTCTCGCTCGCCCCCCCCTCTCTCAATTCAATTAAATTCAAGGTGCTTTATTAGTATAACAGATGGGTACAATCAGTGTTGGGTATTTACTTTGTAATCTGTATTGCTTTGAGATGCCACTTTTAAAGGTGGTATATAAAATCAAGGCTTTAACTTGCTTTAACTCCGCAAGTCTGAGTTCTTGAGTCCGTCCTATCCAAGCCCGAAAGTATTACAATATGTATGTTTATAGCAGGTGGTGTACAGCTTTTTAGTATAGATTACACTTTTCTAAAATGTATTTTAAAAATAAAAATGATTACAATCTAATCTTTCCACGTTTGATCCCAAGATCCCAAGAAAAATAAATCTAAACAGGGATAAAGCTATGCTGAAAGTTTATTAAGATACTTAGAAGACTGCACAGCCCAATTTATGTTGCATTTGTCTGATTGTGAGGCGAAACAGCCCTACACAGCCCTGTCGCAGTACACGAATATAATCATATCGTTATTAATTTCTTTAGATACGCGATTCCATATTATATTAGCAGAAAAGCTTAAAACTACCACTTTTTTACACACTATTTCACATGTTAGTTAAAGACTTCGATGCTTAAAATGTTTAGGGAGAAATGGAATACCGGTGTATTTTTTCTTTAAAGTACCGATTCCTGGAATCTGACTGGCTGACACCCTTCTGAAGTGGTTCCATAATATATGGTATACGGAAAAGAAAGCGTTGATAAAAAAGCCTGGATTCTCATGTATCTGATACAAGTATCTTTTAATACAGTCTTTGCTGTGCTCTTGAGGATCCTTGTGACATTTTGAGCTCTGGTTGAATGATAAGTGTCGCAGTTTAAATAATTTTCGTAGTTAGAAATTATGAAACGCTCTGTTAAAAGCAAGGGAGTTTTTATGTCCGTTGCAGTAAAAGAAAATGCCTGACAAAGTAGGACTTGGACAGATTCCAAGTGCTTGTACAAATGTGCTAAAGAAATCAAAAATTTCAAAATCAAAAAAAGTAATTCCTTTATCGTATTGGCTAGCTAATGTCCTGTCCTCGTTAGTTAGATCCACGAAATACTGTGGTGTTTGTCAAAGAAAAAACTACAATTATTTTAGTTTAAAATGATGGTTAGAAAGAATTTGGACCAGCGTAATACTTTGAGTTTACAGCTTGTCCAAAGTCATTCATTATTAATACTATTAGTAATATCTTCGGTAAAGGCTTTGATGCATAAATATTTCTGATAAAGGTAGGTTGTGTACTTTTGTCCAACTGAGCAATCTTGCTTTCATAAAATATACCAACTTTTTAATGACTGATGATTAACATGCTGTAATACACAGTTTAAATTTAAAAGCTCAAATGCTGTACATGAAAGGTTAAGCTTTATTGGCTCCTCCTGGCGGTTTTACAAGGTGATTCCGGATACTTTCCGGCATGACGTCAAATGACGCGATACACCGTGTGATACTGTGTTTTGATGCGACACGCCCACCGGGGTATACCGCGAAATACCTCACCCATTTTGAATGGCTGCATCTGTACATGCTTGTCCAGGCTTAATGAAAGGAATGGGAGAGTATTCCACAAGACAGCATTTGTAATCCAATGATCTCAGAAGTACTGCTTTATTTACTGCCAACCGTGACCAAACACACTATTAATCTATTGCAGTAGATCATGTAAAATAATGCAATAATATATTTAGTGTTTAATTAAAATGACATTGTAACTGCTATAAAAAGATTTGGTCATTTTCCCAATCTTATCTTTATTTTGATGCCTAATGTATTTTCAGGTCGTAAAGTATGTCCACAGTTTTGTTTTCATCATGTGCAACAACAACACATTTGCAAAACATTTTCTGTGCTAAAAGTTATTTTAATAGTTTCTGAGACTCTGTGTCCTTGTTCTTGTGCAGGATCATTTCCTTGGCTTATGGAATTATAATGCCCTTTTGACTTTTCTAGTTTTGTTGTTTAATACATACTCTATACCTAGACATACTTCAATAAAATATTGATACACATTGGCCCATATAAAACATGTGTCTATAGAAAATCAACAATAATTAAATCAACTTCCTGTTGTGAGTCTATATCTAATATCGATCTGATTTATAGCCATTTTCAGTCAGCCTTTGGAGAATTACCTCCATAATCCCAAAGATGGACCTGTAGTAAACTCTTTTTGTACTCTGCATTGATTATGTAATGTTAGACAAGAAGTGACAAATTGTGAGAACCTTGAAGACTTTTTTATTTTTATTTTATGGAGGAGGGGGGCACACGTATTTTTTGGGGAAATCACTTTAAGCACATCTTATATTTTCTTTTTTATAAACCAGAACTAGATTAAATAGTTACCTACTGTACCTGAAAGACCTTCATCACCTGCAGTCTTTTTGTCAGGGGCCTTGAGTTTTGTCAATTTAAGATTACAGGTTAGTGTAATAACAGGTTAGTTATCAACCATTTTGGAAAAAAATCTTCTTCAGTCGGAATAAGAGCCTGAATCGTACAAGTAGAAAATAGGCTTCTTTCTGATTTGGTTTTAGTGAGCAGCTGTCCATGCTTGGTGTTACAATGTGGAAGACCAGGGACTGAGGCGGACAGATTACAGAGATGTCTGCTCTTTATTGTGCATAACTCGTAACCGACACAGACTGGCAAAAACCCGCCAAGGCACGTAAGTACCGTATAGCGGTAACCTCCAGATCCATAGCAGCGTCGGAAACCCCAGCTGGGCGCTGTGAGTGACACAACATTTTACCCCCCTTCAGAAAATTAAACAAACACAGTTCTCCCAGACAGTGAAAAGCACTGCTGGAAGTAGGGCTGGAAAGCACCATAAAAGCAACCAAAAATCAGTAATAAAGTCATTAAGGCAGGCTGGTCTGGACCAGACCCTGGCTGGCCTTGGAGAAGGAGCTATGGGTTCCTCAGCCACAGGAACGGACTGATCCACCAGGACGTGGACCTCGCCTGGGTGTCCAGCAGGGGCAGCCTCGGCCTCCACGTCAGGATGTGTGGGCGCTGTCACTGTAGAGGCAGCTGGCATGCCATCGTGACCCATCAGTGAGGCAGAAGGTGATGGGAGCCAGCTGCTCTATGACCTGTTAAGGAGAAGACCAAAAAGACTGGAGCTTGTGCACCTGACTGGGCCACATGGCGTCAGCAGCAAATGCTATTTGGATAGCCTTGTTCAGCGTGAAGTCATCTAGTGTTGCAAGCAATCTTTCTCTGACTTTCTCGTTGTTTGTGTGCTCCACTAGCTGATCTCTTATGAACTTGTCCTGCATCGCGCCAAATTGGCAAGGGGAGGCTAGGGCATGCAAGTCCGCAACAAACTGATGCACAGACTCACCCAGCTGCTGTTTGCGCTGTCTGAAGAGAATCCTGTGGAAAATGACTGTAGTGGCAATGCTTATTAATAAGACAGAATTAAGTGTTGCTGTGCTTTCCTAAATGAGGCCCCTTCCCTCTCTTTCTCATCTTTGTGATGCAGCCACAGAGAAGCTATTCATGCAGTTCTGATTTAAGGTGTTTTCTCTCAGATAAGGAGCAGCTCCCAAATGGGGATGGCACCTATCTGTCTTTGAAATTCTTGGGAACATCTGGATTGCAGCCCTAGATGTCAGAGGTCATTGTGACTCATCTCTCACCTTAACCAACTAATCAGGAACCTACAGGGTATGGTTACCCCCGCTAAACCTTTGACCAATCACCACCTGTCTTGGTCCTGGTTTAAAAGACCCTGCACAGCTCAGAAACTTTGCTTCTCTGGCCAATTTTCACACAGAGACAATTGTGTTTCAGCAAAGTTCCGGCCCGGCCCGGGGAATGCCCGTACGTAAATTGCTAGCCAACGCCAACATGGACGCTTCGCTTGATCACCGGAGTATACGTTTGGACTCTTGTCAACTACCTGAATAAGTTTTTATTCAGCAACAGTGCTACACCGAAAGCAAACCAAGTTTCTTCCCCCAAGAGTGACTTGCTCAGACCCGCGGTCACCCTCTGTGAGACTTTCTACTAGTCAGCTGGACTACTAGTAGGTCCCTGAGAGAGACACTGTCCGCACGTCACCACAGCAGAAATCTCTCCTCCTAATTTGTCCGACTTCGAGCTGCACCACAACTGGTTGGCCAGGAGCTAGAGGACGCCGGGACGGAGCCTATTGAACGCTGCAGTGATTGGACGCAGCCACTAGCTGGTCTTGGTGCCCATGCCGGGAATTACGAATCCATATCTAGATAAGTAAACCCAATGTTCTACATTGCATCTTGAGAATTCAATTGTTACCTCAACACAAGTTGATATCAATTCAATTCATATGCGTAATGTATTTACTTTTGAGTAGCTAATGTAGACTGATTAACGATAGTATAGCCGAACGGTATACTGCACTTTGATAACCCTCACAGTAAGATCTGTCACCTGTATCCAGGAAGACTGCTATATGTTTTATGCACAATTTATGTATTAATGAATGTATCTCATTTATTGAATCCATGTGTGTGTCACTGATCGATTGTTTTTCTAAAAGCCAAAACGAACCACCTTGTTGCTGCTACAATTAATAAGTAAATTCACAAAACCTCTACATGACACTCTGGGGGACAGCGAAGTGCACTTTCAGAAGCTCCACGGCTTATTACTAATAGTATTGAATATTTATATGGAATTTTACCACTGAAGGGAAATCTTAGTACCTGCGCATAAAAAGAATAGGAGCATACTGTAACGCGTGTGAAGGCCATAAACGATATTAATTTTGGAACTTAAACATACAGTATATGGCTGGTCTCGGTACTTTAAAGAAAACATACACACCAGTATTCCATTTCTCCCTAAACATTTTAAGCATCGAAGTCTTTAACTAACGTGATACCGGAGTCAACAAGCATACTTGTAGAATTTGATTAAAAGGGAATATAATATGGAATCGCGTATCTAAAGAAATTAATAAGGATATAATTATATTCATGTTGCAAAAAAACTGCAACGGACATAAAAACTCCCTTGCTTTTAACAGAGCGTTCCATAATTTCCAACTACGAAATTTATTTAAACTGCGACACTTATCATTCAACCAGAGCTCGAAATATCACAAGGATCCTCTAGAGCACAGCAAAGACTGTATTAAAAGTATACTAGTGACAAACTGATCATGTTTCTCTATAACAATAATAAAAAACATTATTTTACATATCACCTTTATGTGATATCACCTTAAGGACAGCACATACAGTACAAGGGTTAATTGCACAATGGACCGCGCAAAGAAATTTAAAATAGTCTTCTTTAGGTGTGAGGGCAGGAGTGGATCGCAGAAGGCATAATCAGTAAATTAGGAAAACAAAGAACAGGACAGGTGAGAAATCCAGAGAGCGAGTGATCAGAAAAAGGAACAGCTGTTACGCTCAGCTTTTACGCTCTCTCTCTGCTGAATGAATAAAAGCATTTTCTTAAAAACGCGTTTGCGTTTGTCTGGGTATTTACTTTGTAATTTGTGGTTTACATCTACTGTATTGCTTTGAGATGCCACTTTTAAAGGCGATATGTAAAATAAAGTTTTTTATTATTGTTATAGAGAAACATGATCAGATTTTCCCTGGTTCAGAAAAAAGACGATTAAAATCTGTAATCTTTCCACTTGTATGTCATCGGAAAATACAAGTAGTTTCTGCTTTGTGTAAGGATGGTATCAAAAAGTAATCTAAGTGGTGAGAAAGCTGTGCTCCTCAAAGCGCTTTACAGGATAAAAATAACAACAATACTGTTAAGCTGGGCAAACAATTATTTTATTGAAATACAAAATGAGATATAATGATGTGTTCCGGCTAAAACATTAACGAGTACAACCCCCCTCTCTGCGGGAGTGCTGGCTGTGACGAATTAAACCATTTTCACAGGTATTAGAAGGGGGTGAGATTTCCAGCAAAAGACACCTCCCCCTCCAAAACCAAGGAAGTTACTAGTTAAGAAAGCTAGGCTCCTCAATGAAATCGTTTTAACATGCTAATGCGTTGATGTAACAGTCCGGGCGTGGCAAGCTTCTAATGTTAACTCGACTCAATTGGAAGACAATGAACATATTCTAGCCCTAAATAAATTAATAGCAAACATGGTTTACATAAAATACATTTTTCCAAGAAAGTTTATAATAATATGATCTATAGTTGAAATCTGAGCCTAAATAAAAAGAAAAAGCATTTTCAGAGAGCAATTACGCTGTGTTTATGTAGAAAAAGTGATTAGGTTTATGAGCAATCTAATTACTTATTCGTTTAAAACGCTATGTAAAATAAAGTTTATTATTAATTTGCTGGACAGAGCGGTGAACATTATTATGGATAAGACAAAGATAACGATCCTGATCAGTTTAGAAATCTGTACGCTGTAAGGTTTTTACTTCTTAAACTTTTAAAATACACGTTTCGAATAGAAAGAAATCATCTTCCTGGTACAGTATGTATAGCAAACCAGCACGTCTTTTTTCTCCAATCAGAGGGGTTAGACGCTCAGTTAAAAGCAAAGGAGATTGTCTGTTATAGTGGACATAAAAACAAGAGTTCGCTGGCATTATATCCTAGAAGACACAGATCGGCGCCAGACCGGGAGAATGCCCGCAGCGTAAAAGAAAATACCTGATGAACTAGGGATTGGACAGTTTCCAAGTGCTTGTACAATCGATGGAAATGTTCAAATAAATGTGCAAAAGAAATAAAATAATCATTTATTTCTTTATCATATTGGCTAGCTGATGTCCTCTCTTTGCTAGTTAGTGGCTGTGTTTCTGCGTTGGGTAGCAATGGGGGACTGTTCTCAGGCGGAAGATGTAAACAGCTTAATTTTTGTGTTAAATAATTTTTTTAAATTAAAATTCATTCCATACAGCAATCGCATATTTGGGTACTGTTTCATAAAACTTTCATGCTTAATATGTTTAGGGAGAAATGGAAGACTGATAATGGAATGGAATGGAATGAATGATAAGTGTCGCAGTTTAAATAATTTTCGTAGTTAGAAATTATTAAACGCTCTGTTAAAAGCAAGGGAGTTTTTATGTCCGTTGCAGTAAAAGAAAATGCCTGACAAAGTAGGGCTTGGACAGATTCCAAGTGCATTTTTGCAATTTACGTTGCATTGTCCATTGTGCTGCTGTAATACAGTTTACAATAAGTCTAAACTGTATCAGCTTTATTTATGGATTGCAATTTAGAAAAAGTCAAAAACCGCACTCAAAATGCAATTTAGAGCTTTCTGGCAAGAGGAGACACCCAAATAAATAATGTAACATGCCACTGTTTGTGCATGAACAAAGTTATACTGCTATTTCCTTAGATACGCGATTAAAAAAAATTAATTTTCTGAATCCCCGGCGGAACACATTCCATAAGATTCAGCGCTTTTATATATCGCCTTAAAAGGTGGCTTCTCAAAACGCTTTACTGGATAAAAACAACAATAACAGCATCAACAACAATATTGTATTTCATTGCACTTTGAAAACCAAGTCATAACTTAACTTTATGTGCAAACGTTTTATGATATGTCGCTGTTGTGAATGTCTATGGAGTGTATCTTATTTTCCTGTCTGTCCTGGCTCTCTCGCTCGCCCTCAGTTCAATTCAATTCAAGGTGCTTTATAAGCATGACAGATGGGTACAATCGGTGTTGGGTATTTACTTTGCTTTGAGATTCCACTTTTAAAGGTGATATATAAAATCAAGTCTTTAACTTGCTTTAACTCCGCAATGTATTTAAAAAATAAAAACGATTATTCCACATTTGATCCCAAGATCCCAAGAAAAATAAATCTAAACGGGGAGAAAGCTATGCTGGAGTTTATTAAGATACTTAGAAGACAAAGATATCAATTTATGTTGCATTTGTCTGATTGTGAATCAAAAAACACATATATTTAAACCAGTGTTTGCGATTTAAATCAAAACGCAAACGCGTTGATATTGTAACGCCTAGGTGACTATTTATTGTTATTAAAATGACTTAAATTCGATCACGTTGTGATATTTAGAAATATAAATTTGTTTGGTGCGAGTGAGGTTTTATTTAATCTCTGACCAAGGGAAACGTTTCATTTTTTCAAAGAAATGTTTGTTAAAACAAAAGTAATGGTTCCACAGTGGGATTCGATCACAGACCGTGTGATATGGGAATCAGGAACCTAACCCACAGCCCCACCAGCAAGGTCGCATGCAGAGTGCTGAAAAAGCACTACAGAACTACATTTGCGTTACTGTAACACCCCTGACTATCTTGGGTGAAAGGAACCTGTCTTTCATTGGAAAGTGGGGGGGGTGCTGTTCCAGCAGGAGCATATTGTACTTCCTCTTGCGATCAAACGTGGAAAGATTAGATTGTAATCACTTTTTTTAAAAATAAATTTTAGAAAAGTCTAATCTATGCTAAAAAGCTGTATTTATTTAATACCACTTGATAGTTATATTAATATAATTCAAGTTGATACTGTTTAGATTTTTAATTATTTTAAACTGTATTACAGCATCGTACACATTAAACATTAAAAAGTGGATATATTTTATAAAAGCAAGATTGCTCAGTTGGACGGTATAAAGCAAGTATGATTTTAATATTTGTAATCGCTCTTCTTGCAAGTACAAACATAAACTGGAATGCTACAGAACCCTAAACAAACAATACACACTTTTAGTTTAGCAGGATTTGCATGATAAGCACATTGTTTAATGGGGACAACATTACCCACGTCTATTATCACTGTACAAGACTACTTCAGCCTGCGTAGTCTGCAAAGGAACAAGTAATAGTTTTATTCCATGCTGAAAAGAGAAGAGAGAAAACGCAACGTTTCGGCTCTGAATCCTTCTTCAGGTGTGAGGGTCTTCAGCTCAAAATGAAACGCTAAAATGTAATGTACTGTAGGCTCTGAACGGGTTAAACTTTGATTTGGGCTTGCTTGACATCACTGCCTTTCATCTGTAATCCTGCTTGAATCCTGCTAAACTAAAAAAATAGACACTAAGGTTGCTGCTGGAAGAGGTGTTAGTGGAGCCAGCAGGGGGTTCTCACCCTGCAGTCCATATGGATCCTAATGCCCCAGTATAGTGAGGGGGACACTATACTGTAAACAGGTGCCATCCTTTGGATGAGATGTAAACCCGAGGTCCTGATTCTCTGTGGTCATTAAAAATCCCAGGGTGTTTCTCGAAAAGAGTAGGGGTGTAACCCCAGCATACTGGCCAAATTTCCCATTGGCCCTTACCAATCATGGCCTCCTAATAATCCTCATCTATGAATTGGCTTCATTACTCTGCTCTCTGTTCTGGCGCACTATGGCTGCCGTTGCATCATCAAGGTGGATGCTGCAGATTGGTGGTGGTGGTGGATGGGAGTCCCCATTACCTGTAATGTGCTTTGAGTGGAGTGTCCAGAAAAGCGCTATATAAGTGTATGCATTTATGATTATTATTATTAAAGTGTCTATAAAGTGTTCCTATATTAACGATGTAGTTTTTTTGGCTCACGTGGGTTTTCACACTACACACTGCAGTATTGCTGTGTACATACAGTATGAACATGTTGTGATATTTAGAAGTATAAAAAATGTCAATATACTGTAGTGTCCAGAATATTTGATATTTTAGTTTTTCAAAGAAATGTTTTTTTTTTTTTTAAAGAAAACTCATAGCAACTGCTGGATTTGACCACACGACCTCAAAGTTATAAGTCAGTCACTTAAGCTCTCACAGCACTGATGCAGTCATGTGACAAACACTGAAACAGTAATACACATATCAATGGAAAGTTTTATACTACTGTTTGTGCTACAGTACCTGAATATAATTATGTCGTTATTAATTGCTTTAGATATGCGAATCCATATTATATTCCCTGTTAATCCAATTCTAAAAGTATGCTTTTGTATACTACGATAACGAGTGTATTCGCAGAAAAGGATAACATTTTCACAAAGTATATAAACATACAGTAATATGGTCAGAAGGAGCACGTAAAAATGTTTCCGAAATAACCGCATGTAAAACTTTGATGCTGTAGCGGCGAGGCTTATTAATAAGAAAGAATTAAGTGTTCTGAGCCTTCCCAAATGAGGCCCCATTTCTCTGTTCATCTCTGTGGTGCAGCCACAGAGAGACTATTCATGCAGGGTGATTTAAGATGTTTTCTACTGATAAGGACAGCTCCCAAAGGGGGATGCACTTAGCTAAGCCTGGCTATCATGATCAATGGTCATCCATTGGCGCCTATCTGTCTAGGGAGTGCCAGTTGGACATCTGGACTGCATTACTAAGTTTCAGGAGTAAGTGACTCATATCTCACCTTGATCAACCAATCAGGGACTGGTAGGGCCGAGTAACCCACGTGGGACTCTGATGCCCATGGAACTTTCAGCCAATCAACGAGCTGAAGTTCCTCCAGGTAAAAACAGGCAACACAGAGATTCAGAAGGGGAGATTCAGCAAGATCCAGGAGAATTCTGTGGACTATTCTAAAGGGAATTCAAAGGAGAATTCCAGAGCAGGACGGCCCAGGAGCAGAAGGCTCCCAAGGGCAGGACATTCTCGCAGGGCGCCTCCTGACCATCCTGAGACTCAGCCCGGACAACCACGGAATGGCCAGTGTGTCCGAGTGCCAGAACTTTCCTTTGTTCTAAGAGTCTAGAGTGGAGTTTGCCAGAGAGTAACCAGCAGCAGGCCTCGTGAACAGGTCGGAACTGTGGACAGCTGAATCACTATTTAGAACTAGCTCTTCACCAGGAACGAACCGGTCCTCTTCCTGACTTGCTGGGACCCACAGTCATCTTTTCTCCTGTGTGCAAACTTTGCTAGTTAAAGCCAACACTAACTAGCAGACCAGTGAGCATCAGCAGCGCACCGTCGCAAGCCACACAGCACAGCCTGGCACGGAGCCAGAGAGCGCGGATTGGACAGCAACAGCCTGCAACTGTTTCTTTGTGCCCGCGGGAGATCTGAATCCCCAGAAATTGGATGAGTATTCAACTTCAATGCATTACAGCTCGAGAATTCAATTGTTATCCCAACCAGTTGATATCAATTTAATTCCTAAGAGTTATGTACTTGTTTCGAGTATCTAATGTAGAAGTTATAACCAAGTTCATTTTTGAAACGGTCTAAATGAATGATATACTGAACGTATGTCCTCTTGATATGTGTAACACTTTGTAACTGACTGAATATATACCTTTTGTATTCTGATAACCCTCTCGATACGATCTGTTAGGTTTAAGGCATATTCTATGTATTAATAAATGTATCCTCGTGTATTAGTACCTGTGTGTGTGCGTTGTTTGAGTTATGTCGCATGGTTGGACTCTTAAGCCATCAAAAGAATCAACTTTGTGATTTACTGCTACAATTAATAATTGTCTCAGTAAATACCCTAACCCTACAGAACTGGTGCCTTCAGAAAGCCACTACATTACATTTTGGCTATGGCAACGTTACACATTTGGCGTCCCTGAACGGCTATGAATTATTACAATGCTTAAAATGGAATACTGGTATTAAAATTCAATATAAATATTCAATACTAAGTGGATTAAAATGTGCACAGAAAAGAGATTAAATGATTAAATCTTTTCACTACAGACCAATGCACCATGAGTGCCCCTGTCAGTCATTTTGGCCAGCCAATCACGTACCGCGGTACAGCGCGGTGGTTCATGCGTAGTTGCGTGCTGTAGGGGTTTGTACTGCGAACTTTGAATGGCTGCATCTGTATTTGCTTTTGCTTCAATAGCTGAAACAAAATTCATAATGTTTATGTTGAAAAAAGTGACAGTGTACACATGGACACCCTTCTATGTTCTCAGAAACAATACCCACACAATAAGGTATGGAGAGCCACACACTTGTGGGAAATTCAGAAAATGCAGTATACACCATATAATAAAATTAAAATATAAAATGACTAATAAATTAGCTGCAGTACTACAATGACTATTATTATTGCATGGAATGAAAATTATTCCCTTCATAATGGAAAGTTCCCTTTTTAATATTCCCATTATTCCCTTTTTAATATATATACATTACAGAGACATATTTATAACACTACCACAACTTTGAGATGCTCCCCATGATGACTTAAAACCGAACAAGTCATTAGTGCTATTTTGATTCATTCAGATTCCTTTGCTAAAATTGTGAACTGCTCAGCTGTGACTCCTCATTATGAATGGGTTGCTTTCATTAAGGTCCCCATGGCTGACACTGGGGACAACAGAAAATCCCCTGGAGTAGAAAACCCACCCAACATGGCCAGAAAACCAAATCCCAAAAGAGAAAAACACACTAACATTTATCAAACCACAGGCCACTACACATCATCCAGAACTCTCTTGTACTATTAGGAGGAGCAAATCTGTCTCCAACTTTAGAAATGTAGTAGAAATTCATCAGATATGTTATCATTGTCATTTTATCAAGCATTATTAACAAAGTCATCAAGTAGTCTACTGGTTTATGTGCCTGTTTAGTAACCGACAGGTTGTGGGTTCAAGTCCAGCTGGGGCTGTGACTTTTCTTTTAACAAAAATTTCTTTGAAAAAATAGAATAGCAATATTATGGACAATTAATTGACTTTTTATATTTCTAAATATCACAACATGATCGAATGTAAGTCATTTTTAATAACAACGAATAGTCACCTTCTTTCCTTCTGACAACTGTCCCTGCTTCTGCTTCCTGCTTCTATCGTGTGTGTGTTTTTTTTCAAATACATTTTAGAAAATTGTAATCTATACTAAAAAGCTGTACACCACCTGCTATATAGATACATATTGTAATACTTTCGGGTTCAGATAGGATGGACACAAGAACTCAGACTTGCAGAGTTAAAGCAAGTAAAAGCCTTTATTTTTCTTCTCCGTCACCGCCTGCCAGCCCGGCTCTCCCGCACCCCCGACCAGAGACACACAGCCCCCGCCCGCCAACAGCGAGAGAGAGAAACACCCAGGGGTGCAGAACACCCAGGGGTCCAGTCACATGACTTTGGGGCTGTTTCGAAAGCTTAACCTATCAGCAAGACAGCAAAGACATTTTTCTAAGAATGTTTAGCATTTGTCACTAATGAAACCACTAAATAAAGACATACATATAGAAATGGACAATTAATTGACTTTTATATTTCTAAATATCACAACATGTTCGAATCCAAGTCATTTTTAATAACAATGGGTCAACTGGGTAAACTATCACAAAGCTTTAGAGAACTTAACATTTTTATTATCAACAAATTGTAAATACGACGTTTACATTAATTTTATAAATTATAAATTATAAGTTATAAATTTTTCACTTGAGTGTATGGAGGATTGTGAGAGCGATTGTTTACATTTTTATTAAGAAATGGAGGCTGTATGTGTTACAATATAAACATTTACTGTCAAACTTTAAATCAACAGTTGATTTAAAGACGATCTGTCAAATTGCAATGAAATACAATTTAAACTGTATTACAGCAGCACAATGTGCTTTTTCATCGTGTCTCTCTCTCTGGTCGGGGCTTGGGAGAGCTCACTGGCAGGTGGTGACGGAAAGAAATAAAATAAAGGCAGCTTTTAACTCCGCAAGTCACACACCAATACTCCAGTTCTCCCTAAACATTTTAAGCACCAAAGTCTTTCATGTGTTTTTCATCACTCTCTGCGGGAGTGCTGGCTGTGACGAATTAAACCGGTTTCACAGGTATTTTCAAGTGGTCGAGTCTTCAGCGGGAAGGGGGGACAAGCTGCCCAGCCGACAAAAAGTAACACCCACCACAGCATTTCATTGATCTAACTAACAAGGATGAGACATTAGCTAGCCAATATGATAAAGGAATAACTTTTTTATTTCTTTAGCACATTTATTTGAACATTTCCATCGATTGTACAAGCACTGAAAAACTGTTCAATCCCTAGTTCGTTGGGAATTTTCTTTTACTATAACAGATAAAAAAAACTCCCTTGCTTTTAACAGAGCGTTTCCTAATTTCTAACAACGAAAATTATTTAAACTGCGATGGTTTTAATACTCTGACTGACAGCTGTACAATTTACAGTGCCATCTGTCAAGGATTATTTTCATTTTGTGTGCACAATGTGTGCACAATGTGCAAGAAGCCGTATAATAATGCAGTTGCCACATGGTCAATAAGAAGATTTATACTGCAGCAGTACGGCACTGACAGTACAGTCAATTATGTCACACTGTACATCTGCATGGGGGCTTTTTTTTCATTGTCTAGATACCTCACCTTTTTAAACCCTTTCTGCTCTTTCATCCTCTCATGCAAAAAATAACCCTGGCAGTCCTGGTAAGCAGCCGGGTGGTCCAAAATGGTCTGTTGAATGTGAGCACTGTAATAGCATAGAATCCCAGAAATGACGTCGCTGCTTGGAAATGTCTTCTTTCCTTTCTTGAACTCTGACTTGCCATGAACCACACATCAAGCCAGCTTTTACCTGATAGTGGCCCCTCCTTTTGCCATGGTCTATGAACTTTGTCCAGAAAGAAGTTTTAAAAAAATAACCTTACTACATATGGTGGAATGAATATGAATTAAAATGTGTAATCACCTCCATGCTGACCATGCAAACACTAGTGGTACTACAGTAATGTATGTGGAGTCTCAGCATCGATATTATGATGTCCTCCTCCAAAACTCCATTAACCTTACTTCCCCTTCCAAAATGCCATTCTCGTTGCTCCACAACTCCATGCATCCAGCTTCAATATTGGAGGATATCCTAATATGGATGGCATAATGCTAAAGCTCAAATTACTCTGATTTAAATCACTGTGTGTAATCTCCTAAATTTATGTTTAGAAGTCACCTTTACCAACATAAAATATGTTATAATGCTCTAAAGTTAGGACTTATTTTTACCTTTTTATTGGGGACTTTTATCTATTTTCAGTCTTTCTGTCCTAATGAAAATTCTGGTCATTGCATTTTTTAAATTCTATTTATACAATATACTGTATATGTGCAACTTTAGATATGCTGTACAGTATCAATATACTGTATTTACAGAATACTGAGGAAACAGGAAAATAAGAAGAGGTCATTTAGACCATCTACCTCTTCTGGTTACTAGTAACTAAATGTTATATAGAAAATACAACTGATTTCTGTTAAATCTTGAGTAACACATGGGAAGCTAACTATTAGCTTGTTCTAGCTGGAAAATATATGAAAAATTATATTTAATTAGATTAAATATCTATGTGTATTGTCCGCAATGGCCACATCTGAATTTATTAGGAATAATGAAAAAAAGTTTAAAAAATATTTCATTAAGCAGCCTTATTATATTTTAATTAAGGTTTATAGTCATACAAAATGCAATTAACTATAGTATGAAAAAATATATTTTAGAGTGCTTTGTTATTGAAATATTCTTTTTACTTTTTTTTTACATTTCTGTGACATTCTTCATTTCAAATTAAAATGTTTTAGACAAAATGTATTCTTAATGAAAATGTACCAGTACTGAAAAAAGCATTTATGCATCACGACCATTCTGTTGCCTGACAGCTTGACATTCTAATGTTAAAAGAGGTCTTGTCTGTAAGGAAGATACTTTAGTGGGAAATCAGTCACACCCGATTTCTGAATAACTGGAATTCTAACACTGTGCTTACACTGCTAGATGTCTCAGGTCTTAAAGACATAACTGAAATTAGGGGTACTCAATTACAGTCTTGAATGGCTGTAGGTTTATAAGTAAGCTATTTTGGATCTCTAGCATGTAAGGAATCGGAGAAAGGTATTAAATACGCCCAGTGAAGTTAATTAAGTAGGTAGGTAAGAATAAAAATATCCAGCTTTGGAATTGGTGGTCTTTCATCTATGGAATTGTACATCCTTTCCTAAGTGTGAATTAATCCCTAAGACATGTGTGCTCTTTTTTACTACTTCCTGTTTCTAAGAAACCAATTACAATACTAGACAATTTTATTCTTGTATTGTTTCTCAAGCCGTGACATTGCTGAATACTGTAAAAAATTAAAATGTAGCTTAGCAAATGAAAAACCAGTCCATTAACATTATAAGCCATTATACAGAAAAATGTACTGAAACTAGTCTTTCAGCATTTCTGGTGTTGATTTAGAAAATGAGTTTGAGAAATGGGCAGGATAACAGTTACAGTAAATGTTCTACGTCCAACAAACCAAAGACTGTGAGTACCACCAGTAAAACTCAAGTTTCAAATTGAATTGGTATAGTACACATGGGCTGAGAAACTTTCATTGGTAGAAGGACCCTGAGCCATAGAAATCTTTACACAGTTGACTCTTTAATACCCTTGGTAAAATGTAACTGAAAATTGGTTTTAACAAAAAAAAAGCATGTATACAATCAATATGTGTTGCATAAATAAATGAAAATATGAACCGTTGTAAAGTTATCAGTACCAGATATGGCAAAAACAAATCTGTCCAAAATAATTGCAGATTTTTCTAAACACACAATATTCAAATTTATTCAGATCCTGTAAATGTTATGATTGTAGTGCCCTCTTTTTTGGTCATCTGGTTGTTGCTAAAAATTTATGGAAGTCAGGTTCTTGGAAATAGATTGCTGAACACAGATTAACCTAATCAGCAATATGAACCATCATGGGGAGTGTCAGCAGATTGTCAGAGGGTCTCAAGCAAGAGTTAATCTCCACAAATTGGATTAGGGTTATATATGCATCCTACCATCATGGATCCAAGCACCACATACAGGATATATCCAGAAAAAAATAATCCAATAATTTTCAAGTTCTCTTTGGCATGGAGCAATTTCCTTTTTTTGAGTCTTTAAGGATCATCCTTGAACCTAACCTTACATGCCTCCTTGCTACAATCCAACATCACAGATTTTTGGGTAATTCTTGACACTTCCTTTTGTTCTATTTCATCACTAGTGCTTAAAAATTATTCTTCACTTAAGAAGAACTGCATTCCCAATTTCTCACACCAGTTATTGAATCTCAGTAACAAAATAAATGCATTGTGTTGGATAACAGTGTTTTTTCTTAAAGTGAATAGAAAATTCTTAATATAGAAGTCCTTCAATATTTTCTATTATCTCTCACGCTTCCCTGTCAGACTCTCAGCATTCCAGGATCACATCCATCCTCCTCTTCATTATTTGCCAAAGATAACTTATTTTAATTCAACTGGTTAAAGTAGCCTTTGTGTCCAGCATGCTTCGATTCCGGTTCATACCAGTTCTGTGCGTTCCACTTTATAAATTACTGCAGATCTGCATAAAAAGTATGTATAAAGTTCACAAGAACTCTCAACAGACGTTACAGAAAAAAATTACAGACTTCAAATTAAGCACGAAATTGTAAACTTTGTGGAAATACTGTAAGTTGCCATATTGTTGCAAACCCCCAGTTTTGCCACAGGTGAGAGTGAACAAATTACAATGTGATGCAGCCTCTTTCTACTCACTAGTCACTGTTATCACTAATGTATTGCAATGAATGAGTGAATAAGTGCAGGTTGTGCAGCAGACATTTCACCACAGAAATGTTCAAATTTATCTGCATGCATAGTTAACTAAGTAGTATTTGTCAAGAAAACCATCTCGAAATTGAGAGCAATATTTCTGTTGGATTAAAAGAGATGTATTCACAAAGGAATAAGTAACAGGTTTATTCCATGCTGAAAAGAGAAAAAAGGAAACAACGTTTTGGATATGGAGCCTTCTTTGGGTGTGAGAAAGACAGGGCAGACAGCAAAGATTATATAGCATAGGAGAACAAAAGCCAGGAGAGTGGAGGAAGAGGGAGCAGGGGAGAGGCAGAGTGGCCACTCTGGTAATGAAGTCGAAACCTTCAAATGAATAGAGAGAATTAGAAGAAAACAAATCTGTCATTGAGAGAAGGGGGAAGGTGTGAACCACGTTTCAGGATAATTTTAGTTCCTGATGTCTTTCTGCTATAGGAGTTAAGAAATCTTTTTTGAGAATGCAGAGAGATCAGTGTGATCATGGCCATCAGAGGTGAAATGAGAAACTATGGGCTTGGAGAAATCTTTAATCTTCACAGCCCTGACATGTTCTCTGAAGCGGTCTCCATGTACAGATGCAGCCATTCAAAGTACATGGCACAGACACGTACCGCGGGTAATTGGCTACGTCCTCGCGCATCGTGAAGCATGATGACGCGAAATACCGGGGTACGTGATTGGTTGACCGACAGGGGCACTCGTGGTGCATTGGTCGGTCCTAGAAAGATTTAAATGTCTTTACTGTGCCCGTTTTAGTATTGAATATTTATATGGAATTTTACCACTGAAGGGAAATCTAAGTAGTTGAGCATTAAAAGAATAGGGGCATATCAAGTGTGAAGGCCAGAGATGATATTAATTTTGGAACATAAACATACAGTATTACAGTATATGACTGGTCTTGGTACTTTAAAGAAAAAATACACACCAGTATTCCATTTCTCCCTAAACATTTTAAGCATCGAAATCTTTAACTAACGTGATACTGGAGTCAACAGGCATACTTTCAGAATTTGATTAAAAGGGAATATAATATGGAATCGCGTATCTAAAGAAATTAATAACGATATAATTATATTCATGTACCGCAACACAAGAATAGTACACGCTGTACATTGTCTGTTGATAATGTTTCTGTAGGGATTTCTCAGCATACCTCACGCGACCTTGCCGGTGGCACTGTGGCTTAGGTTCCTGACTCCACCATCCGATGGTGGGTGTTTAAATCCACCCTACGCCATGACCTTTTTTTTAACAAACATTTCTTTGAAAAAATAAAACTTTTCCCTGGGTCAGAGATTAAATCAAACTTCACTCGCACCAAACAAATTTATATTTCTAAATATCACAACATGATCGAGTTTTGATTTAAATCGCAAAAGCGGGTTTAAATATATGTGTTTTTTGATTCACAATCAGACAAATGCAACATAAATCGTTATCTTTGTCTTCTAAGTATCTTAATAAACTTATAGCATAGCTTTCTCCCCGTTTAGATTTATTTTTCTTGGGATCTTGGGATCAAACGTGGAAAGATTAGATTGTAATCGTTTTTATTTTTTAAATACATTTTAGAAAAGTGTAATCTATACTAAAAAGCTGTACACCACCTGCTATAAAGATACATATTGTAATACTTTCGGGCTCGGATAGGACAGACACAAGAACCCAGACTTGCGGAGTTAAAGCAAGTTAAAGCCTTGATTTTATATATCACCTGAATCTGAAAGCAATACCATAGATGCAAAAACAGTTAAAAGGACCTCAGATTACAAAGTAAATACCCAACACTGATTGTACCCATCTGTCATGCTAATAAAGCACCTTGAATTGAATTGAATTTAGAGAGAGAGGAGGGGGGGGGGCAAACGAGAGAGCACAGCCAGGACAGACAGGCAAATAAAATACACTCCACAAACATTCACAACAGCGACATATCATAAAACTTTTGCACAGATTGTTAAATTATTACTTGTTTTTCAGGAAGTTAAAAAAAAAACACTTGAATTACTTATCCAGTCTCTCGAAATAAAATTATTTTTCAAGCAATGCAACTAACATCGGGCAACGTGTTTTTTTTAATCCAACATTGACAGCCACATCTTAAATCTTGTCAGTCAGCTCTTTTTTCTCTATTTGAATTGCGGCAATTCAAACAACTTGGGATAACAAGTGGTCTCAAAGTCATCGAGCTCACAGAGCTTCAACAACAGATAACAATTCCCTTAGTCCTTCCTTAGTCTTCCTGAAATTGTCAGATTATGAGTGAATAAAAGCATTTGATTAAAAACACGTTTGGGTTTGTTTGGGAGCTATATAATGTATTTTTCATATGTAAGATATAATGATGTGTTCCTGCTTACACATCGCACGACTTTAAAAGCTAGAAAAACAGGTTTCGATTCACATTATCTGGCAAGCCTTGTTTTGTTAAAGGACAGCACAAAAAAAAAACAGACAATACACGGGGGGAGGGCAAGTGAGATGGGGGGGGGGGCGAGCGAGAGAGAGAGTTTTTTGCCCTCTGTCAAAAAAAACCAAATCACTCGGGGCAGAGACTCAGTAGTAAACAAGGAGTAAAGAGAGAAGAGTCAACAATTGATTTAAGGACGATCTGTCAAAGTGCAATGAAATACAATATTATTGTTGTTGTTGTTATTGTTTTTTTTATCCTGTAAAGAAGCCACCTTTAAAGGCGCTATATAAAAGCGGTGATTCTTATGGAATGTGTTTTTCTTTCTTCTTTTTTTTCAGCATGGAATAAACCTATTACTTGATTCTTATGGATGCCCGGTTCCGCCGGTGATTCAAAAAATTATTTATTTTTTTATCGCGTATCTAAGAAATAGCAGTATAACCTTGTTCATGCACAAACGGTGGCATGTTACATTATTAATTTGGGTGTCTCCTCTTGCCAGAAAGCTCTAAATTGCATTTTGAGTGCAGTTTTTAACTTTTTTTAAATTGCAACCCATAAATAAAGCTGATTAATTTAAACTGTATTACAGCAGCACAATGCACAGTGCAACGTAAATTGCAAAAATGCACTTGGAATCTGTCCAAGCCCTACTTTGTCAGACATTTTCTTTTACTGTAACGGACATAAAAACTCCCTTGCTTTTAACAGAGCGTTTCATAATTTCTAACTATGAAAATTACTTAAACTGCGAACTTATCATTCAACCAGAGCTCGAAATATCACAAGGATCCTCAAGAGCACAGCAAAGAATCGTGTATCTAAAGAAATCAATAAGATATAATTATATTTGTGTACTGCGACAGGGCTGTGTAGGGCTGTTTCACCTCTCCCTTCATGTGACTCTATTCAAAAGCCATTAGCAAAGAGGGGATGAGAAGAGTGACAAACTACTATACTTTAGATATTTTTTTCTGAACCGGGGAAAATCTGATCATGTTTCTCTATAACAATAATAAAAAAAACATTATTTTACATATCACCTTTAAAAGTGGCATCTCAAAGCAATACAGTAGATGTAAAAACAGTTACAAGGACCAAAGTAAATACCTAGACAAACGCAAACGCGTTTTTAATAAAATGCTTTTATTCATTCAGCAGAGAGTGAGAGAGACATCCAGCAGAGAGAGACACACACATTGGTTTTCATTGACAAAAAGTAATTGTTTTTTTTACATTCCTCTTGTCTAACAGAAATGTTTTGTTTGTGGACAGACTGTTAGACTTGAGGAAAAGAACGTCTCCTTCTTCGAAGCATTTTGTTGATCCGATCACGAATTCTTTTCCAGTCGCACAAAGTAAGTGTTGAGAATCTCCGATTCACTATGCTACTAATGGTTTCCCGGAGATTGCAAGGCAAGGCACTTTTGCCTCTGGACCCATAGAAATTTACAGATGTGGTCCATCCCCAGTAAATTTCAAAAGTCACAAGATTTCGAAACAAGAGGGCGGCGTAGCGGTCGGCTCTTGCTTTCCCATCTATACCGATGCACTGCAAGTACAACTCCCCCTCCTTCTCTTGAGTGATGGGTAACAGTTGGATATCTGGGTTAGAATTATTCGTCACACTGGCGTCTGTGAATTCCACTCTGTAAATGGTGCTTCCTGAGGGGAGATAGACAACGGAGACAGTATCAACCAATTCCTGCGCGGTGGTGAGTGGAAAGGCCGGGATGGAGTGTCCTGAGGTAGTGTGTGCTCTGCGGGGGGCAGAGCTTCCACCAGGCATTGCAACCTGCGCGGCGGGGAGAGGCACTTATCGGGAGACAGCTGCTCAACTGTTTGACTGCCGGAACATACTGTCTCCTTCTTCTGCATTTTCATGAGTGTCTCTAGCCTCTCAATCCTCCCCAGTAATGCCTCGTACTGCTCCCGCTGCTGTCGAAAAGTCTCCATACAGGTGCTGCTTCTACAAGTTGGCACCCTGGCCAGTGGCCGAGAGCAGAGACCCACGGCCTGTGACAAAATAACATAATTCATGTAAGAAATAAAGTCACACAGTAGTATTCATCAGTTGCGGAACAGACGTCAAAATAAACTTTTCTTTTTATCCGTCTTACCACTTTCTTTTTTACTGTCCTGGTGGTAGATTTCGAAGATCGTTTCGCCCATGCAGTGTTTTCTTGAAGAACAGGCTACGAAGAAATATTTGTAATTGAATGTAAAATTTAAAACGCCAATAATACCTTGTAATATGCTCTAAATTCGCGTATTTCAGATGAAGCCTGCTGTATTTGCTTACCCTTCGCTCTTTGGAAGCTGGGGCGGAAGAAGCACCCCGTCTCTTCCCGTAAAAGGTATTGGTCTCCATACTGTACTGTGGTCGCT
The DNA here is from genome assembly GCF_059453375.1 of Lepisosteus platostomus. Taxonomy (NCBI): domain Eukaryota; kingdom Metazoa; phylum Chordata; class Actinopteri; order Semionotiformes; family Lepisosteidae; genus Lepisosteus; species Lepisosteus platostomus. Next base: position 49,292,791 of record NC_142612.1, on the reverse strand, counting down.
GTAGTGCAGGTTAGCAGTTTTTTTTTTTGTGATGGGAGCTCACCCAATCCCTTGGTGTATTTATGCTATATTCTCATGTAAGGCGAGAATGTGTTTATTGTCTTCCAATGAAAGGCAGGTTCCTTTTACCGAAGTTGGGAGACATTAGAGGCTTGCCACACCCGGACTGTGAAACCAAAGCATTAGCACATCAAAGCCCATTGAGGAGCCGGGCGCAATAATTGTTTTGTTCCTTGATTTACTGTTCTGCATTAATAACAGAAATCAAGTTCCTGCTCTTTGCAGATGACCTGGTCCTGCTGTCGCCCACAGAACAGAGGCTGCGGCAGAACCTGGCGCTGCTGGAGCAGCACTTTCAGACCTGGGCGCTGACAGTCAATCTGGACAAGACCAGAGTTATGGTTTTCCAGAAAAAAAGCCAGACCTCAGGGAAACAGGTACAAATTCACACTTAACAACAACACATTAACACCTAACAATGGGTGTCCACTATTGTTAAACATAAAGAAAAGAATATTAAAGTATTGCCTTTAATATTAGCCGTACAGAACATTAAAGTGCCCCTTTCCATTCAGCGGGTGTCTGAGCCGCTGTGTCCTATCTTCTGACAGTCGCTGTTGTGAATGTCTGTAGAGTGTATCTTATTTTTAGTACTATATTTTTATATTATATTAATTAATCAAACTCTAAGAGTATGTATCGGCTTGTCCCCCCCTCCCACCCCTTTCTGTGTACAGTAGAGCCTCCTGTCCTGGATGGTGGAGCCCCTACAGCTGTGTCTGGAGAGAATCCAGGGTATCAGCTTCAACCACACGGCTGTGCAGCTTGTCCCGCCCTCCTGCCCCTCTCTGTGTACAGTAGAGCCTCCTTTCCAGCCAGCACAGGAGGCTCTACTGTACACAGAGAGGGGCGGGAGGGGGGAACAAGCTGTCCAGCCATGTGGAATGCTACAGAACCCTAAACAGACAATACACACCAGCCGAATATTTGACGGAGATATCCAGACACAGCTGGATGAGCTCCACCACCCAGGACAGGCAGATAAGATACACTCCACAGACATTCACAACAGCGACAGCAACATACTTGTTTCACAGGAAGTTAAAAAAACACTTGAATTACTTATCCAGTCTCTCAAAATAAAAATTATTTTTCAAGCAATGCAACGTCGGGCAATGTGTTTTTTTTTAATACAACTTTGACAGCCACATCTTAATTCTTGTCAGTCAGCTCTCTTTTCTCTATTTGAATTGTGGCGATTCAAACAACTTGGGATAACAAGTGGCCTCAAAGTCACCGAGCTCACAGAGCTTCAACAACAGAAGACAATTCCTTTAGTCCTTCCTAAGTCTTCCTGAAATTGTCAGATTATGAGTGAATAAAAGCATTTGATTAAAACATGTTTGCATTTGTTTGGGAGCTATATAATGTATTTTTCATATGTAAGATATATTGATGTGTTCCTGCTTAAACAACGCACGACTTTAAAAGCTAGAAAAACAGGTTTCGATTCACATTATCTGGCGAGCCTTGTTTTGTCAAAGGCCAGCACATACAAGGGTTAATTGCACAATGGACCACACAAAGAAATGTAAAATAGTCTTCTTTATGTGTGAGGGCAGGAGGGGATCGCAGCAGGCATAATCAGCAAATTAGGAAAACAAAGAACAGGTGAGACGTGTATCCAGAGACTGAGTGATCAGAAAAAGGAAACAACTGTTACGCCCAGGTTTTCGACTCAATTGTTTTAACTTGCTAATGCATCAGACACATTTCCTGGTGTATTGTGTTTTAAATAAAATAGGACTGTCTTTCTCTGGTATTAGCTCATCGGTATGGTGTAAGTTTTATCTGTACCATACTATACAGTATATAGGTACAGACAAGCTGCACTACTGTATCGCTTTGGTAAGGAGACGGACTATGGCCAAAATCACGAAGACTCTCTCACACCAAATAATGAAGATGAAAAGAAACGGGTAGTCAACACGAGACATTGAACAGCATTTGGCTTCGATGGACATCTTCGTTTGTGAAAGCACAGTGAGACGACATTATAAAGGGGAGAGGAGGCCAAGAGAATCTAAACCGAGGACGATTCAAAGGTAAATAACTTTCTAAAAATACTTTTCTTGCATGTAAATACAACTACGCACATTATTTTTAAAAATAACTGTTGATCTCTTTTTTTTCAAGTCCTATTGTGCGAGCTATCGACAGACTGACTGATGAAAATGATGAGCTACCAGCGATGCAAGTCCAAAGATGGCTATGGGCTGACCTCGGTGCGAGCGTTAGTCCGACATCGATAAGAAGAGTGCGCAGGAGGCTTGGATGGAGATACAGAAAAACCAACACATGCCCCATGATAAGGCTAAAAAACAAAGAGGAAAGACTCAAACATGCGCTCCAATGGATTGAACAGGGGGAGGCATTTCATGATGTCAACAATTTTATTAACAGGCTGTTTCGTGTTCTTCCTAGGATTGTTGACCGGGCCGGGGGACATTTGGGAATGTGAGTCTGAGAAAGACAGTCTCACGTTTGTGGACAGTCTGTCCACAAACAAAACATTCCTGTTGGACAAGAGGAATGTAAAAAAAACAATTACTTTTTGTCAATGAAAACCGGTGTGTGTATCTCTCTCTGCTGGATGTCTCTCTCTTTCTGTCTCTCTGCTGAATGAATAAAAGCATTTAATTAAAAACGCGTTTGCGTTTGTCTGGGTATTTACTTTGTAATCAAAGTTTTTTTATTATTGTTATAGAGAAACATGATCAGATTTCCCTGGTTCAGAAAAAATATCTAAAGTATACTAGTACTAATCTGATCAATCTAACTGCCTGTTTCTTGTGCTTTCTCTATCCTTTAAAATAAACTATTATTCCACAATGCAGGGTATTACATAGCCAGTATCACAGACCAGTTCATAGGTTGCATGCATAATTTAACTTTGAAAGCCACTAAGACATCAGGTACTACTGTTGTATTTCTGAAAAAGAAACAAAACAAAAAACATACTAATAACTGTGCCATCCTGCTCCTTAGTTAATACAATTGATTATTTATAAACAGTTAACATTGTTAGCAAAATATTTTGAATTATATTTTACCCTGTTTTTTGGTTTTGTATTTAACTTATTATATGATTGTAGTGTGCTCTCTGAAGGCACCAGTTCTGTAGGGTTTGGGCATTTACTGGGACAATTATTAATTGTAGCAGTAAATCACAAAGTTGATTCTTTTGATGGCTTTAGAATCCAACCATGCAATATAACTCAAACAACGCACACACACAGGTACTAATACACGAGGATACATTTATTGATACATAGAATATGCATGTAAACCTAACAGATCTTATCGAGAGGGTTATCAGAATACAAAAGGTATATATTCAGTCAGTTACAAAGAGTTACAGATATCAAGAGGACATACATTCAGTATATCATTCATTTAGACCGTTTTGTAAATGAACTTGGTTATAACTTCTACATTAGATACTCAAAACAAGTACATAACTCTTAGGAATTAAATTGATATCAACTGGTTGGGATAACAATTGAATTCTCGAGCTGTAATGCATTGAAGTTGAATACTCATCCAATCTCTGGGGATTCAGATCTCCTGCGGGCACAAAGAAACAGTTTCAGGCTGTTGCTATCCAATCCGCGCTCTCTGGCTCGGTGCCAGGCTGTGCTGTGCGGCTTGTGACGGTGCGCTGCTGATGCTCACTGACCGGCTAGTTAGTGTTGGCTTTAACTAGCAAAGTTTATGCACAGGAGAAAAGATGACTGTGGGTCCCAGCAAGTCAGGAAGAGGACCGATTTGTTCCTGATGAAGAGCTAGTTCTGAATAGTGATTCAGCTGTCCACAGTTCTGACCTGTTCACGAGGCCTGCTGCTGGTGCTAACCTCGGGTGGATCCTCTGGTTACTCTCTGGCAACCTCCGCTCTAGACTCTTAGAACAAAGGAAAGTTCTGGCACTCGGACACACTGGCCGTTCCGTGGTTGTCCGGGCTGAGTCTCAGGATGGTCAGGAGGCACGCTGCGAGAATGTCCTGCCCTTGGGAGCCTTCTGCTCCTGGGCCGTCCTGCCCTGGAATTCTCCTTTGAATTCCCTTTAGAAAAGTCCACAGAATAGTCTCTCAGGCCCTCTGTGTTGCCTGTTTTTACCTGGAGGAACTTCAGCTTGTTCATTGGCTGAAAGTTCCATGGGCATCAGAGTCCCACGTGGGTTACTCGGCCCTACCAGTCCGTGATTGGTTGATCAAGGTGAGATATGAGTCACTTACTCCTGACACTTAGGAATGCAGTCCAGATGTCCATCTGGCACTCCCTAGACAGATAGGCGCCAATGGATGACCATTGATCATGATAGCCAGGATTAGCTAAGTGCATCCCCATTTGGGAGCTGTCCCTTATCAAAAGAAAACGTCTTTAAATCAGCCTGCATGAATAGCTTCTCTGTGGCTGCACCACAGAGATGAAGGGAGAGATGAGGCCTCATTTGGGAAAGCACCACAACACTTAATTCTGTCTTATTAACAAGCATTGCCGCTACATGATAGTCAGATTTAATGTATATTTGAACAATGAAAATATATTTTTACAAGATGCGGGGGAAAGTGCAACAACTTATTACAGTGCTAAATTCAATATTATTGATTACTAATAGTTTATGGTTACACCTAACTTTCTTAATTAGATGTATTTAAAACAGTGAATTACTGTAAGTGTAACATAACATTCAGAAATACAATCGAGAATAGTTTTGTGGTGTTTGTATAGATGAAACGTTCCTAAAACGTATAACATAACAAAATTAAAGAGGATTAAAATCTGTAACCTTTCCACTTGTATGTCATCGGAAAATGCAAGAAGTTTCTGCTTTGTCTAAGGATGGTATGTAAAAGTAATCTAAGTGGTGAGAAAGCTGTGCTTAATGATAATTAAGGGACTTAAAAGTAAAAAGAGATGCTTCATATTGCTTGACTAATTTTAAAAACTAAGTTATAAATGCAGACGCTCTCTTGGTGCTGCGCCGGGTCTAAATATACATTCGCCCCGGAGAGAGGCCGAAGAGCGCCCGGCTGGGGTGCGCGGGGAAGAGCAGGACAGGAGTGAAAGTGGTCAGGGTGCGGTTTAGGAAGGCCGCTGACCAGTGCGGCTGTTCCACAGTGAAGCGCGCGTACAGTCTGGGGAGGTATCTGTTTTCCTTGTAAATAGTTCCCTGTTTCTGCACCCCTGGGTCTTACTCTCTCCCTCTTTTCTCTCTCTCTCGGGCGCGCGGGCGGTGTGTTGGCTTGCGCTGTTGGCAGGCGGGGGCGCAGGAGAGCCGGGCTAGCAGGTGGTGACGGAGAAGAAAAATAATTGTGAAAAATTGTGTCCGTCCTATCCAAACCCGAAAGTATTACTATATGCATCTGTATAGCAGGTGGTGTACAGCTTTTTAATACAGATTACACTTTTCTAAAACGTATTTAAAAATAAAAACGATTACAATCTAATCTTTCCATGTTTGATCCCAAAATCCTAAGAAAAATAAATCTAAACGAGGAGAAAGCTATGCTGAAAGTTTATTAAGACACTTAGGAGACAAAGATACTGTATCAATTTATGTTGCATTTGTCTGATTATGATTCAAAAAACACATATAACTAAACATGCGTTTGTGATTTAAATCAAAACGCGATTTAAATCAATAGAAATGTTTATATTGTAACGCATACTGTACAGCCTCAATTTCTCTATAAAAATTTAAAAGATCGTGTGTGCAGCCTAAGAGGGTGGTCCACTGTCAGTGACAGCTGACAATCCTCCATACACCCATGTGAAAAATTAATAATGCCAATGTAAACGTTGTATTTACAATTTGTTGATAATAGAAATGTTAAGTTCTCTAAAGCTTTGTGATACTTGACCCAGGCAGCAAAAGATCAGCTGCCCTGGTAAGATGCGACACCGAAGATATGATTAATAACCTTTTAAATCTGAAGGGAGATCTAAAGGGATCCCCCCCACACACACACACAATAGAAGCAGGAAGCAGAAGCAGGGACCGTTGTCAGGAGGGAAGAAGGTGACTATTCATTGTTATCAAAAATGACTTAAATTCGATCATGTTGTGATATTTAGAAATATAAAAGTCAATTATAAAGTGCCAGCTGATCTTTTGCTGCCTCGGTAAACTATCACAAAGCTTTAGAGAACTTAACATTTCTATTATCAACAAATTTTAAATACGACGTTTACATTGCCATTATTAATTTTTCACTTAAGAGTATTAAGGATTGTCAGATGTCACTGTGAGCAGATCCCCCCTCTTAGGCTGCGCAAATGATCTTTCAAATTTTTATAGAGAAATGGAGGCTGTACAGTATGCATTACATTATAAACATTTATATTGATTTAAATCGCAAACGCATGTTCAATTATTTGTATTTTTTGATTCACAATGCTAAATGCTAAATGGCTTTTCATATTAATCTGATCAATCTAACTGCCTATTTTCTGTGCTTTCTCTATCCTGCTAGATTTATTCTGAAATTATTCATTTATTTATTCTGAAAATTTTCTTCTTGAAATAACTCATTTCTAAATACCTTTTTTCACTCTTAACATCTTGCAGCAACTCTGCGACAAGATATACACTTAGCTCAACCTGACAGTTCATCCTGCTACCAACATTGAATAAAAAAATCTTAAGATTTCTATATTGATGTCTTTATTTAGTGGTTTCATTAGTGACAAAGGCTAAACTTTCTTAGAAAAATGTATTTTATGTGTTGCCGAAAAACTGACTTGCTTTAACAAAATATATTTACAAATCCTTTCAGCTGGCAATCTACCTGAATGCTCAACTATCTGAGAAGCCCTCCATGAAACCATGTTTGCTATTAATTCATTTAGGGCTCACTGACAGAATTGTTGTTTTTTATGCATGCCAAAAAATGTCAGTGCTGTTGTCTCCGCTTTAAAGGTACCCCCGTGCTGGAAGAATTTGACCTCGGAACGTTTGTCCAGCGTACTAATATAGGCACATCCCGGAATTTTGACTCCACTGTGTAATGAAGAAATTTTAAAGACTACTTCTTAGCGTAGATAAAAAAGCTTGGTTTCCCATGGACAGTATCTTATACACATATCTTTTTCTATTCTCTTTGTTGATCTCTTGAGTATCCTTGTGATATTTTCAGCTCTTGTTGAATGATAAAGGTGTCGCAGTTTAAATAATTTTCATTGTTAGAAATTATGAAACGCTCTGTTAAAAGCAAGGGAGTTTTTCTATCTGTTATAGTAAAAGAAAATGCCCGACGAACTAGGGATGGAACAGTTTCTCAGTGCTTGTACAATCGATGGAAATGTTCAAATAAATGTGGTAAAGAAATAAACAAAAAAGTAAGTTATTCCTTTATCATATTGGCTAGCTAATGTCCCATCCTTGTTAGTTAGATCAACAAAATGCTGTGGTGGTTGTTACGTTTTGTCGATGAAAAAATAAAGTCTTTTCATTTAAAATGACAGTTGCAAATAGTGTGGACCTGCGTAATACTTTGAGTTTTACTGGTGGAGCTCATACAGCTGTGTCTGGATATCTTGGTCAAATATTCTGCTAGTGTGTATTGTCTGTTTAGGGTTCTGTAGCATTCCACACTGGGCTGCTTGTTCACCCCTCCCGCTGAAGACTCGACCCCTTCTACTTTAAAATACTTGTGAAACCGGTTTAATTCTTCACAGCCAGCACTCCCGCAGAGAGTGATGAAAACCACATGTAAGACTTTGGTGGTTAAAATGTTTAGGGAGAAATGGAGTATTGGTGTGTATTTTTTCTTTAAAATACCAATAACAGCAACATACAGTTTACATAATATGTTTATGTTCCTAAATTAATATCGTTTATGATCTTTATGACCTTCGTAATGCTCCTCTGAGTTTTATGTTTAGCTACTAAAATGTCCTTTTAGTGGTAAAATTCCATATAAATTTTCAATACTAAGCAGATTAAAATGTGCACAGTAAAGAGATTAACTGATTAAATCTTTTCACTACCGACCAATACACCACATTATCTTTCGTGTTGCATTAACATTGGAATGTTCTTTTTACAAGTGTAAATACATTTTAGCAAAGTCATGTACCATAAAAGTATGGTAATCAAAAACCATTAATACTTTCGCTGGAGTTTAAATAAAGTCGATGTTTTCTCTTTTGGTTAGACTTGACTATTTAGGCATGAGATAAACAATAGATTGTCATTAGACAACCTTATGTTTATTAATCTTCCTTGTTATGCACAGTGAGAATGATAATGTAATGAGAATTAATTTAATCACAGAGTGCTCATAAATTGTGCTAGGAGGAAAACAGGTGTTCTGAAAGGTCACATACAGTATAAACAGGTTTTCGATTGACAGAATGATAGTGTAACGATTTCCGGTTCAGATAGGACGGACCCAAAAACTCAGACTTGCGGAGTTAAAAGCTGCCTTTATTTTCTTCTCCGTCACCACCTGTCAGCGAGCTCTCCCGCGCCCCGACCAGAGAGAGACACAACGAGCCCTGCTAATAAAGCACCTTGAATTTAATTGAATTGAGAGGGGGGGGCTGAGCGAGCGAGCGAGCGAGCGAGCGAGTGAATGAGCAAGAGAAAGAAAAACACCCAGGGGTGCAGAACCAGGGAACTATTTACATATTAAAACTATTTCCCAAATTAAATATGTGCTTTTCTATATTTATTGTTGTAGCGGCAATGCTTGTTAATAAGACAGAATTAAGTGTTGGTATGCTCCTAAAAGAGGCCCCATCTCACCCTCCATCTCTGTGGTGCAGCCACAGAGAAAGAATTCATGCAAGCTGATTTAAGATGTTTTCTTGTGATAAGAACCAAGCTCCCAGACGGGGATGCAATTAGCTAAGCCTGGCTATCATGATCAATGGTCATCCATTGGCGCCTATCAGTCTAGGCAGTGCGGAATGGACATCTGGACTGCATTCCTAAGTGTCAAGAGTAAGTGACTGATATCTCACCTTGACCAACCAATCAGGGACTGGCAGGGCATGGTAATACCACGTGGGTCTCCAATGCCCGCCAAACTCTCAACCAATCAGCACACATCTGGGTCTTGATCAAAAAGGGAGCGCAAGCTCAGTTCTGGGCTCTCCTTGGCCATTTTCGCGCATCCTCAGAAACAATCACGTTACAACTGCTGTTGTCTGCAAAAGGACTTGGACTTTGTTCTAAGCGCGAGGCCGAGGATCCCGTACGTACTCAGAATTCTACCAACGTGAATGCTCCGCTTGATCAACGGCAGCCTACAGTTGGACCCTTGTCGACAACCCGAATAGCTTATTCAGAAGCAGCGCTGGACCGGGAACGGACCAGTTTCTTCCCAGGCAAAAGAGTGACTTGTGAGGACTCGCGGTCACACTCTGTGCATAGAGACTTTCTACTAGCCAGCCGGACTGCTGGTAGATCCCCTCGGAGCAACGACTGCCCTGCGCGCCGCAGTCAGATTCCTCCGCCCGTCCTACACCTCGACTGGTTGGCCGGTAGCCAGAGGACGCCGACACAACGCCCACTGGACAACCGCTGGAACAGAGGCTGCAACAGAGCCTGTCAGCTGGTTTGGTGTTCGTGCCGGGAAATTCCAAATCCAAACACAGTGGATAAGTAAACCCCATGTTCTACATTGCGTCTCGAGAATTCAATTGTACCTCAACACAAGTTGTTATCAATTTAATTCATGAGTAATGTATTTACTTCCGAGTTTAGAGTAATAGTGGGTAATAACACTGATTAGCGATTTGGTAACCGAACGATATATATTGACATATATTCTCTGTTGTGTATCTCTTTGTGTTTGCATCTCTTCGAGATTATATACCTTGTATATTGATAACCCTCACAGTAAGGTCTGCCACTCGTATCCAGGCAGACTAGTATATGTTTGGTTCACAGTTTATATTAATAAATGTATCTCGTGTATTGAACCCGTGTGTGTGCGTTGTTAGTTGTTCTGACGATTGATTTTCTAAAAGCCCCAACGAACAACCTCGTGATTACTGCTACAATTAATAATTGTCTCAGTAAACCCATCAAACCACTACATTTAATGGCGTCCCTGGGCGGGCGAGTTTAGAATGAAATGAGAATCAATCGCACAGAATAACTGATATTGCTGTGAGTTCAAGTTCAGCACAGCACCGCGGCTTCTATACGCGAATACCGGGTGTGCTGATAACTGCGTAAAGAAATCCCCCTGTTTCTAGCGTTTAGTGTAACGCGTGCTGATTGGAAATCCATCTGCTCGGGTGTTTAGATTCCATACTGTATTTTGGTAAAAGGAAAAAAAAGTAATACTCTTAAAGTTTCTCTGACGTAATGACAATGGCTGCTAAAATGTCTGAAGTGGAGTCGCTTATAAGTACTATTTCTAGCGACGACAATCCTGGTTACTTGAGCGGTATCGAAAAGTTTAACTTTGATGATATTGAGAAGCTGCAAGTAGATTTAGTAGCTAAGGTCGCGAACCAGCTTAACACAGGAGGGTCCGTGAACGCAGTTCAGGTCCTATCGAGTTTCGGCTTAAATCTAGCTAAACAGCTGGAACTGTCTTTGTCCGAGCTGACAAAGTTTCAAAAGCTTCAGGGAAAGCTAGAAAGATATAAGGTGGATCGAGTTGAGTTGTTGGATATAATCAGAGAAAAGAGAGTGAAAAATGAGGAAAGTGAAGACAGACTCAGGGAAGTTTTAGGTAAATTAGATGACCTGTCTGCTAGAGAAACTGCGGCTGAGGTAGCTAGGAGAGACCTGGAAGCGAGCTTGAAAGAAAAAGAAAAAGAAATTGAGAGGTTAAATGAGCTCAGCCAGGAAAGGCAAAAGGAGTTAGATGCTTTCGTACTGGAAGCAAAACAGGCTAGATCCCACTTGCATGCCAGCCCACCTAGCAGCCCGGAGCGCTCACCCAGCGCGCCGGGAGGAGGTTTCTCCCGGCCAGGGTCTGTGGTCGGATCGGCATGGGGGAGATCGCCGAGTCCTGCGCGAGACGCAAGGGCGATGCAATTCAGGCATAGACCCCCTGCTCCTGATCAAGGCTGTCTCCCTGCCCGCGGAGAAACCGTATAAATTAACCTCCACTCCCTGAGGCAGATAGCCAAAGATGTAGAAAGGTTTGACCCGTCAGTGTCAGGGAATAATGTGGAAACCTACATCGATGAGCTGAGATATACTTTGCAGTTTATGCCCGGAGCGTCCGAACAGGAAAAGGCTATGTTAGTAAGGAAAACTACCAGCCGAGCGGTCCACGAGTGGATGTCTAGACAAGGACCGGAGGTCTGTAATAGCTTTGAGGAGCTGTGTCAGGCAATGATCGGAGAATTTTCGACTTTTATCAATCCCATAGCTGCCGTGGCCGCTGCGCACCATATTAAACACGAAAAACCTGAAGCCCCTCGCGACTATTATGAGAGGCTTAGGCGCACTTATTTTGCAGGGCGGAATGAAGAGGGTTGCGAAGAGAACGGGAATTTCAAAGGTTTATTCATTGCTAATCTGCATCCCTCAGTCAGGAAAATGATTGTGATGCACACTGATGCAAAAGCGATGAAAATGGCTGACATTAGAAGGTTGGCTCAAAAAGCCTGGGGAGCTGAAGTCTCTGCCTCCTCAGAGCGAAAACCTGCTAAAACGGCCGTGTTCGCCACTATAGCCAGCAGGGTTGACGACTCGCCTCAGCTCGAGGGAGCTGAGGTTCCTGAGCCCTATAAGCCCCGGCGCAAAATAGGCAGGCAGGACCGCACTAAGCGTCAGAGCCGCCGTGAGCGCTACGGGGAAGGCAAGGGCTCAGGCAGAGCCTATCATAAGGCTGGACGAAGGGAGTCGACTGCAGCCCGCCTGGGCCGGCTTGAACAAGCCCTGCTTGAGAGATCGGGAAAGGGTAAACCTTCCGCACCGAATGCCGGAAGCGTGAATGAGCTTAGGGGGACCATGCCCCTTCTCATTGGAGGAGGCGGGGATCCATCCCAAACCCCTCCCTCAGTCTATCTGATTGGGTGGGAGGGTTCCTGCCTGGAAGAAGGCTGTGACTCTGAGTTGGGCACTGACCCCGCCCCTGAAGTCAAAGAAAAGGCAGGCTTCCAACAATTCTTAGGGAATCTCAGCCAGAAAGGCAAAGCAAGGCGTATTTATATCAAGGTTTCTCTTGAAAACGTCTTAGATAGAGAAGCACTGATTGACACTGGGGCTGAAATTAGTTTGATGTCAGCCGATCTACTCAGCGAGCTCAAACGAGTAGCGAAAGGAAAAGGCATCAGACTTAAGGTAGAACCGTGTAAGATAGATATTTCCAGCTATACCCAGGATCATGCCAGGATCACACACCGAGTGTGGGTGGCACTTAGGTTCGGGCCAATGAACGTGGTACATCCTGTTTACATCTCTAGGTTTAAAACAGAGCCACTACTCATTGGCCAAGACCTGCTTGACAGGCTGGAGCCTCTGGTGGACTGCCAGCGTGGAAAATTCTGGGCTCAGGTCAAAAACCCTAAGCCTGTCGTACAGCAAAAAGGGGGGTTCAGTGGTTATGCTGTGATCACACAGTGCCCACTGAATACTATAGCTTGGTTGGAGGTTCCAACTGGTTCCTCTGGATGAGAAATAAATGTCTCTTCTTGCTTTCCAAAACTACAGGGAAGTCCTGCCCAGGCCAGCACTCCCACGGTCTCCCAACTACAGGAGCAGTGCTCCGAGCAGCTGCTTGACCCGCCAGGTAAAGCACACCCCTTTTTCATCCCTGAAGAAGAGTGGATCTCCCTGTCCGGTAATGAATGGGAGTCCTTTCTGTGCGCCCTGGTACCTCAGGGGGACCAGGACTACCACCCCATGGTGGTGGGAGGGGTCCAGGTGGCAGAAGTGCAGGTTGATGATGTAATTCTCAGCCTCAGCTCTGAGAAGTCCATAATCAGTGAAGGTCTGTTCGAGGACCTGTCGCGAAGCCGTCAGGTGACCCTGGTGACGCAGTCACAGGTTCTGTGGTGGGCACCCCCACCTCATAGGTCCATTTGGAGCAAAGGAAGTTGTGTAGCTTCCATCTCCATCGGAAAAAGGAAGTTTGCTCACTACTTCCAGGTAGCACCTCAGCTGACCCATTCAGTCTGTATTGGTGCAGACCTCTTGGTTCGACTGGGCGCCCAGCTGGACACAGTAAACAGTGTGCTGTGGACACGGGTGAACCCAGATGCCCACTCTCTAAGCGGCGACCCCGAGAACATTCGGTCAGGTCAGACGATTCCTCAGGCCTGCCAGGTAGTAAACGAATCGGACCTGATCGTTCCTGCATCAACAGCAGGGTTTCCGGTACGCCTTGTCCTAAAGAAGGGACAGAGAATGGACGCTGAGATGGTTTTCTTCCAACCATCAGCTCAGTTTATCAGACTGAACCTAGCAGTCTGTGGTACCCCCAGACTGGAACGGAATGGCCGAGCCACCTGCCTGTTGGTGCAGAACATAGAAAAACAAGATGTCAAAATCCCTGCTCGCACTGACATGGGACTGGTAATTGACAATGGTTTCTATGATTTCGAACTGGCCATCCCAGTACTGGGGCAGCTCCCTGGTCCCTTGGCCAGGGAGGGGGGAACCGAGCAGGTGTACTACACCTATCCCCGGCGGATGATTGCAATTATGCCAATAGAGGGATTCTGCAACCAGGAGGTGTGCAGGGTGGATCTTAGCGATAAGGATGAGATGGTTGTGTACACAGTACACGCAGGTGTTCCAACGGACCACTCAGCCGAGAGTGCGACCCGGGATACCGCCATGCCGTCAAAAGCGGGTTTTCCTAGAGCAGGTACAGGAACAGGTTGGTAAGGCAGATGCCCTGGAAACGGAAAGCCAGCGTCAGCAGCTGCGTCAGATCTTCCAGGATTTCTAGGAAGTGTTTGCATGGGACGCCTATGACTGCGGAGTGACGGATTTGCACACAGTGCGCATTCCTACGGCCCCTGGCGCCCGCCCAACCTATGTCAGGCAGTATCGCATTTCCCTAACGGCATATGAGTCCATAAAGCAGACGTTGGATGCTCTACTAGAGCGTCAGATCATAAGGGAGTGTAACTCCACTTATAACTCCCCACTGTGGCCGGTGCTGAAACCCAATGGTAAGTGGCGTCTGACCATTGACTACCGGCAGCTGAATAAACAGGTTCCTTTGTCACGATGGCCAATGATCTACCTAGATCAGGAATTAGCCAAGGTGACAACAGCGAAATATTTCACCACAGTGGATGTGGCCAATGGGTTCTGGACCCTTAAGGTAGAACCGACAGACCAGTACAAACTGGCCTTTTCTTTCGGAAATAGGCAGTTCACCTGGAATCGATGCCCCTTTGGGTATTCCAACTCCCCAGCGGAGTTCAACATATTTCTGCACAAAGCCATGAGTGATGCAGCCGCCAGGGGCAACCTGGTCTATGTGGACGATATTCTGATGCGGAGTCAGACCTGGGAAGAACACATGGCCGAGATCAGGCATGTGTTGACCCAGCTCTCCCGTGCAGGGGCCAAACTGTCTCTGGCTAAGGGACAGTGGTGTAGGACCCAAGTGGAGTACGTGGGACTGTTGGTTGGAGCCCAAGGCATACAGCCACAGTCCCGCAGAGTCCAAGCTATCCAGAATATGAAGTCGCCCACTAACCTGTCTGAACTGCGCAGCTTTCTGGGAGTATTTAATTATTCCCGGCAGTTCATTGAGGATTACGCTGAAATAGCAAGGCCCCTCCACAAGCTGTTGCAGAAAGACGTGCCCTTTGAGTGGGGGCCTTCCCCAGAACAGGCTGTGATGGAGCTGAAGCGCAAACTCGGTAGTGCGCCGTGCTTGGCCTACCCTGACAAAAATAAGGTCTTCTACCTTGAAGCAGGGTTCTCAGAGCACTGCCTTGGGGCTGCTCTGAGTCAGGAATATGACCAAGAGCGAAGGGTGGTGGCGTATGCCAGTCAAGCCCTGAGCCCAGTGGAGCAAAAGTTCTTGGACTGCGAGAAGGCCCTGTTGTCTACGGTCTGGTCGGTAGAACACTTCCGTAGTTATGTTGGGGGACAAAAGATCATCATCGAAACATGCCACCAACCTGTGACATTCCTGCATA
Source organism: Lepisosteus platostomus (assembly GCF_059453375.1). NCBI lineage: Eukaryota > Metazoa > Chordata > Actinopteri > Semionotiformes > Lepisosteidae > Lepisosteus > Lepisosteus platostomus. The sequence goes on along the minus strand of NC_142612.1, from coordinate 49,277,647 downwards.
GCCAGAGACTGAAAGCGGGCAGGGTGTCAAATAGCAGGATTGTGGCATGGATGATGGCCCTACAAGGCTATGAGATAGAGGTACGTTATGCACAGAGCAAGAAAATGTACCTGGGACAGGGCCTGGCTTTGGGCCAAGTGTGTCACGGCTGTGACACTGACATGGAAGCTCCAGAAATGATTCCCGCTGCTGAGCTACCGAACAATCATCGGTACTACGATGAGAACGTGGGCCAGGGCTTACCCATGGCCTATGTTGACGGTTGCTCTTTTCGCCACGAACAGCAGGTGCTAGCAGGGGTAGGAGTAGTCTGGGAAGACAATACTCCCTGTGGGCCGGCCCGCTATAAGCTAGGACCAAAGACTAGTCAGTATGCGGAAGTAGCTGGGGTGCTGATCACCCTCCAGCAGGCCCTGACAAATGGCCTTAAACAATTTGTCATCTGTAGTGACTCGAACTACGCCCGACATAGCTTCTTGTCCCATCTTCCGTATTGGAAGGGTAACGGCATGAAAAATGCCCGGGGCAAGGAAGTAAAGAACAAAGAGTTGTTCCTGGCCAGTGACAAGCTCACGACCGAGGCTGGAATGATGGTTTACTGGAGGAAGGTGAAGGGACACTCCCAGGTGAAGGGACCCGACAAAGACGGGAATGATGAGGCCGACCGGCTGGTCAAATCTGGCGCCTTAGAGGGTGAACCCTGGCAGTTCCAGCAGGAATGGCTACCCCCAGAAACCGTGGCTGAGGTCAAGGCGGTCACCCGAAGCAGGGCTAGACAGGATGTCGGAGCTGACCCTCAAACTGTAGTACTTGGGTCACAGGGTTTTAACACCGATCTTGCGGAAATGCAGAAACAGGACCCAGCAATTGGGCAAATGTATCAGCATATCGCTGACCCAGTGCGTCAACCTCTTTCAGAGCAGGTGCTGAGCCAGTCTCCGGAGCTGAAGGAGCTGGCAGAGGTGAAAGACAACCTAAAAATTATAAAGGGGTTGTTGGTTTGTGTACCAGTTGCACAAGGTGTCCCAAAGTGGGTAGTTCCCCGCTGTCATCGGGGGGTCATGATCCAACACGCTCATGACGAACCCTGTGGGGGTCACCGGGGAATCAAGGCCACGTACGACACTATCCAGCAGGTGGCATTCTGGCCTCACATGGGCCAAGACATCGCTGCATATGTAAAGGGGTGTCTGATGTGTACCCAGTTCCAACCATCACGGCCCTTGCACCGTGCACCACTCCAGAAAAAGGGCATGACATTCCCCTGGTCCAATCTACAAATGGATTGGGTGGGGCCGCTGGGGAGGTCATCCAGAGGGAACAAATATTTCCTCACTGTTACGTGTGCATTCACAAAATGGATTGAGTGCCTCCCAGCACCCAACAACACGGCAGAGACAACTGCAGTGCTGTTGGTGAACCATGTGTACAGCCGATGGGGACTCGGATCGGGGAACCCATTTCACAGCTACAGTAATGGCAACCCTGTGGAATATGCTTGGGGTCAAGGCCCAGTTGCATATCTCCTACCATCCTCAATCCTCGGGCCAGGCAGAAAGGGCTAACCGAACGGTGGTTAGTATGCTCAAAAAGTTTGTCTCCACCAGCAGTAAGGACTGGGACATTAAGCTGCCTCTGGTTCTGATGGCCATCCGAGCCACGCCCCATTGCTCTACGGGGGTCTCACCTTTTGAGATGATGACAGGTCGGAAGATGACTCTTCCCCTACACTGTCTTTATGGGGTGGAGGACCTGAGCACGACGGGGGCTTCTACGGTCCATCAGTATGTGTCAGACCTGCGAGCACATCTGCAGGCAACCTTTGCTTTTGCCCAGAGCAATCTGGGAAGGAGTGCAGAGGGTAGGAAAGCATACTATGACTGAAAGGCAGTTAACCAGGAACTCCAAGTAGGAGACAAGGTCCTGTACTTCCAATTTGCCAAACCCACGGGGGTGGCCCGGAAGTTCTTACCCAGTTGGACAGGACCCCACGAGATTGTCGATAAGGTATCACCGGTAGCTTATTGAATTCGGATTGAAAAGGGAAGGCAATCTCTGGTCTACAAGTGGGTGCATCGCAACCACCTCCGGTTGTATCGCCCACCTCAAATGGCGCCGGAGGACACAGAATAGGGTTAAAAGTCCAAACCCGATCAAAGAGGGGGGTGCCCCTTTGTAGCTGCAGGTATTTAGGTACTGTAGTATAGGTCCTGCCATTAAAATATATTCAAAATTATAGTGGAACTGTACCATGTGCCTCATCTGTGTTCCAGAATGGGAATCCTAAAACTGCCACGGCTGGTCCTGACAGTACTGTGGATCGCCTCAAAACAGCCCCTTGAAGTTGTGGAACCCGGTCCTCCTACCGGCATAGTCCTGCAGGACGCTCCCGGATTGTTGTTAACAAATTGCAGAACATATACTCAGCGAGTGTATGTACGGCTGGACCCACATGATGTGTTTCGGAAGCACATCAACATGAACAGTAGGGTGTCCTATCATGGTAGGCAGTGGGCCGGGGATGCTCCGCCAGCTGAGGAAGGCAACAGTCACCCAGGAGGAGATGACAGGCCTCAGCCGCCCCAAAATGTTCTTGGGGGGGCTGATTGCTTCGGCCTCCGCCGTGGGTTCGCTATTTTCAGCGGGTCTGTTTGCTGCTAACACTGTCACCCTTACCACCCTGAGAAGGCAGGTGTCTGGGTTACGTAAGGAAATGCCAGAAATTTATGACAAGTTGTATCAACAGCAGCAGCGGCTGGAAAGCCTAGGGAAAACCTTACAGGGCACAATTTTAGCAGTAAACCTTCATGCAGCAGAGTTAAATAACACCCTCCACACCGTGGGCAGGATTGTCGACGTGTTACAGTGGGACTATGCTTATGTGCAACAGGTCAGAATGCTGATGCAGGATCTGCTTAGGGAGCTTAGTGCCACAGTAACTAGCCTAGCCATGGGACAGATTCCAACCTACTTGGTTCCACTGTCCTTAGTAGAAGAAGTACTGAAGACAACCACTTCCGAGATGGTGCAGCCATTGCAAGTACATCTTGCATACAGTCTAGGCAGTGCCATTCCCATACATGTCAACCCCGAAGCCAAGGAAATAGGTTTCCTGTTGAACCTTCCCATCGTGAGTAGCAAGGATATCTATAGACTCAAGTCTATATCGAACGTTGGCTTCTGGAGGGGGGACATGCATGTGAAGTTGACCACCCCACCGCTCGTAGCTTACCAGGAGGATGATCCGAATTTGTACCTTGTTCCAAACCTGGAACTGTGTATATCAATCAAGGATATCCACTGGGTATGCCCAAGTAAGCCATTCCTTAGGGACACAACTCAGAGGTTGTGTGGTATCAGAAAGGGGGCTGCCACTGAAAAGTGTAAAGCCACAGTGACGAGCAAAAGTGAGGTTAACGAACCCCAGGTTGAGCAGGTGGGAAAGGAATGGCTGGTCAGCACACCACAGTTAACGGTTACAATAACCTATGACAGGCATGATACAGCTACCGAAGTGCAGCTACCCAACCAAACAGTTTTTCTACAAGTTCCTGAAGGAGCTATAGTGCATCTCAACGATTTAGCACTGTATCACCTGGAGTCAGAACTGTATGAAATGGAACTCGAGATTGTGGACGCTTTCAGAGGACACAGCGTTGACTTGGATGAGAGAATCCAAGAGACAGTAAGTCTTGAGGGTGTACAGGTAGTCGAATTTGTTCTCAACGACACAAACTTAAAAACTACACTGGTAGGTCCCAAGCACAGTCGTTGTGGATCCTCTGGGGCGCTAGGAACAGTAAACGTGGTCATCTTGACACTGCTGCTGGGTAGCTGGATCATGGCTGGGGTAATGTGTTGGATGCTGTTCTCTTGTATCAAAGCCTTGCGGGGTAGTTTGAATGAGACAAAGGGAGCAATGGTTTATCACCGAAATCAGGTAACCACTCCGAAACGTCTGCCTGCTGCAGAGCTATCCGATACTGATAGTGAACTGCCGGAAGTTTAAGGTCTAGGGCTAATGATGACGCCCAATGCCTCATTTCTATGTACCTTATAACTGAGAGCAGGTATACGCAATGTTCTTTCCAACACTATTTCCTGTACAAATTCTCGAGAGGTAATGTGAATTATGGGTGGTAGAATCCACCGGGGTACAACAGACATCACTTACCTCTGTTTTTGTTTTGAAGGCAACAACGCCTCAGGACCTCGTGACCTTCAAAAAGGGGGGATATGTAGCGGCAATGCTTGTTAATAAGACAGAATTAAGCGTTGGTATGCTCCTAAAAGAGGCCCCATCTCACCCTCCATCTCTGTGGTGCAGCCACAGAGAAAGAATTCATGCAAGCTGATTTAAGATGTTTTCTTGTGATAAGAACCAAGCTCCCAGACGGGGATGCAATTAGCTAAGCCTGGCTATCATGATCAATGGTCATCCATTGGCGCCTATCAGTCTAGGGAGTGCCGAATGGACATCTGGACTGCATTCCTAAGTGTCAAGAGTAAGTGACTTATATCTCACCTTGACCAACCAATCAGGGACTGGCAGGGCGTGGTAATACCACGTGGGTCTCCAATGCCCGCCAAAATCTCAACCAATCAGCACACATCTGGGTCTTGATCAAAAAGGGAGCGCAAGCTCAGTTCTGGGCTCTCCTTGGCCATTTTCGCGCATCCTCAGAAACAATCACGTGACAACTGCTGTTGTCTGCAAAAGGACTTGGACTTTGTTCTAAGCGCGAGGCCGAGGATCCCGTACGTACTCAGAATTCTACCAACGTGAATCCTCCGCTTGATCAACGGCAGCCTACAGTTGGACCCTCGTCGACAACCTGAATAGCTTATTCAGAAGCAGCGCTGGACCGGGAACGGACCAGTTTCTTCCCAGGCAAAAGAGTGTCTTGTGAGGACTCGCGGTCACACTCTGTGCATAGAGACTTTCTACTAGCCAGCCGGACTGCTGGTAGATCCCCTCGGAGCAACGACTGCCCTGCGCGCCGCAGTCAGATTCCTCCGCCCGTCCTACTCCGAGCTGCACCTCGACTGGTTGGCCGGTAGCCAGAGGACGCCGACACAACGCCCATTGGACAACCGCAGGAACAGAGGCTACAACAGAGCCTGTCAGCTGGTTTGGTGTTCGTGCCGGGAAATTCCAAATCCAAACACAGTGGATAAGTAAACCCCATGTTCTACATTGCGTCTCGAGAATTCAATTGTACCTCAACACAAGTTGTTATCAATTTAATTCATGAGTAATGTATTTACTTCCGAGTTTAGAGTAACAGTGGGTAATAACACTGATTAGCGATTTGGTAACCGAACGATATATATTGACATATATTCTCTGTTGTGTATCTCTTTGTGTTTGCATCTCTTTGAGATTATATACCTTGTATATTGATAACTCTCACAGTAAGGTCTGCCGCTCGTATCCAGGCAGACTAGTATATGTTTGGTGCACAGTTTATATTAATAAATGTATCTCGTGTATTGAACCCGTGTGTGTGCGTTGTTAGTTGTTCTGACGATTGATTTTCTAAAAGCCCCAACGAACAACCTCGTGATTACTGCTACAATTAATAATTGTCTCAGTAAACCCATCAAACAACTACAATTGTCAATTAATTTTCCATAATATTGCTATTCTATTTTTTCAAAGAAATATTGTTAAAAGAATAGTCACAGTGTCAGCTGGATTTGAACGCACAACCTCTAGTTTTCAAGTCAGGAACATAGACTACAGTACCACCCGCAAGGTCATATGCAGAGAGGTGAAACAGCCCTACACATACAGAATCAACAGACATTGTACAGCATGTACTACTGTGTTGCAGTACATGAATATAATTATATCGTTATTAATTTCTTTAGATACGCGCGATTCCATATTATATTCCCTATTAATCAAATTCTAAAAGTATGCTTGTTTACTCCGTTATCGAGCGGATTCACAGAAAAGCTTAAAACTACCACTTTTTATACACGTTATTTCACATGTAAGTTAAAGACTTCGATGCTTAAAATGTTTAGGGAGCAATGGAATACTGGTTTTTTGTCTTTAAAGTACCGAGACCAGCCATATACTGTATGTTTATGTTCCAAAATTAATATTGTTTATGGCCTTCACATGCATTACAGTATGCTCCTATTCTTTTTATGCTCAGCTACTAAGATTTCCCTTCAGTGGTAAAATTCCATATAAATATTCAATACTTAAATGGGCACAGTAAAGACATTAAATATACATATACATACTGTATACAGTACAGTTTGCATACAGTAATATGTTTATGTTCCTAAATCAATCTCTTTAATGAGCATGTGAAAGGCATGGTGAATCGGAGATTCTCAAAAATTACTGTACTTTGCATGATTGGAAACAAATGCGTGATTGTAAAAAGCTGTGGTGTAACTTTTACAAAGACGGTCAATGAAAAAAAGAATGTGGACCAGGGCAATACTTGTCCAAGGTCATTCATTATTAATACTATTAGTAATATCTTTTTAAAGATTTCAATGGCGACAGCTCAAACATGAGAGGTTGAGCTTTATTAGCTCCACCTTGCGAAAATTCCAGATACTATTATTTTACTTGCGGTACCACGTGGTATCATGGGGCACTATGCGAGAATTTACGGTATTAATTAGATAACTTGCGGTAAACTGCGTCAAGCGCACCGCAAAATAATTCGGTATCGCTCGCTTGTTTTGAATGGCTGCATCTGTAGATGGCTGGGCATTTACTGCAAGAGAAAAGGTAAATAAGGTTGCTGGAGGTATAAGATGTCATCTGTGTGATCCGGAATTGTCTTAAGGGGCCTTGATTGAGTGTGGTGTTAGATATGTGCTTGCAGGTGATGCAGCTAGCTCTGTTGCAGGAGAAATTTCCTGGTGTGGATGATTTCTGAGGGTGGTTAAGGGATCTGTGAACAAGAAGGTTATGCAGATTAGGTGGTCAACGATATGAGATGATCGGGCAGTTAGAAAAGAGGGCCCCAATGGAGGAATCATCCTGAAGGATAGAAAAGTTGTCGTTAATGGTCCTGGGGTTAGAAAGTGTGTTAGGGGGAAGGGAAGCACCAAGGGAATGCAATTGGTAGGCCAGGAGTTCCTGATCGAGTTGATGGTCCTAGGGCTGTTTTTGGCTCAGGTGAGAGCCCTGTCAGTAACACGGGTGGGGTATCCCCTGTTGATGAAAAAAGAGTGCATTTTGAGTGCTTGGTTTTGGAAATCTATGTCATCACTGCAGAGTCGTCATAGCTGAAGGAACTGTAAAAAAGGGAGAGAGTTTTTAGTGTGTTTGGGGTGAAATGAGCAGGAGATAACTACAGATGCAGCCATTCAAAGTGCGTGGTTTACACACGTACTGGAGGTAATTGGCTACGGCGTCGCGCATTGTGACGCACGATGACGCGCGGTACCACGGTACGTGATTGGTTGACCGACAGGGGCACTCGTGGTCCGTTGGTCTGTCGTAGAAAGATTTACAGTAAACGTCTTTACTGTGCCCGTTGTAGTATTGAATATTTATATGGAATTTTACCACTGAAGGGAAATCTTAGTACCTGAGCATAAAAAGAATAGGAGCATACTGCAACGCGTGTGAAGGCCATAAACGATATTAATTTTGGAACTTAAACATACAGTATATGGCTGGTCTCGGTAAAGAAAAAATACACACCAGTATTCCATTTCTCCCTAAACATTTTAAGCATCAAAGTCTTTAACTAACGTGATACCGGAGTCAACAAGCATACTTTTAGAATTTGATTAAAAGGGAATATAATATGGAATCGCGTATCTAAAGAAATTAATAATGATATAATTATATTCATGTTGCAAAAAAACTGCAACGGACAAAAACTCTCTTGCTTTTAACAGAGCTTTCCATAATTTCTAACTACAAAAATTATTTAAACTGCGACACTTATCATTCAACCAGAGCTCGAAATATCACAAGGATCCTCTAGATCACAGCAAAGACTGTATTAAAAGAATCGCGTATCTCAAGAAATTAATAAGATATAATTATATTCGTGTACTGCGACAGGGCTGTGTAGGGCTGTTTCACCTCTGTCTTCATGTGACTCTATTCAAAAGCCATTTAGCAAAGAGGGGATGAGAAGAGTGACAAACTAGTATACAGTACAGTACTTTAGATCTTTTTTTCTGAACCGGGGAAAATCTGATCATGTTTCTCTATAACAATACTAAAAAACATTGCCACACCCGGACTGTTAAACCAACGCATTAGCACGTCAAAGCCCATTTGAGGAGCCGGGCGCAATAACTGTTTTGTCCCTTGATTTACTGATCTGCATTAATTACAGAAATCGAGTTCCTGCTCTTTGCAGACGACCTGGTCCTGCTGTTGCCCACAGAACAGAGGCTGCCGCAGAACCTGATGCTGCTGGAGCAGCACTGTCAGACCTGAGCGCTGACAGTCAATCTGGACAAGACCAGAGTTATGGTTTTCCAGAAAAAAAGCCAGACCCCCATTAGTCTTCCTGAGAGCGTCGGATTATGAACGAATAAAAGCATCTTATTAAAAACACGTTTGTGTTTGTCTGGGTATTTACTTTGTAATCTGTGGTTTACATCTACTGTATTGTTTTGAGATGTTACTTTTAAAGGTGATATGTAAAATAAACTTTTTATAGAGAAACATGATCAGATTTTCCCTGGTTCAGAAAAAAGACGATTAAACTCTGTAATCTTTCCACTTGTATGTCATCGGAAAATACAAGAAGTTTCTGCTTTGTGCTAAGACATTAACGAGTACAACCACCCTCTCTGCGGGAGTGCTGGCTGTGACGAATTAAACCGTTTTCACAGGTATTTTGGCTCAAGTAGGAAGTACAGTAAGACAGCACAAAAAATTATCATGAACTTATTATTATCATGAACTTACCCAGTGGGCAAAAAACGTATAATATACGTCTATTATACGCATACCTTAGACGTCTAAATGTGGTCTGCAATTCGTCTAGAATGAAATTCTAATATACATCTAATGTTATACGTCAATTATACGTCTATGTTTAGACGTTCATTATACATAAATGGTTGGAGTTCTATTATACGGATAAATTTAGAGGACTATTATACATATATGGTTGGAGTTCCGGATAACTTTTGAGGTCTATTATACGGATAACTTTAGAGGACTATTATACGTATATGGTTAGAGGTCTATTATACGTATATGGTTAGAGGTCTATTATACGGATAACTTTAGAGGTCTATTATACGTATATGGTTAGAGTTCTATTATACGGATAACTTTAGAGGTCTATAATACGTATATGGTTAGAGGTCTATTATACGGATAACATTAGAGGTCTATTATACGTATATGGGTAGAGGTCTATTATACGGATAACATTAGAGGACTATTATACATACATGGTTAGAGGTCTATTATACATCAAAGATAGGTTTTATAGGTGTAGAAACAAGTAAACCAAGCCAATGATTTGGTTTAGAAATTTATTCTGAAAATACACATTCACACCTGAAAAATTAAATTATACATTGTATGCAATCAATCAACAATCAACATATGGGCAATAAGCATAAAAAAACACAACTAGTCTTAAACTTCAGCTACAAATTCTGGTAACATCAATATACAGTATAGTAATGACAAACACAAACTAATTACATTAACACACTATCTAACTCAAAACCACATTTTGATTCAAATATCAATTTTAAAATGTACAACTTATATATTTCCAAAAAACAAAACAAATATTACAATGGAAGTTAAGACGATTTTTGTCCACCATTTGCAAACCCTGTCTAATTGTCCTAACAGGACCAGAAACCTATTATTTTCAGTGTCCAGATCTCCTGGCCCCCTGCCTTGCATATGCATTCTTCAAGTAACGCATTGCGTGCTCCTTTATATCTTTTTCTTTCAATGTAAGGTGGGACTTCAGCACCACAGCTAGGAGAAAATTATATAATATTACTACTCAAATAAATGATGGTTAATATCTTCTTGAGTATAATCTCAAAAATGAACCATTAAGGTTTACTAAGCTCAAAGCTGAAATAAACAGATAAAATGTGGCTTGCATCACAGCAATTGAGCAATAAAGTCTGTCCTAATTAAAGAGTACCCAAAGTTTGAAAGTACAACATAGAATAGGAGTACCTTTAATTACTCTATAAAGATTTGTCTCCCAGGCCCCTCTTTTGTTGTTTATCTTTTCGGTTTGTGCCAGCGAAGTTGAATTCTGTCATCAGTTTATTTGTCATAAGTCTGAAAACCAAATTTTCACTGAGTTTAGACATTTTTTCAAGTGAGTTTCCACTCAACATTTATTTACTCAAATATTTAGGATCAAATGTAGTACTGTAATCCTTATATTTTAAAAGACAATTTTGCAGTTTTACACCTTGCACATTCAGTGGTTAACACATAGGTATCTATAAGCTCAATTCTGTGGATATGCTAATTTGATCGAAGTAAAAATGTAATGTAAAAACATTTTAAAAAATCAATAAGCAATACCTTGACAAGACTGTGAAAACACTCTCTCTGACATCACTGCCGCCTACTCTCTGAAGTTGGTTTATCTGGAAATAATATTATATTAGAAATAATATTAGAAGCTATTTTTACTACTAGATCTTCATTAATCAACTAATCAGACATACCCATTTACACATTCATGGAACAAACACATTTTCACATATTAACTGCACTTTTTTGCAGTATTTTCTCAGTCTAAAAATACAAAGTGACCATTTTTCAAAGTAAAAAAAAATTGTAGTAACTTTTTAGAACATGAAAACACTTTATTTTGCCATTAAAGGATAAGCAAGATTATACATTATAAACTAAAAATATGAACTTATGCCAGAGATGGATCATATTAATCAGATGTAGGCTATAAAATTATGACCCATCTGAAACCTAGAATATTAGTAGTGAATATTTTCTACACCACAGTGAGAATATAATATCATACCAGCAGGTTTTGATTGTCCATGCTGTCAAGTGCTTGCTCGTATGTACAGAACTCTTCCATTGTGGTCAGCCTCCTGATGTGGAATTGGGAGTCCACCGGTTCCGTGGACCTACCCAAACACCTCAATTCATCCCTCATCTCTATCAGGAGGCCCAATACCCGCTTCTGAAACTCTGAAATAATTTACATTTTATGTCAGCATTTAAAAGGAATTGGGTTAGGATTTTCTTACACTATTGTCACATTAGCATTACTGTAGTGTTGCTAATGTGCTACATGCAATTTATAATCTTAAAAATAAAAAATGCCCACATCTGTAGTTCATTTTAACTGTACTTACTTCCTTCTGAAAGAGGATATCTCTCTCTCTCTTCTCTTCTGGTCTGGACATGGTCTTCTGCCTGGGAGACTGAAAAGAATTCAGTTATGGAAAACATTTACTTTATCACATAACTTAATATTTCAATTTAGTCATTTAGTTTGTCATTGAACTAGGATTCTATAAACAATGTCAATTAAACTCCATTGGTGTATTTATTAAAAACATAGCTTCAATTTTGAATATGTTTGTGTCGTTTGTAGCATTGTGGTAAAACACAACATATTTTTATTTTGTATACGAGCCTAAACATAATTAAAATACATTCTGTGTAAAAGTATAATATGGGTAGATTTATTTATTACTTTATACAATAAAAAATACAAACTTTTTGACATTTCTGCCATCTGGCCAATCCTAGAAATACTAGAAATAAAAAAGTTAACAATAATCTCATACCTATCAAATCTATCATTTGCAGAGGGATCATAAACTATTCTTAAATGTAATAATTTAATAAATATGATAAGTAATGTACTATTGTTCATGTCTACAAAGCCTTGTGTTAAAACATTTATAAAGCCTTATTTCCTCACCTGATCGAGATGAGGGAGAAGGGGAGGGTGAGTGGGAAGCTTAGGAGGCATGGTGACTCTGGGGTTCGGTTGAAGACTTTGGTCTTATAACTTGCTTAGGACTTCGAACTTTGCGTGGTGAGGTCACAATTTGGACTACCTGGGCTGTTAATATAATATCGCAGATTTATTTAATATTTAAGTATGGAGGTAAAATGTTCACCAGTCCAATAATCTTTTAATATAATTCGCTTATGGTCGACAGTTCTCCAGACTTAGGAAAGTACAGTGACATAACCTCAGACGTAATAAAAAAAAATTAACTTGTGAATTTCATCTCAATTTCATAGAGTAATTAGATGTAGGCAAAAAATGTAGTAATACCTTCAGGAATGTTGAAGCCAGAACTCGGCACCGTTTTTTTCCTTGGGGAGGTTCTCACCTTTGATGGTTGGGCTTCAATAACATACAAAATGGTGTTTACTTGTCTTTAAATATGATTGATGATGGTTATCTTCTAAGTACATTAAGAAAACATTTTAACTTTAATTCCAATAACCTACCCTTAAGCGTACTTGAACAGCTGAGTGAGCTCTGGGAGACACTCTTCCTAGGAGAGAATCTCAGTTTGGGGGGTGGCACTGGCAGCTTCGGTGGCTTCTTCTTTTCTAAACAGAAAAAATATGGCAGGAAAATATTTCATATTAAATTAAATTATTTAATCAACTTGATCTGTAATTTTTTACAATAAATTTATTTCCTTTATTTTGTGAACTTTGACTTACTTGGAGTAGCAGCATCAGAATCAAAGTCTGTAATATAATAGAAAATTATCATATTTCAATATAATACTGAAAATTAGTTTAACATAGAATAAGCTAACCAAAATTTTTAGCAATTTCCATTATCAACAAATCTGATAAGATTTTTAACATTTTCATACAGAACACCTTTCAAAATGACTTATTTTAAAGAGTTGTAAAAAAAATCAATAACAAGGTACAAGCTAAATGAGGCATCAGTTGATATTAAGAACTGTTTAAAAATATAGCTATTGAGATTGTTACTTTTACATACCATCAACACCCGCTTCTTACTTTTGCGTTTTGGATTGGGTGTCTCATCCTCGTCTTCAGCATCCGTAACAGAGGTGGTTAAATCAAAGTGATCACACTCTGATTTCTTGTCTACAAATAATTATATTTACATTACATATGATCAAATATGAAAAAGGTATTGTTGCACTAATACATGTACATAGACAGTTACTGTAAATATTCAATCGGAATTTATAATAATTAACAGGAATTTGCTCTTATTTTCAAAGAAAGCTATACCTGATGTATGTTTAACTTTAATGAGCTTGAAGGTAACCCAAGTATCTTTATTAGGGTTGGCCTTCTCTTTGTATAGTTTTGTGGCCTGCTTTGGATCATTCGGCCACCACACATACTCTCTTCGGGCATCCACCCATTTTGAGGGCAAGAGTCCCTCAACCTCCCCCTCCTGCTCTATCCAAACAGCGCGTGTCCACATCACCTGAAACAGACATACACATTTTAATTTTGAGTCTTAATTCAGATTTTGGTGCTGATTACTAAACTTGTGTTCGCTTATAATGATTATACTCAATAAAAACACATAATTCAATAATAAACATTCTGCTTTATTTATATATTTGTAGTTAGATGGTATTTACTACATGCAATTCCTCACAAACTTTAAAATTTAAACTTCACCATGAGAAAAGAGCAGACTGAAGCATCCTGTGTGAATCAAAGTTGCAACTTCTTCATGGAACAGGATTATGTTCTATGCCATGAAGAAGAGAGAAAAGGACATAACCAGCACCATATGGGAGACACACTACTTTTCTGTGCAACTCTTTTACAGAGAGGAATTTCTCCCTTGCATGCACCTCCAGACTATTAACATATACAATATTAAGCAGTTGTAACTCACATGGTTCAGTGAAGAAGTTACAAGTCTGAGTCTGTCGTACAACATCACATAGAAGACTTCTGTCTGCTCTTTTCTCCTTCACAAATGCAAAGTCCTCATTATCCAACAGGAAACAGCAGTCTTTTTGTCTTGACGAAATATACATCCGTGAACCAGATGCTTCACAGTTGCTCTGAACTCTTTCCTTCTCCTTCATTCTCTTTACTACTTGAGCTATAGGGTTATGACTGTTCCGCACTAGTTTCTTCAAGGACTGTAAAAAGTTTTCAAATGGGAATGCAGATACATAATTTAAGGAACAATTAAATTGTACCACATCCTGATGTAGATGTCTCAAACTGTGCACATTATATATAACAAATGTTGGTCCATACAAATGCTGGGCATTGTCAACAAAGGTATCAAGCAGTTTTTGGGCACAGTTGAGATAGGCATTTCTCTTTTTTTCGTCCGAGTCCAACATAATGGAAAGAGCAACTGTTAGCATCAGAAAATGGGTGTATAGTTCCTTTGATACAACATTACGAAGCACAATGGGGCCTGTATACAAAAGGAACTGGCGGAACTCTGTAGCCTTCCATCTGTGAAGCTCTGAGAGGGATCTTGGCTGTCTTGCAAATTCCCCAGGCATCTTTCTGCTAAGAATTTCCAAATTGTCAGACATTTATTTCCTCTGCCTGACAGACAGTCGACATTTAGGTGGTCCTTGCTTTAAGAAAATAAGAATTATTTTGCCAACACCAAGACAAGCTAGATGCATGTAGTCAAGGGAGAATTGGCTTATGCACCCAATTCCAGCAGCAGCTAAGGGAGAAAGTCTTTGTTGGTGTTCCTTGTACTCAAAGTTCTTGAATTGTTCATCTGTACGATCATTACATGCCTCATCCCCTGTGAAAACAACTCTTCCCTCCCAGCTCCCTTTAATTTTGCATCTTTCGCAGCCAAAGTACGAATTGTGTCCTTTGCAGCATTTCAGATATGAGCGTGCAGGGGCATCACATATAAAAGCCTTCACAGTAACATTAAATACTCTATCTTCAAAGTGAATGCCATTATTGGTGAGTAACTTTAACTCCTCTAAAAGGTCACTCACATAATCATCAACTGATTCAGGCTTGGACCCTCCACAAAATAATGCTACAATGAAAGGCTGGAATTGGTGAAAAGAGCACAAAATAGGCCAAAATTGCACAGATGTAGATTTGAAGAGAGGAACTCCATCAACATTGATACACAGGTCTACAGAATGCATGCCTTCTTGGAATGTTTTAGAAGAAGATATGTTTTTCAGGATTCCTTTCTTTAATCCAAAGTAAATGTACTGACCGCCGCATTTATCACTGATTTGCACTTTATTAGGTGTTTGTAGGAGAGTCCTGCAATCCTTTGGAAGCTTGTGCCCCTGACGTCTCAATATCTCCAATAAATCATTGAAACACTGTCTTTTACAACCATGCTTTGCAGACCAAGCTACAAGTTCGGTAAATAGATTTGGCCTTGCTGGGTCAGTCTGTGCCTCATCTACAAGGTCAGTAGATTCAGGACAGGGGTCAGTTACATCAGATTCATCAGAGTCAGAAATTTCAACCTCATTCAAGATTTCTTCTTCAGAAGTAATAACTTCTTCAGTGTACCCATAGTCATTTGAATCCTGGTGTGTAATGTCATCAGTGACACAAGCACCCATATCACCAGACGACTGTTCCACATTCTCGTCCTTGGTGTCATCTATGTGAAAACTGTCATCTTGATCATCACTGCTGGATTCTGCAAGAGCATTTAGCTCTGCACGTCGCTTCCTCTATCGGGATAAATAGTGCTTTGAAAAAAGTCTGATTTGGTGTGCCCCCTGCGTGCTGATGTGCACCTACAGATAATTGTAACACATGCAAATAAACAGTAAATAAACAGTGACTGTTGTATGTAAGGTACTATAAGGACGATGGAATATAAAAGGGAATGGTATCAAATTTTCTTACGAAAATAAAAATAGAAATATTGTCATTCAAAGAAATCAACATATAATTACATTTTTTTCAGGCAGGTGGCAAGACCCCCTCGCGAAACCCCTGTATGCAAAGCTGTGTAAATAAATTACATACAGCACTGTTGCACGTTTTAGACCATACCGTACGCTCGGTAATTTCCCGCAATTCCTGTCATCAGTTTTACTTTTGGGATTTTAACAGAGATTTTCTACTGTTTACATTTATATAATCTACTTTGATTAAAAGAACAAAATGACTGCGATAAAAATGTTGTTAACTTTAAAAGGGTGAGTAAGAAAGGTCACACTACGCAGGTATTTCCCGTATATCATTGCCTAGTTAAATTTAGAACAATAACATTATTTCAGAAATCACACAGAAAGGAGTATAACACCGCGATTATATTTTTCCCATAAAAACATATTGTTATTCCTTAAAGTTGTCTTGCTGAGGCAATTCTAATTTCTAAGAATATCCATATATTTTTAGGAGTATCAGAGAAAATTATCATCACATACTTTACAAATCCATGGGGTACTATAACATTAAGGGTTGTTTAGCATTGACGTTGTTAATGGTACATGTTACATACTTATTTTCAATGACCTGTTGAACATGTGCTGTTTTTTCTGATTCTCAAATTAGAGAAACGGCAAAACGATTTTGTGTAATCTTCCCCTTCACACTATTTTTATGTGCCATTTTTTGCTTATTAACATACTATTTTAATCAAAATAATATTAAGTAAGATCTGTATGTATTCAGATAGTATTATTATTATTATTTATACTTACTCGTCAAAAGAGGATTGCTGAGATATTCACGGACTTCTTCTACGATTGAAAAACGTGGCCAAAATGGCGACCAACGAATACTAGCAATGCATTGTGGTATATAACCGGAAAATATGCTGGGTTAGATATTTTCTCAACGTATGCGTTTATTAATGTTGTCAATATTATGGTTGAAATTTAACATTGATAAAACATCGCGGCTATGTGCCCCCTGCTATGTGCTGATGTGCAATTTTAACGCATACAGTTAGTAAGGATCGGTCACTGTTGTATGGTATTATATACAGTATAATGACATTATGGAATAGGATGGGGACAGGCCTGGCGTCACGGGGGGAGGGAGGAGTGTCGCCCCTTCAGTTTTGGGCAAAAGGATTTACTTAACTTAACTTGCGCCCTAAAAAAATAGTTGTACAGATGCAGCCATTCAAAGTGCGCGGTACAGACACGTACCGGAGGTAATTGGCTACGGCGTCGTGCATCGTGACGCGCGATGACGCAAAATACCGCAGTGCGTGATTGGTTGACCGACAGGGGCACTCGTGGTCCGTTGGTCTGTCGTAGAAAGACTTACTGTAAACGTCTTTACTGTGCCCGTTGTAGATATTGAATTTTACCACTGAAGGGAAATCTTAGTAGCTGAGCATAAAAAGAATAGGAGCATACTGTAACGCGTGTGAAGGCCATAAACGATATTAATTTTGGAACATAAACATACAGTATATGGCTGGTCTTGGTACTTTAAAGAAAAAAATACACACCAGTATTCCATTTCTCCCTAAACATTGTAAGCTTCGAAGTCTTTAACTAACGTGATACCGGAGTCAACAAGCATACTTTTAGAATTTGATTAAAAGGGAATATAATATGGAATCGCGTATCTCAAGAATTTAATAACGATATAATTATATTCATGTTGCAAAAGAACTGCAACGGACATAAAACCTCCCTTGCTTTTAACAGAGCGTTCCATAATTTCTAACTACGAAAATGCCAGGTGAAAGGATTTGTAAACATATTTTGTTAAAGCAAGTCAGTTTTTTCCGCAACACATAAAATACATTTTTCCAAGAAAGTTTAGCCTTTGTCACAAATGAAACCACTAAATAAAGACATAAATATAGAAATCTTAAGATTTGTTTTATTTAATGTTGGTAGCAGGATGAACTGTCAGAGTGTATATTTTGTCGCAGAGTTGCTGCAAGATGTTAACAGTGAAAAAGGTATTTAGAAATGAGTTATTTCAAGATGAAAAAGAAAACATACACGAAACATGGTTTCATTACGACCAGAATCGGTCTTGAGATATTTTTAACTTGATTTACAGTATTTGAGAGGTATGTCTTAACACCGATACTACAGTGCTTAAGTACTGCTCACCTATATGTTTCTAAGTTTATATTATGCATTTCATACGGTCAAATTACTTTTGAGCAACTAATAAGAAGCGCGAAACGGTATGCGTTTTAGTTTCATTTTGTGCTGGGACCCGTGGATTGATTAGAGATATCAAGTACATACAAGTCATTTTTTAAATGTTGTAGTTCGTCTTGAAAAAATGTTACGAGTACATCATCTATCAACAATTACACAGGTTCTGTTTCCATATTGCGGATTTTGGTTAGGTACAGTATTATCAAATCCAGTGGCGCTGTGTGTTACTTTACTGAGTCCCAATCTGTGATTGAAACCTGTGTAGTGATTCATAGCCGTTTCAGGGACGCCAAATATGTAATGTTAGTTGCTCTCTGAAGGCACCAGTTCTGTAGGGTTTGGGCATTTACTGAGACAATTATTAATTGTAGCAGTAAATCACAAAGTTGATTCTTTTGATGGCTTTAGAGTCCAACCATGCGACATAACTCAAACAACTCACTCACACAGGTACTAATACACGAGGATACATTTATTAATACATAAAATATGCCTTAAACTAACAGATCTTATCGAGAGGGTTATCAGAATACAAAAGATATATATTCAATCAGTTACGAAGTGTTACATATATCAAGAGGACATACGTTCAGTATATCATTCATTAAGACCGTTTCATAAATGAACTTGGTTATAACTTCTACATTAGATACTCGAAACAAGTACATAACTCTTAGGAATTAAATTGATATCAACTGGTTGGGATAACAATTGAATTCTTGAGCTGTAATGCATTGAAGTTGAATACTCATCCAATCTTTGGGGATTCAGATCTCCTGCGGGCACAAAGAAACAGTTGCAGGCTGTTGCTGTCCAATCCGCGCTCTCTGGCTCGGTGCCAGGCTGTGCTGTGCGGCTCGCGACGGTGCGTTGCTGATGCTCACTGACCGGCTAGTTAGTGTTGGCTTTAACTAGCAAAGTTTGTGCACAGGAGAAAAGATGACTGTGGGTCCCAGCAAGTCAGGAAGAGGACCGGTTCGTTCCTAATGAAGAGCTAGTTCTGAATAGTGATTCAGCTGTCCACAGTTCCGACCTGTTCACGAGGCCTGCTGCTGGTTACTCTCTGGCAACCTCCACTCTAGACTCTTAGAACAAAGGAAAGTTCTGGCACTCGGACACACTGGCCGTTCCGTGGTTGTCCGGGCTGAGTCTCAGGATGGTCAGGAGGCGCGCTGCGAGGATGTCCTGCCCTTGGGAGCCTTCTGCTCCTGGGCCGTCCTGCCCTGGAATTCTCCTTTGAATTCCCTTTAGAACAGTCCACAGAATCCTCTCCAGAATCCCTTCTGAATCTTGTTGAATCTGAATCTCTCAGGCTCTCTGTGTTGCCTGTTTTTACCTGGAGGAACTTCAGCTCATTGATTGGCTGAAAGTTCCATGGGCATCAGAGTCCCACGTGGGTTACTCGGCCCTACCAGTCCCTGATTGGTTGATCAAGGTGAGATATGAGTCACTTAGTCCTGACACTTAGGAATGTAATCCAGATGTCCAACTCGCACTCCCTAGACCGATTGGCGCCAATGGATGACCATTGATCATGATAGCCAGGCTTAGCTAAGTGCATCCCCCTTTGGGAGCTGTCCTTATCAAAAGAAAACATCTTGCATGAATGGTTTCTCTGTGGCTGCACCACAGAGATGAACAGAGAAATGGGGCCTCATTTGGGAAGCTCAGAAACACTTAATTCTGCCTTATTATTAAGCCTCGCCGCTACATATCCCCCCTTTTTGAAGGCCACGAGGTCCCGAGGCATTGTTGCCTTCAAAACAAAACAGAGTTAAGTGATGTCCCTTGCCATTAGAACATTAATCTTAAATGTCTACATTACTCCTCGAGAATTCATACCGGAACCAGCATTGGATACAAACAGGATGAATAACATCTGGAGTATGTATAAACACGGTAGGAGACATTATCTAAGTCTAGGAATTACACATCAGGAAGTTCATTATCAATATCTGATACCTCTGTAGTAGATATTTGGGAAGAAGTAACTTCCTTTCTTTTGGCATGCTACCTTTGACTCATTCATGCTACCCAGAGTACATCTTGATGTGAGAGTACATCATTCAGAGTACACTGTCAGTCATGATCCAGCTACCTGGCAGTAGTGTTACAATAACAACAGTTCCTGTTCCCAGCCCCCCCGATAAACCACAACACCTGTGTTGGGTATCTGCTAGGGTGGTTTGGAGGTTTGTTCCATTAAAGCAAACTAACTACCTGTACCTCTTCAGGGCTTACTGTTTCTTGGATTTCTATCCAATTCAATAGTGTGGCACCTGAAGGCATCTTTGACCTCAAGTTTGGTCTTATATTGTCTGGTTCCAGACCGTACAGTGTTAAGTTACCACGCTGTAGCCTCCTCGGGAACTTGCAGAAAAACTGTTTGATTAGGTAGCTGCATTGCGGTAGCTGTATCATGCCTGTCACAAGTCATAGTGTCAGTTAAATGTGGTGTGCTGACCAGCCATTTACTTCCCACCTGCTCTTCATGGAGTTCATTAACCTCCCTCTGCCCGTTAGTAGCTTTACACCCTTCATTGGTGAATCGTTTAGACACAGCCAATGGATAGCTTTGGTAGCCATACCCATCTCAAGATTTGGAACCGAATTCAATCTTGGATTGCCTTCTGGGTGAGCTATGAGCGATGGGGTTAATGTCACATACTCCTCTACTGAGAAGAGTGGAATCAAGTGGGTTGGGATTTGTGCCATGGCTAGACTGGCTACAGTGGCACCAAGCTCCCTTAACAGGTCTTGTGTCAACATTCTGGCCTGTTGCACAAAAGCATAAACCCACTGTATAACACCAACAATCATGTCCACTGGTTGGGGAATAAGGTTTAACCCTGTTGCATAGGAAGTTGCCTGTAGGGTTTTCCCTAAGCTTTCCAACTTTTGCTGCTGTCGATACAGTCTGTCACTACCCTCTGGCATCTCTGACACCTGCCTTCTTGGGGCAGTCAGGGTGAGAGTGCCAGTAGCACACAAACCTACCAGAAATAGCAAACGTGCAACAGTGGCGGCAGCAATCAGTCCTCCCAAAAGTCTTTTCGGGTGGCTGATCCCAGTCATCTCCTTCTGAGTGACTGTTGCCTTTCTAAGCTGGTGCAGCATGTACATGGTGTCTTTCTCAGTATGCCATGTGGCATCTTGGGCACCAACATCCTGGAAATCTGGGGAGATCTGACGCAGCTGCTGATGCTGCTCCTCCTTTTCCAGGGCATTTGCTTTTTCGATTTGTTCATGCCTGTGCTCTAGGAACCCTGCAGGGGGTGGTGCAGTGGTGGAGCATGCCTGACCCTCGGCTGAGTGGTCATCTGGAGCACCTGAGTGATCTGGGATTGTTATCCTATTCTCACTGTTCAGGTCCACCCTGCACACTTCCTGATTGAGGAATCCCTCTATCGGCATGTTTACAGTCGTTTGCTGGGGGTAGGTGTAGGACACCTGCTCGCTCCCCCCTTCCCTCGCTAGGGGTTCAGGGAGCTGCCCCAGCACTGGGATAGCTAGTTCACTGTCTTTGAACTTACTATCACTCACCAGGCCCATGTCAGTGCAGGCGGGGATTCTGACACCTCTCTTTGCGATGTCCTGCACTGGCAGGCGGGTGACTTGACCATCCAGCTCCAGTCTGGCTGAACCACTGTTGGTCAGACTCAGACTGACAGACTGAGCTGGTGGCTGTAAGAAAACCGGCTCGGCTTTCATTCCCTGTCCCTTCTGGGGGACTGGGTGTGTTGGAAACCCTGCCGTTGAGGCAGGAACAATCAGGTCAGTCTCACTCACTACCTGGTAGTCGTGAGAAATAATGTTACCTGACTGCTGGTTCCCTGGGTCAAAGCAGAGGGAATCAGCATCTGGGATCAGGTGTGTCCACAGCGCAGTAGTCTCAGCGTCCAGCTGGACCTCCTGTCTAACCTGTGAATGTTGCACCAGGGGCACCTGGCGGTGGCCCTGTGACAGCTGCTCAAGCAGATCCTCACTAATAGAGGACCTCTCAGGGCTAAGGGTGGGGGCTACATCACCAACCTGCTCTCCTGCCATCTGGATCCTTTCCACCACTGCGGGGTGGTGGTCCTGACCCCTCTTGGGTGCCAGGGTGCACAGGGAAAGCTCCTTTTCATCGCCAGGTGGGGAGATCTGCTCCTCTTTAGGGATGTAAAAGGTGTGTGCTTTACCTGGTGGATCAGGCGGCTGCTTGGAGCACCGCTCCTGTGGCAGGGAGGCTGTTGAGACCTTGGCCGGGACACGACTTCCCTGTATATTCGGGGAACAAGAAAATATTTTTATTTCTTGTCCAGAGGGAACAGAAGGAATCTCCGCATGGGCTTCTGTGTTCGGTGGGCACTGTGTGAGCACAGTCTGCCTCTTGGCCCCCCTTTCCTTCTGTACAGTAGACTTAGGAGCCTTGACCTGTTTCCACACTTTGCCTTTCTGGTGATCCACCAAAGGTTCCTCTCTGAGTCGCATGCCCTTTTCTTTTTCTACCCGTTTGAGCTTGCCGTGTGACATCAAACACCTTTCAACCTCAGTGTCAATCAGTGTCTCACTGGGTAAGACATCTCCCATGGCAGCCTTGAGGTAAAAGCTTCCTGCTTTTCCTCTCTGTTTTACTGCCTGCTCTGTGACTTCAGGGGTGGAGTCAGCACTCGCTTGGGAGTGGCTGACCTTATCCAGGCAGGAACTCTTCCGCTCAATCAGATAGACTGAGGGAGGGAGAGGGGGCGGGTCTCCGCCTCCTCCAGTGGAGAGTATCAGCTCATTCACATTTCCGGCAGCCTTGGGGAGCGGTTGTCCCTGTCTTAATAAAGCTTGTTCAAGCCTGGCCAGGCGGGCGGCTACTGAATCCTTTTGTTCAGCTTTATCTAGCCCTTTCCCTCCCCCGGTGTTCTCATGGCACTTAGGACGCTGGGTGCGGTCCTGTGTGAGTGCTTTGGAACGGGGCTTAGCCAGCTCAGGAACCTGTGCTCCTTCGAGCAGGAGGGAGTTAACCCTGCTGGCTCTGACGGCGAACACAGTCGCTTTAACAGCTTTTTTCTCAGAGCGACTTTGGACATCATACTCCCAGGCTTTCTGCACGAATCTCTTAATATCAGTCATTTTCATGGTGTGTGCATCTGTATGCATTAAGATCATATTTCTGACTGATGGGTGGAGATTCGCAATGAATAAACCCTTGAAATGTGTGTTCTCTTCGCAACCCTCATCATTTCGCAATGCAAAATAAGTTCGTCTAAGTCTCTCGTAATATTCGCGAGGGGACTCTGCTCTCTCGTGCTTAATGTTAAGAGCGGCGGCTATCGCAGCAGTCGGGTCAATAAACGCACTGTATTCTTCGATAAGTGCTTGACAAAGCTGCTCAAAGTCATTGCAGACTTCTTTCATCTGCCTAGCCATCCACTCATGTACAGCTCTGCTGGTAGT
Source organism: Lepisosteus platostomus (assembly GCF_059453375.1). Taxonomy (NCBI): domain Eukaryota; kingdom Metazoa; phylum Chordata; class Actinopteri; order Semionotiformes; family Lepisosteidae; genus Lepisosteus; species Lepisosteus platostomus. The sequence continues at coordinate 49,254,163 of NC_142612.1, read as the reverse complement.
TTTCCTGACCAGAAACACTTTCTCCTGTTCTGTGGCGTTTGGCAGGTACTGCAGGTTATACCTGAGGTCCTGAATATAACTCTCGATATTATTCTCTGACACTGCGGGGTCAAATCTCTCTATGTCCTTCGCTATCTCTCTCAGAGAATGGAGATTTATCCTTCTAGCTTCTCCGCTGACGGAGATATGGAAGAGATCGTGGTCAGACCTGTCGCTGCTAGAGAGAGTGCTTAATAGCGACTCGAATTCAGACCTTTTAGCAACCATCGTTAAACTTAAAGAGTATTACTTTTAAGTACGAAATCACAGTTTTACCACAGAAAACCACAAGATCCAGTATGCAATCAACCCGGTAGATCGCAAAAGATCACAAAACAATCAAGCACTGCTTAAAGAGCAAGGGGAACTTTTTTTTCCTTTCGGCTTTCAGCACACTGTATTGTCGTGTATGAAACCCGCGGCGTTTTATATGAATTATTCGCTTGGTTGACTCATTTCAGTCTTGCCACGCCCACCCAGGGACGCCAAATATGTAGTGATTCATAGCCGTTTCAGGGACGCCAAATATGTAATGTTAGTGGCTCTCTGAAGGCACCAGTTCTGTAGGGTTTGGGCATTTACTGAGACAATTATTAATTGTAGCAGTAAATCACAAAGTTGATTCTTTTGATGGCTTTAGAGTCCAACCATGCGACATAACTCAAACAACGCACACACACAGGTACTAATACACGAGGATACATTTATTAATACATAGAATATACATATAAACCTAACAGATCTTATCGAGAGGGTTATCAGAATACAAAAGATATATTCGGTCAGTTACAAAGAGTTACACATATCAAGAGGACATACGTTCAGTATATCATTCATTAAGACCGTTTCGTAAAGTGAACTTGGTTACAACTTCTACATTAGATACTCAAAACAAGTACATAACTCTTAGGAATTAAATTGATCAACTGGTTTGGATAACAATTGTATTCTCGAGCTGTAATGCATTGAAGTTGAATACTCATCCAATCTCTGGGGATTCAGATCTCCTGCAGGCACAAAGAAACAGTTGCAGGCTGTTGCTGTCCAATCCGCGCTCTCTGGCTCGGTGCCAGGCTGTGCTGTGCTGCTTGCGACGGTGCGCTGCTGATGCTCACTGTTGGCTTTAACTAGCAAAGTTTGTGCACAGGAGAAAAGATGACTGTGGGTCCCAGCAAGTCAGGAAGAGGACCGGTTCGTTCCTAATGAAGAGCTAGTTCTGAATAGTGATTCAGCTGTCCACAGTTCCGACCTGTTCACGAGGCCTGCTGCTGGTTACTCTCTGGCAACCTCCACTCTAGACTCTTAGAACAAAGGAAAGTTCTGGCACTCGGACACACTGGCCGTTCCGTGGTTGTCCGGGCTGAGTCTCAGGATGGTCAGGAGGCGCGCTGCGAGAATGTCCTGCCCTTGGGAGCCTTCTGCTCCTGGGCCGTCCTGCCCTGGAATTCTCCTTTGAATTCCCTTTAGAACAGTCCACAGAATCCTCTCCAGAATCCCTTCTGAATCTTGTTGAATCTCCCTTTCTGAATCTGAATCTCCCAGGCTCTCTGTGTTGCCTGTTTTACCTGGAGGAACTTCAGCTCATTGATTGGCTGAAAGTTCCATGGGCATCAGAGTCCCGTGTGGGTTACTCGGCCCTACCAGTCCCTGATTGGTTGATCAAGGTGAGATATGAGTCACTTAGTCCTGACACTTAGTAATGCAGTCCAGATGTCCAACTGGCACTCCCTAGACAGATAGGCGCCAATGGGTGACCATTGATCATGATAGCCAGGCTTAGCTAAGTGCATCCCCCTTTGGGAGCTGTCCTTATCAAAAGAAAACATCTTGCATGAATGGTTTCTCTGTGGCTGCACCACAGAGATGAACAGAGAAATGGGGCCTCATTTGGGAAGCTCAGAAACACTTAATTCTGCCTTATTAATAAGCCTCACCGCTACACCGGGCTGAGTCTCAGGATGGTCAGGAGGCGCGCTGCGAGGATGTCCTGCCCTTGGGAGCCTTCTGCTCCTGGGCCGTCCTGCCCTGGAATTCTCCTTTGAATTCCCTTTAGAACAGTCCACAGAATCCTCTCCAGAATCCCTTCTGAATCTTGTTGAATCTGAATCTCTCAGGCTCTCTGTGTTGCCTGTTTTTACCTGGAGGAACTTCAGCTCATTGATTGGCTGAAAGTTCCATGGGCATCAGAGTCCCACGTGGGTTACTCGGCCCTACCAGTCCCTGATTGGTTGATCAAGGTGAGATATGAGTCACTTAGTCCTGACACTTAGGAATGCAATCCAGATGTCCAACTCGCACTCCCTAGACCGATTGGCGCCAATGGATGACCATTGATCATGATAGCCAGGCTTAGCTAAGTGCATCCCCCTTTGGGAGCTGTCCTTATCAAAAGAAAACATCTTGCATGAATGGTTTCTCTGTGGCTGCACTACAGAGATGAACAGAGAAATGGGGCCTCATTTGGGAAGCTCAGAAACACTTAATTCTGCCTTATTATTAAGCCTCGCCGCTACACCTGTAAAACCGGTTTAATTCGTCACAGCCAGCACTCTTCAGGTGTGAGGGTCTTCTGCTCAGAATGAAACGCTAAAATGTTTGTGTATATTCTAATGGTAGTGGGGGCAGGGTGTGTGGGAACAGGTTTGTTCTTCACACCTGAAACATTTTCTCTGAAAGGATTTTCTTCGAAGTTTAACCGATCTTGTTACAGCATGTTACAGTTTACTATTATTAACCATATTAATTTTAAGTGCTTAATGTAAAATCTTGTAAAAATATATTTTCATTGTTCAAATATACATTAATATACATTAAGTCTGACTATCATATAATAAGTTAAATACAAAACTAAAGAAAAAATAGGGTTAAATATAATTCAAAATATTTTGCTAACAATGTTAACTGTTTATGAATAATAAAATGTATTAACTAAGGAGTAGGATGGCACAGTTGTTAGTATGTTTTTTGTTTTGTTTCTTTTTCATAAATACAACAGTAGTACCTGATGTCTCAGTGGCTTTCAAAATTAAATTATGCATGCAAACCTGTGAACTAGAAAGATAACTAAGATTTTAATACTTATTAAATGACCGCGGGCATTTCCCACCCCCTCTACATTCTCAGAGTAGAACAGACTAACCTTCTAATGAAAGACGGTCCACCCCCCACGGACAGGAAAAGTGCCCACAGGCACTTAAACTTAATATGGTCAGTAACGGTAAACAGTAACATGGTAAGAAGGAGCACGTACAAACGTTTTCGAAATAACCACATGTAAGACTCTGATCCTAAAAATGTTTAGGGAGAAAGTGGAATACTGGTGTGCTTCCAGAAGAATCAGTATGGCTCAGAGATTAAATAAAACTTCACAGACATTAACGAAGAGCATAACGCATGTACTGTATACACTGCAAGTACTGTACAACCCAACTCTCTGCAGGAGTGCTGGCTGTGACGAATTGAACCGGTTTCACGGGTATTTTCAAAGTAGGAGGCGAGATTTCCAGCAAAAGACACCCCCCCCCCTCAAAAACCCAGTAAATACAGTACTTACTAGTTAAAGGCTAGGCTCCCGACTACGGCGAAAGGAACCCTTCTTTCATTAGAAGACAATTAACATATTTTAGCCCTGAATGAATTAATAGCAAACATGGTTTACATAAAATACATTTTTCCAATAAAGTTTAGCCTTTGTCACTAATGAAACCACTAAATAAAGACATAAATAGAAAAATCTTAAGATTTTTAAAATACATGACTTTGCTAAAATTTATTTGAAAATAAAAACAATTACAACCGCCAGGGAAGAGAGAGAACAGGGGAGGGATGTTGGTTTTGCATAAGGGGCGGGGCTATGGAAAGTAGGTATGTTTGGGAATGTGTAGTTACATGTTCTGGCTGTTTGTGAATTATCGTTGTTGAGTATGGAGTGTTGAGGTATTGATTTTGTGTAATGCTTTATGTTGAAAGTTGAGGTGGATTTTGTTTATGATAAACAGGATAAACTGGGATGGGAGGAAGGTTTGGTTTCGTATAAGGGGCGGGATTATGATAATTGGAGGACTTTGCGAGTGTAAAATGGTTTGATTATTTGATTTTGTATTGTGGTTGTTATCTATGTTTTTGGTTGGTATTATGTTTATATGGTTGTTTTTGTTGGTTGGTTGTTATTATGGTTATTAATAATACGATCTATAGTTGAAATCTGAGCCTAAATAAAAAGAAAAAGCAAGTGATTAGGTTTATGAGCAATCTAATTACTTATTCGTTTAAAATAAAGTTTATTATTAATTTGCTGGACAGAGCGGTGAACATTATTATGCATAAGACAAAGATAACGATCCTGATCAGTTTAGAAATCTGTGTACGCTGTAAGGTTTTTACTTCTTAAACTTTTAAAATACACGTTTTGAATAGAAAGAAATCCTCTTCCTGGTATAGCAAACCAGCACGTCTTTTTTCTCCAATCAGAGGGGTGTCAGATGGTGTCAGCCAATCACCATTCTGCGTTGGGTAGCAACAGGTGACTGTTCTCAGGCGGAAGATGTAAACAGCTTAATGTTCGTGTTAAATTTTTTTTTTTTAATTCAATTAAACGGGCACAGTTAAGACATTAAATATACATATACATACTGTATACAGTACAGTTTGCATACGGTAATATGTTTATGTTACGCGATTAAAAAATAAATAAATAAAAATGAAAATTTGGATTCAAACACACAACCTGCCAGTTCGTAGTCACACACCTAGACCAGTAGGCTACAAGACAGCTCGCATGATCAGGCAGGCGAAACAGCCCTACACAGTTCTGCCGCAGTACACGGATATAATCATACCGTTATTAAATTCTTGAGATACGCGATTCCATATTATATTCCCTTTTAATCAAATTCTAAAAGTATGCTTGTTGACGTATCCGGTATCACGTTAGTTAAAGACTTCGAAGCTTACAATGTTTAGGGAGAAATGGAATACTGGTGTGTATTTTTTTCTTTAAAGTACCAAGACCAGCTATATACTGTATGTTTACGTTCCAAAATTAATATCGTTTATGGCCTTCACACGCGTTACAGTATGCTCCTATTCTTTTTATGCTCAGCTACTAAGATTTCCCTTCAGTGGTAAAATTCAATATCTACAACGGGCACAGTAAAGACGTTTACAGTAAGTCTTTCTACGACAGACCAACGGACCACGAGTGCCCCTGTCGGTCAACCAATCACGCACCGCGGTATCGCGTGTCATCTTACCTGCGGTACGTGTCTGTACCGCTTACTTTGAATGGCTGCATCTGTATTTCAGTGCCATATATTTCATGGATATTATGGAATATAATGGATGGATATCTTAGTTATCTTTCTAGTTCACAGGTTTGCATGCATAATTTAATTTTGAAAGCCACTGAGACATCAGGTACTACTGTTGTATTTATGAAAAAGAAACAAAACAAAAAACATACTAACAACTGTGCCATCCTACTCCTTAGTTAATACATTTTATTATTCATAAACAGTTAACATTGTTAGCAAAATATTTTGAATTATATTTAACCCTATTTTTTCTTTAGTTTTGTATTTAACTTATTATATGATAGTCAGACTTAATGTATATTTGAACAATGAAAATATATTTTTACAAGATTTTACATTAAGCACTTAAAATTAATATGGTTAATAATAGTAAACTGTAACATGCTGTAACAAGATCGGTTAAACTGCGAAGAAAATGCTTTCAGAGAAAATGTTTCAGGTGTGAAGAACATAGATCTCCAATGCAATTTCAACCAAACCTGTTCCCACACACCCTGCCCCCACTACCATTAGAATATACACAAACAATTTAGCGTTTCATTCTGAGCAGAAGACCCTCACACCTGAAGAGTGCTGGCTGTGACGAATTAAACCGGTTTTACAGGTTTCAATCACAGATCATGTGACATGGGAGTCAGGAAACTACAGTAACACACAACCAAAATCCGCAATATGGAAACAGAACCTGTGTAATTGTTGATTGATGATGTACTCGTAACATTTTTTCAAGACGAACTACAACATTTAAAAAATGACTTGTATGTACTTGATATCTCTAATCAATCCACGGGTCCCAGCACAAAACGAAACTAAAACGCATACCGTTTCGCGCTTCTTATTAGTTGCTCAAAAGTAATTTGACCGTATGAAATGCATAATATAAACCTAGAAACATATAGGTGAGCAGTACTTAAGCACTGTAGTATCAGTGTTAAGACATACCTCTCAAATACTGTAAATCAAGTTAAAAATATCTCAAGACCGATTCTGATCGTAATGAAACCATGTTTCGTGTATGTTTTCTTTTTCATCTTGAAATAACTCATTTCTAAATACCTTTTTCACTGTTAACATCTTGCAGCAACTCTGCGACAAAATATACACTCTGACAGTTCATCCTGCTACCAACATTAAATAAAACAAATCTTAAGATTTCTATATTTATGTCTTTATTTAGTGGTTTCATTTGTGACAAAGGCTAAACTTTCTTGGAAAAATGTATTTTATGTGTTGCGGAAAAACTGACTTGCTTTAACAAAATATGTTTACAAATCCTTTCACCTGGCATTTTCGTAGTTAGAAATTATGGAACGCTTTGTTAAAAGCAAGGGAGTTTTTATGTCCTTTTTTTTTTATGACCTAGACCAGTAGGCACCTAGACCAGTAGGCTACAAGACAGCTCGCATGAACCGGCAGGCGAAACAGCCCTACACAGCCCTGTCGCAGTACACGGATATAATCATACCGTTATTAAATTCTTGAGATACGCGATTCCATATTATATTCCCTTTTAATCAAATTCTAAAAGTATGCTTGTTGACTCCGGTATCACGTTAGTTAAAGACTTCGAAGCTTACAATGTTTAGGGAGAAATGGAATACTGGTGTGTATTTTTTTCTTTTAAGTACCGAGACCAGCCATATACTGTATGGTTATGTTCCAAAATTAATATCGTTTATGGCCTTCACACGCGTTACAGTATGGTCCTCTTCTTTTTATGCTCAGCTACTAAGATTTCCCTTCAGTGGTAAAATTAGATATGAATATTCAATACTTAAACAGGCACAGTTAAGACATTAAATATACATATACATACTGTATACAGTACACTTTGCATACGGTAATATGTTTATGTTACGCGATTAAAAAATAAATAAATAAAAATGAAAACTCCAACACCAGCTGGATTCGAACACACAACCTGCCAGTTAGTAGTCACGCACCTAGACCAGTAGGCTACAAGACAGCTCGCATGAACTGGCAGGCGAAACAGCCCTACACAGCCCTGTCGCAGTACACGGCTATAATCATACCGTTATTAAATTCTTGAGATACGCGATTCCATATTATATTCCCTTTTAATCAAATTCTAAAAGTATGCTTGTTGACTCCGGTATCACGTTAGTTAAAGACTTCGAAGCTTACAATGTTTAGGGAGAAATGGAATACTGGTGTGTATTTTTTTCTTTTAAGTACCGAGACCAGCCATATACTGTATGGTTATGTTCCAAAATTAATATCGTTTATGGCCTTCACACGCGTTACAGTATGCTCCTCTTCTTTTTATGCTCAGCTACTAAGATTTCCCTTCAGTGGTAAAATTAGATATGAATATTCAATACTTAAACGGGCAAAGTTAAGACATTAAATATACATATACATACTGTATACAGTACACTTTGCATACGGTAATATGTTTATGTTACGCGATTAAAAAATAAATAAATAAAAATGAAAACTCCAACACCAGCTGGATTCGAACACACAACCTGCCAGTTAGTAGTCACGCACCTAGACCAGTAGGCTACAAGACAGCTCGCATGAACTGGCAGGCGAAACAGCCCTACACAGCCCTGTCGCAGTACACGGCTATAATCATACCGTTATTAAATTCTTGAGATACGCAATTCCATATTATATTCCCTTTTAATCAAATTCTAAAAGTATGCTTGTTGACTCCGGTATCACGTTAGTTAAAGACTTCGAAGCTTACAATGTTTAGGGAGAAATGGAATACTGGTGTGTATTTTTTTCTTTAAAGTGCCGATTCCTGGAACACCCCTCTGAAGTGGTTCCATAAAATCTGGTATACGGAAAAGAAAGCGTTGATAAATACAAGTGTCTTTTAATACACTCTTTGTTGTGCTCTTGAGGATCCTTGTGATATTTTAAGCTCTAGTTGAATGATAGGTGTCGCATTTTAAATCATTTTCGTAGTTAGAAATTATGAAACGCCCTGTTAAAAGCAAGGAAGTTTTTATGCCCGTTGAAGTAAAACAAAATGCCTGACAAAGTATGGCTTGGACAGATTCCAAGTGCTTGTACAAATGTGCTAAAGAAATTATACTTTGAGTATACAGCTTGTCCAAAGTCATCCATTATTAATACTATTAGTAATATCTTCAGTAAAGGCTTTGATGCATAAATATTTCTGATAAAGGTAGGTTGTGTACTTTTGTCCAACTGAGCAATCTTGCTTTCATAAAATATACCAACATTTTAATGAGTGATGATTAACATGCTGTAATACACAGTTCAAAATTAAAGGCTCAAATGCTGTACATGAGAGGTTAAGCTCCCCCTGGCGGTTTTACAAGGCGACGCCGGATAGTTAGTCACGTGACACACGTGAACTGCGTAATACCCCGGTGGGCGTGTCGCGGTATGCCGCGAAATACCTCACCCATTTTGAATGGCTGCATCTGTAGTTTGTCAATGGTCAGATAACACTGATTGACACTAACAGTCACTCGGACTGTTTGATGTGCAGGAGGGCTCTCCGTCCAGGAACTGCACATATCAGTGTCGTTATTGAGTGTCAACATTACGATCCTGTTTGCTCAGTTGGACCGATTCCTTGCAGTAGTTTATCATTATACTTAAAATCGTTATATAACTAGGACTAGTTATCGCAGTCTGTGCTTTCTGTTGGTTTTACAACAATTTTTTCTTAACGATTCAGAACCTCCATCGATGTAGCTGCAAAAATGAACGCTTATACTTTTCGCTCCAGGCAATACAAACCACGAGAGTGACGAAAAATGTGAAACTGAATTTCATCGCAAATACCAGATTGCTAGTCGTTATCTTCTATCATGAAGCACTAATCAATGGCATAGCTGCGAGATTTCATTTGGGTAGCTGCACCGTACAGCTCCGTTTCAACCGAAATATCACCCCCCCCCTCAGAATTTCAGACACCCCCTACAGATTTTTCCCCGGGCACAGCGCACTGATGGGGGACGGGGTGTCCAGGAAATGGTATCAACTTTTCTCAAGAAAATAAAAATAGAAACTCTATTGGCACTCAAACATTTTACTGTTTTTTTCAGGCAGGTGGCAAGACCCCCTCTGCAAAACCCTTGTATGCCAAGCTGTGGGCATTGATTCGTCGAATATACGTATATTCTCGGCCAAAAATACGGCTATACGTATATATACGTCGTCGCGACATATAATCAACGGCACTCTGCACAGTGTACGAAGTAAATTATTTTCGCAGTAATTTATTTATTATATTTATTACTATATTTATTATACACGTGTAAATAAATAAATTACTGCGAAAATAATTTACTTCGTACACTGTGCAGAGTGCCGTATACTCCTAGTTGCGGCACACACAATATATACAGTAAAAAGCCTCAGGCACTGTGTTAGATGTGTTTTCGACGTTATATATGCGTTTATTAATGTCGGCGATTTTACGGTTGCAATTCGACGTTGATTATACGTTGCGGCGACGTATATATACGTATAGCCGTATTTTCGCCGAGAATATACGTATATTCGACGAATCAATGCCCACTGGGTTATTCTTTCATAACACGTCTACACCACTGTGTTGACCTCAATGCCAGATGCATGAAAATTAGTGTCAATAAAAAAAAAATACTTCACAGCTCTCTCAACTCATGAATCTTGCCTATCATCATTTTTTGGATAAAGTTCTTTGGGATTTAACTTTAACCAAAATCTGTTCTCATCCACTCAGTCTTACATCCATAGTACACAGCATAAACAAAAGCACTTTACATATCTGTGTATCATAAACCTTCCCATACATTTTACCTGGGGTAACAATCTATAACTAATTCTTAATATACACAGCTCATATTACCAGTTACTCAATCAAGTTCACAGGATCCCACTTTTTTTTAGAATGCAGCTGAGGTGCCACATTCCTGGTTCACTTCTTCAGAAACTCATCCCTTCTTCATTACTTCAAAACTGTCTCCGCAAACCCTTTTCAAACCTTGCTATTCCTACTAGCAATTACACTTATTTCATTCAAACCCACTCTATGAAAAATCTATAGTCAGTTAGTGGTCACTGGTTCCTACACCACTATTGAAAATACTAACTAGCTAAACTAAGGTTCAGTCTTAATTCTTTCTTGCCATTCCTTGGGATATTGGAATAACTGATGTTGTGTTTATGAAAAGATATCCTGTTAAAAAAGAGATACATTTAAAGGCGAAACAAAATATAATGCGTTAAGGATGTAATACGAAAAAAAAATATTCTTGATGTGTATGTGTGTCTTGTATGCCGGCATATTCACATACAATGTGTGTGTGTGTGAAAGACTTCAGTGTGTAACTGTGAAGTTTTGGTATAGTAACTGATTGTCTGAGTGTGTCTAGCCAGCCTGACTGGCTAGAGACTTAACTAAAGAGACTTGACCAGAGGAAATGAAAAAGCAACTTAAGTGACTTGAAAATATAAAAGCATCTAAAACATATACCAGCACAGTACAGGTGGACCTAAATGAGTTATCTAAACATGTTATTTGTATAAAATTAATTGAAACAAAGATGCAATATATGGGGAGAGTACAGACCTGCAGTGGTGAGCATTTTTGCTTTATATTGCTTAGATTTAAGTTTAATTAAAGGAGTAATTCCTCATTGGTAATAAAGCAAATTTATTTAATGGCTTGAAACCAGATATTGTTAACATGCTGTAGATTCAGAAACATGTCTGGTGGATAACATCACTGTGAAATTTGCAGAACTGGTAAAACTCTGCCAACAGATGGAGAGATATGTGTACACTAAGGTGAGAGCAGTTCACATAGGGTGTATTCCACAGAAATTGGATGAATCTCAGAAACTATATAAGACTGGGGAGATCTCTGGTTCACAATTATTGTTAAAGAATACAGGTCATTTTAAGAGAAACTGCAGAAAGCACATGCAGGATGAAGTAAAGCAGGGACTTGTCCTGGGGTTCATCTGACAGGGAAGAACAGGAAAAAAATGTATCTCCCTGCTAAGACGTTTGTCTGGGGAAGATAAACAGTCCTTTGAGAGATCTGTTTTCCCAGAGTGTTCCCTTGTAGCCTCCCTAAGTCTGTCCTAGTCCATTGAGCAAAATGAGTTAAAACTAAAATGTACTACTAATGGGATGTCTGTTTCTCTGTTATGGGATACAGGAGCACAACTGTCATGCTTGTCTTATTGTACTGCTCAACAGTGTGGTATAGAGTATGTGGGTAGACGGCAGGAGACCACAGGAGTAGGGGGCAGTGAGTTGTACTTGCTGAGTACAAGGTCTGATGGCTTCCTCTGATGAGGAAACCCACAAGTCTGAGCTGCTTCAGGTTTTAGTGTTTGTAGTTAAAAAGTACATAAAGCTAGATATGATAAGGCCCAAGTGTATCTAGAACTGTGTCATTTTAAGAGGGCCTGGGTGGACTCTTTTTCAGAGTGAGCACAAACAGATCCGCTTAAGGGGGTAGTGCAGCCCAAGGACAAGATTGCCTTGGTTCCGGAGCAGAAGCCACCTTTTACAGGTGCTGAGACTGGGGTTTCCTCCGATGGATTTACCACTCTTTTGTATGTAACTGTGGAAAATGGGTTCTAGGCAGCTGTGCTGATGCAGGAGCACGGAGGTAGGCACCATCTGTGGGACACTGTTCGGGACCATTAAGTGCTGTAACCAAAGGGTGGAGGGACTGTGAAGATTTAATACTGTTTACTGATGGGTTCTCTCTGGTGTAGAGGGGAGAATGGAGAGACATAATTTGATGTGTTAACAGCTGGAAAGACGCCCCCCACTGCCTCAGCACAGCAAGCCGAGTTGAGAGCAATGACTGAAATTTGTAAATATGCTAAAGGAAAACGGTAACAATTTAAATCTACTGTATATATGTATTTGGTGTATGCCACGATTTTGGATGGCTGTGGAGGAATAGAGATTTCCTCACCAAAGCAGGGACTCCAGTTAAGAATACTGGATTGATCTCTGAACTGTTAGAAACTTTGCAGCTGCTGAATGAAGTAGCTGTGATAAAGTGTAAATTATATAATAAAGAAATATCTCCAGTAACTCAAGGGAACAACTTTGCAGATGTGGCTGCCAGGCAAGCAGACCTGGGAATGCAAGTCTGAGACCACTGTTGGTGGAAAAAAAGGACAGCTATAGAACTTTAAGGCTGAGGCCTCTAAAACTGGACATGGACAGGGTAAGAAAAGAATGTGGGGCTGCATGATGATGAGGTGTGGTGCTGCCAGCAGACAAAATCCCCTGCATCCCCTCACTGCCTAATGTCTTTTGTTGCCTGAAATTGGAGACCCGGGTGTGAAGCAAATGGTGTGCCAGTTTTCACAACGGGTGGGGACTGCCCTGCCGCTTGGATTCTAATCAAGGGACACACTTCACTAGAAAGGTTTCAGGCTGTGATCGCCTCACCGGGAGTGAGGTGGGATCTACAGTGCTCCCATCATCCTCAGTCTTCAGGGAAAGTGGAGAGGGTTAATCGAACCCTCAAGAAGAGACTCACCAAGTATTCTGTGGGAGGGGTCTCCTGGATGGAGCTGTGTAGTTTGAGAGCTAGGACCAACCAGACCACAGGACTAAATCCTTTTGAAGTCGTCACAGGGAGGCCAATGCATCTCACTGACACTTTTGTTGCCCACCATCATGATCTGAGACAATTAACTAATTCTGTGTTGCTGTATTGTCATTTGCTTTCACAGGCCAATGGCCTCACCACCCACCAAGCGAAGGCGGCCTGGGGATAGACCATTCCTGGAGGCCACGACCTACAGCCAGGAGAGTGGGTGTGGATTAGAAAGATACAATCCCTGATGCTGCTGATGACAGACTACTAACGTGTGAAAGTCCAGAGGAAGGACCAGTGGATTCATGCCTCCTTCTGTCGACGTGCCCAACCTCCGGTGGAATCCACAACATAAAAACTATTCTTATTTTTTGCTTTTGTTTTTAAGGAGTAGTGTTGTTTGTGTGTATAATTGTTATAATCACATGTATTAAGAGCACAATCACTGCTTTATGTCACCACATCACCTCCAATACGAATGCTAGGACAGTACACAAGTATGAAGTAAAGTTAGCAGACTCCGCATTTTTGTTGAAAAATGGAAGCTATGTTCCTATTTTCCAAGGGGGGATTGATGGAGCCTGCTAACGGCTTTTACATGCTGAACTGTAACCATCACACCTGCTTGATCACAGAGGCTCTGTAACCATCACGCCTGCTTGATCACAGAGGCCTTCCCCCCCTGTACTTACACCCAAATGGTGAATGTTTATCCAAATGGTAAATGTTTACACTAAACTCCTGATGACAAAGGAAGGTTTCTATTTCCTTAGGTTACATCAAAGACAGGAGGAGGGAGGAGGGGGGGAATGCGTATATATAAGTTCTGTAGGACCGTATCCACTTGGAGCTATGATAGGTACTATAACTATTATGGTGCTTATTGTGGTTCCTTGTATGCATACAATAAAGCCAGGCTCGAATTTCTTGGTTTCTACAGTGTGATCTTCACTACTTGTCATTGATCTCCGCTTGCTACATAGTGTTACAACACTATGTAACACAGCCTACCCTTAACAACAAATGTTCCCAAGGGTCTATAAAAACTCATGATGGCCTCAAATTAAAGTCCAGGAAGCTGTATCGCATCCCCAGACAATACTAGCACTGTGCATGCCCTTAAAATACCAAACAAAGTTTAATTGTGCACATGTAAGAATTTGAAATCCTAAACCCTTCACCAATAAAACAATAATTAATTGATCCATACTGCCTTAATTAATCTATACTACCTTTTTTTAAACTGGCTTGTCATTGCCTGCTTTACGAAAGTAATGGAATTTACATGAATTTTGAATCTACTCCAAACAGTGCAGTGTGTCCTGAACCTTTTCTCTCTGGTTGAAAGAGCTTCCTTTCTGGTCTTTTTTTCCATATGCATTTGATCTTATCTTCATTTATATTATATTTTAGCTATCATAATTTAAAAATTATGCATGGGAGTCATTATTCTTTTGGGGATTAAAGGGATGTGGATAGCCAGTTACTTCAATAAAATTCACCATATGAATTATGTTTTGTACTTAATTAGGATTTCACTAAAATCCTGAAATGGTGTTAATCATTAGAAAGCATCTTTCCAAGGTTTGGAAAGCATAAAGTACCTGGTACTTTAAAATTTGCATAGTATTGATGCCATTTTCACACTGTTGTTCAATATTGTGAGTACACTTGAAGTACTTAAATGTTTCTCTGACAGCATAATTTAACACTTCACAGCCATGCCCAGTTGTTCATCTGGAAGATCAATTTTCAAATGATAGAATGGCTCTAGATCATATGGGCAAATAACGTCAAGTGATACAGGTCTTTCAAAGTATTCCTTCGACCATAAGATCAGTATGTCACATGTTTCCTTCACACCAAAAAACAGTACTTTATTAATGTATTTTTTATTGTTGTTGTTGGCATGGCTTACCATAGATTTTTTGAATTTTCAGATTACACATTTTCTTTGAATTCTGTCAGAGGATTTCCGGGCTACTGCATTCTAACCCTGTTCCTGTAAGAGGCTGTAAAATGTCAGTGTGAATCATCATAGAATTAGGAAAAGAAAAGAAAATCCTCATCTGTCAAATGTTTTGTCAGTTTATAGATTGGTAAGCTGATTTACCATCCTTGTGAATTTTCTCAAAGCAATCTTACAGTGTCTTTTGATTTTCATATTACAGTGTGTACTGTTCTGCTATTTTAGTTAAGAAAAACGATGAAAAAGCCAAAAGATTTGCAAAAAACATCACTAAAAACCGTATGTACTTTTTGCATTATGATTTTGAGTTGATGAGTATAGTGATGTATATAAGTTCAGGTGGGTAGTTGCGTCAGCATGCGTAGGCTGCAAAGGAACAAGTAATAGGTTTATTCCATGCTGAAAAAAAAGAAGAGAACACAACGTTTCGGCCGTGGAGCCTTCTTCAGGTGTGAGAGAGACAGGGCAGTAGGCAAAGGTAAAGTAGCGGGAGAACAAAGGTTGGGAGGGAGGAGGAGTGAGAGGCGGGAGCAGGGGACAGAAAGAGAGGCCAATCAAGAGGTGTGAAGTCAGAATGGGTGCAGAGAGGTGTGAAATGAAACTTCCAATGAATGGAGAAAATTTAAAAGAACAGTAGTCTGTCGTTAAGGGAAGGGAGAATGTGTGATCCTAGCTGCAGAATAATTTTAGTTTCGGTGGTCTTTCTGATGTATGAGTTCGGAAAACCGTCTTTGAGAACACAGACGGAGAGATTAGAGTGGTCGTGGCCGTCAGAGGTGAAATGAGAAACAATGGGCTTGGAGAGATCTTTAATCTTCACAGCCCTGACGTGTTCTCTGAAGCGGTCTCCAAGTCTCCTTCCTGTTTCTCCAATGTAGATGGCTGGACATTTACTGCAAGAGATACAGTAAATAAGGTTGCTGGAGGTACAAGATGCTGTCTGGGTGATCCGGAATTGTCCTGAGGGGCCTTGAATGAGTGTGGTGGTGGCTGTGTACTTGCAGTTGATACAGCGAGCTCTGTTGCAAGGGAAAGTGCCTGGTGTGGATGGTTGTTGAGGGCGGTCAAGGGAGCTGTGAACAAGGAGGTTACGCAGATTAGGTGTTCGGCGATATGAGATGATAGGGCGATCAGAAAAGAGGGCCCCAATGGAGGGATCATCCTGCAGGATGGAAAAGTTGTGGTTAATAGTCCTGGGGATAGGAAGTGTGTTATGGTGGTAAGGAAGCACCAAAGGAATGCGGTTGTTACGGCGGGAGTTCCTGATCGGGTTGATGGTCTGGGGGGTGTTTTTGGCTCGGGCAAGGGCCCTGTCAATCACACTGCTGGGGTATCCTCATGTTGATGAAAAATGAGTACATTTCGAGGGCTTGGTTCTCGAAGTCGATGTCGTCGCTGCATAATCATCGTAGCCTAAGGAACTGTGAAAAAGGAAGAGAGTTTTTAGTATGGTTGGGGTGTGAAATGAGCTGTACAGGAGGTAGCTGTGTGAATCCGTGGGTTTGTAATAAACTGAAGTGGACAGTCGGGGGTAGTTGATAGACAAGTGGATGTCTAGAAATAGAAGAGTGGTGGAGGATATGTTAACCGTATATTTGAGGGACGGGTGGAAGTTGGTGAAATGGTGCAGGAAGAACTCAAGCTGATCGTTGGAGCATGTGGCGGCACCGACGCAGTCATCAATATATCGTTTGTAGAGGTCAGGGACATAGCCAGTGTAGGAAGCGAAGAAGCGTTCTTCTACCCAGCCGACAAAAATGTTGGCATAGGTGGGTCCCATTCTGGTGCTCATGGCAACTCCACTGACCTGTTGGTAAAAAAGATTATTGAAAGAGAATGCGTTCAGTGTGAGGACCAATTCTGCAAGGCGTACCAAGGTGTGGGTGGGTGGATCAAGCACTGTGCGTTTGTCCAGCGTGTGCTTGAGGGCTGTAAGGCCGTCATTATGGGGAATGACGGTGTACAGAGATGTGATGTCCATGGTAAAAATGTAGCATTCGGTACCCTGAAATTGGAAATCATTAAAAAGTTGGAGCGCGTGGTTGGTGTCTTTGATGTATGAGGGAAGATCTTCAACCAGCGGTCTCATGAGGCTGTCGAGAAAGGCTGAGATGTAAGTTATTTTTTATTGATTTTATTGATTTTCAAATTTGATTTGAATCAAAATTGATTTGATTGATTTGATTGATTTATTGATGAAACTCATTTTTCATCAACAGAGGATACCCCAGCAGTGTGATTGACAGGGCCCTTGCCCGAGCCAAAAACATCCCCCAGACCATCAACCCGATCAGGAACTCCCGCCGTAACAACCACATTCCTTTGGTGCTTCCTTACCACTGTAGTGTGCTCTCTGAAGGCACCAGTTCTGTAGGGTTCGGGCATTTACTGGGACAATTATTAATTGTAGCAGTAAATCACAAAATGATTCTTTTGATGGCCTAAGAATCCAACCATGCGACATAACTCAAACAACGCACACACACAGGTACTAATACACGAGGATACATTTATTAATACATAGAATATGCATACAAACCTAACAGATCTTATCGAGAGGGTTATCAGAATACAAAAGATATATATTCAATCAGTTACAAAGAGTTACATATAGCAAGAGGACATACGTTCAGTATATCATTCATTTAGACCGTTTTGTAATTGAACTTGGTTACAACTTCTACATTAGATACTCAAAACAAGTACATAACTCTTAGGGATTAAATTGATATCAACTGGTTGGGATAACAATTGAATTCTCGAGCTGTAATGCATTGAAGTTGAATACTCATCCAATCTCTGGGGATTCAGATCTCCTGCGGGCTCTCTGAAACAGTTGCAGGCTGTTGCTGTCCAATCCGCGCTCTCTGGCTCAGTGCCAGGCTGTGATGTGCGGCTTGCGACGGTGCACTGCTGATGCTCACTGACCGGCTAGTTAGTTTTGGCTTTAACTAGCAAAGTTTGTGCACAGGAGAAAAGATGACTGTGGGTCCCAGCAAGTCAGGAAGAGGACCGGTTCGTTCCTGATGAAGCGCTAGTTCTGAATAGTGATTCAGCTGTCCACAGTTCTGACCTGTTCACGAGGCCTGCTGCTGGTGCTAACCTCGGGTGGATCCTCTGGCTACTCTCTGGCAACCTCCGCTCTAGACTCTTAGAACAAAGGAAAGTTCTGGCACTCGGACACACTGGCCATTCCGTGGTTGTCCGGGCTAAGTCTCAGGATGGTCAGGAGGCGCGCTGCGAGAATGTCCTGCCCTTGGGAGCCTTCTGCCCCTGGTCCGTCCTGCCCTGGAATTCTCCTTTGAATTCCCTTTAGAATAGTCCACAGAATTCTACTGAATCCTGAATCTCTCAGGCTCTCTGTGTTGCCTGTTTTTACCTGGAGGAACTTCAGCTCGTTCATTGGCTGAAAGTTCCATGGGCATCAGAGTCCCACGTGGGTTATTCGGCCCTACCAGTCCCTGATTGGTTGATCAAGGTGAGATATGAGTCACTTAGTCCTGACACTTAGTAATGCAGTCCAGATGTCCATCTGGCACTCCCTAGACAGATAGGCGCCAATGGATGACCATTGATCATGATAGCCAGGCTTAGCTAAGTGCACCCCCTTTGGGAGCTGTCCCTTATCAAAGGAAACCTTTAATCAGCCTGCATGAATAGTTTCTCTGTGGCTGCACCACAGAGATGAACAGAGATGGGACCATTTGGGAAAGCTCAGAACACTTAATTCTTTCTTATTAATAAGCCTCGTCGCTACACCACCCTAACACACTTCCTATCCCCAGGACCATTAACCACAACTTTTCCATCCTGCAGGATGATCCCTCCATTGGGGCCATCTTTTCTAATCGCCCTATCATCTCATATCGCCGACCACCTAATCTGCGTAACCTCCTTGTTCACAGCTCCCTTGACGGCCCTCAACAACCATCCACACCAGGCACTTTCCCTTGCAACAGAGCTCGCTGTATCAACTGCAAGTACACAGCCACCACCACAATCATTCAAGGCCCCTCAGGACAATTTCGGATCACCCAGACAGCATCTTGTACCTCCAGCAACCTTATTTACTGTATCTCTTGCAGTAAATGTCCAGCCATCTACATTGGAGAAACAGGAAGGAGACTCGGAGACCGCTTCAGAGAACATGTCAGGGCTGTGAAGATTAAAGATCTCTCCAAGCCCATTGTTTCTCATTTCACCTCTGACGGCCACGACCACTCTAATCTCTCCGTCTGTGTTCTCAAAGACGGTTTTCCGAACTCATACATCAGAAAGACCACCGAAACTAAAATTATTCTGCAGCTAGGATCACACATTCTCCCTTCCCTTAACGACAGACTACTGTTCTTTTAAATTTTCTCCATTCATTGGAAGTTTCATTTCACACCTCTCTGCACCCATTCTGACTTCACACCTCTTGATTGGCCTCTCTTTCTGTCCCCTGCTCCCGCCTCTCACTCCTCCTCCCTCCCAACCTTTGTTCTCCCGCTACTTTACCTTTGCCTACGGCCCTGTCTCTCTCACACCTGAAGAAGGCTCCACGGCCGAAACGTTGTGTTCTCTTTCTTCTTTTTTTTCAGCATGGAATAAACCTATTACTTGTTCCTGTGATGTATATAATATGCATTGTGAATAGTTTTACTTAAACACCATTTAAAGAATGACTCATTACATCATCAGCATACTATATGTCTCATTGATTGAGTTCTCATTTTCATTTGTTTACCTTAATTTTTCCTTCTGCAGTTAGATCCCCAACTTCAGAAAAACAAAAAATTATCTTCATGGCAAATTCCCTGCAATACTTATCTAAGCATGATCATTCTAATCACATGCCAAAAATTATGTCTTCTTGTACTGAAACAATCCTTGTAACTGCAACTTGAGTTGGTATTTTACTTCCCTACAAGGCAAACATGCAATCAAACAGTTCATTTGTATGATTTTCTATGTATTGTTGATATGTTTGCATTTCCAAGATGATCAACCACCTGTCTAACACAGAAAACTGATCCACCAAGTTGAGAAACACGCCTAGATTTAAAGAAGACTCATTGTAAAAGTGTGAATTCATGACTGCCAAAAAAGTCATACAAACACTATAAAAAACTGGATGCAGTTTATTATTTTCAAGTGAATAATAAGCTGTCTGTTATTTGCATAAGCTCATAGGGTCTCTAAACCAAAAGATTGAAACCTTCCTCAATATGGAGACAATATTCAATGTTCAGTATCCCATCATTTTCAGTTTAAAAATTCCCAATATGAACTGCATAATGTTCTTTGATGGGTGTATCAAATCTAATTTTTCTTTACTATTTCATGCTATTCCCCTCCAATCATTATTGATACACTGCCTTGCACAATTGTTCAGATAATTTAAAAGTTTTCAAATGTTGCTGGCTTAAAAATTGTACTTACACAACCTTTTCCAAGCAGTTTATCGGAAACTCACATGGTGAAACAGAAAAAATGTCAGAAGATATCTTAAAGAAATTCAGAAACTGATGTATGCTGTTTGTATAAGTATTCAGACCCCACACATTAATATTTGGTAGAGCTATGTTTTGCAGCCATAACAGCTTAATAACGTTTAAACAATGTTTTTTGGAGTACAGATGCAGCCATTCAAAATGCGCGGTACAAACCCGCGGTACAGTAATCTACCCACAAGCCATTTTAATCCGCTTAGTTTTGAATATTTATATGGAATTTTACCACTAAAGGGAAATTTTAGTAGCTGAGCATAAAAAGAAGAGGAGCATAACGCATCTGAAGGTCATAAACGATATTAATTTAGGAACATAAACATTACTGTATGTACGTAAACTGTACTGTGTATGGCTGGTCTTGGTAGTTTAAAGAAAAAATACACACCAGTCTTCCATTTCTCCCTAAACATTTTAAGCATGAAAGTTTTATGAAACGGTACCCAAATATGCGATTGCTGCATAGAATGAATTTTAATTTAAAAAAATTATTTAACACGAAAATTAAGCTGTTTATATCTTCCGCCTGAGAACAGTCACCGGTTGCTACCCAACGCAGAAACACAGCCACTAACTAGCAAAGAGAGGACATTAGCTAGCCAATATGATAAAGAAATAAATGATTATTTTGTTTATTTCTTTTGCACATTTATTTGAACATTTCCATCGATTGTACAAGCACTTGGAAACTGTCCAATCCCTAGTTCATCAGGCATTTTCTTTTACGCTGCGGACATTCTCCCGGTCTGGCGCCGGTCTGTGACTTCAAGGATATAATGCCAGCGAACTCTTGTTTTTATGTCCACTATAACAGACAATCTCCTTTGCTTTTAACCGAGCGTCTAACCCCTCTGATTGGAGAAAAAAGACGTGCTGGTTTGCTATACATACTGTACCAGGAAGATGATTTCTTTCTATTCGAAACGTGTATTTTAAAAGTTTAAGAAGTAAAAACCTTACAGCGTACACAGATTTCTAAACTGATCAGGATCGTTATCTTTGTCTTATCCATAATAATGTTCACCGCTCTGTCCAGCAAATTAATAATAAACGTTATTTTATATAGCGATTTAAACGAATAAGTAATTAGATTGCTCATAAACCTAATCACGTTTTCTACATAAACACAGCGTAATTGCTCTCTGAAAATGCTTTTTCTTTTTATTTAGGCTCAGATTTCAACTATAGATCGTATTATTATAAACTTTCTTGGAAAAATGTATTTTATGTAAACCATGTTTGCTATTAATTCATTTAGGGCTAGAATATGTTCATTGTCTTCCAATCGAGTTGAGTTGACATTAGAAGCTTGCCACGCCCGGACTGTTACACCAACACATTAGCATGTTAAAGCGATTTCATTGAGGAGCCTAGCTCTTTCTTAACTACTAAGTACTGTACTTCCTTGGTTTTGGAGGGGGGAGGTGTCTTTCGCTGGAAATCTCGCCCCCTTCTACTTTGAAAATACCTGTGAAACCGGTTTAATTCGTCACAGCCAGCACTCCCACAGAGAGGGGGGTTGGACTTGTTAATGTCTTAGCCGGAACACATCATTATATCTCATTTTGTATTTCTATAAAAAAATCGTTTGCCCAGCTTAACACTATTGTTGTTATTGTTTTTATCCTGTAAAGCGCTTTGAGGAGCACAGCTTTCTCACCACTTAGATTACTTTTTGATACCATCCTTACACAAAGCAGAAACTTCTTGTATTTTCAGATGACATACAAGTGGAAAGATGACAGATTTTAATCGTCTTTTTTCTGAACCAGGGAAAATCTGATCATGTTTCTCTATAACAATAATAAAAAACTTTATTTTACATATCACCTTTAAAAGTGGCATCTCAAAGCAATACAGTAGATGTAAACCACAGATTACAAAGTAAATACCCAGACAAACGCAAACGCGTTTTTAATAAAATGCTTTTATTCATTCAGCAGAGAGAGAGCGTAAAACCTGGGCATAACAGCTGTTCCTTTTTCTGATCACTCGCTCTCTGGATAAACGTCTCACCTGTCCTGTTCTTTGTTTTCCTAATTTGCTGATTATGCCTTCTGCGATCCACTCCTGCCCTCACACCTAAAGAAGACTATTTTAAGTTTGTCACTAGTATACTTTTAATACAGTCTTTGCTGTGCTCTAGAGGATCCTTGTGATATTTCGAGCTCTGGTTGAATGATAAGTTTCGCAGTTTAAATAAATTTCATAGTTGGAAATTATGAAACGCTCTTTTAAAAGCAAGGGAGTTTTTATGTCCATTGCAGTTTTTTTGAATCCCCGGCGGAACACATTCCATAAGAATCAGCGCTTTTATATATTGCCTTTAAAGGTGGCTTCTCAAAATGCTTTACAGGATAAAAACAACAATAACAGCAACAACAACAGTATTGTATTTCATTGCACTTTGACAGATCGTCCTTAAATCAATTGTTGACTTTTCTCTCTTTACTACTAAACTTGTTTGGATTGACTGAGCTCCGCTCTGTACCACACAATGATCCCCCCAGAGTCTCTTCCCCGGGTGATTTGACAGAGGGTAAAAAACTCTCTCTCGTTTGCCCTCCCCCCCTGTTTATTGTCTGTTTTTTTTGTGCTGTCCTTTGACAAAACAAGGCTCGCCAGATAATGTGAATCGAAACCTGTTTTTCTAGCTTTTAAAGTCGTGCGATGTGTAAGCGGGAACACATCATTATATCATACATATGAGAAATACATAATATAGCTCCCAAACAAACGCAAACGTGTTTTTAATAAGATGGTTTTATTCACTCATAATCCGACAATTTCAGGAAGACTAAGGGAGGTCTGGCTTTTTTTCTGGAAAACCATAACTCTGGTCTTGTCCAGATTGACTGTCAGCGCCCAGGTCTGACAGTGCTGCTCCAGCAGTGCCAGGTTCTGCCGCAGCCTCTGTTCTGTGGGCGACAGCAGGACCGGGTCGTCTGCAAAGAGAAGGAACTCGATTTCTGTAATTAATGCAGATCAGTAAATCAAGGGACAAAACAGTTATTGCGCCCGGCTCCTCAATGGGCTTTGACGTGCTAATGCGTTGGTTTAACAGTCCGGGTGTTGCAATGTTTTTTATTATTGTTATAGAGAAACATGATCAGATTTTCCCCGGTTCAGAAAAAAAAGATCTAAAGTATACTAGTTTGTCACTCTTCTCATCCCCTCTTTGCTAAATGGCTTTTGAATAGAGTCACATGAAGAGACAGGTGAAACAGCCCTACACAGCCCTGTCGCAGTACACGAATATAATTATATCTTATTAATTTCTTTAGATACGGGATTCTTTTAATACAGTCTTTGCTGTGCTCTTGGGGATCCTTGTGATATTTCGAGCTCTGGTTGAATGATAAGTGTCGCAGTTTAAATAATTTTCGTAGTTAGAAATTATGGAACACTCTGTTAAAAGCAAGGGTTTTTATGTCCGTTGCAGTAAAAGAAAATGCCTGACAAAGTAGACTGATTTTTTTAATCCCCGGCGGAACACATTCCATAAGAATCAGCGCTTTAATATATCCCCTTTAAAGGTGGCTTCTCAAAACGCCTTACAGGATAAAAACAGCAATAACAGCAACAACAACAATATTGTATTTCATTGCACTTTGAAAACCAAGTAATAACTTAACTATATGTGCAAACATTTTATGATATGTCGCTGTTGTGAATGTCTGTGGAGTGTATCTTATTTGCCTGTCTGTCCTGGCTCTCTCGCTCGCCCTTCCCCCCTCTCTCCCTCAATTCAATTCAATTCAAGGAGCTTTATTAGCATGACAGATGGGTACAATCAGTGTTGGGTATTTACTTTGCTTTGAGATGCCACTTTTAAAGGTGATATATAAAATCAAGGCTTTAACTTGCTTTAACTCCGCAAGTCTGAGTTCTCGTGTCTGTCCTATCCGAACTCGAAAGTATCACAATATGTATCTTTATAGCAGGTGGTGTACAGCTTTTTAGTATAGATTACACTTTTCTAAAATGTATTTAAAAAATAAAAACGATTACAATCTAATCTTTCCACGTTTGATCCCAAGATCCCAAGAAAAATAAATCTAAACGGGGAGAAAGCTATGCTGAAAGTTTATTAAGATACTTAGAAGACAAAGATACAGTATCAGTTTATGTTGCATTTGTCTGATTGTGAATCAAAAAACACATATATTTAAACCCGCATTTGCGATTTAAATCAAAACGCGATTTAAATCAATATAAATGTTTATATTGTAA
The DNA here is from genome assembly GCF_059453375.1 of Lepisosteus platostomus. NCBI lineage: Eukaryota > Metazoa > Chordata > Actinopteri > Semionotiformes > Lepisosteidae > Lepisosteus > Lepisosteus platostomus. The sequence goes on along the minus strand of NC_142612.1, from coordinate 49,229,551 downwards.
CGCCTAGGTGACTATTCATTGTTATGAAAATGACTTAAATTCGATCATGTTGTGATATTTAGAAATATAAATTTGTTTTTTTGCGAGTGAGGTTTTATTTAATCTCTGACTCAGGGAAACGTTTCATTTCTTCAAAGAAATGTTTGTTAAAGGAAATTCATGGCTCTAGGGGGATTCAATCACAGACTGTGTGACGTGGGAGTCAGGAACCTAACCCACTGTGCCACCGGCAAGGTCATGTACAGGGTGCTGAAAAAGCACTACAGAAACATTATCAACAGACAATGTACAGCGTGTACTATTCTTGTGTTGCGGTGCATGAATATAATTATATCATTATTAATTTCTTTAGATACGCGATTCCATATTATATTCCCTTTTAATCAAATTCTAAAAGTATGCTTGTTGACTCCGGTAGCACGTTAGTTAAAGACTTCAATGCTTAAAATGTTTAGGGAGAAATGGAATATTGGTGTGTATGTTTTCTTTAAAGTACCGAGACCAGCCATATACTGTATGTTTATGTTCCAAAATTAATATCGTTTATGGCCTTCATACGCGTTACAGTATTCTCCTATTCTTTTTATGCTCAGGTACTAAGATTTCCCTTCAGTGGTAAAATTCCATATAAATATTCAATACTTAAACGGGCACAGTTAAGCCATTAAATATACATATACATACTGTATACAGTACAGTTTGCATACGGTAATATGTTTATGTTCGTAAATTAATGTATTTTATGAGCATGTGAAAGGCATGATGAATCGATTCTCAAAAATTACTGTACTTTGCATGATTGGAAACAAATGCGTGATTGCGAAATGCTGTGGTGTTACTTTTACAAAGACGGTCAATGAAAAAAATAATGTGGACCAGGGCAATACTTTGAGTTTACAGCTTGTCCAAGGTCATTCATTATTAATACTATTAGTAATATCTTCGTTAAAGACTTTGATGGCGACAGCTCAAACATGAGAGGTTGAGCTTTATTAGCTCCAGCTTGCGGAAATTCTGGATACTATTATTTTGCTTGCGGTATTATAGGAGAATTTACAGTAACTCGCGGTATTTACCGGTAACTCACGGTAGACTACGTAAAGCGCACCGCAAAATAATGCGGTATCGCCCACGCATTTTGAATGGCTGCATCTGTATGTGTCTACCAGCTTTGCACACTGTTTTGGAGTGATGTTCACCTATTCCTCTTGGCCGATTTGCTCTAGAACATTCAAGTTTATTGAACAGCTCTTGTAGGCTGCAATTTTCAAATAATGCCACAGATTATTGATGGGGCAGAGTTAAAGACTTTGACTAGGCCACTCAAGGACATTTGCCTTTTTATTCTTTAGTCACCCCCAGTGTTGCTTTGGCTCTGTGCTGAAAGGTGACTGTTGTCCCAAGCTTTAGTTTTTTACCAGACTAAAACAAGTTTGACGTATTTTCCTGTACTTTGTGCCATCCATTTTCCCTTCACCTATAACAAGATTCCGAGTCCCTGCTGATGAGAAGCATCCCCACAGCATGATGCTGTCACCATCATCCTTCACTGTATGAATAGTGTTTCCTTAGACATGGACATTGTTAGGTTTCTACCACACATAGCGCTTGTAATTTTGGCCAAAAGTCTCTATTGTAAATAAATCTCTACAAAACTTTTTCCAAATCTTAGCAGGAATACAAATTGCAGATGGGCTTTGAGATGGTTTTGTTTGAGTAATGACTACTTTCTTGCACCCTCCCAATTAGGCCAGTGTTATGCACAGTTCTTGATATGGTTGACTGATGCACCTTTACTCTTCTCTCATCCACTGAACTCTGAGAGATTATTGGTCTTTCAGTGACTCTCCTTTTTTGGTTGCTGACTTTTGGGGAATGGCCTTTTATAGGCAGTGTCTGGGTGATGTAATGCAGCTTCCACTTCTTGATTATTAAGCCATTAGTGCTCACTGAAATACCCACTTTGCATTTTTGATCACTTGATCTGTTAATTCCTTAGAATGCTCTTTAGTCATCATTTTCATGTGTTTCCTTGAGATTCACTCCCTAACCAATGATCCAGTGATGTTTTTATTTAGTAAACACTTCAGTTACTTCAATTGTAAAAAGACAGAGGTCAATGGTAAGACAATTATATCCTTGTTAGGGCAATTTCTTTCACCTGTGTGAACTAAAAGATACCAGAGCACAGGCACAGGAGTCTAAATACTTACACAAGCAACATACCTGTATTTCAGTTTTTAACAGTCATTTGATATCTGCTGACAATTAACTAATTTTGTTTGTTTTTTTCTGTTTGAGCATGTACGTTTGCAGTCAAAATACTGGTTGGAAAAGAATATGTAACTATCATTTGTAATTCAGCAAGATTTGAAAAATCGTAAAGGGTCTGATTACTATTGCAAGACACCTTAAATTCTGTCCTGTGTCTCTTTGATTTTGATACCTTGTGCCTGATGAGATTACAATCTTTTAACTTCTAATTTATCTTCTATTGTAGTTAATGAAAACAGCCATTGAAGTAAACTGTTCATATGATTTTTGACCATTTACAGTAGGCACAATCTTATAGTTTTACACAAAACATCAGCTCATGAGATTGGTAGTTCAAAATCAGGTGAATCTGGGCTGTCGGTGATTAAGTTATAATTAAGTATATATTGTATGCATTTTATAATTCTTAAATTAAGTAATTAACACCAGATAAGCATATGATATGGTGTATGTAGATTTTTGAAAGGCTTTTAAATGTTTTTGAGAGATTAGTTCTATACATTTTACAGTAAATATTCATGCAATTGTATTATTTCCTTTGAATACTGGTTAATGGGTAGAAAACAGAGTATAGAAAAGATGTGAATACTAATATTAGGAATTATACCACACAATTCTGTATTAAGACCATCACTCATTTGTAGTAATGATCTGCATTCTTGTGTAGCTAGTAAACTATTAAAGTTGGCAAATTATACCTACATAAGATATACCTGTATTTATATGTTCATATAGAGAGCATACACTGTAGAAGTGGCAAAGACCATCTGAAAATATTTAAACAACATTCAAAAGTGGCATCAAAACCAGGCAGATGACATTCATGATAGAGCAATGGATTGTTTCCTTTAGCATTTATGCAGAAAAAAAAATCAGAAACTATAAATATGGAAAACACTAAGTTTTAAGAGGGTACCTATGGTGTGTACAATTTGTTCAACCCTCTATAAGAGAGATATTGCTGCCCTGTGAAGTCCAAAGTACAACAACTAGGCACATTCCAAAGAATAAGGGATTGTCTTTCATAATACCCACGTAGTTTAAAAGAACCATATTATTTTACTCTTAAACAGAGATTCAGTAAATACGTATGGGGGGCCTGAGACAATAATTCAAAGTCTTCAAAAATATTGACAAAGTCAATTCAATGCACTTATTCAGAATCAACAGTGTAACACAAACTAATGAACACAAAACTAGGTAAATTATATGTACAACTTTACAAAGTTGTAATGTCAAGGGGTTGCCAGAACAGTTTAATTTGGAAATTCAATACCAGATATCTAATTAAATATGGATTCTGAATATATTTAGTTAATTCCTAAAAAGTTTAATAATGAAGTTTGCACAGTACTGTATGTAATTCATTGCTTAAAGACAATCGATAGGTAGCAATTGTGGTGCTTTAGATGTTGAGCTCCATTTAATGTTTCTCATCTGTACATCTTTAAATCCACTTAATATGGTATATTAGTATTGAATTATGTAACTAAAGAGACATTTAGTTAGTAAAAAACAAAAGTATAATGTGTTTGAATGTCATAAATGATATTAATTTACTAATATAACTATTGTATATTATATATAATGTACATAAAGTAGTTGCCAGTGGTAGCTACAAATAAAAAAAGTACACAACATTATTCCACCTTCTTCATGAACATTTCTGCATCAAAGTCAGTCACTTTAGTTTTGTCAAGTTCAATCTAACTATATAAAGTTCATATGCTTTATAAGAAGCTAAAATGTTATCATGTTTAACCTTTTGATTGAATAGTTGCTGTCATCAAATTGTAAAAAAAGTAGTACTTTTTAAAATCCACTTATGAGGGAATATTAATATGGAATCATTTAACTAAAGGGAAATTGTAGTAGATAAAAATAAAAATAATCCAAGTGTAATAACGTCTTTGATGTCATTAATTTATTAATAATAATGAACATGAATATACATCAACATGTATAGGAGGCAGTGGTAGCTGAAATAAAAAAATAAGTTACAAAATAGTATTCCACCTTCTTCATAAACATTTTTTGCATCAACATCTTTAACTCAGAATTCTGCTGTTGGTTATTTTGGGAAGGTGTTGATGCCCTCCTTTAACTACTGTATATCTGTTGTAATGGAAAATCAAATAACAATCAGAGGGATGCATTGGTGGCTCAGTTGTAGAATTCTGCACTATTATGCGATAGGGTCTGAGTTTCATTCCAGCCAAATCAACAGTTACCTATTTAACAAAATTGGTTCTAGAGCATAATGAATACTTTCTCTCAAAATAATATAAACTATAAACTATATTAACATTTCTGATAATTGTAAATATCACTGTATTTCAAATATTAAAATAACATGAATGACAAAAGTATAAACATGAATGAACCTCCAGACCAGCATTCTCCAGGATGTTCAGAAAGAGTAAAATAATTTAAAGATGCCCTTAAACTTTGCCCATTCTTGCAAAAATTCTAGAATGCACTGTTACAATTCAGTGAAATTGCCGCCTCATTGCAAATAACCTTTTTAAACCCCTCCAATATGGTTTTCAACAACTTCACAGCCACTGTGAAAAGTCACTAATGATCTTCAAAATAGCTTCCGATTTTGAATCTCTTTCTATCCTAAATCTTCTTGATCTCAGTGCTGCTTTTGACACTGTTAACCATGATATCTTAATTTCTCATCTTGAGACTCTGTTTGAAGTTTCTGACTCTGCTCATAAAAGTCTTACCTCACTGATCACTGTCACTTTGTCTCTCTTGGTGGATTTAGGTCTGAAATTGGACTTGTTAAGTCTGGAGTTCCTCACAGCTCAATACTGGGCCCCCTGTTTTTCAACATTTAAATGTTGCCACTTGATCAGCTTTTAAGCTTTTCACATGGCCTCAAGTCACAATGTTCAGTCAAACAAATTTTATTTTTTTAATCAAAATTTAGCTGTTTCAGTTTGTCAAAATCAGATACCTTGCAAGCAGTACAGAACTTCTCAAAATTAACCTCTTTCTCTCTTGCAAACTCAGGAGAGTTTAATTTAAAGTTTTTAAAAATAATTTCTAAACCTTTGATAGTACAGTATGCCTCACGGACTAATTCATAGTACAATCAAAACAAAACAGCCGCTAAGGGAATTGTGATCTAACATGAAGGTGTGAAATACAGTAGGGTTAATAACTTCTGTTTCAAAAGATTTTATATTTGTTTTAGAATGTGATTCTTTTGTAACTGTTAATACAATGGAGAATATACTGTAATTGCAATTCTTCTGTTTATCTCCTAATATTGTGTGTCATATATGGGAGTTATTGGCTGGAAACTGTTACTTACAGGATCAGTTTAATCAATATCACATTGGAAACAAATGTGCTGTGTTGATGTTACTGGTTTTATCATAAATAAACCTGCTTTTTTACTTAATCATCATCATTACTTCATTGTTTGGCACTCCCTCAAAGTCTATATTCGGAAGATAGCAAAACAGAGCATACAGCAAAAATTCACCATAGCAATTAACAGGTTCTAGGAGGAGGAGCTGACTGAACAAAGTTGTAATAATTTTATTAACAGACTTTTTGGTGTTCTGCCCTAGATTGTAGAATGTAGTTTAATAATGCCATGTAGGGTGCTCTCTGAAGGCACCAGTTCTGTAGGATTTGGGCATTTACTGGGACAATTATTAATTGTAGCAGTAAATCACAAAATTGATTATTTTGATGGCTTTAGAATCCAACCATGCGATACAACTCAAACAACGCACACACACAGGTACTAATACACGAGGATACATTTATTAATACATAAAATATGCATGTTAACCTAACAGATCTTATCGAGAGGGTTATCAGAATACAAAAGATATATATTCAATCAGTTACAAAGAGTTACATATATCAAGAGGACATACGTTCATTATATCATTCATTTAGACCGTTTCGTAAATGAACTTGGTTATAACTTCTACATTGGATACTCAAAACAAGTACATAACTCTTAGGAATTAAATTGATATCAACTGGTTGGGATAACAATTGAATTCTCGAGCTGTAATGCATTGAAGTTGAATACTCATCCAATCTCTGGGGATTCAGATCTCTTGCGGGCTCTCTGGCTCCGTGCCAGGCTGTGCTGTGCGGCTTGCGACGGTGCGCTGCTGATGCTCACTGACCGGCTAGTTAGTGTTGGCTTTAACTAGCAAAGTTTGTGCACAGGAGAAAAGATGACTGTGGGGCCCAGCAGGTCAGGAAGAGGACCGGTTTTTCCTGATGAAGCACTAGTTCTGAATACTGATTCAGCTGTCCACAGTTCTGACCTGTTCACGAGGCTTGCTGCTGGTGCTAACCTCGCGTGGATCCTCGGGTTACCCTCTGGCAACCTCCGCTCTAGACTCTTAGAACGGAGGAAAGTTCTGGCACTCGGACACACTGGCCGTTCCGTGGTTGTCCGGGCTGAGTCTCAGGATGGTCAGGAGGCTGCCCTGGGGAGCCTTTCTGCTCCTGGGCCGTCCTGCCCTGGAATTCTCCTTTGAATTCTCCTACTGGAATAGTCCGAAAAGTCCACAGAAGTCTCTTAGGCCCTCTGTGTTGCCTGTTTTTACCTGGAGGAACTTCAGCTCTTTCATTGGCTGAAAGTTCCATGGGCATCAGAGTCCCACATGGGTTCGGCCCTACCAGTCCCTGATTGGTTGATCAAGGTGAGATATGAGTCACTTACTCCTGACACTTAGGAATGCAGTCTAGATGTCCATCTGGCACTCCCTAGACAGATAGGCGCCAATGGATGACCATTGATCATGATAGCCAGGCTTAGCTAAGTGCATCCCCCTTTGGGAGCTGTCCCTTATTGAAGGAAACCTTAAATCAGCCTGCATGAATAGTTTCTCTGTGGCTGCACCACAGAGATGAAGATTGAGATGGGGCCTCATTTGGGAAACCACAGCAACACTTAATTCTGTCTTATTAACAAGCATTGCCGCTACAGCTATATAATGATGTACATTACAAAATCTTCTCACCTTCTCACCCACTGATAATATAGACTCTAAAACAAAAATAAATATATTAAATAACGTGTGCTACATTGACCTTTTTATGAAGTGATAGATAAGCAGGGTAGTGTCTTTCTCTACAAGCTACTGTATGTAAAAATTGTCTCCCAATCTTACAACAACAACAGCAACAATAATAATAGTAGTTAGTAGCAATAATAATCATTGTCATCACCATACAGTGTGTGATCTCCTGTCACGGCATGAGGTTGAATGTTCAATAATAATGTAGGTATACAGCAAATTGTGTAAAATATATTATATACAGTTTAAACAGTGCAACATTTACTGTTGGTATGTACTGGAAATGTCTGCAAATTGTGTTATAATTGAATATGTTTCTGTCAATACATTATTGTAACACAGATTATTGCTCATGTCCATAGCCATAGACTGTAATCAGTCCATCGGAGATCTTGTTTGGATTGCAAGCGAAGTTTAAAATAGCAGTTGCCTAGCCTGTTTCACTCTCAGTACCAGTTATACAATTGAAAAAAAAAACATTATTATTTTTTACAATATATTACTGTACATGCTGTAATACACATTATAAATTTAATGCAAGTCAAAACAGTATGCAAATTAAATTCACTGCGGGGCTAAGTATTGACCAGGATACAAAACCAGGTGTTTTCAGGTGACAGTACAAATAGTCACTAACACAAACATGTTAAACATTTACTGTGCTACCTGGTGGTTTAAAATAATAGTGCATTCCTAAAACAGAATATTTTTTAAAAGGTGCAGTGCAGTGTTGTATGTATACTGTTTTATACTGCATTATTTGTCATGCATGTGAATGGCTGGACGTACATTGGATCCCACTATGTCATATGCTAAATTAATGCTTTCTGAAAATACATGGATTGATTCTGTATGTTGGTAAAAAATCTGAGATATTCATTTGTTTATTGATTTATACTAGGAGGCACTCTGGATAACTAATCCAACTTTGCCTGCACACTTATTATCATATCTTCATTTGATTTCTTTCACATATCTCAGGTGTCCAATAAAACATATTTTTCCCATGCTAGAATTCTGTTACTGAAGTAGCAGCAATTAAAAAGTGACAGTAATTGCAGCAAATAAGGCTTTCAGGAATGTAGCAATGTGTCTACTTATACATACACAATCTGTGTATGATCTTCTGAACATCTGAAACAAAAATCATTGTTTTTAAAAAGATCTAGACTTTTTTAAATGAAGATAAATATGAAGATACTCACAAACATGCATACTGCTTTTATAGAGTTTAAAGTAATTTCTTTATATATATATAAATAGATCTTTAATGATTTATTTGCCTTTTATTTTGGAAAAACTTTTCTCCAAAAGCTGAGTCACAGTGTATCAAATGTACTATATACTGTTGCCCTGGTGATGAGAGCCTATCCTGTCTAATTAGGGACTGAGAAGTGAGTACTGTATATGTGAAAATCTTTTCTTGAAGTTCAAGCAATAGTGCCTTAAAAATATTGGGTACACAATAAATCCCTCTGCTATGCTATTCAGTTCAAACATGAGGACTCCTGTTGTTTGGGTTATAATTGCTATGTTACAACAAATTGCTCTCAGCTAGGCAATGTTTGGAAAGCAATGAAAAAACAACTTTGTTGCATATGCAGAAGTGTATTTTTTTGTTTAAGGGAAACTGTGCTAGGTCTTTGCGATATGACTCTATCCTACAATTTTGCATTCAGTTGTGAAACCAGTGAAAAAATAAAAACAGGTCCTAAATGATAGGCAGTAACCTTTGAAAGCCTGGGGAGTCTGCAGTGCGAGAGAATACAAACTGAATTATATCTGCTGAGTACAGAGATGGAAAAAAGAAATAAGATAGAGGGAATATACAGTAATCAAAATAGCAAATTAAATAACAATAGCACTGGTCTGAATTGCAAGTGGATATATAAAGTTAATCGTTGCTGCTATCCAACACTTCATACTCTCTTATCTTAATTTCTATAGTGAAGGAGACTAGAGGGGTTGCTAATCAAGTGCAGAGCTGCTCCCAGTAATGTTTGCGGTCATTTGTACAGCTGATTGGACAGGTGAAACTGGTTTGACTACAACAGATGTTGCCTCAGCAGGGACTCTAACTCATAGCCTTGAATTTGGTCTAAAGATTACTATTCTATACAGTATGTTGCCACCCACTCTAGTCCACAGATAAAATTACTTATGCATTACATTAGTTACTAAATTTGTATTGATAAACAACACTTTCTCAATATATGGAATGGCTGCCTTTTTGCAACCTGTGATGCAATTTGCCTCTAGTCTGTTCATAAGATGATGTTCTGATTAATGTTTATAGGGAAGAGTATGTCTTCTCTCTCTCATTTTTCGTCATGGCAGCTCATTCACATCTTCTGTCAATCCCACCTTGATTGCTGTCACCTGTCTAGACAATGGCACTAATGATCACACTGCTATAATTTGGTGTTGTGCTTCACACATGCCTTTTTAGACTGATGGCTTCCAAACATCAAGTGAATGTAAATAACTATTTGACTGTCTTTCAGAAAAATAAACACCACAACAAAAAAACAAATCAGAAATCAGACACTGAGACAAAAAAAAAAACTCTCTTTCAGTTTAATTATTCATACCCACTGGGCTGATGGATATCCAGAAAATGACCAGTCTTGGCTGGAGATATCATCCTTCCAGGCTTTCAAGCTATTAGTCCTTGTTAAAGAAGGCCAGAGTTTTCATTTTGTTTACTGTACAACCTAAGCATAGGTTGAGTAGGTGGTCTTGTCTTTGATTTTCTTGGCTATCACTTAATAGCCGGTGTATTCAACCTCAACCCTGACCAAAGCTGATGTGGACATCAATACCAGAAAAGCAAATATAAGAATCACACACAATTAGAGTACTAAAATATAGAAAAATATTAATAATAAGAAACTACATCAGCATTCCTTTAACACTTACAAGAATAAATGAGTAGCATTAGTTAAGCACACAAACATACATATAATAAAAGAATCACAGAACTGAACAATTGTCATGACAGCCAGCCAGCAGAGACCAACTTGTAAGCGATCTAATCAGCACCAGCAGCGGGTTATTATTAACATATATTATCCCCCCCCATACCTCTTTTATTCTGGATTATGGATTCCCCTTCTGCTTTTTCGACTTTGGACCTCGCCTCTTGTCTCAGACCGTTTGCCTCCTGTGTTCTCTCCAGATTACGACTTACCTTACCCCTTTTCACCATGACCTTGCCTCTTGCTTCGGATTGTTCACTTCTATCGCTCTTCCTGGTTACCGGTACACCCTTTTCCTTTGGACCATGAACTCGCCTATCATATTGGATTGTTCGCCTGCCTTGTCAACTACTTACTCCTGTGTCTGCACAGGATCCTCGTATCTATCCACCAGGGATTCCAAACAAAATTTTTTTTTAATCTAAGAATATCTAAAGGTAGCAATTTCTGTACAATGAAAAAAACAAGCTGGATTTTATATACCACTTTAAACTGAGGTGTTTCTCATTTTTTAAAACACCACGGCAATTCTTCTGATGTGAAATAACAACATATGTTTTTTTACAGTGTTTTACAGTGTATGTGTGTTGTTGGTTGGGTCAATCAAACAAAATACATATTTTGTGACTAAACTTTAGATCCTGTTGTAAGCACTTTCTACCACAAAGTACAGTAAATGCAAACTATTTCTTTAGGACTTGGGGCATTCACTGATCTGTGGACATTTGTTAAGGTGAGGAATGCTGTGACCCTTCTCAAGGTTTGATCCAACATTGCTGTGAAGCGCAAGTAGATGGGCTAATGGCTGTAGAGGGTGGAGCAGCATACCAGATTTTGCTTCCATGATCCACTTGAGCTCTTTGCTACCTCTTTTCCTTTGTATGCTACCTTCCTTGGGTTTTGAAATCCAGTCCTCTTGGGACTAACTTTTTAAAACTTTTCCAAACTTTATAATTTAGTTTTGTTTTCCCAGACCTAACTTCCAAATGGTGGTTCTTTACTTGCCCTACTTACTTGACTCAGACAATGACATACCAAGGTCTTGTCTGCCAGGGTTCTGGTTAGCCAAATTATATCTAAGATTTGCATATATCTCCTTCAGGAATTTTTATTGTTTCAATCAGGAGAGACAGGAAAATGTCCAGTGACTGGGAAAACTCATTACTTCTTCTGAGTGATACACACAAGTTTGCCCATGCCTTTGATACCAAACAAGCATAGCCCACTTCTTATTATAAATAATTGCGGTGCTTTATATTGTATTTTAAGTTTATTTTTGGTTTACCCTTTTGTAAGGGAATGAAGTATGTATTGTTGCAACACATCCAGTACTTCACACAGTCTTTTATCAATAAGGAATGAAGGATGCTATTTTATTGAGTTAAAATTCATTTTATAGGTATCAAAATTCTGATTTGCTATACAAGCAATGGGAGGGGGTGGTTTTCCAAACCTGAACCCTTAATTAATGTGGATGGATCAGAATAAATGGTTTTCTTTGCTGCAATCAGAATTCTGACTGTTTCATCTGTCTGTTATAAATTGCTCTTTAATTGAAAACCTAACCAGTGACATCTATGGGTATTTGCTCAGTTATCATTTATTTCTTGAGTTTTAATCCAGTTGGTTATGTTGAGTATAACCATGTGATTACTTCATTTAATATCAACAGAGTGGTAAAACATGGTGTTTATAGTACCTAGAATATATATATATGGATGATTTTATGGTATGATTGCACAATTTCTGGCTAATGAAGAAGTGTCCCCAAATTTATAACTTTGTTTCTGGTGTTGGGGAATCTCTTTTCTTGACTTGAGAACCATCAGGTCTACTTTGTTAGTGGCCAACTATTATCTCTCCTTTAGAGATACTGTAGGTTCACAGTTCTTTTAGCCTTTGTGACAAGGAATCCACTGGGGAGTGCATGCCGACTAACTTGTTAGCGAGAAATGAGTACACACACCCTAAAAACAAATATATGATTTACAAGTATGATTCAGTGCACTATTACTCACTGGTTCAGTCTTAGTGTTTTCACATTCAAAAATACATGCATTTGCTATGCCAATGGTATCGGTTTATAATAAACTAGCTTTCTTTATTACTTCATCCTCTCTCATCACTTCTCAATAGCATTTAACCTGAGGACCACAGGACACCAGTATATCTGTGGCATTTGTACAGTTACTGTACATTTTGAGAATAAATCAGCACAAACACTACTTTCTACAACACATTATGCGATTAAAGGTGGCCCAACTCCTTTCAATGTTTTATTGTTTTTATACTATAGTGTACAAGTCAATGAACTGCAGTATGACCTGTATACTGTATAAATATACTGTATATAATCTAAAAACAGTATGATACTGTATGGTTTTAAAGCCACTACAGTACAGTATATGTGAAATTTAAGATATAATATATTTAATATAATATATTAAATATAGATATACTTAATAATCAAAATCGAAAGTAAAATTCTTTCCTAATCACTTGTTGCTGAAATTTGCATTAAGACAAAATATGTAATATTTCAATGCGGATGTACAGTAAACCTGAAAAAATCACATCACGTTCACAACAAGCTATAATAATATAACTAAATAAGCTATACCCGGATGAGTAATTTTGCTTTGTAAAACAGCCCTATTTTCATTTTTTTATTAATTTAATATTTAACATACTGTTTAAAACAGTAATTGGAAAAATTCTCAGTCTAAGGCAGAGCATTGACTGGGATTCAACACCAGGCGTTTCGGGTGACAGCCCAGAAAACTTCAGAATGCCATGATAAGCTTTTAATGCACCACCTGGCAGTTTTACAAAGTAGTGAAGTGTTACAGTGTACGTCATAATATTAAAAAATGTTGTAACAGTATATGTGGTGAATCATGCATTCCGAATGGCTGGATCTGTGTAATATAGTAATATTATCCTTTCCCTCTCTGGAAACCAGCAAGTCTATTATTAGCCGGTATCTCCCAACTAGTGGCTCTAACTGCCTGTTAGGCATGTCTTCATGTTGCATGTTCCTCATGCAAATACATACACTCCTCCTACCACTTCACATGTTTATGCATAACCAGGAGGATACAGGCTTTTATATCTTTAAGGAGTCTTTAAGGAGTGATCCATCATTCTGCAATGAGACAATGCACTCCTACAGACAATGAAAGCTGTAATGCAATGCACTGCGTGTCATGATTGTAATCTCTCCCCCTTAAGGGCGCTTCGGCTCTTTCACATTTTAGTTGATTTTTTGCACCTGCCCCCTATTCAGCCCACCTTAAAAGCCAGATGCTCACTCTGTTCCTGGCTCTGCATTGGAACACGGACGCCCGGAGGCCTGCCTACCACCGAGTCACCCTACATCCACGGCTCGAGGGCATACGCCTCCTATCGGCTTCCTGTACCAGCCGAGTCCGGGACCTGGAGTGCCTGGTGCCGTTACCCATTTTTATTCCCCGTCCTTGCACTCTGGTTTTTAACTTTTGTTGTGTTGTCTCTTCTGGATATCTGGTTTTTGGACTCTTGGACTTCACCTCGGTTTTACCCCTGGACTCCTTCAGATCTGTTCGCCTGGACCATGCCCCCCTGAGCACCAGTGCACACTCATCACGCCCCCCTGTTCATCAACCAGCCCAGTTCCTCATCTCCTCCCCATGTCTTTTCACTCCCTTCCTGATTGTGCTATCTGCATATCTGCATAGACTCTTCGTAACACTGCGGATCACTTGCGTGTGAACCTTGCACTACTAGATTTGTACCTGTCTGTCCCAATGAAGAAACTCTCTGAGCTCAAAATTTTGTTGTTACTGTAACACCATGTTGGTGATGGTGTTACAGTAAAGGTGCCTGCTTTTTGTGCTCTATAATCTCGTTTGAATCTGGATCATATTACTAACTCACTGATCCTACTGACAGGTGCTCCCCAAGCAGCAGTGAGGTCAAAGTGCAAGTGCAGGAATGACTGACCAACCTATCACATCTGTGAAGAGAGCATGGGGGCTAATTCACAAATTCACTTTGCTAAATTAGTCATTTCATTTTCTAACAGCTTCATCCAGTTCAGGGTGCTGGAGACTTAGTTAACAACAGGCACAAGGCAGGATGGGACACCATTCCAGGGCACACACAAAGATACACCAAGTACCTGTTGGAAACATACGTATGTGAACATAGACACAACATACAAACTCCACAAGGACAGGGCATCAGGTCCAGAATTAAACCACGAGCCCCAGTGCTTGGAGGCAGCAATAATAACAACTGCAGCATTCTGCTGTCTTTGCTAAATACGGTTTTCACCATTTTTTATTTATAAATTGTAACACTGACACACCTAGCACAACTAAACACCTTTCAATTTAAAACAATCCAGATCAGCAACTCTTTATATCACATGTGCAATTGGTCAGCAAGGATAGTGTGGAACTGACAGCCTACTGTAAATTGGCATTTTTCAGCTGCGCACAAAAACTTCTCTGTCTCTCATTTCCAATGTAATTTTCTGCATTTGATTCAATTCAGAAATGCGATAGTCAAGTGGAGATGGGATAATGACATGAGATAAAGCATTACAGATCAAATATTATAGACAAGATATATAACAAATCTAATAAAATAACCTTGTAGGTAGTATCCATTTCTAAAAAGAATCTGAGATGAATGATGTATGTGTCAGTATTATACGACTGAACCCTAACAGACTGTTTTCCAGCTAATGTTACCAAGTCACTGTTTTTTTTTAATGTAGACCTATTAAGCAGTCAGAGACAAAAGTATTGGCAACATTTATTTTTAAAGCTGATATTAAGATATCTATAGAGCTACAGACATATCATTAGCATTGACATGCACTGAGATCAATCCTTTCAACTGGCACTTTCAGTGCTACTCACTAGGAAACATTAGTGTCCAATACAAGTTTAACAGACTTTGAATTGACAAATAAACATAGTTAAATAAAGTATTTATTCAAATTAATGAATTACAGAATGGTTTTGTTCAGATAAAGGAAACCAATCTTTTTTTAATTACTTTTGGTTGTGCTGTAACCATTGCTGGATTTCAAGTTGAAAAAGACATACAGTGGGTGCAGATGTCTTTTTTTGGTGCCTTGGACTCCTGTGTCTTCCAATTCCATTTCAAACTGAGTCTGCTTTCACTTACGGGACATTAAGATATATTTATATATTTTTATCATATATATGATATATAAATATCATATTTATATATATATTTCTGAAAGTATATCTTTAAATTTAAGTTCCTATTTGTTGCTAGGGGTTTGTAAATACCTATAATTTCTAATTTCTATAAATTACCATAATTATTATTGTAATAATTATTGCATAATAAATGAAATATTTATGAAGTACAACTTTGATAACAGTAATAATGACTCAAGGTGCCAGTTGGAGATCAAAACCTTGAAGTCTGAGCAGTACAGTAGCCTGTATCACTACTACTAGCAACACATGGTGACGTCTGAAACCATATTTGTTTTTAAAACAGTCACAGTTTTTCTTTGAACTGAATGCTTTCTTAAGCTACCTTCACTTGTTGGAGAGCTTAAAACAATTGGAAAGAATTATTTCTGTTAGAAAATGCATGACACAGCTGCAAAGCAAACTAGAAGATGCAGGGGTTCTGAGTGAGTTGAGTGGGAGGATGAGTTTTAGTGCAGCAGAGCAGTAGAGAACATACGGTGTATTTTGTCATTAAGAATTTGGTGACATTTAAATCTGAGGGCATGTCATCCCCATTTCCGGGTTTTGTTTGGTGACCATTAGTGTTTATCTTAATAATCACAGCTAATCTCAGGGACTGGATAGGGTAGGTTCTATGCACAGGAGCCATGTACTGTATCTCTGTTAATGAGGTATTAGGATTGGTCAATCAGATATCTCTTTGCTTCAGTTGAAATCACATTCATTTATTACATCTAGTGGGAACTGAAAGGATCTGACTAGAAGATGATACTTTAAGTCTTGATCAATCTTCAGTTTACTGCCTTAATTGTGGATAGGCACCCAGGGCTAAACTAAGTTTTCTAAATTGCAGGAGCAAATAGGGTGAAACAAGATTTAATTTGCTTTAAAAAAATAAAACACCATCATGTAGAGAAAAAGAGCAGAGCTGCTATTTTTTTTCTCTGTTTTTTCTGCATTTTCAAGGACTGTATTGAACTTCTGGCATTGCAGATCACAGAGAATGAACAGCCTAGCAATTGTGTGATTATACTGTATGTGAACACGATTAAGCATGTATTATCATGTACCTTTTGGCACAGTCAATGACAAATCAATTTATTTTCAGTCTGGGCAACTTTACTGTGAAATCAGCTTTTTTAATCTAGTTATGTGAATCAGCTATATGGATTTGGTGCACATACAGTAGATAAAACACATTCTGAGGTAAAGTACTGTATACAGGCCTATACCCAAAAAAGGTTTTTGATTGATTGAGTGTGCTTACATTGTTGTTAATACTTATATTGATGATATATATTGATGATTTCCTTATTGCATCAATTAATTAAATACACTGGCCTTGCAGGAAACCTTATATCATATAAATCCTTCTTAATCAGCTAAATATTCCAGTTCAAAGCATAAGATTTTTATTTTTAGAAATGTATCCTTCTCTCAACATGAAGGTAATGATCTGTGCAGGTTTTAAGCATACAGTCATATAAATGTCTCTTTTTGTATGCAGAACAAATGCAATGCTCCTAAAAGCATATTTATAGGGGTCCTTCAGTCTTATTGTACTGCACCTTTCATTCCAATCTGAAGCCCTGAGAATGGATCTACAGCGGTAGTCTAGCATTTCATTATAGGGTCAGTTATACAATTAACTGTATTCAGTGGTGAATAAGGGACAGTCCCTGAGGTGGAAACTGTTATTGAACTGTTATCTGCAGTTATATTAGTTCAAACAAAAGTTAACACTTAACACACTGTATCACATTCTCTTTCAGGATTAAATTTATGGAATTTATTCATAAAACTTTTGTGACACATGCTTATGACCTTTTTTAAAAAGACGAGAAGCCTTTGTATTTTTTAGAGAACATAATGAAAATATTTTGACTTATTTTAATAAGTTGATGAAACATCCATGGTATATCACACTTCTCAATTTCTTGGTGGTGTTTTTTTTTTTCTCAAGGGAAAAAAAAAACCCTAATGGTAAATCGGCATGACAGTGAAATAAATGTGTACAAATTTGTAAGATAAAGATTTCCCCAAAATTAGCTACAGCTGTTCTCCCCAATTCATGTCCTGGAGAGCTGTTGTGCCTGCAGGTTTTCAGTTCATCTAGGCTTTTTTTAGGTACTGCTGCTTTAAAGAGACTTGGAAAACCTGCAGACACACCTTCCCTCCAAGAACAGAACTAGGGACCTCTGACCTACAGCATACACAACAAAATTTCATCATCAATAAATTAAATACAGATTTTTAAATGTTACACTGAAATAATCTTTTCCAGATGATGTAGTAGAATGCCATAATTTTTAAGTGTAATTTGTACATCTGGCAGCCTGATGTATTCTATGTCATTACACTGGAGTTACCAAATTTCAAATCATCTGCTAATGTGTCTCATACAACTATGGAGAAACAATTAGAAAATACGTAAAAAATCAACAACATTCTGTCTTCTGTTTTATGGCATTCTGTTACACCAAACTCACCTAAATTAGTCAGCATGGCAAATTAAAGTGAGAGACAGTTTAGTTGTCTTAATGTTTTTTCGAATGTTTGACATATACCGTATATTGTATACTTCATACAAATTAATAAATATAAAATAGTGCTCTATCATGAGTATCTATCCACCAAGAAGAGATCTGAATGAGTCCAATTACCTGCTCCATTATGCAAAGAGGTCCAGTTAATTGACATGGTGACAAGCACAGTGGCTGTCCCCAGATAATGATTCAAAACATTATATCTCAGTGCTCTGAATAGGACAACTTTCTGTTGCTCTCAAGAGAGTTTTGGTAGGTATTCTACTGTATTTGCTTCAAATATTGAATAAAAGGGACTGGCTTTCAGGAGTGACTGGAAACACTGGAAAATTGGGCACTGGATCTTAGATATTTGACAGTAGCATTAACTTTGTAACTTTGTAGCTTATTCTTATTCGATTTCAGAAGTTAAGCAATGCTAGACCTCCTCAGCACTAGTATGGGAGACCTCTATGGAAAAAAATGTGCTGCAAGTGGTCTACTTGGCACTAGCCTCTCTGGACTAAAATTGTCCAGCCATTTTTAAAGAAATGTTGTGATCTGTTGTGTATTGGGGCCCTGGGCATGATGATTGCAGTATGTCACCCAGTCATTGCCTCAGTGGTTTTATACTCTACAGGGTTAAAATCTACATTTTTAAAAGTTAAATTTAGAACTACATATATATATATAAATTTCTACATATACATTATGTAGAAATTGCAAACTTTAATGGTAGGAAGCATTAAACACCTTAAAAATTTCTTACAGATGAGTCTTCAGAAGAATTATGATACGGAAGAAATATTAATGCAAGGTTTATGTCTAATCAAAGTTGCATTAAAAAAGAACATACCCCTCACTAGGTAAGTAGTGTAAAGCAAGAAGAGTAAGAAATCTCACACATCTTAAATTAAGAGATACATTTTGTTTAATTGTAAGGCTGTTAGTCTCAAACAAATATCATGTTTACAAAATAACAATCTTTCCAATAGGCATGTATTTGTTTAAAAGATTCTCAAAAGTGATCCCTTGCCATGTACAAAGAACCATAACAAGATTATGTGCTGAAACAAGTAGATGAGCATCTTATGACCATGGAAACATTAGCTTTGGGGTAACATAGAGCAGCAATAGGAGCTCTGAACTCATATCAGGAAGGTGATGTGTTCGAGTCCCTGCTATACAATATACAGTGTTGTAAAAAAGTGTTTGCCCCCTTCCTGATTTCTTATTTTTTTGCATGTTTGTCACACTGAAATGTTTCAGGTCATCAAACCAATTGAAATATTAGACAAAGATAACACAAGTAAACACAAAATTCAGTTTTTAAATGAAGGTTTTTATTATTAAGGGAAAAAAAAATCCAAACCTACATGGCCCTGTGTGAAAAAGTGATTGCCCCCCCCCTGTTAAAACATAAATCAACTGTAGTTTATCACATGTTTGGAAAGCTGAGTTCAATTTCTCTAGCCACACCCAGGTCTGATTACTGCCACACCTGTTCTCAATCAAGAAATCACTTAAATAGGACCTGCCTGACAAAGTGAAGTAGACCAAAAGATCCTCAAAAGCTAGACATCATGCTGCGATCCAAAGAAATTCAGGAACAAATGAGAAACAGAGTAATTGAGATTTATCAGTCTGGAAAAGGTTATAAAGCCATTTCTAAAGCTTTGGGACTCCAGCGAACCACAGTGAGAGCCATTATCCACAAATGGCGAAAACATGGAACAGCGTGAACCTTCCCAGGAGTGGCCGGCCGACCAAAATTACCCCAAGAGTGCAGCGACGACTCATCCAAGAGGTCAGAAAAAAACCCACGACAACATCCAAAGAACTGCAGGCTTCACTTGCCTCAGTTAAGGTCAGTGTTCATGACTCCACCATAAGAAAGAGACTGGGCAAAAATGGCCTGCATGGCAGAGTTCCAAGACGAAAACCACTGCTGAGCAAAAAGAACATAAAGGCTCATCTCAGTTTTGCCAGAAAACATCTTGATGATCCCCAAGACTTTTGGGAAAATACTTTGTGGACTGACGAGACAAAAGTTGAACTTTTTGGAAGGTGTGTGTCCCATTACATCTGGCGTAAAAGTAACACAGCATTTCAGAAAAGGAACATCATACCAACAGTAAAATATGGTGGTGGTAGTGTGATGGTCTGGGGCTGTTTTGCTGCTTCAGGACCTGGAAGACTTGCTGTGGTAAATGGAACCATGAATTCTGCTGTCTACCAAAAAATCCTGAAGGAGAATGTCCGGCCATCTGTTCATGACCTCAAGCTAAAGCGCACTTGGGTTCTGCAGCAGGACAATGATCCAAAACACACCAGCAAGTCCACCTCTGAATGGCTTAAGAAAAACAAAATTAAGACTTTGGAGTGGCTTAGTCAAAGTCCTGACCTGAATCCGATTGAGATGTTGTGGCATGACCTTAAAAAAGCGGTGAAGGCTCGAAAACCCTCCAATGTGGCTGAATTACAACAATTCTGCAAAGATGAGTGGGCCAAAATTCCTCCACAGCGCTGTAAAAGACTCATTGCCATCGCAAACGCTTGATTGCAGTTGTTGCTGCTAAGGGTGGCCCAACCAGTTATTAGGTTTAGGGGGGAATCACTTTTTCACACAGGGCCATGTAGGTTTGGATTTTGTTTTTCCCTTAATAATAAAAACCTTCATTTAAAAACTGCATTTTGTGTTTACTTGTGTTATCTTTGTCTAATGTTTCAGTTTGTTTGATGATCTGAAACATTTCAGTGTGACAAACATGCAAAAAAAAAAGAAATCAGGAAGGGGGCAAACACTTTTTCACACCACTGTATATCTCTAGCTGCTCCAGTTCACGCAGCTGTGAGAATATTCTTACATTTTTTGTACCTACATTAAAACTAAATGATCTGTTGTATGTTTGTTTAAACTTTTTTACATGCATAAGTACTCAACTATAGGCATTTGTCTATATACTTTAAGTGGGTAATTGTATTCTAATGTGGTTAAAAGATATAAGCATTTTGTGTATGCCATTTTCAAACAACCTTTCTTATTTAACAATTTAATGAAAAATGACATGAATTTTGATATTACACTGGCAAGCCTTTTAGAAGTTATTCCTCCATTTTCTCTGACTGTACCTTTTACTTTCTCAGGTGGCAAAATTGAAGTTATTAATTTTGATGAGTATTGTAAGCTTGTCAAACTCATTGATTCCAGACACATTCATCTCCCTGGCTAAAAGAAATTAGCACAGAGAGGTTTAAGTAACTGTGATAGTTTTCCTCTGGTTGGCCTGTTCACCTCTAATATAAAACCTAATTTCTTTCCCTGTGGGCTTAATTTAAGAGCAAGGAAATCAGGCAGGTTATGGGGTGGGAGTAAATCCTTCCCTTTGTGAGCCATTCAAACCAAGTACAGAGAGGCATCTTGGTGAGTGCAAGGCTTTCTCTCTCCACCTCATCAAAATGAAGCAGAGAATGGGTGCTAATCCTGTACAGGAAGACCACATTTTTATTAACATGTGCATGTATACGTGGACCTATGCATTTTGAAGACATAATATGTTTACCTTTAATGTTACAACAAGGCAAACACCAGCCATAGGAAAAGACATTTAATAAAATAACCTTTTTACATCACTAATGTACATCCGAAATTAACATTTTATTTTCCTTTATACCTGTTATTCATTTTTTTAAGAATGGAGTTTTCTTTAAATAGCCCTTTGTACATACAGTACAAGTTTTATTTTATTTAAATCCCTGATGCATTTCATATTGTTTTACATAGAACTCTTCATTTCTCTTAATAGAAAAGCATATTGTAGGGTCCGTTAAAAGGGAAACTGAAATAACTGAAATCCTTTCAAATCAAGTTTTATAAATATTAGGGAAGTTCTGAATGAATAGCCTGTTAGAAGCCAGATCACTGAGCCCTGTTTTGTGTGTAATGAAATGTATGCCTCCCCTTGGAGAATGTGAAGGCAATACATTACATTTGTGCTTTGTGAGGCCAGGAAAAAACACTCCATAATTTATTGTGCAAGATTTTGCTTAGAAATATTCCTTTTTTTTCATCACATTCAACAGGTGTGTATGCTATACCATTACCAATGGGTACAGAAGAGCAGGTCATTCACAACAATATTGATGTTTTATTTACATGCAACATGCAGTGCAGTACTGGCTCTTCTGAGATTTCCTCAGAAGCTGCTGACCAGGAGTCATGGTCAATATACTTTTTTTCTGTGGAAAAGCAGTTGAGGACAGTTCCATGGGACCTCTGGTTGGACATACAGTACAGTACGTAATCCCCCGTCCTAGTTTATCTTTGCAGGTGCTATTCATTAATGTATCCACAATTGCCAAAACCTTTAGTTACACTTAACTCTTACAGCACAAGCTTAAACACAGAATGAAATACAGGATAATCATCACCACACATTACAGAATCTCAATTTTTCATTCCGCTTAGATATAGAATGCTAATGAGAAAGACGGGTATAATGCTCCTCCTTTAAACCATCTTGGGCCAGTTTTCCTGTTCAGCACTAGTTATATTTTTCTTTATTTTGCGGATGGATATTGGTTTAAGAATGATATGGGGCTGCGGATGCAGACTTGGTTGCCTAAGCGCTTTATGAATATAGTGCTGCATTGAGGCTGCTTGCGCTTCACTCTGGTTCATATCTGTGGTAGGCAGCGGGTGAACAAGCGAGAGGGGGAGAGAGAGAGAAACAGACGAGCGAGTGTCTCGGTTTCTTGTACAGTACACACAACTCGCTACTAACAGGAAGCTGTCCATCAGCCAAACCTGCTGAAAATGATTCTCATCCTGATCAATTTCCTCGGATTGCTCATCTCCGGCAGTCAAGGTAGGACAGAATATTACCTGGCAAGATGGGGAATAAGTTGCTAACTGCCTTTTTTTTTAATTCCCCAGTTTAAAAAAAAATCCGTCTTGGTTCAAAGTGCGATGTGTTGTTAAGATGAACTAGCTAAAGAGGGAGAGTGAGAGAGGCGGATTAAGACTGCAGTGTTTTGTAGTTGGAGCACGTCCTAATGGAAAAAATAAAAATAAGGGTATTGTTTTGGAGGAATTGGCAATCAAATAGGGTTCGTGGACAGGCGTGTGTTCTGACCTCTTTTTCATCCTATAGTGCTGTTTCCCCAAAAGTGCGATTCTTGAGCAGGAAGAGAATCCTGGAATCTTGGGTTTCGATTAATATCTTGCAAGTTGTAAACTGGCACAATGTCGATGGAATGTGTGCAACCAGTATATGTTTCACAGAGCATAAGTGAGTTTATCATACCAATATTGTGGGGATAGAAAGGAGTTGAACAGATGTTTTGAGATTTGATGTCTAGAGTGCTACAGAATAAGCGAAACAACGGTTCTTTCTAGCAGACATCAGCGCACCCAAACCGTAAACCCAGTGTTCACACTTCACATTTATTTGGTAAGGTAACTTATGTGTAGTTTTTAGTGTCACTGCTCAGTTTAGGGGTCTTCTCTGGGCTTGTGCGCGGTAGATTTAGCTTTAAATTAATATATTGACAATGTGCAGTGATATGTTATTTCAATAACACATTGGGGGGTGTTACTGTTTGATTCATTACATCAGTACCAGATTAATTCAAAGGTAAAATAAAATTTGGGATTCCCTTTTAGAAGAATAATTCATTTTGAAATCAAACAGATGGATAGGGAGGTTGGCTGGTATTAAGACAAACTGATAAATTCGCAGACTTGCAGCCACTGTCCCACGCAGACGCGTTCCTCGGAAAAGCTAGCAGGTTCAATGAAGACATTATTTGCCTTCCAAAGCCTGCAACCTGAAAGTTGCTCATCTGTGCTAGCGGCTGCAAAAACCTCAAAGCCAGTGTGAGAAAAAGAGAGGGAGAAGGACAAATGTCTTGTCAAATACGGTTCTTAATAAAGGACGGCAGGTGGGGGTAGAGCGCTACACATAGATCTGAGAAAGTGGGAGTTGAATCAAAGACCATTCATCACTAGGGCAGGTACTGTGCACGGAACGCTCCACCACATGCTCTTTCTCCTTATGCTTTTAGCCCCGTTTGAGCCCAGAAATACAGCAATAACCCTCTAGTCATTTACTCGGTTGTTGTCAGCTAACACTACAGTACAGCGCACAAAATTCACTAGCTGCGTTATGTGGTCATTTTTAAATCAAGCTAATTAATATGCTCATATTTTTGGTCGGCTGATTTCTGCCCTGGAAAACAAGGGTTAGGTATAAATGACTTCGAAATTTGTGACCTTTTTTTGAAGATGAGATACACAGCTACCAAGGTCCGGTGTCGGTGGTTAAAATAAACATTTATTTAAAAATAAGTAAAAAGCATTCTACTCTTCCATTACTCCTGCTTTTGATTGGGTTGCTGTTATGGTAAAGTGCTTATGTTTTCTTCAAGTGAAGCCAGAGACCCCCAGGGCAAACTGTCAAGTTTATGGCTGACTGCTGAGAAAATGGTGACCTGATTAGTACAGTGAACACACAACCAGAAACTAGTACGGTCATTATTATTAAACTTTCTACATGTCGCTGTCATTTTTCATGTGTGCGAATTGCCAGATGGAATTATTACAGCGTTTTGTCTGTAAAACTGAAATAATTTTAAAATATATTTTCCCTCTTTTATCTGGTTTCCCTGTTTTTGCGTGTTCTCAGAACCTTCTCATTAATCGCCAAAAAAAAAATCGCTCGATCAGCCCAGCGCTAAGTTTTTACTTGTGATGAAAAGTACAAAAATACGCTCTCCCTTTAATTACCACAAGTTTCATAGGCCCAAGCTGATTCATCATTATCTATTCGCCATACTTCAATGACGAGGTTTAGTTGGGGCTTCTTGTGAGTTATCTAAGAAAATGGGAGTGAAAGTACTGTAATGCTTGTTTTTACCTCAGTTCTATAGGTTTGTTGTGTAACATAGTAAAATATATAGACCTGCACAGTATAGTATTCTTAATGTTTATTATTTTTTAGAGGTAACAATACTTTTTATGCCGTTATATATAAATATTGAAGGAAGTGTTAACCTCTTATTTTGCTGTATCAAAAGCATTGTCTGGAGGAATAATATTGTAACGCAACGGGGGTTCAGGCAGGCGCCCTTACCGCATTAGGTCGGCCCCCCACCGTCGGGGGCTCGAACCCGGGACTCCTGCGTCACTCAACAGGGACCCAGCCCAGTGAGCCAAAGAGAGATCTCTGTACAGCTTAGTAGCTGTAGTCCTGCTATCACAGGGAAGGGCGGACCGCTCTGGTAAGCCGGCTCTTACACACCCTGATGGCCGTATGCGTTACACTCTCCCCCGCTTAACTCGCCTTCCCCGGTGAAGGGCTATCCCATCCCGCTTCGGACACCAATGTAACGCAGCAGGGGATCAGTCAGGCGCCCTTGCCGCATTAGGTCGGCCCCACAACGTCAGGGGCTCGAACCCGGGACTCCCGCGTCACTCAACAGGGACCCAGCCCGGTGAGCTAAAGAGAGATCTCTCCCCGGCTACCACCCCCAGCATGCCCAGCGGTACTACGAGCGCCTAGGGGCGCTTCCTCCTCACCACCAGGCGAGGGCGTTACACTATGATTAATTTGATTTCATTGTTTGTGTTTCACAACCATTTTTCACTGAATATAGCAAAGTGTATCTATGTTTTTAAACTTAAATTTAGAATATGGAATTCTCCAGATGAAACAATTGGGAATCCTGAAAAACTAGATAGGCACAGATGGCTCAGTTATAATACTGACTGTTGCAGGCACGACTTGTGTTTGGAGTAGGACGAATACATTGGTATATATTTGCTAGGATTCCAAGATGCAGAACTAAACAGTAATATGAATGTACTTATACAGAAGAAAATTAGAAAAGAATAATTGGTGGAAAATTCCTTATATTACTTTTAGTGCTATCCAACCACAGCATTGCAAAATAAAAAAGTGCAAATCATAAATATCTCATCAAATGTGAAAATGCATTAACTCATGCTGTAGTTGTGTCCCTTCATTTTCAGTATTTCATGTCAATCAAACAGCTTTTCCAGGTTGATTCATTAATGTCATAAAGAAAGGCAAAAATGTGATTTCATTTAATGTGAAGTGTAAGGTTCCAATATGTTTAATAAATCAAGTGAGACTTGTCTATCAGAATGAAATTTCCTTCAAATCAAATTCACTTTCTTTCTTGACAGCAAGCTTTATTGAGTGTTTATTTTAACATTTTTAAATGTGAAAGGTTTCATGGGAAAATCATGATCAATAAACCCAAGTCAATTTGAAAAAAACCTGATCCCTCATCTCAAGGTGACAGTGAGCAAACTTTGGTTTCTCTTCGGATACAGGAATATGTTTTGGACGGAAGGTGTTATTAAACCATGACATTTTTTCAAAGGTTGCTTTTACAGCAGGTGACTATTATTTATGTGTTAGCTTTATAAAGTCATACGGGTCACAATTGAGACCCTTCATATTCCATTCTTTCATTATCCGTAGGGTGTTAGTCTTTATTCTATGGTCTGGGCTTCTTTGAATATGGTAAAAAGGCTGGTTAATGACGGATA
Source organism: Lepisosteus platostomus (assembly GCF_059453375.1). Taxonomy (NCBI): domain Eukaryota; kingdom Metazoa; phylum Chordata; class Actinopteri; order Semionotiformes; family Lepisosteidae; genus Lepisosteus; species Lepisosteus platostomus. The sequence continues at coordinate 49,202,911 of NC_142612.1, read as the reverse complement.
AAACTTTGAAGATAAAACTCTGAAGTCAGTAATGTAGTTTCTCAAATGCAACAAGTACAGTACATCTACCTTCACTTTTGTTATATTGATGTTTGATATTTTGTATTTATATGCACTCCACATAAAAGTAAAAAAATGTGATGTTTATTTGAATAACTATTAAAATATTAAATTGGAACAATAAATAACCACCTAACAACTGCAAATAATGTACCAAACAGTGTACTAATAGGGATTCTCTGCTGGAGAGATGCAAGATCACCCTCAACAGTAAAACCTTTTATGTACTTTGGACAATCAGGACCAAGGCCAGTGAAGTACAGTAGGTAGGTGACAATGAATTCTTTAATATTTGCCAGTTCAACAGAGAGTTTTAGGGCTTCAGCACACAGCTGAGATGAAGGAGCCTCAAGAATTCATAAAGATAATACATTTTATTACACAGGCATAAAATGTGGAAGATCATTGTGTCTGCAGGGTTTCAAAGCACCAGCATATGAAGAGCTGGGAGAAGTTAGTAAATTGTTTGTTAATAGCTGAACCGGAATTATAACCTGCAGACACATGAGTCCCACAGGACATGAATAAGACAACCCATGTTTAGGAAAAAGCAAAGTCTAACTACACTATGGTAACAGTAAAGCAGACATAAACAATGTGTTACACTCTGTGACAAAGGCAGCTGTGGATAATTCAACACATTCTCCCACAGCAGAAAACTCTTAGGAAGCCTCCTTGTATACAGTATCTGAAGAAAATGAACAATCAGGATTTTAACACAGAGAATATGACAACTTTATAAACACTTTCCATTAGAAGAACTCAGAGTGTATTGTAGTGCCACGCGGGGTGCTTTAGCATGCGCATGGAAGATGGGCTGAGTACAGCGCCTGGGGGCTGGACTACGGGACTGTATATAGTAGGGTGGAGGCTGGGAGACAGCCCCTTCCCTTCGTGTCTCTGTGTCAGTGAAGGTGTAGCGCTGTAACCCCTGTTCTTGTGTGTGTACCTTTCCCGGTTCAAGTTCAAGTTCAAGTTAATAAATGTCTTCAACCCTATGCCCTGATTCCCATGCCTGCTCTATTCCGTACCAAAACCCGGATTCGTTACAGTATGAACAATGAGAAAACATTACAAATGAGCTTGTGAGGTTCCTGCTAGCTCATTCACCAGCAGTATATTTACACCAATTCTTCAACAGGTGCAATGTGGTAAGGTGTCTTGGTCCATGAAGATCTCTCAAAATCTCTCACTGCCCATGCTTCTTCTTGTGATTTGCTTTACACAGAACCATATCATACTGAGTGGAAAACATAGATTCATGTAAGGTGTAGACAATTTTTTTCAATTTGTATTTTTATAGTCTAATCAATTTTAAAGTAACAAATGTGTAGAGATTAAATTAAGCATTTAAAGCAATTTATTTGATGTAGATAACTGTGACAGGCACATAGCATCTGAAATACTTGAAGTGGAACATTTCAAACACAAAATGTTCTGCAGGAACACCATAATCCTCGATACAAATTGGTAGCAATTACATTTTACTCATTTTGTAGACGTTCCAAAGTCATCAAGAGAAAGAGTGAGCGAAAAAAAAAAGTTTCCAAAGAAATGGGAATACAGTTAATCATCTTTTTTCAGCTCAGTGGGGGTAAAACTGTATTTCATGCCAAGCTAAAACCTTGTCATGTGGACTGATTTAGTGGGATTATTCACCAATGAAGTTACCTTTAAGCACAAAATAGATTAAATGCATGCAATTAAAAAAAAATGTTTTTTTTCTCAGTATATTGCTATAGTGCTCAAGATTTCAGTCTGCTGAAAAAAAAACAGACTTTATGATACTGAGATAACTTGCATGGTAACAAGAGATAATAACCTAACATGGAACTAACAAAACTGCATTCAGTGCAGAATAAGGCAAACAGCTTGTAGAGATTAACTGGAGCAAAGCAGCAGTCCCAGATAATATCTAAGGCTATCTGGATTGGTGATCTTCAGAGAAAGTGATAATGGCTACAGAATTAGAACCTTGTATGTGGTTCATTGTGACATGCAGAATGGGTGTCTCATTACAGGCTTCCTGATTTTGTCTCTGAACACTGCAGGAAGTGTCTTGTATAATATCTGAGCTTTTAAATCAAAGTCTTAAACCACGGAGCTTGTTTCTCCCTGAAGGTAAGTTAGCAGTGTACAGAAAACTAATTCTCAAGCAGGCAAGCTTAAAGTGCTTATAGCTGGGTTTGTGTTATAGAACAATTTACAGTTTCATAGAGGAAATGGAATTACCCTTTTTTTTTCTCTTGAGGTTCTGTACAAGTCGTTAGTATCTCTTTGGAATGCAGGAGAACTGTGCAAGAGCAACAGTTTTATGACCTGGAGAAGAACAGAAGATCAATAGATATAGTCTGGCATGCAAAGATAGGGGAGTTGGCATTCCTGTTGCCATAGTGAATAAAAAACACATTCTCAGGAATATCCAACAGAAATTCAAATATTTCACAGAAACTCAGTGAGAAATACTAGAGTGATCATAAATGTTTGATGAATGCTGTGACAGTGTGTAGTGGGAGGTAAAAAGTCAACGCCCCGAGTGAGGGGACGGAAGCACCGGTGTGAGGCCAGCAAGGACAAAAATAATACAAAAAGAGTGAAAAAACTAACAAAAAGGCAAAAAGAAAGAGTACTGCTGTGCTGCGTTACCATCAGGCTGGGCTTACCCTATTTAACGGGGTCCAGCCTGGGAAAAAACAGCCGCTAGCACAGCGGTGACCAGACTAGACTTACCCTATTTAGCAGGGTCCAGTCTGGTGAGCAGGGCATGTATGGGAATAAAAAAACAAGAACAGAGTGCATAACAAAAATGTGTGTGTATGTATAAGAAAAAGAAAACCTTACATGGTTACTGTCACGCCCTCTGCAGCCAGAGGGCGCTCCTTCTCTGTCCTGTCCCTAGTTTCCGGTCTGCTGTCCTTCCTGTCCCTCTCTTTCCCTTGGGCTATATATTTCCGGGTCTTGCACTCTGTCCTGGCTCAGCATTGATGTTTGGATGTCCTGAGACCCGCCTAGCACCAGGGCGCCCCACGTCCGCTCCCTGAGGGCATAGGTTTCTATACGGCATTCCTGAACTCTTTGCACTAATGAGCCCGGGCCTTTTTCCCGTCTCGCCGCTACGCATATGGGTCTTTTTCCGCTCTCCTGCTCCCCATGGTTAGTCCCTTTGGACGTCCGTGACAGTTACAATGCCCTGTGGGACTGTCGGTGTAAACTGCCACCTTCCGGGGGTGGCCCTGCTTGTCGGAGGGTGTCCAGTGTTCCTTTATAGGACCTGCCCAACTGGGGCTCAGCAGCTGTAAGCCAAAACAGCTGGGACTACAAAGGCGAGGCGTCGCCCTTCTGCCAGGGCTCTGCCTCCACACTGGACACGCCCCCGCGTAATACCACGATGCCATCCATATAATGCCTTTTATGTGGTCAAAAGTTTATTTGGGGGAGGAGCAATAATCAAAATAATGATATACAAACCAGTACAGAATAATGAAATGGCAAAGAAAAACAAACCTGCTATCATGCCCCACACACCTTATTCCCAAAACCGGGTATTGGCTCAAAAAGAAAATATGTAGATTATATAGCTATTTAAGTGCAGTTTTTCTAGAGAGACAGAGAATACTTAAGGTCAACAAAGAATTCAGAGACTAATTTGCAATCGAGCGCAATATTGTTCTCCTGAATCAAGACATAAATGTAGAAGAGTGCAAACAATATCTCAGCACTGTACCATACGGCTTAACTCAAACTGTATCGTGTGTAGCATACAATTTCATTGTTACAGGGAATCATTTGTTGATAATTTTTTTCCTGCAATGAAATTGATTGTGTCTTTTGATTAATTGAATAAAACATACAGTTGAAAATCAAATAATGCACTCATGGAAGTCCACAGAGAAAATCAATTTTAGTAATGGCATCTAAGAATGGCCTGCTGAATAATTATAATAAGACCTTTCAAAATATAGTTATATTTTATAATTGCAATTGTAATGGCAGAAACAGCTTCACAGGTGCTCTTGCCAGGTTAAAAAAATGTTTTCTAAAGCCTGTTCATATTTGGTTTGATACTAAAGAGCAGTACTTGAGGAAGGGCTACTAAACAAAATGTTTTTCTGCCTTACAAAATATTGGGCTTCTACAACATGCAGTACACTATTCCCTTAAAGCTTGTCTTGTAAAACATAACGACATGTCTGAGACGTTGGTGTTTGGCCTATGGGGTTCAGTCTTTTTTTTCCACTTCATTGACCCTTTGCTAGAACAATTTACCTCTAAAACACAAAGCCTTTCTCTAGAGCTGTCATCTGCTGACAGTTTAAACTCAGCAATATTGACTTTGGCTTCTAATGAATAATCTGGGTGAATTATAGAGGTGTTAAAACAAACTGTAGCATTGTCAGATATACTCTACTGTTCTTATGTAGAGCATGCATCTGATTACTTAAAAGCTGGTATAATTTTATAAATTATTTTAGCTTTATACTGTATGGTGGCATGGTGCAATGGTTAGGGTTATTTTGCCTCACAGTGCTGGGACCCTGGGTTCAATGCCTGGAGTGATATCTGTGTGGAGTCTGTATGGTTGTACCATGTTCCTGTGGGTCTCCACTTTCCTTCCACAGTTCAAGACATAATGATAGGTTTATTGGCTTCTGGGAAAATTGTCTCTAGTGTGAGTGTGTGCATGTCTGTGTCTCTTCTGTGATGAGCTGGCAGCCTGTCAATGGTGTATCCCGACTTGCACCCGTTGTTGCTCAGTTAGGCACTGACCAGCCACCCTCTATATCAATAGAGGATAGAGGTTAGAAGATAGATGAGAGGATTTAAGCTTTATGGATTTTAAGCATTGAAACATTAGTAAATATGCAGTTAAGAAAAGTACACATTTTAATTATAACATTTGAGGTGCAGAGTATTGATTACTGTTGGCTTTTCATAGTGTTTCTTGGCCAAACCTGCCCCCATCACAGTTCTTCATAAGAAGTTTGTGAGTCATTTTCAGAGCAAGAGTAAAAAGGCATTTCTCATTTAACAACACCACAGAGCACATCTCATTTCCTGATGTGTTTTCATGAACTTATTCTTGAAAACAGAAATATTTCACAGGTCTCACAGCTAGCATCAGTTAAGGGACAATACAAATAAATAATTCTTGTTTTTGAGCAAATTTGGTTACTTCAGTGGCTAAGGGCTCAGTAGTGTAGTGCTTATTTCCTTGTAAGCGGTGTACTTATGTAAATGTAAATGGATGCGCACTGTGCGTTATTTGGGCTTATTTTACTGGAGCACATTTGATAAGCATGCTACTGAAACAGTTGGGTTTTTGTGATTGTGTTATGTACTGTTGTATAGCACAATACCAAGAGTTAAAATACAAATGGGTTTGCACACCCCTCTTCTTCAGTTTTTCATTATGGAAATAAGACCAGGATCATATTGAGATCTAATAGTTCCTAAAAGGAGCTATTAAAAAATAAAAAGTACAATTTTAATTAGTTATTTGACCCATAGGTCTTCTTGGGGAACCTTATGATACACTGAGTAGCAGCAGCCATTATGCATCTGCTCACTGTCTTATAGTACAATTTTTTTTCTCCTTAACAGCCATGATGGAGCAAAAACAGGCCCAATTACTAATATTTACAGGAAAAAAAGAAAAATAAAGTTTGTCCTTAAGTTATGCTAAAATGTTTATTTCAGAAGGGTTTGGCGAAGCTTCCAATGGAATTTTATCATAAAATGTTTAATATGTGTAAAAGATGTCTGTTATTATAGGATATGCCAATATTTATGTCTTCTTTACAGGGTGCATGGAAAACTATCATCTGCTTTTGAATGCAATGTCTATTATAGTATCCTCAAACCAAAATGTCAAAATACTGTGTTAGAGCCATTGAACCAGGGAAAGTAATGAAGCAGGAAAGCACACATGCTGCTTAAGGAAGCATGAGCAAATCACACCCTGTAGACATAAGTCCAGTCCTAAAAAAGCTATCCAGTTTGATTGGCTAGTGTTCAAGCATTATTCAGTACATTACACAGTTTCTATGGAGTGTTGCAGATGTTCCTTGGTTTAGTTTTACCACCTCTGCATTCACTACTGTTATCTGAATTTTTTCTTTAAGCAATTGCAGATTGAATTGTGGGATTCTTTCTCAAATCCATTCCCCATAACATCTGAACTACAACTTACTAGGATCCATGAGTGATCAGTGTACTTTAGAAGAAAACAATATGCAATATACTGTACAGTACATACTGAATATTCTTTCAATATACAGATAAAGAGCCACAGTTAATATTGCAACTGTTTAATATTACAAGACAGGAATGGGTACATACGTTCCCTGAGGCCAATTTTCCTGAAGGACCTACACATAATTTCCTATTAACTTATAAACTGGTGATTTTACTTGTTATGCTATATATAAATATGTAGATCTATTAAATACTTAATTATTATAACAAAACACAGAGGAGCCTACACCCTGAAGCACTACCCATTTAAAACCCCTATAAGAAAAATGTACTGCCACAATACAAGCATATGTCAGGATCCCCATTCTAAGTAGTCATTTTATGTTTATGTTGGAGCTGCCCATTTACCACAGTTTGGGATCTAATGTCATCTGAAGGCATTATTTCACACTAGAGCTTGTGATCACTTCTAGGCTTGTGTTGAAAGTTATTTCACAGACACTGCTAGGATTTATCATGATCTAACCATCAATTTACCTACTGTTATCTCTACTACAAGTTGCACAATATATACAGTATATATAATGTATAATAGAGGAATCAGTGGGTAACAGTTCAGTCACAGTTTGGCCTTGCACTGGGGTGCCCAGGTTTGTATTTTATATATACAGTATATACATTTCTGAAGCCAGAAAAAAGATTAGTCACTACCTACTGTACTCATACTAATAGAATACATAAAAACATGTAGTATAAAAAATCTAAAAGTAATGTTGCTTGCTATAGGATTTTCACAAATGTAATTATAAAACTACTGATCTGAATACACACGTTGTCACGCCCTCTGGCTGCAGAGGGCGCTCCTTCTCTGTCCTGTCTCTTGTTTCCGGTGCTTTGCTGTCCTTCCGGTGTTTCTCTCTCTCTGGGGCTATATATTTCCGGGTCTTACACTCTGCCCTGGCTCAGCATTGACGTTCGGATGTCTTGAGACCCGCCTAGCACCAGGTCGCCCCACGTCAGCTGCCTGAGGGCATTGGTTTCTATACGGCACTCCTGAACTCTTTGCACTAATGAGCTTGGGCCTTTCTCCGCGTCTTGCCGCTACGCATAGGGTCTTTTTTGCTCCCCTGCTCTCCACCGTTCGTCCCATTTTTCAGACACCCGTGACACATGTTTGTTTAACCTTGTTAATAATATAGTAGAAAAACATTTAAATGGAAGTTTATAATGAATATCTGCACATTTAATGATATTTTCACTTACTGAATCATGCAGAGAGTTAGAAAACCTTGAATGAAATCTTCTTTTTAAATTAGAAAGGTATCCCAGGTCTTTATGTACATGACATTGATGCTGCTTGCTAATGTGACATCTCTTTTGTGAACTCAAGTACTTCAGCTTTCAGCATGTGCTGAGAAACAGTATTGCACTCTTCATATACAACGATGAACAGTTCTTCATGTCATATTGGCAAAGGCATACTGAAATGAAAACTAAAGTCGCCCATCCAAGGATGCAGAAATGGAGACAGGAACTAGAAAGAGCATCCTGATGCACTGGGGTGTTCAGAAGTGTTTAGAAAGTGATACTTCTTGTGTCAATTCCCTTAAAGAAGTGCCGATCACCAATATGCAAAAGCACACTCATATAATAGCACATGCAATAGAGTAATATATTGAATTGTTAAAATTTACATTTAAAGATTAAAATTGATGTAAATTATTTATGATTTGTCCAATTCTTGCCATATTTACTATTATGGAAAATGTCTGTAATTGAGTTATGTTAACTCACTTTAAGTTATGTAGCATTGATTTTCACCATAAATGGCAAAAATAGTATGAAGGATAAAACAGCAAATTATACTGTAGGTTAAATATACCTTTTTTAAATGGACCTGTGCAAGTACCTGAAAAACAGCACAGAGATTGGCTATATTCTTCTGGAAGCCTACTTGCGTTCCTGGTGTGGACTGATATTTACTCGCAGACTAAAATGGGAATTAAGATTCTTGTAATACACTCTGGTATCACTCACCTGAATCCATAAACCAAAGTTTGTGAATCACAAATTCTTAATCACTTTAATAGCTGTTCAAAGGTCCCTGCAATGTAACATGATCTCCACTGCTTTCTTTCCTCCTTAATTGAGCTCTGGTTCACAGTCACCCTTTCTGTGTCTGGAGAAAGTAACCTGTGTGTCTTGACATGTTCTGTGCACCAGCACAACATGCTTGCCTTATGGGTTTTAATAGGCAACACAGGGACTTTGTGATTCAAAAAGGAATCTCTTCAGAGAAACAAATATAATCCCAAAGTTTCATACCTGCAGAATTTATTCCATTTTGAATACAGAGAAATGGGAGAGAATGGGGTTCTTACTTTAAGAACTTAAGGCCAGCAGTGTGCTGGTGAAAGGATAGAGATTAAAAACGTGTTTATTGTACATCAGCCTTCAGCTTAGTCTTTGGCATTCAGCACAGGAAGTCAAAAACTGTGTGACTTCCTGAAAATAATCCATGAATACTATGGGATTCATTTCATCTGGTTCTTCTTAAACTTAAAGTTTTTTGTTCAATAACCAGAATAAAAATGATAATGTTTTTTAGGGGAGTTTTCCATCTCCACCAAATTATGATGTTTATAACTTTGGTAAATGTTTGCAAATAGGTGGAATTAAAATGTTTATTTTTAAGAATTTAATCTTCAAAACAATTTTAGGACAGTATCAAAAAGGTCCCAAGTTGAAAAATACTAAAACATGTCATTTTCCCATTTCAAATCAGTTCAGTATCTTTACCAAGGAGAGAAATTATCATTTGTCAGAGGATGATTGACTGCAGCAAGTAATTTATGCCACAATACAATAAAAAACAAAATTAGCAGTACTGTATACATTTACTTTGTGTTAGACGTTAAATGTTTCAACATTGTAAAATGAAAGAGAGCTGAGGAAGGTTTCACAGTCTAATTATCATTTGCTTCTCTTTTTAAAGTTTTTCAGCATTTAATTAACCTCTGATTGTGCCTAATAATATGTTTCAAAATATATTTCAGATATATGTCATATTCCCTGTATTCTTCTAATCTTTAATCTGGAGTATTTGCTGTATATAGCAGCAGGTTCTGAGTACCTGGCTAATTAAGGTGTAAGGAACAGAGGTTCCCAGCAGACTTCTCAGCTCTTTAGAGGTTGGAAGCAATATGGTATCTTGTCATGTTCACGCCCCCACAAGGGACTCACAGCCCCTCTTTGTGTCAGGTAAACAGACCCAGATTTAGATGCTTAATGATGCAGTTTCACCATGTTGCCCCATCCTTTTCACCTGCAGATTCACACCTCTGTGTCACAGCAAATCAGCAATCAAGGCAAGGGCTTAATAGAGAGAACAAGTGATCCGCAATCATTTTATCCTCCATCTCCACTCTGCCTGTCCAATAACAGCAACAAAAAAACATCTGTTGTCCTAACAATTCCCTGTTTAAGGTCAGGCTATTTGCCACCATGTATTGAAGAGAGCGTGAGGCCAGCAGGATCTCATTCCAGTCGGTGCTATTAATGATCGAGACATTTCAGCCTCTTTACTCTCCACTTGCACACTGTGTGTCCTGCAAGTGCAAAGCAGCAGCCAGGAGAAATTAGACTCTGATGAAAAACAGTGACTGGATAGAGCATCAGTCAGCAAACTACACTAAACACAAAGACCAAATCAACCTAACTCACATTAAGTCTTATGAATTTCTTTACTCTCTGAGACTAGTCGTTATGTAGACCAGTACATAATGCTTTTGCCATAATAAATATTGTGCAGAAGCAAAGACTGTAGTCTTTGATTTGTGTTGATAGCCTTGAAAATGTTAATTGCCTTTCCTTCAGTCATTCTGTACACTATTTAGTGCTGCTTAACTTTTGATCAGATGATTTTCTTCAGATACTGAAGAGTAACATTATTTCAGTCAATTTGTAAAGAGACTAAAAGGAGGACTCAGGAAGTGGAAGGCTGATTGGGAACAATTTGTTTGAGTTACAGTACATAAAATGTAACTTATAAACTATATTATTCTTAAAAAGATCTGTTTGTTCAATGTTTAAGTTCGCAATTGAATACCTGATAAATGATAATAATATCAGCTACAAGTAAAGATAGTTCAGGTGGGTAGCTTTTCAGCAAAGAATAAACCTACTAAAATTACTTGTTCCTTTACAATTAAAGATGGTGCATTAATATTAATAGCAGCAGTCTAGGGTACCCATTAGTTCATTTTTGACACAATAAATATGAATTGTGAGATATTTTTTGGTTTATGATTAAGGGATTTATGATGACCATTTGTAGGGAAATTTCTACCTGATATATATACTCTGATTTAATTTCCTGACTTGTGGTGTTTTCTGCAAAGCCCTTTATTTCATTAAATGTGATCACACATTCTGCCCTCCAACATTCAGTAACAAGGAAAGTTGTTTTGTACTGAATTATGGCAAACTGAGAGATATATACTTTGTATCTATATTCTAATTAATCTTTGAAATGATCGTTTTAAAACGCAATCTATGAATGTGTGATTTAATAAATTTTGTTTTACTTCCTGTTTTAAAAACTAATATACAGTGGATTTACATTTTCAGTCTGGGATAATTCAGTGTGCACAGTTATATTTTTTTCATGAGAACCGTTAGTATTTGACTGTCAGAACTTAAGACGAAACAGGCTAGCACTATTTGAATTTGCAGATCAAAGAATCCTGCTGCTACTATACAGTAATGACCTCCATGCCTTTATACCTGATGTGAGAAAACCTTACATGGAATTATTTAAACTTAATCTTTTTATGAGAAATCATGGTGTAGTTTTCAGTTTGAATTCAAATGAATTAAAAAACTGTGATATTAGACACATTGGTTCAGAAACTGCTTCCAAAGGTTTTTGCATACAGTACTGTATGTAGGTTTTTTTTATATATTTGAAGGAAATAAATCATTAATGCAAGACATTGGCTTTTTAAAAGTGAACTGCACAATCAGAAGGTAGTTGGGAAACATTACCTTGGTTTTTCACCTCTATTTTTCATCTCTGCCTTGTGAGCTGTCAGTCATGCTAATTGACGGGATATACTGGTGACTGTGAGGGACCTTTGGCTGGAGGGTAAGACAAGAAACCCTACCTGCTGATGGCTGACAATAGAAATAACACAAGCCCATTATAATAAGAGTGACTGCTACTCCAATCAGCAATATTGACTTTATAATGATGTTAACACAGCATGGGTCATTGGAGGTGGACAATGGTAGGATGCTATAGTAAACAACAATAAATAAAACACTGCCTGAATTGATTGCTGCTGCTTCCTCCAGTGGCTTCTGAGAAGCTGGTAAATGCCTAGGAGGCGCTTTACTTAAGAGGGTGGCAGCACAAACTACTCTGCCAATAATTGATTATGCTAGTTTGTAAGGCTGGAAATAAACCAGCAGACTGGATCTCAGCCCTTTCTTCTGTTGTGAAAAGTGTAGTTCAATGTATTCAGTCACTGAAATAAAGTAACTGATCATGCCCAAATAGTATTACTTCACGATAAACATGCTCTTGTTCCTGAAAGACATTTTAGGACATATTTCCATGCAAACTCTAAGCACAGCATAAGTGGAACAGATTATGTTTGCCATTTATACTGATATGATATGAACTCCTTAACATTATGCACTTACTGTATGTCCTATAGTCTGACCAATTAACTTTTTTAATTAGTAAACTGCTTATCATGGAAACTATAATTTCAAATATAAAAATAATTTAAATAAATAATTATTAATTTATCTGGACAATATAGTCTCTTGAATTTGTTACCGATAAACAACTCGATTACATTATTCTGATTTCTGAATGATAAATATCTTTCTCTAATTTTATGGTAACATCTTCACTGGATTTATATTATTTAGAGAGATATTACTTTGCTAAACATTCAATGTAGGCTTTTTGAATAATTATGTTTTTAGTGTAACAATTTGAATTATTTACAGTACTTTCAGACTATGATTCCTATCAGAATACGTGCAGTTTTCAAATCAAAATCACTGTTGATTTTTTCACCATTGCTTTGTACTTCACAGACTAATATGATTATTTTCTCACTATTTTATATTTGTAAATATGATCTTTCTGGTGGAACTATTGCACAATATGGATCAACCCTTTAAAAAGAGATATTCTGAAAGGTGAGATATTTTGCAGGGATTGTCTGCATCCAAAAGTAAAATTCTAATTTTAATGTTGAAAAAGAATTGGACAGAATATTATATTGGGTAATGTAGGAACAAGTAATAGGTTTATTCCATGCTGAAAAAAAGAAGAGAGAAAACACAACATTTCGGCCATGGAGCCTTCTTCAGGTGTGAGAGAGACAAGGCAGTAGGCAAAGGTAATGTAGTGGGAGAACAAAGGCTGGGAGGGAGGAGGGGTGAGAGGCGGGAGCAGGGGACAGAAAGAGAGGCCAATCAAGAGGTGTGAAGAAGGCGCCATGGCCGAAACGTTGTGTTTTCTCTCTTCTTTTTTTCAGCATGGAATAAACCTATTATTTGTTCCTTTGCAGCCTACTCATGCTTACGCAGCTACCCACCTGAACTACTATTGGGTAATATAGTATGGAGGAAAAGGGTCCTTTGGCTCTCTTTGTGTCCCTTGAGTGGCCATTATTCTCTGCTGTGAATGGGTCTGTTATTTTATTATGGAGAGGTTAACGTGTAGCATTTGGTTAAAATTGGTTTCCCAAGAAGGGTTCTCTGAGTCTGTGTTGTTTGTTGATTAGATCAGAATGTGATTTTCTTTGTTTCATTGTATAGATATAGTATCTTTAATCTCAGTCTCCCTTGAATTAGAATTGAAAAAAATATTTGAAAATAAACTGTTTTATTGCACTTATTTGGAAATAAACTTTCTTTCATCTAAGTTTCAAAATCAGAATGGCATGTATCTATACTTGAAAGATATCAGTCTCGTGGTATTCATATTGAATATCCTGGTAGCTTCAGAATGTCATTGCCTTGATCTTGGACTGCTGAGCCTTAAATACAGGTTTAGAAATGTTTGATAAAATAAATTAAGACTCAACAGAAAATAGAGATGTCATTTTTCTAGATCTCCATTATAGTAAAACAAATGGGAAAAACTATAGTAAGGACTTATTAAATAATACAGGCAAGCAGAGGGTATTTGGACTACCCAACACATGTATTTTAATTATTAATTTAATATTTTAAGAATTATTAAGTTGTAAATGTTTCCAGTTGTTCAGTATGCACATCATATTTGATTTTCTTCACACACTCACAGCAACATTATTTTTTTATGTTCTACAGAAGTACAACCTGTTCTCAGTTCTGAATTTATTTGCACTGAAATTCAGTTCATACCCCCTGGTCTATACTGTTATTTTTTTGGTTCTTCTTCCCTGGACTCTCTCCAGCTCTGCAATGTATTTTGTTTCTAGTGGGCTGACCATTATTTAGCACAGAAATACAGATACAGTTGCCCTCTTGCCTTACACAGTTTTAATATTGCATCTATGTGTTATTAATAATTGGGACACTAAGAAAAGCGCCTGGGAAATGTAATAAGTACTTGTTTGACTAAATCTACTATTAAAATAGACTGATTAAAATGTAAAGAACAAGACTGTGAATAAATGACCTTCTATTAAAGTCAATCTGGTTCTAGTTGTATATTGGTTAGTTGTTAGACTGCTGTATTTAACACTGTAGACTATAATTTTGTGTTCTTTCCATACCGTACTGTACATCTATGGTTCTACATGTCTCACAGATATTTTAAAAAATCAGTTCACACCAGTAGTTGCTATTCATGACTGTGATGACTTTTGTTTCTCTGCTGTCCACAAACGTTGGGCACTAATGCAGTGAACAAATGATCTGTCTAATCAAAGGCACATTTCTGTGTGTATGCAGTTATTGACTGGCTCAGAAATGTATAGCCTGGTCCAACAAGTTGGAGCACTAAATAGAGCAGGTCCTTAGGGTGAGTGATGCATCACTTTCAATCTAGGCTGGTGCAGGGGTATTAATCACAATCTTCAGCTCTTCCCTTTTGAATAGAGTGGGTGAGAACAAGATCACACCCTCTTGGGAAAAAATACAATAAAAAATGCTACACTATAATTGGAAACGCTGACTACAAAACAAACGAAGAATGCATTGTATAATTTGCAATGAGAGTAGAGATGGTATTTATTTGCTTACTGATTCCCTATCAAAGGGCTTTGCTTTTTTTGATCGCTCCTTGACATCTCTAAAAAGATAGCGCACTTTTTTTAGAAAATGTTTCAAATAGTCGTTTTTTTCTCTGTTGAAGGCCTCCATAATGAAAAAAGGCTCTGAGTGATAATTAATATATAGTTTAGTTTTAAAGACATCGCATGCATTCAGTTGCTTATAATTATCAAACCATAATGAATTTGTTTTGTGAAGCAAATTTCAAAGTATCTAGGATCTTGATTATCCTATGAGCTAGAATACTAAATAGAGCCCTCTTATTTATAAACATTCTTATGTCCTGTTACTTGTCACATGGTGTTTCCAGTTGTTGCCACTAAGGGGCAATACTCTGTTCTATTAATGCTCGGGATTTTTCCTCTTCAGGTAAGCTGCAGAGCTGTCAGTTGTGTCAGTGTGTGTAGATGACACAGAATAAAGTTTCTCTCCAAGATTATTTTTTCTGTAGTATGAATGAATGAAACAGTATAGTATATGGTTGAATCTGCAAGGTTTAATGTGTTTCACACATTCACAATCTGAATCTGTTCAGAATGGTCTAATTTACAGTACCTGAAAGCTTAATTCTACTAAAGTGCCTATTTTGGAGCTAAGACAATATATGTTTTGGGGGTTAAACAAAAACACATGTAACAAAAAATACCAGAATCTGTAAAGTAAATTTTAATAATCCATTCAATTAGAAAGATAAATTAAGCATTTCTTTGGGTGAAAAAAACAAAAACATATTCTTGACCAATGGAGAAATACTGTATAAGTTTTCTTCCCAAATTGCTGGAAATTCTATGTAAGCATTTTTTTTCCAGTAGTACATAGCTACAGCATCTAAAACAGTACTGTAGTCTAGCACTAAACTCCCCTTGGCCTAACATCAGGTTGCAGAGTTAAGTATACTGTATTTATATATTTAAAGAAGAAACAAAAAGTGCAGAATAGAAATTCAATATAAAACCAAACCTGTTTGTATATTAGCATACATCCTGCAATAATGTTACATTTATTTTAGTGTTTGTGCAGTTTTTTTTTTCATTTGTAATGTGACATAGTGAAAGATGTTGAAGAAGCTGAAGCAGATGTTGAAACATAAAAAAGCCTTTCCACATCTAGCGCATAAAAGACAGAGTGTTCTAACGTTTGCATCAACAGAAACCTTTAAAGTCTCAGACTTGGGTTTTGTCTCATTGCTCAGATATTTAAAATATATTTATAATACACCTGAGCAAAGTGCATTACTCTTTTTATATTTTGCCAGGACCTTATTGCATGGTGAAATGTTTGTGTGTATTACAGGCTTACTAGGATAATAGTACAGCTAAGACAAACTGAATGACCATAAATACAATTATATAAGCAAATCAAGGGATAATTATTGAGATTACTTTTACTTAATAATACTTTAAAAAAGGTGTGTCTAATTCTCTGCTTAAACATTTGTATGTGTTACTTTAATAGCATAGCTGTGTGCAATAAAGGAAAAAGTACCGGTAGTGAAAATATGGCTGCTGGACAATAAGGAATGGAAAAAAAAAATCTCTGAAAAGAGCTTTTCTACTGAAAGGAGCCCACCAGTAAATAGCCCACTTGAAAAGAGGCCATCGGTAAATGTGCCACTGGAAAAGAGCCCATGGATAAATGGCCCACTGGAAAAGAGCCCACCAGTAAATAGCAGATTGGAAAAGAGCCCATCAATTTAATTGTAACAAGACAGAAAATCCACTTCCAACAAGAAGCAAGGATTAAGGTTACATTAATGAATCCATCCCTTTTCTAACCACTTCTTCCAATTCAGGATCATGGGGGCGCCAGAGCCCATCGCAGAAACCAACAGGCACAAGGCAGGGTACAACTTGGATGCGACACCAATCCATCACAGGGTTAACACACAGACACTTACACCTAGGGCCAATTTTCCCAGAAGCCAATTTGCCTACCTATTTATCACTGTGCAGTTACATTAATTTAATGACAGCTCATTATTAACAGTGCAATGAGTAAATTAAATTATATTGAAGTGGATTTTTACCTGCTGGACTATATTCCTGCACTGGTCAGGCATTGACTACTGATGCTGGTAACATAGGTCATAGTAGACAGAGAGTAAGGTGGAAACACAATAAAACTCAGCTGCAGGCACAACCTCTGTGCACTTAACTTTCAATGTTAGGTCTTCAGTCTTCTCTACTAAAAATCTAATAAACCAGGAAGTCTGGTTCCTGGTTTATTCAATTATTTTTAAGGATCAACAACTCTCTATATAATGAAGCCCGTGGAGAGCCTATCTACTTGATCCAATTCAGAAGCAAATAAAACAGAAACACAAACAAAATATACCACAAAAAAACAATTATCTCCCACCATACAGAAACCTGATTAATGACAGCCAGTAGAGGAAAGAAAAGTTATAAGTAAAGTAAAAAGACATCGAAACACCCCCCATACTTCAAACATGAGGCAATATGTCATACAAACAGATTTTAATTGCTACAATCATAGTGCTATTTACATCTTGTTGTATAATGTACACCTAAAAATGAGTGCAGATGTGCTGCAATTACTGGGACTACACAGATTATTTTTGTATGAGATTTATTTTTATTTTTTCTTAAGTACTCAATTTTAATTTAAATAAAAAATAACTACTATCAAGCCCACTTTCCAAAAAGTAGTAGTTCTATTCTTTAAGTTGAGTGAAATATATAATTTATTTCCTGTATAACTGTCTTTCAGTATGATAGGTTTTATTGCTGGTGCTGGAATCATACTAAGGGTTACAGTCTTTAGCATGACTGAGCTGCCTAATGAAGTATGATCTCAGAAGACCAAAAGATCAGAGAATTCTACTCCATTAAGAGAAAAAATACTTCTGGCTCTTTTTTGGGAGATATTTCTGCCTTTTAGTGTTGCAGATAAAGAGTGCAAACTATTGAGATCAATTTAGTCTTATTATGTGTGCTGCTTATGAAATGAATGTCTTATAACACTTTATGGCAAAGCTTTATAAAGGAACACAAAAGGTTTGCCACTGTTTCTGAACATAATAACTGGATATCCATCCAGTCTCTGCTTTGGTTCCATGGTTTTCAGGGCTCACCCGCTGCTCCCTCTCCATGCCAGGACAGACAGGCTCCCTCAGGTCAGCAGATTAAATGGTTCCACTAACAAGCAATTCGTTTCTCAGTGCAGCACCCTGGTGGGAACCAAAAACAGCCTAGACATCTTGATGGTCGATAAGCCTTTTTTTAATACAGGAACAATCAAGCAAATAAGAATGAAAAGAAAACCTCACCATTTGCACATCTTCCTTCAGCTCTGCTGTACATGTGTGTAGGTCACTGGAGTGTAACTGTGATGCAGAAATCTTGCTTTTTCACCTACAGTGGTTTGTGAAGTCGGCAGATTGTAAAAGTTCTGTGTTCTCTCTCTAATGTTTTCTGGCACTTGTTCCTTTTCCTCTGTAGTAGCAATGCCTGTTAATAAGACAGAATTAAGTGTTGCTGTGCTTTCCCAAATGAGGCCCCAGCTCCCTCTTCATCTCTGTGGTGCAGCCACAGAGAAACTATTCATGCAGGCTGATTTAAAGATGTTTTCTTTTGATAAGGGACAGCTCCCAAATGGGGATGCACTTAGCTAAGCCTGGCTATCATGATCAATGGTCATCCATTGGCGCCTATCTGTCTAGGGAGTGCCAGATGGACAAGTGTCAGGAGTAAGTGACTCATATCTCACCTTGATCAACCAATCAGGGACTGGTAGGGCCGAGTAACCCACGTGGGACTCTGATGCCCATGGAACTTTCAGCCAATGAACGAGCTGAAGTTCCTCCAGGTAAAAACAGGCAACACAGAGGGCCTGAGAGACTTTTTCGGACAATTCTAAAGGGAATTCAAAGGAGAATTCCAGGGCAGGACAGCCCAGGAGCAGAAGGCTCCCAAGGGCAGGACATTCTCGCAGCGCGCCTCCTGACCATCCTGAGACTCAGCCCGGACAACCACGGAACGGCCAGTGTGTCCGAGTGCCAGAACTTTCCTTTGTTCTAAGAGTCTAGAGCGGAGGTTGCCAGGCGTAACCAGAGGATCCACACGAGGTTAGCACCAGCAGCAAGCCTCGTGGACAGGTCGGAACTGTGGACAGCTGAATCAGTATTCAGAACTAGTGCTTCATCAGGAACAAACCGGTCCTCTTCCTGACCTGCTGGGACACACAGTCATCTTTTCTCCTGTGCACAAACTGTGCTAGTTAAAGCCAACACTAACTAGCCAGTCAGTGAGCATCAGCAGCGCACCGTCGCAAGCCGCACAGCATAGCCTGGCACGGAGCCAGAGAGCCAGCAGGAGATCTGAATCCCCAGAGATTGGATGAGTATTCAACTTCAATGCATTACAGCTCGAGAATTCAATTGTTATCCCAACCAGTTGATATCAATTTAATTCCTAAGAGTTATGTACTTGTTTTGAGTATCTAATGCAGAAGTTGTAACCAAGTTCACTTATGAAACGGTCTAAATGAATGATATACTGAACGTATGTCCTCTTGATATATGTAACTCTTTGTAACTGAATGAATATATATCTTTTGTATTCTGATTACCCTCACGATAAGATCGGTTAGGTTTACATGCATATTCTATGTATTAATAAATGTATCCTCGTGTATTAGTACCTGTGTGTGTGCGTTGTTTGAGTTATATCGCATGGTTGGATTCTAAAGCCATCAAAAGAATCAATTTTGTGATTTACTGCTACAATTAATAATTGTCCCAGTAAATGCCCAAACCCTACAGAATTGGTGCCTTCAGAGAGCACACTACGCCTCTAAATCTTTGTTGTTCAAATAAAATGAGGGATATGAGTTTAAATAGAGATTTAGAAGAATTACTTTTAGTAAGTTAAGCAGGAAAGTATGAAGACTATTTTTTTCTAAAAAGACATAATGTTAATGTAGTTTAATTATAGAGTATACATGTTCATTTATACATAAATAAATACATTATATGGAAAATTGAATTGAACAACAGTTTAAACTTCTAAACTTGTAAAGACATTTGTTTTTTTTTCAGCTTTATCACTTCTGTTTGTTCAAGAATTCCTATTTAACTGTTAATCATGGTAAACGTTAATAGGATCTTTGCTCTGTGCATAAATCCCTCTCCATAGCAATCCTTTAGGATAGGGTAACACAGAAAAATACATTTAATTTGAATAATCATAAACACATTTTCAAATAGTAAAGATATATTCTAATCTGAAGATGCCCACAGTTAGTTTCTGTCCCATGTGGTTTAGATTAGTGACTTAAATGCACTTCATATTTTAAAGCTTTAAATCCTCTTCTTTCATATACAGGATTAAATATGTGGAAAGAATCCAGAACAGTGGACTACAATTCACCAACAAACTCAGTAAAGTAAATGGATTAAGTGGGATTATACTAGTGAGGCATATTGGATTTGGTGAATGCAGTGTATAACAGAGGCGTGTGACTGTGTGGTTGGGAGAGAAAAAAAGGATGTGCATGAACTAATAGGACATGGGGCTACTAAAATATTCTCAGAGAAAATATAAGAAAACTTTAACAATAAGCACTATTCTCCTCAGATGGCAGTTCAGAAAAAATGCATTCCTTGCATTCAAGAGCAAATGTAATTGTAATTGTGTTCAACACAGAAGCAATTCATTTGATCAAATTTGTAATATTACTAATCCATAGAATTCCCCTGGAGAACTTGAAGAATATTTGAAAACAACTCTGTTCTTTTTTTACTTTGCCAGTATGCTTTCAGAAAGTAACTGACCCCACATAGTACATAGTTGTCAGTTTTCTGTCATTTGTCTTCTGCCACCTCTTATATTAATATATTTTATCACTGGGGAATAATCCAGTTGTCCTACTTATATTTCTAGTTTAAATAACCTTCCTTTGACATGACGAATCACACCATGTCCAAGTTAAGCATCCACAGGCATGGTACTTGAGTCCAGCATCAGACCATCTTCCTCAAACTGGGCAAATTATTAAATACTATACACCTTCTCTTCTGTACATGCACATAAATTCTAACAAATACAGTAACAGCAAAGTCAGGTTGAGTGAATGTTTATTACACAAACATACATACAGTACAAACACTAACGAATTCCTTGCTCATCTGATTTTGGAATCCTGGCAAATGAGTCAGATACAGGAAGGATAAATGACACATCACACAACCCATTAACTCATTAACACAGAGGTAGAACACTTGTACATAACACATGCTTTATGTGTGTAGTTGTCTGTTTAATTGTTTATGGCCAGCAAAAGTCTGAGTTAGTTTGTGGTGCTCTCCTTTACTGTTTCTCTATGTTCTGTGCAAATGAAAGAGTTTTTTAAAGTATGTAAATATGTGAAAGACTGTTGGTGGTGGAGCTAAAAGCTAAAACTGGAGAAAGAAGGCTGTGTCAGAGAAAATACTGTACAGCATGAGAGATTGGCTCAGAGGAGTGTCATGTGAATCTATTTTTTGTGGGATGTGAAGGATGGTGATCATTGTCTACATATACTGCACTTGTTTATTTCTTAGTCTTCTCTGTATCACACCTGTCATCTGTGTCTCATTGTTATTTTTCTTTTGCTGTAATGTTTTGCTTGGTTTGTTTTCATATTTTTGATCCCGTGCCCTGCGTAATAAATCACAACTATGTTTTGATATTGTTCCTTTTTTTACACTTTTCCCACACTGCTACTAGAACAGTTTTCCACTTAAATATAGCCTGTGTGAAAAATGGATGAGAACTATTTATTTAGTCTAATATGATGTTCTTGTTGTTGTGATTTATAACAAAGTGCAGTTAATTGTAACTGAATTGCAGCAGGAAGAAGATTTTGTTTCTGAACAGCAGGTTACACAACTGTGCTTAATTTTAGCATCTCTGAGTTCCCTGGCACAGATGTTTAAATATTAAACTACAGGTCTCCTTAACTGTGTTGAAGTTAGGTGTATGCTTTCACTGCCTTATTTCATAGAAAAGAAAAAGAAGATTTTTTTTTCAAAATAGCCAACCAATACCATGCAACAGGGCATGTTGAAAGAAACATTAAAGATGAAAAAGAAGGATATGAAAATGATCCACATTTCCATTGCTGAAAGTCACTTCATGATTCGGTAGTTCTTATAGAAAGCAGGCCTGTTCTGTACAGTGAAGCTGCAAACTAATGCTGTGTTCCTGCTTATGCTACCAGTAGCTTTGCCATCAGCACTATGTGGAGTGTGGATTAGTGGGCTTGTGAGGTCCAGCAGGCAATCCTTCACACCCACTCTTCTTTCATCAGCACTGTTTTAATTTAAAATGTGTCATTGATTTTCTCACTCATGCTACACAGTAAGTTCAATATAGTCAAACAGTTATGTTTTACAATCCATACCTTCTTAGTAAGAAGTCACTGAGCTTTGTGTGACATTAGACTTTTGCAAGATAAAATAGGTATGGAACCACCTCTAATATTTCCCCTGATAGTGATGAGGCATTTCATCATCATCTCCATGGGAAACTAGAAGTTTACAGTAACAGTAATATCCTTTGGCAGATGGAGTATAATTTACTATAATGTCATACTTTTCATAGTTTTTTTAACCACAGAAATTATTGTCATAAAAGCACGATTTGAATGATCCCACAATAAAACCATTGGCTTCACAATAACTTCACTAAGCACAGAGTGTGAGAAGTGCTTTGGACAGTAAACTTTGGCTTAGAATATGTGCTAACCCAAAAAAAGGGAGAACTGCTGTTTACCTTCAGTGAAAGTGGCACTCTTAAGTTTGTTGCATTTGCCATTGCAATTGTTTTCCCAACAAAGGAAATGGATGTTTGCACTCTTCATTTGGTGGTAGTTGAAGATATTCATTAAAGTAAGAATGTATTCTGAAACACATTACTTGTGATCCATATTTCATTCTTTTCTTGAAATAACAATACACAATTCATAGTAAAACCTAATCTTTCCCTCATTTATTATTTATGTGATGTCTAGGCAGCTCAGTATAAGAATCAGTTTACCGTCTGAAAATCTGCTACTGCAGTGAAGAGCTGGCATGCTTCACCTTGGGAAGGGAACCTCATTTGCGACTAGCCTTTGGAAAAAGCTGCTGTGAGGGAGTAGGTGGAAGAGGTAACCAGATGTCATCCAACGATTCAGTGAATCTGTAATTTCCCTTCTCGTATCCCAGAGTCTAGTGAAAGAATTTGAAATGAGTCACAGCTTATTTTCCAAAGTCAGACTGAACAACAAAACTCCAAACCAGAAGTATACCTGTAAATTTAATGTCATCTTCAGATTTATTATTTCTTGTCTGTACAATATGTAACAGTTTTATGTTGTACTTTTTTAACTTTACTGGTTCAGTGGTGACAAATGCATTGATTCTTTTGTCAGCTTCATAGGCATAAATGGAATGTCATTCCAGTATCACTGACCAGAAAATATAAGCTTGACTTCCTTAAAAAATGTGTACCATAGAATGTTTTTGCCCAACATAATGAGACAATAGCACAACCTTTGGTTCATCCTATGCTATAAAGCAAAAGCATGTCTGTTAATAAAGTCAATGAAATGCTGTATGCATGTGTAATTTTGCTATAATGGTATTTTATACAATGGTGGGTTTATTATTTCCTTGGTATTTAATGTAATGTCTTTAAATGACTGCTGGCACTTAATCATAAAATTGTAAATATTAACAGTAACTGCTCTATTTTCTTATGATTATTAATATCCTTTGTCATTTGCTTGCTTTATTGATTACTTGAACTTATTTTTAATGATTAAGAAACATCAACGTCTGAATAACAGATAGGGTTCTAGCTGCTGTTCATGACTTACTGTATTGTTTTCTGGTGTCACTCAGGAATCTGTGTACTGTATTTTCACAACTTTGCAAAAATGGATTGGGTTATGCATCTAAAGTTCTTTTTGATGTTATGTTGAGTAGTTTTTCATTAAACGATGTTAAATAAAAACAAATATACATGGTTATCTCTCAATTTCTTGTTTTTAAAGAAGCAATAATTCAAAGGAAGCTTTTGTTCTGAATCAATATACATCCATACCAAACCTGACAATGATGTGGCTGTCTCTATTCTATCTAATTGCATCTCTGACATAAAAACTTGGATGACTCCAAATTTCCTTGATCTTAACTGTGACAATACTGAAAACATGCTTATTGGCACCCCCCATCAACTTCGTAAAGCTAGTCCTGTAACACTATCTGTAGATGGTTCTGTACTTGAGCTTCAGTCTAAATTGAAAAACCTTGGGGTGATATTCGATTCTTGCTTAACATTTGACCCACATGTGCAGCATATTGTCAAAACATCTTTTTTTTCACCTCAGAAATATCGCTAGACTACACCCTATGCTATCACTAACTGTGGATGAAAAGCTGGTCAACACATTTGTGTTCTCTTGAATTGACTACTGTAATGCTCTACTTGCTGGGGTATCTAAATCTACTTTGAACAAATTGCAGTATGTCCAAAATTCAGCAGCCAGCATCCTAAACAGGTCTAGTGCAAGTGATCACATGACTCCTATCCTGGAGTTCTGTCAAATTCCATGTGGACATTAAAATCCTCATGCCCACATATAAGGCTCTGCATGGCTTGGCACCTTAGTACCTGTCTGAACTATTATCGCCTTACTTCCCACCTCGCAACCTTCGCTGTTCTAATTCTGGTCTCCTAACTGTCCCCCAAGCCCATCTACATTGTATGGGTAACAGGGCCTTCTCCTGTTATGTCCCCAGGCTCTGGAACTCTCTTCCCAAGGATATCAGAGAGTCACCTTCTCTAAACTCCTTCAAATCCAGACTCAAAACCTTCTTCTTTAGAAGAGCCTTTACTTAACTGGTTTCATTCATTACCCCTCTGCTTCTACTTTTCTTAATGCCACCATCCACAGTCTTCTCTGTATATTGTCATTGTGTTTGATCTTGTGCATTCTTTTTATTTATTGTTGTTGTCATTCTGTAAAGTGCTTGGAGAAGCCACCTTTAAAGGTGCTATATAAAATAAAGTATTTTATTATTATTATTATTATTGGTAGTAGTATTATTATTATAGCAACTTCAGTTTAGAGGGACATTTGCTTAAGACTTACACTTACACTCAGGCTTAGATCTGTTCTCAAGTCTGTGGTTTTATACATTTCTGATATTTTTATTTTAAGGATTACAGTTGGAGGACTAAATCAAACCATGCATGTCATAGGGACATCTTAGAGAGACAGTTGTTATCATACAAATTATTATAACATATCATTTCAGTTAAAGGTGACTATGGATGTGTCTCAAAAGAATCTAGAAACAATGGGTAGTGCCTAGCTAGTGTAAACATTTTCTGCTTCAAAGCAAAGGGGATGTTTGCAGAGATGTAGGGAATCTAGATTCGGTGATCAAAACAATTGTGTCATGAAGGGTTTTTCAGGACCCTATGCAGATGGCAGAGTATGGAAAAGAGTGCAACAAACATGGGGGAAAGAAGACTAGGATCAGGGCTGGTAGAAGAACGGGGGTGCGTGTCAATATTGCACTGGTGGTCAGGGGTCATGGCCAAGGCAAGTCCAAAGGGAGTCCGTAGGGAAATCCACGGTAAGCAAAAGTCCAGAGTCGGGTAATCCATCCATGACAGACATAACGAAAGTTAAAAACCAGAGCGGGATCCGGTGAAGGGTCGGGGTAATAAAAAGGGGTAACAGGGCCAGTCGCTCCAAGCCCCGGAACCAGATGGTCAGGACACCATTGCAAAGCCTATGTCGTCGGGCCACTCCTGGATTCGCTGGTATACGGGCTTCCGGGCGTCCATTTTCCAAAGCTGAGCCCAGAACGGTAGGAGCTTCTGGCTCTTATAGGGAGGGGCTAGATCAGGAGGCAGGTGCAAAAATCAACACAAACAAGGAAGAGACGGATTGCCCTTAAGAGGAGGGACTTACGATCGTGACAAATTGTTTACCTTGTTTACCTTAGTTAGTTAAGTTCTGGGAAAATTATTAAGTGTCAATCAACAGTCCAGAAAGATACTATATCTAAGATCAGATCAAGACAGAACAAAGGAGAAAGAACAGAACAGAATAGACATGAGGACAAAACATAAATCATGCGCCAGGTCATAAATCCTTGTCAAGATCATCAAAAAAAAAAACAGATTTGAGCTAAGTATCTGAACCTTGCTAAGAGAGCTTGCTATTCTGTAGTTTTTAGGGAACTTTTAATTCCTGAGTAAAGAATCCCTCCATTAAAATGGTCTCTCATGGTTCATGGGTGCATTTAAGAAAAGGGAGATAGGTTCCCATTTATTTTGTTGTATCTGAGCTTGGAGAGAGGGATTTATCTGTAGGTTGGATTATATTTAATTGAGAAGGCATTTTATCTCCTCTTTTGGCCTACATAGGTATTATTTAAGAGTTGAATACTTGGTAGCAGTCTGGAGTTTTAAAGGGTGGTCTAGACATAGGATTCTGAAACACCTTCTCTGTAATCTTGTAAAGAAAATTAGTAAAGAAAATTGTGTGTTGTATATTTATGTTGTATGGTTTGTAGTGTGTGTCACTGTCATTGTTAATAAATATTTGTTTAACCAAGAGTGCCTGTATTTACCAAAGCTATGCCAGAGAACAAAGAATCCATGTGAGTAGTAACTACCCCAAACCCACAGGTATATTATTCGTAAAAATCTTTACAATTGGGGTGTTATGATTATTTATTTTACTTATTGACTAATCCACTCTGTCATTTCCTGCTTATTCATGTAACCCCATATTTGTAACAATATTATAACTGGAACAAGTAATAGGTTTATTCCATGCTGAAAATAGAAGAAAGAAAACACAACGTTTCGGCTGTGGAGCCTATTGTTCCTAATAAACCTATTGTTCCTTTGCAGCTTACTAATGTTGACACAGCTACCCACATGAAATATTATAACTGGGCAAGGCCAGTATTATACAATTAGCTGTGCTGTTGCTATACTGCTTTCTAAAATCATCGTTTTGCCTTGTTGTTCTATGGGAGACATGAGTGAATCCTAGCTTCACAAATCTTAACAAGTGCAAAACAACAGATAAAAATGAATGTGTAAAGATGTACTTTGTGTTCAGAGACTTACAGTAGAGCCCTGCTAGTGATTCTAAGTGTGATTATGTCACTACCCCAGCCTTTTGTGTTTCACACAGTAAATACACAAATCAGTAAATCTGTTAAAATGGAAACCCTGCAGCTGTTTACTAGAAATAAGTAACCCTGGCACACTCCAGTGGGATTTGTTGACATGACATGAATAAACATTTTAAACATTACCTTATTCAATTTTTCTACTCAGTTCAACGGATTAATAAAGCAATTTGATCAATTTGATATTTGAAGCCTTACTGTAAATTCAAATACTCAGCACTCTTTGTAGCTTTAAGTTTATTTATCTTCCCTTGGTGTTTAACAAGATTTGAGCTAGTACGATTTCTTAAGAGAATGCTTTCAGTTGTAGGTCAGATCAATTGTCTTCTCTCTAGCTTTATTAGCCATTTTAGTAATAATGCATAAAAAAGGGCATCTGAGCTTGGAGGTTTTATTTAATTTTAAACACTTAAACTCAAAAGGGTTTGCAATTAACTATATTGGTTTAATTTCACATGTGTTAGGTAGTGAAAATCCAACAATGTTGAAGCTGTGCTACAAAACCACTTGACATGGCTTTCATAAGGAAAGTAAAGACAGTCTTAGTTTTGTTGTGGGTTTAAAGAAATGTAGGCCTGCAGGAAATAAAGTTTTTGAAGATGAGACAAGACAAAGAAGTAAGCTCTGTAGATGCATTTTTCAAAATCTTTATCAAATTAGTTTTAAATCTTTCTCAGGAAATAGAAAGGGACTTACAAAAGGAATCTTGCCGAGGTATGGACACCACTTCTCACAACCTAAATATGGCTCTAAATATGGCTCTAAAAATTAATGTTGGGCTTTCTTTTGCCCTTTTATAAAATATTGTTTCACATATCTATATATTTTTTGGAGGAGAATATCACAGAAAACAGCTGTCCACAGTGTTCCAAGCAATAAGTATGCAATTGTGTGAAGTAGTCACCAAGGATTTTTATAGACAATATGTCTATAAATGTTGTTTTTTGCTATATACAATCCCCAAAATGTATTTCCTGATGACTCAAACATTCATACCATACAGTATATCTTGCCAAATAAAATTTGTAATAACATAAAGTAGTAATATTTCTCAATCACCATAATTTATTTAAATAACATAAGCCAAATCTAAGATTATTTTCATGGGATGTTAAACAATTTTTTTACAAAATGAACTATATGAACGGCAAGACAAGTGAAGAAGTGACTGCTGTATCTATCATACTACAGTTCTGCAGTTTAATGAACCTTTTCTACAAATCTCGGTCTTTGTATGTTGTGTACAAATTGCTGCTGCTAGGAGTTATACAGTATGCTGTAGTGCAAACAGTACTATAATGATACGATCATGGGGGATTGATATTAGAGTTTCTGTGAGCGAAGTCAGCGAATGCTATACTGTAGAGTGTGGCCTTGTACAGTATGTATTGAAATATGGATGAGACATTGTACTAATTTATAGTTTTAAATATGTTTAATTATCCCCTTCATAAAAGTTCATTGTATATTGTTACAAGCTAGGAGTGTAAACCAATTAAATAAAAGAGATTAAAACTAAAAAAAATGTGATCAATTTCACCACCTTTCTTTGTAAGTAAATAATAAAGTTAACAATTACACTTCACAATAACTGCATTTTTGAGTTTGTGGAGATTACCACAGGATTTTGCATACACAATGTGAAATAATGTTTTGTCACAGACTCTGTAGTCAACCTAACTGTTGATTATTATTCAGAATATTTGTCTTTAAAGATCTATAGTTAAATGATTAAATTAGTAATTAATTAGCATACTTAATAGTTAATTAACTTTACTTAATTTAATCTGTAATGTTGCCATAGCCAAAAATGTAAATGTAGTGGCTCTCTGAAGGCACCAGTTCTTTAGGGTTTGGGCATTTACTGAGACAATTATTAATTGTAGCAATAAATCACAAAGTTGATTCTTTTGATGGCTTTAGAATCCAACCATGCGACATAACTCAAACAACGCACACACACAGGTACTAATACACGAGGATACATTTATTAATACATAGAATGTGCATGTAAACCTAACAGATCTTATCGAGAGGGTTATCAGAATACAAAAGATATATATTCATTCAGTTACAAAGTGTTACACATATCAAGAGGACATACGTTCAGTATATGATTCATTAAGACCGTTTCATAAATGAACTTGGTTATAACTTCTACATTAGATACTCAAACAAGTACATAACTCTTAGGAATTAAATTGATATCAACTGGTTGGGATAACAATTGAATTCTCGAGCTGTAATGCATTGAAGTTGAATACTCATCCAATCTCTGGGGATTCAGATCTCCTGCGGGCACAAAGAAACAGTTGCAGGCTGTTGCTGTCCAATCCGCGCTCTCTGGCTCAGTGCCAGGCTGTGCTGTGCGGCTTGCAACGGTGCGCTGCAGATGCTCACTGACTGGCTAGTTAGTGTTGGCTTTAACTAGCAAAGTTTGTGCACAGGAGAAAAGGTGACTGTGGATCCCAGCAAGTCAGGAAGAGGACCGGTTCGTTCCTGATGAAGAGCTAGTTCTGAATAGTGATTCAGCTGTCCACAGTTCCGACCTGTTCACGAGGCCTGCTGCTGGTGCTAACCTCGGGTGGATCCTCTGGTTACTCTCTGGCAACCTCCACTCTAGACTCTTAGAACAAAGGAAAGTTCTGGCACTCGGACACACTGGCCGTTCCGTGGTTGTCCGGGCTGAGTCTCAGGATGGTCAGGAGGCGCACTGCGAGAATGTCCTGCCCTTGGGAGCCTTCTGCTCCTGGGCCGTCCTGCCCTGGAATTCTCCTTTGAATTCCCTTTAGAAAAGTCCACAGAATCTCTGAATCTTACTGAATCTCCCAGGCTCTCTGTATTGCCTGTTTTTACCTGGAGGAACTTCAGCTCGTTGATTGGCTGAAAGTTCCATGGGCATCAGAGTCCCACGTGGGTTACTCGGCCCTACCAGTCCCTGATTGGTTGATCAAGGTGAGATATGAGTCACTTACTCCTGACACTTAGGAATGCAGTCCAGATGTCCCTCTGGCACTCCCTAGACAGATAGGCGCCAATGGATGACCATTGATCATGATAGCCAGGCTTAACTAAGTGCATCCCCCTTTGGGAGCTGTCCTTATCAAAGGAACCTTAAATCAGCCTGCATGAATAGTTTCTCTGTGGCTGCACCACAGAGATGAACAGAGAAATGAGGCCTAATTTGGGAAAGCTCAGAACACTTAATTCTTTCTTATTAATAAGCCTCGCCGCTACAAATCATACATCATACATCAAAATGTATGAATTGGATACATTTGCTATTTGGAAAACCTGACCTACAAAAATAAATGACAAATATCAGAATCTGCATTTAATTTGACATGGCTTCAAAACAATGAATAATTTGATTATCTTCCAAGCTACTAGCAAAATAATGAACATGCAAAATGTCTGTGTATTGCTATATTTTGTTAAGGAAAAATAAATTTCATTGCTCCATATTCACAGACTGTTTCACTGGATGTTAAAGATGCTGTTAATAACTGCATTAGCATGAATGCAACACAAAGGATCACAAAGGAAGTCTTCATTAAAGGTAAAAAATACAAGTAGTTAGAGAGCGTAATGGGGAATGTAATCCCTCTTACCTTCCTTCTCCATCTCTTTTATTCTCTGTATTCTTATTCATACTTCATCAGGACTCACAATTGTTACAGTACTGGCTTAATGACCACCCAGGATTTGTTTTCTAAATATAACTAACATTACCTAGACACCTGGACTAAAGCCATTGTGACTGCCTCAATTTACATGATAAGGGACACTCATGGAACTTCAGATTGATTTGACCAAACATACAGCAACATCATGAGAAAATAAGAAAAATGTTACAAAATACCATATCAAAGTAATGAAAGTATGATACAGTCAGAGACCATGATAAAGCAAAATAAGTTGTTCAAGTAGGTAGCAGTGTCAGCATGCGTAGGCTGCAAAGGAACAAGTAAAGGTTTAGTCCATGCTGAAAAGAGAAGAAAAGAAACACAACATTTTGGCTGTGGAACCTTCTTCAGGTGTTAGAAAGAGAGGGAAGTAACATTCTGGGCCCTGAAATTGGAAATTGTTAAAAATCAATCCTTAACGGAGCTGTTTGACTCCCCCTTCCGGTTTTCCACCAGTAGATAACTTCATTAACCAATGCAACAATCAAGCTCCCAAGACCCTTTCCACACCCAGGAAACACAGGTCTAACGTTATTCTCAAAGAAGGGTTTCTTCTCCTATTGCAGAAAGACATCCGGAACCAGAATTATCCTGAAACTAGGATCACACCTTCCCCCTTTCTTTCAATGGCGTTTCCTTCTTATCCTCTATTTACTTGCAGGTTTCAACTTCACCTCTCTCATCTTCGCACCACCTAAGTGCCCACTCTGCATCCCCTCTGCTCCTGCCTCCTGTTCACTCCCAGCTTTTTTTCCTATGATATATCAGCTGCTGACTTCCCTCTTTTTCTCACACCAAAGAATGCTCCACACTGAAACATTTTGTTTCTTTTCTTCTCTTTTCAGCATGAAATAAATCTTTACTTGTTTCTCTAAAGAAAAATAAACCTATTGTAAAACATACGTTGTAAATTTACTTTCAAGAGCATACAATACTCGTTTACTTAAAGGGGGGTGAGTGCAATTATGCATTTGTTTTGCATCATTTAACTTGAAAAGAGGTATTGGAATGTCAATAAAGCAACTTTAGATTCTTTTATCTCTTTTTAGAATTTTTAAAATGATACACACAGAAAAGATCTTGAAAGTGTACCATGTTATCGGGAATTCTGTTTACATTACCATGTCAGCATGATACTAAAAAATGGCAAAAAAATGACCACCAAAAATGTCTCTCAGTAGGTCTATATTCTGCTTTTTGTTTTCAAACCATGCTTACAGGAAGCATTTTTTTCTACTTTACTTCTACAACATGAAAGGATGCTGGTATCATTTGCAATTCAGTATCTCAATCGAAATCTGTGGCAAGGCATGGTCCTAACGCAGTGGTGCATGGGCACCTTTTCTCATCTAAACACTGTGATGTCTTTTCAGAAAAGTGCCAGTACCAGTATTTTTTTTTTGTCATCCAGCAGTGACAGGAATTAAAGGATGTCGGCTCGGCATGGTCTTTCTAAAAATCATGTAAACTGTATGGCAGTTTCACAACAGTGCCAGCACAGTAACACAGTTTAGTAGAAATGAATTATCATCTCTATCAAGATCACCTGCAGACTCTGGTTACTGACATCATGCCATAACCATTGCTTTACCGTTATAGACTGTTTGACTATAACAGTCAAACTCACATTTTACCAGAGGAAGACGTTATATTATTCGCTCTTGCCCATCATTTACTCAAATTGGTGAATGTACTGTAGTCCCATCTACTGTAGTTATTCACGGGGCATCTGCAGTATGACACCACAAATGCCTGAAGTATGTGTTTGTACTTTAGTTGCATCTACCCTGGAGTAGGAGTGTAAGACCATGAATCCTTCATTATCATTATCTTTTGCTACTTGATGGAAATATTAGTCTACTGACACTTATAATTAGCCCCATGTATAATAATTCATAAAATTTAGTTATTATACATGAATGATAAAATTATTATTAGCTTATATTGTGATCTGATATGTATTAATCACTAATTAATGTACTAATCAAGCAATATTCATAGAAATATGTTAACTGAATGTGGATTCTTGGATAAAGCTAATATTACACGCAATAGAAAAATATTTTGATTTGTTCAATATTTTGCCGTATTAAAAACTCAAAGAAGCTTTTACTGTTTAGTGAGGTTTAAAACACTCCAAAAAAACAAACTCAATTATGAATCACTGACATGAAATTTTGCTTTATTACTCTACTGTTCTCAGACCACCGCCTAAGATAGACAGAGTAGATACTTTATTGATCCCGTGAGGGAAATTGCAGTGCAACAGCAGCTTAGCACAGTCAACACAGCACAGTGTAACGAAATGATACAATAATACAACAATACAATACAGTACATACAATACAGTCAGTACAGTCAATGAGAGGTGCACTAAGAAGAGTTGCTCACAGTCCAGGATATACAAAGAACAAACCAGAACAGTACACAAAAAGTTGTATTGCACATTATAAATATACATATAAAGACCCTGGCATATATTGCACAAAAAAACAACAAAAACAAAAAACAAAAAGGGAAAAGCCAGATGTAAGCAGATAGTTTACTGTTTAGTCCAAAACAGGTCAATGTCAATGTTGCCCCTGCCCAGACACAAAGTGGATGAGTTGTGTAGTCTTATGGCAGAAGGCAAGATTGACCTTCTGTTGTTCTCCCTGTCACACTGTGGTTGGATCAGCCTATTTCTGAATGTGCTCTTCATTCTCACAATCATGTCATAGAGGGGATGGGAGACGTAGTCCATGATGGTCTCTAGTTTGGACACCATTATCCTCTCAGCCACTACCTTCAGGGTGTCCAGGTCAGACCCAATGACAGAGATTGCTCTTCTGATGAGCTTGTTCAGCCTGTTAGCATCCCCTACTCTAATCCCAGAGCCCCAGCATACCACCGCGTAGAAAATGGAGATCGCCACAACCGACTTATAGAACATATGTAGCATCTTATTACACACATTGAAGGACCTGAGCCTCCACAAGAAGTTAAGTCGGCTCTGACCCTTCTTATAGATGGCCTCTGTGTTCTTAGAACATTCAAGTCTAGTTGATGTGCACTCCCAGGTACTTGTATGAGACAAGAGTAGATTGGACATTTTCCTCCTGAAATCTATCACCAGCTCCTTCATCTTTGCCACATTCAATTGCAGGTGGCTCTCCCCACACCACTCCAAAAAGCTGCTGACAAGTTCTTTGTACACTTCCTCCTGCCCACCCTTGATACATCCCACAATTGTAGAGTCATCTGAGAACTTCTGCAGGTGGCAAGACCTTAAGTTGTATTTAAAGTCCGAAGTATAGAAGGTGATAAAGAACGGAGAAAGAACTATACCCTGAGGAGCCCCAGTGTTACTCAGTGCCTGTTCAGGCACACAGTTCTGAAGTCTCACAAACTGTAGTCTGCCTGTCAGATAGTCAGTGATCCATGAGATCATGGAGGCACCCACTTGCATCTCCTCCAGATTCGTCCCTAGCAGTAAGGGCTGGATAGTATTGAAGGCACTGGAGTGAGTGTGTGAGTAGGCCCTTTGCAAAATGTAGATGATTGCATCATCCACACCAGCATTAGGCTGATAGGCGAACTGTAGGGTGTCCAATGATGAAATGACCAGGGGTCTCAGGTGGGACAAGAACAGCCTCTCCAGTGTCTTCATGACATGAGAAGTCAGCGCAACTGGTCTGTAGTCATTGAGGACAGAGGGGTGCCCTTTCTTTGGTACTGGGACCAGGCATGATGTCTTCCATAGCACAGGGACAGTCTCCAAGTTCAGACTCAGGTTGAACAGTTGCCGGAGCACTCCGCTCATCTGATCAGCACAAGCCCTCAAAAATCTGGGAAAGATGTTATAAGTGTAACAACATATGTGGTGAGAGTATGCTGCACTATGACATGTTAGTACAAAGTACAAAACATACAGACTGAGACTAGTGAGTGCAAAACAAACTGTGTTTGTTACTTTTGTAGCTTCCTACTCAGACCATCTGTTCTAGAATGTAACTTGATCATATATTAAAAGCAGAAACATAAAATTAAAATGTCAAA
Source organism: Lepisosteus platostomus (assembly GCF_059453375.1). Lineage (NCBI taxonomy): Eukaryota > Metazoa > Chordata > Actinopteri > Semionotiformes > Lepisosteidae > Lepisosteus > Lepisosteus platostomus. Next base: position 49,168,441 of record NC_142612.1, on the reverse strand, counting down.
AAGTACCTAGGATACTTACTGTGGTAAATGCAAAACATCAGTATGCATAGACATCTGCAGTAAAATATCCTGCATTCTACCACAAGGACGAAAATATGCTTCCTACAGAGAGCTTGTCAGATTAAATTCTTCACAATTTTTCTTATATATAACATGTAATAATATATATAATAATTAAATAATAAAATACATGCTGAGCTCACTTGCTGTATAATCTTTTACATTTTTTATTGGTTGTTGTAATGTTTGTTGCAAAGGAACTAATCTGGAGACGTAATAATGAATCAATAAGGGTTTTCCTATTTATAGACATGCTACGTAGGTGGTGTATATGAAAATTAATTTAGTGTTACCCTCCTTTCAGAAGCATTCATTTAGTTGCAAATAACCAACCTCTACAATAATTTCTCTGGTAGTAATGGCCATTAAATATACTTCCCCTTTATACCCCTTCAGCTTACCTGAAATTGTCTTGAGAGCAAAATGTTAACAACAAGATGCCCTGACAAACATTTATACATCACAAGGGGTGAGCACTGGGTGTGAGAATAATGCATTTGATAACTTCTGTACTGTATGTGCCCATGCATGCATTACTTTGTCAGTCTCATCCAAGTACTAAGTAGTAACTGATAGAAAACATTATTGCATCAAAGCTATGAATATGAAATGTGTTCTTAAAGTATGAGTTTTATAATGTGGGTGAATTACGTAAGAGTTGCTAGCAGCAGGTTCTGTGTATGAATACATTTATTAGTTCTGCACAGTTTTGCTCTGTTGGTGCTCCTCTGGGTACTGTTGAGCGATTTTCACGGATGATTAGAAAAAGGAAATAAAGCTGGATACCCTGAACGCAGTACTAAAATGAAATTGTTAGGTACTGAACACACACCATTTCCATGACAGAGTAAGGAGACTTTAGGTAATGAAGTCATTGTTAATGGGCTTAATGTGGGCTGAATAAAAAACAGCATTCATGTAAATCCATTTAAAAATATTGTCTGACGAATTAATTGGAATATCTTTCCTATTTACTCTTAACTTAATAACATCTACTTTATAAACAAGACAACAGTTCCAAAAAATAAATCCCTTGCTAATTATGTATTGTACAGTACCTATCACTAAAATATTAAACATTCTATTTCCTATCAACTTGTCATTTTTTGCAGTCTATACTTTCTATGTTATACATCCAATATACATCAAGTTATAGATCAAATTTGATTTGTATTCTCCTGGAATGTATCTGCATAAAAAATGGAGACCTAATCCAGAGTATAAATATGTGTACTGTATATCTAAAGGTTTGACAGAGGCATAACTGTTGCTTCTGTAGAATTGAAAGGACTTTTAGTAACTACAATTGTTTGACCTGCTTTTAATCCCTTTATCTTGTGATTTTTTTACATTTTCTTAAATATATTAGTTCCTGAAAGTAGTTAGATGTTACTCTGCATTTTCTCTTCATGTTTTTGCCGTCTTATTTTGTAATTTTAGTTAAAATATGGAGAATCAGGATGATGAGGTAATGCAAACAGATTTTTATGAAAAATCTTAATACGCTGATTCAGTCATGCATGTGTGACTAGTGCAGTTCACTCTGACCCTGCCTATCTCAGTCACTTACTGGCTCTGTGCATGAACAGCTCCACACTTCCTAGTGTCGAAAAAGGCCAGGTTCTCTGTCATGAGAGAGTTCTTCACTCTATACAATAAGTTAAAAACCCCAGATTCCAATCCCAACAGGCCCCTTACTCGAAGTATATTGATATCAGACATCAAAATTCCAAGACATGCTCTTGAATTCTGACTGACTAGTCTCTAGTGGTGGCCTGGTTAATGTCATAATACTGCTTTTGGAGTTGTTATACAGTAATTGCTGCTGTGGTTACAGTATGTACTGGGCAAGGATCAACTAAGTTTTCTGCACATCAGCATTTGTTCTGGAGTCCTGAAGATGTCAACTTGTGGGAATATGGTATTCTGAAAATCTATCTTTTTTTCAGTACCTCTTTGTTGTGTTAGTTATTTGTATAATATATTCAAAAAGACCATTATTTTACAGGGTAATGTGGACTCTGTGAAAAGATTTCAAATTTTAGGAGTTGTTAGGAAGGATTGTTATCTGAGATGATACATTCAGTGATTGCTTGTCTGGAAAATGCTGTTTGTAGCTACTTGATCACAGCTGTGGAGGTGGCGCTGTTCAGCCTTTCTGTTTCGAAAATGTCATGTCAACATCTTTTCCCTCAGAAATCTAGGAAAGATGATTTTCTCATCTTTGAAGATAAAGTCATTAATCTGTACCCAACTCTTTGATTCCATTATTCCTTTGTAGGTAATTTCTCTTCTATTCAGGTCATCCTTCTTGTATCATTTTCTTCAGCATACCGTGCAGAGCATCATGGTCAGTCATTGCTTTCAGTGAAGCTACTGTCAAGGGAAGTCAATGACTTCCTGGAGAACATGGGTGCTACAGCGATGTTTTTACCTGTGAGGTGAAATGTGCCTTGATGTGACTAGTTTATTCATGGTGAATTCAAGCAGTTTTGGAAGTGCTTGCCTCCAAATAAGTTTTTTTCTTCATTTAAACATACAGTAGTTCACTTTGGAAGCAGTGATTGACTTTGGGGCATCTGCAATAGGCTTGTAATGCTATAGTAGTCTTAGCTCCTTTTTCATCAAAATAACTAAGTGGAATAAGGTCTTTAATTTTTCTGGAAAACAAATGTCATGTTACTTGTCTGAGCTGCTGATGCAGTTATACTTTGATATAGGACAGCATATTTGTGACTAAGTAGTTAGCCAAGTTATACCATTGCCAAGATGGTTTCTAGTTTTGTACAGTTCTTTCATGGCTCCCTTGAATTTATAACACTTTCTATGAATTAGGCTTTATCTTGGTGTGGGCTTTGTGCTTGCAAGTTAAAGAGCCCTACTGTGAAAAACTCTTTTAATTGTTCGGTAAGCATGGAAACTTGAGTTTTTTTATGATAAAAACTGATATACAGTACTATTATAGAGAATAAGGTTCTGTAATCTGATTTTGTTAAGTAAACTTTTCTTCGTATTTTATTTTCTTTGTCACTAGGAAGCAGAGTTTGGCATTTATTTCAAGTCTTTCTTAAAGAGTATCATATATTAAAGATATACATCTGACTGATTCTGTTGTATGAAGTAGTATTTAGCAAGGCTTAAAATCAAAAAGAGAAACAAAGAGTTGCACAGAAGCACATGTGTAGTAAACAAATGAAATGCATCTGTAGTGTGAGCTTCTAGGGATTTTGATTAGAGCCAAGCTTGCTGTTGCCTGGATAGAAGACTTGGAATTACAGAAGATACTGGAACCCCTTAATCCATACAAAAAGGAGGATTAAGGCTGGCAAGGCAGTCCCATAACTTATACCTAGAATCATCCAATTGTGGTAAAATAGTCAAAAAGTCATAAATGTAGATAATTGTGACACGAATGAGAGAAGCTGCACTTACCTCTCTTCCAAAGACTACCTTCTGTAGCTCCGTTTTATTGACATTATTATGACTATCTGTGAGTTCCATATTGCCAGATAATAAATACTCCTAATTAAAATCAAATTAAACTTAAAGCTACTGTAGCCTCTTAGTGCACATTAATATGCTCCTGTATTGGACTGTGCTTTGGATTTTTTCAGGATTTTTTTCCCCTTGGGGCTAAGGGGAAACAGAGGGTGGTAAAAATCCTCCATCTCCTTTCTGATGTAGGGGATTGTGTTCTTCAAGGTTTTTTTTTGTTTCTTTTAAATTCATTGTATTGTGTCTGATTGTTTTTTGAGTGAACCTGACATCTTGTTTTACAAGGTGGATACCAGGAAATGTTGTTCAATAGGACCCTGAAATGAAAATAACCACCCTCAAATGCATCTTAAATTAACATTAAATAACATTGCATTAATGAACATAACATATTTTAGTGGTTCCTTAAAATACAAAATACAAATTATTTTGACTTTGGCATATTTTTGTTTAAAGAAGAAATTGAAACTGAATGAAGTTTTACATGTTTAATGTCAAATACACCAGGGTCCAAGCTACATACCAAAATAGGATACTAAAAACATCATTATTAATTTATTTATCTATGTGGCTGGTAAAATTAAACTCTGAAACTTTGGTAAGTCAATGTACTGTAATGTCATTAAGAAAACTTAATAATTAAGGATGTATAATTTTGTCAAAAATGCCCAATTGTAGAATGAGGACTGTGTAATAATAGGATACATATCCTAATTTAAACATATATAATAAACATGGTAAAAAAGTAATTGTCTTTGCTTTTAAAGAGGTCCTCAAAAATGCTTCATGCATTGAAAAATTTCCCTCATGCCTACCCTTAGGTTTGAGCTGAGTTTTATGATACAATGGATACAATGATGACTGCTGTATCAACACCAGAGTCCACAAACACATGATTCCTTGTAGTCCTAGAAAGTTTGGTAAAAAGTTTGTAGAAAGCAGTTGTCACTGCTGTCAATGATCTGTGTCCTCCAACCTCAGTACAGAACAATCTCTGTTTCTTGGCTAATGCCATCTGTTCTGTCCTCCGGGGGTGGCTGCACCTTTGCTTTTAGTAAAAGCAAAAGTCTGCAGTACTGTTTAAATAGAATCTGCAGCTAGAGTCCTTGGGGGTTGTGTGATATTTCCGCTCAACTCCTCTATGGTTCAGGGGTTGCAGAGAGAGAAGGAGGCCTGAGGATATGCCTGTGTCCAACACAGCATTGAGAGCAAGCCAATTCCCTAGGAGATATCTCTCAGAAAGACACAATCCTACTATGGTTTTAAAAATGAAGATTATAGTTGATTTACTGTCTGTTCTCTCTACCATTACTGCTTGGCTCCAGTAGTTAATCAAAGGAAACAAAGTATAGTTTAAAAAACAAACACACACACATAGCTTTGAGCAGGAATTGCCTTTTCTTAATTCTAAATATTCTCACCCAATTGCAAGTTTTTGAAAACTTTGCTTTATGGTTGTGACTCCTGTTTGATAAACAAGCACCTTTTAAACATTCTCTTTATCTATAACTACATGTCAATGTCATCCCTTTTAACATATTACAAGGCCAAGGAGGGCTGGCTAAATTATGATCACTCTGTCACTGTAGCAATCTGCTACATGTCAGCTGCCACTTAGGGAATGCAAGATGGCCAGTAAGATACTGTAATCCAACCTTGAATCCTGGATTTTCTGAGGAAGTGCCTTTAAGTACTGACCCACTTAAAAGTCCAAAATCTGTGGTATTTATTTTTTGAAGAGATCTACTTTTTTAATAAAAGCTTCTACTTGCGAATGATATTCCAGATACACAATATCTCACATTGAAACTCCCAACACCCAGTGATGTGAAAGCAAATTACTTCAAGAGCTCATTTCTTTTAATGTAAAAAAGATGGTTTTGGAGAAAAAGAAATGACAAAGTCTGAAGCTTCACGTACTGTGCTGTACAGTGTTGGGATGCATGAAGACTGCTGTCATCTCCTTTTTTTGTAGGAAAATAGCAGCAGCCCAGCCTAGTGAATACCTTCCTGGGCTCATGGGCTCATGATGCTTAGAACAGATCACATGGGCTGTGTGATTGATAGAGAGACAGGGGTGTCTGAGTCAGGGCTGAGCTGAAATACGTTAGAATGATGGATGTTCGTGAATTCATAGCTGGGGGGTAGTCTTTGATAAAGTGTATTAAAATGATAAATCTGTTCCATATATTGTATGTGAGTGTGGGGCTCCCTGCGGCCAATGGCAGCAAGGAGTAAGAGCACAGCTCTGAGTATGCATTACTGACTTTTCCCTAAGCATGCACGTCAGCCTTCTTATAAGGCTGTGAGAAGAAAATAAAAGGACTTGTCCAGCTAGAGGGGTTTCTGCTTCTAGGACCTAGCAGAAAAGTAAAAGATGATGTAATCCCTCCTTCATCCTCCAGTCTCATCCAATCATATCTCTTCTCAGGAATGTCTAATTGTATGCTCCATGTCCCTTTTTACTTACTTTAACAACAATGTAAAAAACCTTCTAAGAAAAGACAAAATGCATCTCTATAAAAAAAAATATTAGTATAAATAAATTGATACACATTTTGTAATAAAATAACTATATTTCATAGTTTATAGATGCATGCATGTCTGAATTAAAACCTGGTAATACTAACAGCTTTATGTTAATATCATTATGTCATTTAGTTTTATGAACTAAAGAGCCAAAGCAAGCTTTTTAAATCACCTTGAGAAACTTGATGCTTTGTTCTCAGCTAATTTCAAACTCAAAGAACATAATTGGAAGATGGTATTGAAAAAACAGTTTTGTCCTAAAGGTCAATGAACACCGATCTGAATACACATTAAATATTTGTATACTTTTGTCTCACTTTCCACCCATATAACTTTAAGATAGATCAAAAGTATCAATGGGACCTGATTTTTTTTTTTTTACTTTGATACCTTTGATACAATTGATACCTGGCAGGACATCCGTCTCCTCTCCAGCTCTGCATGCTTGTTTATTTTGTTTTCATCAATAGAATACATTTCTGTTTAGCAACATACAAATTATCTGTTATTTTGGGCAGCTAGTTACTGCTGTTCACTCTCACTCACATTATTATCGTTTCCACCATTATTTTAGTTTTAGGCAAACCATTGTTAACAAATGTACAAATGTTCATTTTTCAATTAAATAAGTACATTTAAATATTCTCTCAATTTTAAGGCCTTCTTATGAATATCAGCACTTCAGAGGTTTAGAAATATTATTTCCATGGAGCCATGGATCTAAATGTCCTACTTCTCTTGACTGTTTTCTGCAGACAACAAGCATCAGAGCCTGGAGTTATAAAAAAGAGCTGAGCTCTTCCCACAATTTCATTAACTTGTACTGGTATTTGTCTTTCCAAATAGCTGCAAGAGCTCTGCCTGTATTGGCATGGTTAAGGGATAGCATGCTCCTTGCAATGAAGATGTGCTGCTTCGAAGGACATAAAATCCTTCCAATAAAACATTTATGTGATATTATTTTGATCTGTGTGGATTTCCTCTGTTAACTCACCACTGCTAAAGTGATTCCTGCATTTTAGAATAGCTTTTACACACTCATCTAGTGCAAGGAACTGTGCGAAACATGAATTCCTGTTTTGGTTTATTTTTTAACAGGCACAACATGCATTTTTTAATATTGTGACATAGTTTAAATGGATTCTCAACATGTTTAACGCAACCAAGAACTCTAAAGGATAATGAAATACAATATGCAAATAAGAGTTGTAACAGAGATGCACAGAGATTGAGGTTGACTATACAAGGTTCCAACTCCTACAGAGAGCCTGCACATACTGTAAACGCACCCTGTTTATAGGCAACCTGTTTGTGACAATTAGTCATGCCATTTTGAAAGTGCTCAGACTCATACAATTTTCTAGTCCCAGAATTGTAATGACCAGGCCTTAATGTACAACAATAATATGCATTATAAAATAAGCTAAGTGAGTTTGTTTTGCATGAATCATTTGACCAGTTTAGGATGATGTTGTTCATAATACAGTTTAGCAAGCAACTTGCTGTCCCTGTCACATTAGAACATGCACAAATGTCACTAAAACTGAATTCCTGGCAAACCTGAGTCACCCAAGTATTTTTTCACTACATTTGATGCAGATTTCATCCACTTGAAGAGGTGCTAGAATATCCATCTAATTATAAACATCCAGGTGCTTGTGACAGAACTCCCCTAGATGATAGGGGGACCTACACATAAAATACAACCACAATTAGGGAAATTGAATGGTCCAGGTAACCAGCCTAATGTTATGCTCACATCCCTGCCTTATTGTCACTCCATTAATGGCATGTTTTTAACTCCACCTCAAACCCATAAAAGTAGAAAATCCCTCACCCGGTTGACTCTATTGGGCCAGACTCACTCCTTAACTGTCTTTCTTCTTACCAGAGATCAAACACAGAATATGACAGAGACTGCTAGACAAGATACAAAGTTTTTATCTCTTGGCATCCCCAGATGCAGCCAGTTTCCTAATTCCCTTGTGAGATTGCGAAGAATGCACTGATATCATCTGGCAACCCCATTTATACAGTCCCAATCCGACCACTCTGCTACTGTTATGAGTTCGGTAATAGGGACCGAACGAGTGAGTGAACCCACTTGCAGGAGCGAACAAAGCCAAGTCGTAATCCGAAAGCAAACCGTAATCGTAGGAACGAGCCGAGAGTCCAGGGGGAGCCAGATATCCAAAAGGGAACGTGCACCGAAGCCGAAGAGTAATCCGAAGTCGTAGTCCGTAGAGCAATCCGAGAATCCAGAGGTAGCCAGAAATCCTAAACAGAGCGAAAGTACCAATCCAAGCCGAGATCCGAAAAGCCGAAGTCCAAAGGGAAAAACCGAAAGCCGAAATCCAAGACAAACACAGAGAAGAAGAAGAAGCGCAACCAGGAAGCTCGATAGGGAAAACCAATACTGAGCAACGAGTTAGGGAAGGACAGGTGTTTAAGTAGGATGAGACGGGGGTGTGTTGGTGAATGGGAAAACTGATTGGTGAACTGATAGATAGGGGCTACGCCTACTTCTGCCTCCTCCGTTGCCGGGAGCCAGGGTTCGTAACATTACCCCCCCCTCTATGGGCGGTTCCTGACGCCCTAACGGGACGATCCGGGAAGTTAAGGTGGAAGTCTTGGATGAGGTTGGGGTCCAGAATATCCTTCTCCGAGACCCATGAGCGCTCCTCCGGACCCTAGCCTTCCCAATCGACGAGATATTGTAGGGATCCACGAGACCAACGGGAATCCAGGATTTTATTGACTGTGTAAGCAGGGAGTCCATCAATTACTCGAGGCGGTGTTTTTTTTTTGTGGTTTAGACAGGGTGGATCTGTGAAAGGGTTTAAGGAGGGACACATGGAAAGTGGGGTGGATCCGAAGGGTGGGAGGCAAGGCCAGTCGGTAAGTCACAGGGGTGATCTGGGCGAGGACACGAAAAGGACCAATGTACCTGGGAGCAAGCTTGCCAGAAGGTTGCTTAAGAGGAAGGTTACGAGTAGATAACCAAACAAACTGACCGCGACGAAGTCTGGGTGGGATACGACGGCGCCGATCAGTCACCTTCTTCCGCTGAGCTGAGGTGCGAAGAAGGGTGGCTTTGGCCTTCCTCCAGAAGGTCTTCAGTTTAGAAATGTAGTCCTGAACCGAAGGTACCTCTGTGTTGTGGTGGGAGTCAGGGATAAGAGGAGGCTGATAACCTAAAGCACACTTAAAGGGAGACATGCCGGTAGCTGTGGTATACAGAGAATTGTGTGCATACTCTGCCCATGGGAGCAAAGACACCCAATTGTCATGGGTAGAGGAGATATAAGTCCGTAAATAGGTCAGCAGTTCCTGATTCATTCGTTCAGTCTGACCGTTGGCCTGAGGGTGATAAGCTGAGGTAAGTGAGACTGAGGCGCCCAGCGACTTACAGAAGGCCCTCCAAGATCGGGAGACAAACTGGGGGCCCCTATCAGAAACAATATCCTTAGGGATGCCATGCAGTCGGAAGATATGTTGTACAAACAATTCAGCTAGTTCTCGAGCTGTCGGTAAGGATGGTAGGGGAATAAAATGGGCAGATTTAGAAAAACGGTCTACCACCACCATAATAGTTGTGTGTCCATGGCTGGGTGGAAGGTCAGTAATAAAATCTACTGAGAGGTGGGTCCAAGGACGGTCCGGGATGGGTAGGGGTTGAAGAAGGCCCGCTGCCTTCATCCGGGAAGACTTCATTTGGGAGCAGATAGAGCAGGCCTGGACATATTCCTTGACATCCTTGGCCATAGATGGCCACCAGAAGTCTCTGGAAATGAAATCCAAGGTACGGTGGAATCCAGGGTGTCCGGCGAAGCGGGAGTCGTGTCCCCACTGTAAAACTGCCGATCTGACGGAATTAGAGACAAATAACTTGTCCTGAGGGCACTGAGGAGGTACCGTCTGTCCTACCAAAGCTCGTCGAACAATTACCTCAATGTCCCATCTTACAGCTGCCAGGAACTTACCAGACGGGATGATAGGTTCTGGAATCAATTCGGCCTCAGGGGGATCGTGGATCCGTGAAAGGGCGTCTGCCTTGACGTTCTTGGAACCTGGAGTGTAGGTGATCAAGAAATTAAATCTGGAAAAAAAAAGGGACCACCTAGCCTGGCGAGGACAAAGACGTTTGGCCGACTGCAGATACTCCAGGTTTTTATGATCAGTGAAAATTAAAAAAGGGTGATGAGCACCCTCTAACCAGTGCCTCCATTCCTCCAATGCCAGCTTAATGGCCAAGAGCTCACGGTTACCGACGTCGTAGTTCATTTGGGCAGGTGATAGCTTCTTAGAGAAGAAGGCACAGGGATGAAGGATCTGTTTTTCTCCATGACGTTGGGAGAGAACAGCACCCACACCATGGCCAGAAGCATCCACTTCGACCACGAAGGGCAAAGTTGGATCAGGGTGTTTTAGGATGGGGGCTGTAGTGAACAGATGTTTCAGACGCTGAAATGCTTCTTCGGCTTGAGGGGTCCATTTGCCTTGTTTAGGTCCATTACGGGTCAAAGAGGTTATGGGAGTGACCACCGAGCTGAAATTTCGAATAAACTTCCTGTAAAAGTTAGCAAAGCCGAGAAATCGTTGAATGTGTTTTAGATTCTTGGGAGTGGGCCAATCATTGATCGCCGAGACTTTACTCGAATCCATTTCCACCCCATCCGGCGAGATGACGTACCCTAAAAAGTGAATCCTCAAAGCATGGAAGGTACACTTCTCTAGTTTGACATATAGCTTATTCTTAATGAGCCGGGAGAGTACTTCTCTGACATGGAGAACATGATCCTGGAAGGAATCAGAAAAAATTAATATGTCATCTAGATAAACCAATACAAATCTTTGTAGGAGATCCCGAAAGATGTCATTAATAAAAGATTGAAACACTGCTGGAGCATTAACTAAACCAAAGGGCATGACCAAATATTCATAATGTCCATGGGTTGTCATAAATGCCGTCTTCCATTCATCCCCCTGCCGAATGCGGATTAGGTTATAGGCCCCTCGTAAATCCAGTTTAGTAAAGATCTTGGCTCCATGCACAGACTCAAGTGCTGCTGGAATTAAAGGCAAAGGGTACCGATTCTTGATGGTGATCTCATTGAGGCCACGATAGTCGATGCATGGACGGAGCCCACCATCCTTCTTTTCCACAAAAAAAAAACTGGCACATGCTGGTGAGGTGGATGGACGTATAAGCCCAGCCTTCAGAGAATCTTGTATATAGACTTTCAGGGCCTCAGATTCAGAATTGGAGAGTGGAAAAATACGACCTTTGGGAGGGATAGTACCAGGCAAAAGGTCAATGGCACATTCGTATGGTCGATGAGGGGGGAGGGCCAAGGCCTCCTGCTCATTAAAGGCTTCCTGAAGATCAGAGTATTGAGGGGGTATGGTAGGAACCCCTGAAGGGGACGTCGCCATGAGTGCAATCTTCGCTGGTAGGCGACAGCATTTTCTAATACATCTGGGTCCCCAAGCTACAATCTCTTTACGGGACCAAGAAATGTGTGGGTCATGCTGCTGTAGCCAAGGAAATCCTAGAACCAGAGGATGTGTAGGAGTCTCCAGGAGATAAAACCAGATGTCTTCGACATGGGTGGCGCCTATCTGCAGGCTTAAAATCTCCGTTTGCCACCTAATAAGTCCAGGAGATACGGGGGAGCCATCAATAGACTGGACACGAAGAGGGGTGGACACCAGGGTCAAGGGTAATTTCCAAGCTCGAGCGACGGAGGCGTCTATAAAGTTTCCTGCCGCCCCCGAGTCTATAAAAGCAAGAAGAGGTCTCCTTTCGTTATCCCAGAATAGGGTAGAACAAATAAAAAATCCTGAGGAAAACTGAGGGAATTGAGTAGTCTCACTCACCTTAGGATTCCGAGAAGGTGGGCGGCGCCTCAATGACGAGTATGCAGCAGGGCAGGCCGCTTTAAAGTGTCCAAGTTTCCCACAGTACAGGCAGCGACCCTCTCGTTGGCGCCTCTCACGTTCTTCAGGGGTTAACCGGGTGCGGGCTATTTCCATGGGTTGTTCCGAGTCAGCAGATCTGAAAGGTGATAGCCGGGGAGCCTCTAGTATAGAGGACCGGGATCTCTCGGCACTCCTATGACGAATTCTGAGTTCCAATTGCAAAACCTGTGAAATAACTTCCTCCAAGGTATTTCCCAATTGTGGCATATTTACCAGATGGTCCTTAATTTCTTCACTGAGTCCTTGACGGAAAAGAAAAATAAGGACCTCATCGTCCCAGTGAGTCTCTGCTGCCGCTACTCGAAAATCAATAGCATAATCATGTACAGACCGGCGGCCTTGGTGGATGGAGGAGAGGCGGAATGCAGAGTCTTGGCCAACTACGGGGCGACAAAAAACCCCCTTAAATTTTTCTAAAAAAAGATCATAATCCTGGATTTCAGGAGCCCCGCGATCAAGCAGAGCAGTAGCCCATTCCAGAGCGCGGCCGGTTAGCAGTGAAACTATGAAGGCGATCTTGTCCTGAGGAGAAAAAAAAGTTTCCGGATGGAGCCTGAAAACCAGCGCACACTGTGCTAAGAAGCCCCGGCATTTGGTAGGGTTGCCGTCAAACCTGTCAGGTGGAGTTAGTGGAAGAGGTCGAGGGGCAGGTGTAGCAGCTGGCGGGGGCGGAGCCGCAGCGGCAGCGGCAGCTCCAGCGTTGCTTCCTCGATTGCCGATGGGCGGCATTGCAGACAGGTGCGCAGAGATCTGTTGGACAGAAGCCTGGAGCTGGAGTAAGGCTTGTCCGTGCTGATCCAAAGCCGTGCGAATCTCCTGTTGCTCCGCTGGGTCCATGTTAATGGCTCAGTATTCTGTTACGAGTTCGGTAATAGGGACCGAACGAGTGAGTGAACCCACTTGCAGGAGCGAACAAAGCCAAGTCGTAATCCGAAAGCAAACCGTAATCGTAGGAACGAGCCGAGAGTCCAGGGGGAGCCAGATATCCGAAAGGGAACGTGCACCGAAGCCGAAGAGTAATCCGAAGTCGTAGTCCGTAGAGCAATCCGAGAATCCAGAGGTAGCCAGAAATCCTAAACAGAGCGAAAGTACCAATCCAAGCCGAGATCCGAAAAGCCGAAGTCCAAAGGGAAAAACCGAAAGCCGAAATCCAAGACAAACACAGAGAAGAAGAAGAAGCGCAACCAGGAAGCTCGATAGGGAAAACCAATACTGAGCAACGAGTTAGGGAAGGACAGGTGTTTAAGTAGGATGAGACGGGGGTGTGTTGGTGAATGGGAAAACTGATAGGTGAACTGATAGATAGGGGCTACGCCTACTTCTGCCTCCTCCGTTGCCGGGAGCCAGGGTTCGTAACAGCTACTTGCTGCTTAGGACCACTTGCATATTGTAATTCTGCCATGTGTCACGGTGCGCTTTCCTCTTTTCTTTCTCTTTTGGTCATTCTGATCTAGTCCATGCTCAGCATCTATTGTATGAGCTATGGCTTTGTGGTAATTGACAGGTGCCTGGGCAAACAGTATTCCACTCAATTTGTAGTAAATGTCACCTGCTGTGTGGTTTTCTGCAAGGATGGCAGAAAGACTTTAGGAAAGGAGAGCAGATGCAAAATAGAAAAAAAGAAGCGCACCCTACCCCCCAGAAAACACTAACCATTATATAAATAACTCAAATAAACATAACCCCCGAGCCACTGCCCTGCTCCCACTTGGGTGGGTGACACATTTGATTTTACTATTGTTGACAAGAAACATATTAGTAGCATGCCCTGCTGCTGTAATGCAAGCTCATGCCCTATAACAAAAGGATGAAAGATGTTTGCCTTATATTTTTATTCTGTATCACCAGCAGGAATACAGTGAGAATGACAAGAGGAACTGAGCTATAAAGCAGCATGGTAAACAAATAAATGATGCTCATTTCTGTTTTACGAAATATCAAATATTATCTCCTTATTGCACATTAATAGCACATTGAATTTCATCCCCACAATTTTGACTGTGTAAGCCCTTCACTTTGCCATTGTGGTACATGGCTGCTGGCAGCATTAAAACTGCCATACTTCCCTTAACTACGGATCCTAGACACTTCAGTGAGGCGATACACGTTTATAAACCACTGCAAACTGAGCCGCTAAACATATTCCTTTCTTTATTGCATGGAAGAGTAATTTTGCATTCTGATTAGAGACTTGTTTAGTCATGACATTTAGAAGAAATTCAAAAAGTCATTAGTGTCATGTTTTCCAAAAATAAAAGAAAAATATTTATATATTTTCAATGCACAGGACATATATTAAATTACCCTGAAATATAATTGAGATTTGTAAATGTTATGGGTATATTTATGTACTATATGAGAATGAACTGCCTTAATCTTTATTGGTGGATGAATTTGTCTCTAAGTTTCAAACCAGTCCATTGCTGTGATGCACTGCTTCTTAATTGGTGTTCTGGGTAACTGTGGTGTGCCATCAAGCATGAAGAAGTATCCTGCTGAGTTTTGGAATAGTTGTGCAACACAAAATCAAAATTTGCTCTAATATTTTAATTAGTGTCAGAAATAAAGTACCTTCTTTGTCTTTGCTCGGTGACTGAACCAGATTAAATAGCATGACAAGCTCGGATTCCTTTATTCCTAATAAATATTGTTTTAATATTTATTAGATGTGCATAACAAAACCTGGTGAAATAGTTGTGCCTCAGACTGAATAGAGGCTGGGAAAAGCTTTAATTAAAAGTTCATTTTAATTTTTTAAAGAACTGTTTAGACAAGTTGCATATTTTGGAAGAGACTTGAACCTCAGATAGTTATTATTTCGTTGATAAAGAATAGGCTTGCATTCACAACTACAAAGTTGTTGACTATGGGTCTCTGGAATCCTTCTAGAACTGGCCACACTAGGATGGATCAAATGATTGGACTCTAGGTCAAAACATTTGTAATGTACTATATATTCCTTTACACTTAGTGTGAACGTTATTTACATTACACTCTTAACATTTATTCATGCTATGAGTATTAAAATAGGGCATCTTACAATTAAAATGTAGATAAATAATAATTATTTTTAATCTCATTGAAGTTAAATGCATGGATACATGTTACAAGACTACATTTTTACACAGTCCACAAAGCTTAGAAAATTCACCAAAGTTTGAGAATGTGTGAACAAGATTATAAAAGAAGTTGAACAAAACAAAACACGTTAGGGCAGCAAACCTGTAGAGAAATTATTTCTCAATCGGTACAGTCTTCAGTGACAACAAACATCACAAAAAGAACATATGAAAGGAAAACTCATTTGAAGAATCAAAAAATAAAATTAGTTATCCAGCCCTTCTTCTTTCTTTCTTCTTAACTTTGTAGTTTGTTGCTCTTTGCTCCAAGGGTGATCAGAGATAATGGCAGTGCATGCTAATCATAGATTAAGTTAGTCTGAACTAACTGTGACTCCACCCCTTAACTGTGTAATGAATATCAGATGCTTAAGAGCAACATATACTCCTAGTGGATTTATGAGCTAGCAAATTAAGTGGACATGTCTTAGGCTTAGGAACTTTGTTTTGCCCTCTTTTGGGCTTATATTAAATCATTCCAAGGAAAAGCAGTTCAAAATGGCTACAGTGGTAGATTCACATTTGTGACAGATTTAGATCCAACCCAAAGTATAGTTAGCACTGAAGAAGGCTTCTTCCATGTCTTCCTTCAAGATAGCGTCCTTTAAACAAACCTTAATTTAAATCTCATCATTAAAATTAAAATTCATAAAGAAAAAGACTGATATTTTAAAGAAAAGATTTGTTGATTGACTTCTTTCCTAGGTGATTTAAAAATGATATGCATAATATTGAGGCAGTGTTTTTTAAGCCTTAAAAACCTTAGTTAATATTACCTCATTTTATGTCAGATTGATTTTTATTTTGAGTCAGAGTTCTTTTTGGGTTATGTTAGTTGTCATTGTAATTGATGGAAATGTATGACAATGACAGAGTTAACCAGGGAGAACATCTTCTCAAAATTGCCCATTATCTGATTGTACCATTGGTACCATGAGAGCTTGGCTGCCAAACACTGAAACGGGCTGTTGAAAAATGTGTTACATTAGAAGAGAGCCATGCATTTCAGAGTGGTACTTTAAAAGAACATTATCCCGCTTTATAAAATATGATGCATCTCTTTTATTTCTCACTGTCCTACAGGAAGCCTTCACCTGTTGTCTGTGGTATTGTTCTATAGTTAGTACTTCCATCTCTAAAAGTGGAACCCCTACACACTGTTATTAAAACACTTTGACAAATGTCATAAATCTTGTTAGAGGGATGACTGAGCACTCTGCAGGCGAGTGCTCACTTGTTGTCGCTCCAGGATACAAAGCAATACTTTTCTTTTTCTGGAGTTGGGGTGGTAACAAATTAGTATGGAGCTGGGCTTTAAAGCTTCATTTAAGCCCTCTAGGAGCCCCATATTCCTGGGGTTGATGGCCGTCATGCTTCCTAAACCATTTCAATTAATTATTGAAAAAGGCTTTACTCTGTATGGTAAGAATATACTATTATTAGACTCATATTTAACATGAGTCACTAACTTGTTTGAAAGGAGTGATTCATTGATATCGGTGAGCCAAAGGAACTGTTAAGTTATGCATCATTATAAGTACTAATTCCATTGTGGTGGTTAATTTGAGAGCAGCAGTTATAGTATCAGAAATGTGAAAAACCTTTGCGAATAATGAACAGTTTTAAACATTGATTATCAGTGACAATACTGAAATAAAGTGTAAATTAGAACAAAATTCAAAGTCAATGAGTTTTAAACTGTTACATTCATAAGACACAGGGCAGAACTCTTCAGAGTCTAGCGCAACCCATAGTCTGTGAACTGTACAGCATGTTCTGCCTTACAAACGCAAATCCTATTAATTATCCCAGAACTCTAGGCATAGAAAGGAAGAAATATTTTTTGCGCCCTTGATTAATACCAACCTTATCACTCAACAAAAGTATAAATGTCAACTTAGTGAATTGCCTGGAACAGTAGTTCACTACAATTGCAGACACCTTGAGGCAGCATTACACTTTTGTTCTTTTTCTCATGTTCTTTTGCTCATGTGAAATAAACACTGCAGCTTGAATCAAAGACAACCCAAGTGCTCTTGGAAGTAAACATGTTGCTGTTACGCCCCACACTCTCCCTCGCAAATACCTTTACATTCCCAAACCCACTGTTTCACAATCTCATTCCTAATTGAATCCATCACATTCCCACATGCACCAGATTCCCAGACAAATTATCCAACCACGTCCCTTTCCCTTCAGTATTTAAAGTTCCCTCACACACCAACCCATGCTCACTATTGAGAAGCCTCCTGTAGAATTTTCTTGTGTGTTTCTGAACCTTTTGACTGATCTCCTGGTTCCTAATCTTTGCTCCTGCCTTTTGACCATGCTCTTTGGGTTTTGTTTTTTTTAGTTTTTGTCTTTTTGGATTTCCCTGGTTACCAGAGTCATTGCTTCTCCAATTGACCAAGCCCCTGGATTACATGTTTTGGATTGTCCCTGTGCTACTCCGCATTTTGCAGGATTCACGGTTACGCATAAAGATCCTCCTATCTTACCTATTGGTTTCCTGACAGTTGCGTTACAGGTGATATACAGCAACAGGCAAAATGAGGTCAAATACATCTGTTAATTTAGATTAAAAGAGAAAAGCTTAATGAACTGTTCTGACATATATTTGTTCTTGTGTGGTGCTGAATTTCACTTGATTAGCTGTAGCAACACAGCTGAATTTGAAAATGTTATCTGCTCCCAAATTGATTGCCTGCCAAATGTGTTCCTCCTGACCAATCTCTTTATGCTCTTGGACTTTTTGTAGGAATATTTTTAGAATGTTTTATTTTAGAAGACTGTAGACTCCAACAGCAAATTAACTCTTTTAGGGGCATGCTTTTCTCTTATTCGCACACCAGCTGGGCACCAGAAGGGTACACACATTAAGTGATGATGAGAGCCCATGGGACTCTCTGCATCAGTCAGTAGCAGTCTCAGTACAAATCATATGACACAAGGAATGGTTTGAGAACATTTAAAAAAATAATGTAATTATTCTCTGAAATAATTTTAATAAAACTGTATAGTGTTAAAACAATTTACAGTAGCTTAGTATTTTGCTTTCATTTAAAAATCTGTTCTCCCATTTTGTAATTGTTTTTGAATAACATTTTGTAATGCTTATCATGAAAGGCACACTGACTTAAATTTTAATATCACTTGAATTTTAATTGCATTTATGTTACAGAGTGATGAACAAATAAAGAGGATTCTTCTTAAATGTTAAAAGAAAAGTCTGCCATGCACAACACTCACCTTGATAAAACAAGGATTAAAGACACATTGCTCTTTAGGGCACAGAGTAATGAGCCTACACTCTTCATACAGAGAGGCTCTTCAGTACATTTATCTTCACAGGCAGCGCTCCAGGGTTCCAAAACTACTGGTCTTTTAGAAGTATAGGCCACTAGCTTAAAGCTGTCTACAATAAGGGCAAATTTAACTCACTGCAAATAATAATATTAAACCCATTTAAGATGCACTATTTAATAATACTAATCATCATCATCCTTATCCCATTTTCCTTTTTATAAGAAAACATTTACCTACAAAAGTGATAACCATCTGTTATATTTTATGAAAACTTATTTGAGATAGATGTCGAATTTGTGCAATATATGTCACAGACTGCTAAAGTCAGATATCTGCACAAAATGTTATAAATATATTTTAGAATGAAAAAAATAAGAAAGCTAAATTTAAAATCTGAACTTCTGCATGTATTATTCACCTAGTAGCCACATCGAACTTTATAGAGATTGTATTAACACCAACCTACAGATGCAGCCATTCAAAGTGCGCAGTACAGACACGTACCGGAGGTAATTGGCTATGGCGTCGCGCATTTTGACGCAAGATGACGCGCGGTACCGTGGTACGTGATTGGTTGACCGACAGGGGCACTCGTGGTCCGTTGGTCTGTCGTAGAAAGATTTACAGTAAATGTCTTTACTGTGCCCATTGTAGTATTGAATATTCATATGGAATTTTACCACTGAAGGGAAATCTTAGTAGCTGAGCATAAAAAGAATAGGAGCATACTGTAATGCGTGTGAAGGCCATAAACAATATTAATTTTGGAACATAAACATACAGTATATGGCTGGTCTTGGTACTTTAAAGAAAAAATATGCACCAGTATTCCATTTCTCCCTAAATATTTTAAGCATCGAAGTCTTTAACTAATGTGATACCGGAGTCAACAAGCATACTTTTAGAATTTGATTAAAAGGGAATATAATATGGAATTGCGTATCTAAAGAAATTAATAACGATATAATTATATTCATGTACCGCAACACAAGAATAGTACACGCTGTACATTGTCTGTCGATAATGTTTCTGTAGTGCTTTTTCAGCACTCTGCATGTGACCTTCCCGGTGGCGCCGTGGGTTAGGTTCCTAACTCCCATGTCAGACGGTCTGTGATCGAATTCCACTGGAACTATGACTTTTTTTAACAAACATTTCCCTTGGTCAGAGATTAAATAAAACCTCACTCGGACCAAACAAATTTATATTTCTAAATATCACAACATGATCAAATTTAAGTCTTTTTAATAACAATGAATAGTCACCTATGCGTTACAAAATAAACATTTATATTGATTTGAATCCCATTTTGATTTAAATCGTAAACGCGTGTTTAAATATATGTGTTTAAAGGCAATATATAAAAGCGCTGATTCTTATGGAATGTGTTCCGCCGGGGATTCCAAAAATTTTTTTTTTAATCGCGTATCTAAGGAAAATAGCAGTATAACTTTGTTCATGCACAAACAGTGGCATGTTACATTATTAATTTGGGTGTCTCCTCTTGCCAGAAAGCTCTAAATTGCATTTTGGGCGCGGTTTTTGACTTTTTCTAAATTGCAACCCATAAATAAAGCTGATACAGTTTAGACTTACTGTATTCTTAACTGTATTACAACAGCACATTGGACAATGCAACGTACATTGCAAAAATGCACTTGGAATGTGTCCAAGCCCTACTTTGTCAGGCATTTTCTTTTACTGCAACG
Source organism: Lepisosteus platostomus (assembly GCF_059453375.1). NCBI lineage: Eukaryota > Metazoa > Chordata > Actinopteri > Semionotiformes > Lepisosteidae > Lepisosteus > Lepisosteus platostomus. The sequence continues at coordinate 49,148,241 of NC_142612.1, read as the reverse complement.
GACATAAAAACTCTCTTGCTTTTAACAGAGCGTTTCATAATTTCTAACTACGAAAATTACTTAAACTGCGACACTTATCATTCATTCCATTCCATTATCAGTCTTCCATTTCTCCCTAAACATCATTATATCTTACATATGAAAAATACATCATATAGCTCCCAAACAAATGCAAACATGTTTTTAATAAGATGCTTTTATTCGTTCATAATCCGACGATTTCAGGAAGCTTTCAGGAGCAGCACTGTCAGACCTGAGCGCTGACAGTCAATCTGGACAAAAAAAGCCAGACCTCCAGAAAGCTTCCTGAAATAATATATATATTAGATATAGAAAGATATAATGCTGTGTTCCCGCTTACACATCGCACGACTTTAAAAGCTAGAAAAACAGGTTTCGATTTACATTATCTGGTGAGCCTTGTTTTGTCAAAAAAAACAGACATTGTGTGGTACAGCACGGAGCTCAGTCAATTCAAACAAGTTCAGTTTCAAAAAAACTGCAACGGACATAAAAACTCCCTTGCTTTTAACAGAGTGTTTCATAATTGCCAACTACGAAATTTATTTAAACTGCGACACTTATCATTCAACTTTAAATAAACTTTATTTTATATAGCGTTTTAAACGAATAAGTAATTAGATTGCTCATAAACCTAATAGCTTTTTCTACATAAACACAGCGTGATTGCTCTCTGAAAATGCTTTTTCTTAATTTTTAGGCTCAGATTTCAACTATAGATCGTATTATTATAAACTTTCTTGGAAAAATGTCTTTTATGTAAACCATGTTTGCTATTAATTCATTTAGGGCTAGAATATGTTCATTGTCTTCCAATCGAGTCGAGTTGACATTAGAAGCTTGCCACGCCCGCACTGTTACACCAACGCATTAGCATGTTAAAGCGATTTCATTGAGGAGCCTAGCTTTCTTAACTAGTAAGTACTGTACTTCCTACTTTGAAAATACCTGTGAAACCGGTTTAATTCGTCACAGCCAGCACTCCCGCAGAGAGGGGGGTTGTACTCGTTAATGTCTTAGCACAAAGCAGAAACTTCTTGTATTTTCCGATGACATACAAGTGGAAAGATTACAGATTTTAATCGTCTTTTTTCTGAACCAGTGAAAATCTGATCATGTTTCTCTATAACAATAATAAAAAACTTTATTTTACATATCACCTTTAAAAGTGGCATCTCAAAGCAATACAGTAGATGTAAACCACAGATTACAAAGTAAATACCCAGACAAACGCAAACGTGTTTTTAATAAAATGCTTTCATTCATTCAGCAGAGAGAGCGTAAAACCTGGGTGTAACAGCTGTTCCTTTTTCTGATCACTCGCTCTCTGGATAAACGTCTCGCCTGTCCTGTTCTTTGTTTTCCTAATTTGCTGATTATGCCTGCTGCGATCCACTCCTACCCTCACACCTAAAGAAGACTATTTTAAATTCCTTTGCACATTCTTAAGGTGATATCACATAAAGGTGATATGTAAAATAATGTTTTTTTATTATTGTTATAGAGAAACATGATCAGATTTTCCCTGGTTCAGAAAAAAAGATCTAAAGTATACTAGTTAAAAATAAATCTAAACGGGGAGAAAGCTATGCTGAAAGTTTATTAAGATACTTAGAAGACAAAGATATCAATTTATTTTAGTTAAAATTTTATATATCACCTTTAAAAGTGGAATCTCAAAGCAAAGTAAATACCCAACACTGATTGTACCCATCTGTCATGCTAATAAAACACCTTGAATTGAATTGAATTGAGGGAGAGAGGGGGGAGGGCGAGCGAGGTAACCAGGACGTAAGGCAAATAAGATACACTCCACAGACATTCACAACAGCGACATATGAAACGTTTGCACATATGGTTAAGTTATTACTTGGTTTTGAAAGTGCAATGAAATACAATATTGTTGTTGTTGCTGTTCTTGTTGTTTTTATCCTGTAAAGCGTTTTGAGAAGCCACCTTTAAAGGCGATATATACTGTAAAAGCGCTGATTCTTATGGAATGTGTTCCGCCGGGGATTCAAATTTTTTTTAATTTTTTTTTAATCGCGTATCTAAGGAAATCTCAGTATAACTTTGTTCATGCACAAACAGTGGCATGTTACATTATTAATTTGGGTGTCTCCTCTTGCCAGAAAGCTCTAAATTGCATTTTGAGTGCGGTTTTTGACTTTTTCTAAATTGCAACCCATAAATAAACTGCAACACTTTAAACTGCGACACTTATCATTCAACCAGAGCTCGAAATATCACAAGGACCCTCAAGAGCACAGCAAAGACTGTATTAAAAGAATCGCGTATCTAAAGAAATTAATAAGATATAATTATATTGTATGTTACACCTAAGCAAGAGCCGACCGCTATGCCGCCCTCGTGTTTCGAAATCTTGTGACTTTTGAAATTTACTGGGGATGGACCACATCTGTAAATTTCGAGGGGTCCAGAGGCAAAAGTGCCTTGCCTTGCAATCTCCAGGAAACCATTAGTAGCATGGTGAATCGGAGATTCTCAACCCTTACTTCGTGCGACTAGAAAATAATTCGTGATCGGATCAGCGAAATGCTTCATAGAAGGAGGCGCTCTTTTCCTCTAGTCTAACAGTCTGTCCACAAACAAAACATTCCTGTTAGACAAGAGGAATTGAAAAAAAACAATTACTTTTGTCAATGGAAACCGGTGTGTGTGTCTCTCTCTGCTGGATGTCCCTCTCACTCTCTGCTGAATGATTAAAAGCATTTTATTAAAAATGGGTTTGCGTTTGTCTGGTATTTACTTTGGTCCCTTTTAACTGTTTTTCCATCTACTGTATTGCTTTGAGATGCCACTTTTAAAGGTGATATGTAAAATAAAGTTTTTTATTATTGTTATAGAGAAACATGTTCAGATTTTCCCTGGTTCAGAAAAAAAGATCTAAAGTGCTACACCTAACTTTCTTAATTCGATGTATTTAAAGCAGTGAACTACTGTAGGTGTAACATAACATTCAGAAATACAATCGAGAATAGCTTTGTGGTGTTTGTTTAGATGAAACGTTCCTAAAACGTATAACGTAACAAAATTAAAGACGATTAAAATCTGTAATCTTTCCACTTGTACTGTATGTCATTGGAAAATACAAGAAGTTTCTGCTTTGTGTAAGGATGGTATCAAAAAGTGCGAGGTGAGAAAGCTGTGCTCAATGTATTTAAGGGACTTAAAAGTAAAAGGAGATGCTTCATATTGCTTGACTAATTTTAAAAACTAAGTTATAAATGCAGACGCTCCCTCGGTGCCGCACCGGGTGTAAATATCAAAATATACATTCGTCCTGGGCAGAGGCCAAAGAGCCCGGCTGGGGTGCGCGGGGAAGAGCAGGACAGGAGTGAAAGTGGTCAGGGCGGGGTTTAGGAAGGCGTACAGTCTGGGCAGGTATAGATTACACTTTTCTAAAACGTATTTGAAAAATAAAAACGATTACAATCTAATCCTTCCACGTTTGATCCCAAAATCCCAAGAAAAATAAATCTAAACGGGGAGAAAGCTATGCTGAAAGTTTATTAAGATACTTAGAAGACAAAGATACTGTATCAATTTATGTTGCATTAGTCTGATTATGATTAAAAAAAACACATATAATTAAACACGCGTTTGCTGACACTTTATATAGTACTTTTAAATGACTTTTTAGCTAAAAAAGATCCTTAATGTTGGAGCTCAGTGAGTGCCTGATACTGTGGGGATCAAGTAGTAAATCAGATCAAGAATCTAATGTTTCTTTATTAGCCCTATACAATTTCTTGCACTAGGAATTTGTCTTTTCACATACCCCAGCTTTTCTTGAGGGAGACACAGACAGGGAGAGAGCTTGGGGTCAGAACGCAGGGTCAGCCATTGTACAGTGCCCCTGGAGCAGTTAAGGTTAAGGGCCTTGCTCAGGGGCCCAATGGAGTAGGATTCCTCTGCCAGCCACAGGATTTGAACTGGCAACCTTTCAGTCACAGGTGCAGATCGTTAGCCACAGAGCCACCGCTCCGCCCCAATCGAGCATCATTGTTAAGCAACAGTGTCAGGGTTTAAAAGAGAAGCTCATTAGTCATGTACATGCATTGCAGCTGTCCTCAACTCAATAGTTCTGATAACTCCTCGCCTTTCATTCACGTTTGCCTTTCACTGGAGATTTTTTTTATTATGTTTTTTCTGTGTTTTCTACGGAGGGATGGGGTTTCTATTTTGTTGGAGAACAGTTCTAAACAGATTCAGGAAAGAAGATAACAGATCATAGATAAAAGCTTACTAAACTGTGAAAAGGAAAATAAAAAGATTATGAGAAAGACCAAGCTGAGCTCCCCTGAGATAAGCACACTGAGTGTGTTTCACAGAGGCCATCAAGTATCAGTTGTTTCCAGACTGCAGATGACTTAATAACCTACACTACATGATCTTTGTTTTTTAAACCCTCAGGTAAATCTCACCTCAACCTGTGGTTCAAAATCACTATACTCTAGGCCCCTGGGATACCTGGCACTAACTGAAACAGCAGAAGGCATTTGAGACAGGAGAGAGACTGCAGAGGCATACTGCCCTTTGCTATGCACTGTTACTACTGTATGTACTGTAAATATTAAAGAATCTGTTTAACTGATTAGAGGGCTCAGTGCTTTTGAACTTCTCCACTCAAGGTGTTAATTTAAGACTGTTTTACCAATTACAGAACAAAATAAAAGGTTCTTGCTTCATGTATTTATTCAGGGGAATTACACATCGATTATTGCAACATTTTTAGTCTACTATCATGTTTTGTGTTTTTGTGACTCTACTTTTCTCTCCACCAACAACAACGTTTTATTCAACTCGCCCGGTGGAAATAGGAACTGTAATTTGTTGACTGTTCTTTTATTTTGAACTATTTTATTTTAAGATTAACGTGAAATAATTCACACTGTATTCTTTTTAATACAATATTTAATCTTGAACATTTGAGCATGCAGCTGCCTTAGGTAAATATTATAACCTGGATTCAAATCAGTAACCTTCAGGCTATGAGACAGATCCTGTGCTCTGAGTGAGAGTACAAAGCATTTACAGGATGTTTCCTAGGCTGAACAGAATACTTCCTATCCCAAGGTGAAAAAAATGCTTGTTAAAATGGGGAAATATTTCCTGTGTAAACAAAATGCTTCTTCTGTAATTTGTAGAATTGTATTCATGCAGAGGAGCTACAGATTAATCCAAGTTCTCTATAATCCTTTAATACAGGATTAATTTTTATGTCCTTACTGTACTGAAGATTGTATACTGTGTTTCAGAAACTGTGATAGTGTTCAATATGCACTGTGAAGGATGGGTTAGTTTTTAAAGTAATACCTGAGATAGTGCTCAATGTGCAATGGAACCAGAGGATCTGCCAGGAAAAGTAGAAACACACAGAATATCTGTATTAAACAAATATACATATATATAATTTCATTATCTGAAAATAAGAAAAACAATCTATCAGAGTCAATATGTAAAACAGTGTTTTTTTAAGTTTTTACGTTATACTTGGTAATAAAGTGATTGATGGTCAAGGTGATTATTGTTGGTAAGAAAGTGATTTAATGGTGGATTACAAGGTAATTTTAACTTGTAATGAGTTGATCAATGGTCAAAGTGATTCTTATTGGCAGTAAAGTGGTTGATGGTCAAAGTAATTCTCATAGGTTAAAAAGAACAATTGTCAATGTGATATTTATTGGTATAGTGAAGTGGTTGATGGTCAATAAATTCTTATTAGTATATTCTTATTCTTATAATGGATCAAAGTTCAATGCAATATTTATTGGTCAAGATTATTCTAATTGACAATAAAGTCGTCAATGGTCAAAATGTGATATTTACGGGTAATAAGGTGATTGATGGTTGAAGTGGTCAAATGGTTACATACCATGGAGTTACATACCCTATATGTAATAATATGTGTATGTGCCATGCCTTTTCTTTATTAGAACATGTTTAAAGCTTGAAAGCATGGGAAATATATGGTGGAATATAAATGTGAATAAATCTGAAACCTTTTCACTTTTAAAACATGATCCTTGTTGTCTTGTTTGTTATGGATATACAATATATGGTATGTTTGTTTGTATATATGATACTGTGACGAGTAAAAGACAATTTCAGATCTTGCCCTGACCTTACAACAGAAATTTAGTTTAAGAGATAGTTTATTTATTGGAAATTGCAGATTATTTACATTTTATTTTTATGGATATATGAAATATACTTTAAACCCCGTGACAAACGAGATGCAGAGCTGATTAATTCATAAGCAGTTTAATCATGGAATCTTTGCACAGTTTGCAGCTGCTCTGCATGTGATTAGAATTGATCATACTAATATTAATATTAATTATGCAACACCTGCAGATAGAGATATGAGGGAGTGAGAGCATATATAGGAAACCCCTTAATGTTACAGGGCAGAGTCTGATTTGTGATCAAATATCAAAGTAGACTCCTCCCTTTCTCACTGATTTCCTAAGAATAGGCCCCAGCTCTTAATGTTGAGTTGAATTTTGTGTAAACAGTTTCTGTGATGACAAGTGCCTCAAGGTCAATTGATCACAACTGTACTACAGATGCAGCCATTCAAAATGGGTGAGGTATTTCGCGGCATACCCCGGTGGGCGTGTCGCGGTATCACGCGGTATCACGCATTTCACGTGTGTCACGTGACTAACTATCCGGCGTCGCCTTGTAAAACCGCCAGGGGGAGCTTAACCTCTCATGTACAGCATTTGAGCCTTTAATTTTGAACTGTGTATTACAGCATGTTAATCATCAGTCATTAAAATGTTGGTATATTTTATGAAAGCAAGATTGCTCAGTTGGACAAAAGTACACAACCTACCTTTATCAGAAATATTTATGCATCAAAGCCTTTACTGAAGATATTACTAATAGTATTAATAATGGATGACTTTGGACAAGCTGTATACTCAAAGTATAATTTCTTTAGCACATTTGTACAAGCACTTGGAATCTGTCCAAGCCATACTTTGTCAGGCATTTTGTTTTACTTCAACGGGCATAAAAACTTCCTTGCTTTTAACAGGGCGTTTCATAATTTCTAGCTACGTAAATGATTTAAAATGCGACACCTATCATTCAACTAGAGCTTAAAATATCACAAGGAAAAATACACACCAGTATTCCATTTCTCCCTAAACATTGTAAGCTTCGAAGTCTTTAACTAACGTGATACCGGAGTCAACAAGCATACTTTTAGAATTTGATTAAAAGGGAATATAATATGGAATCGCGTATCTAAAGAATTTAATAACGGTATGATTATATCCGTGTACTGCGGCAGAGCTGTGTAGGGCTGTTTCGCCTGCCTGATCATGCAAGCTGTCTTGTAGCCTACTGGTCTAGGTGCGTGACTACCAACTAGCAGGTTGTGTGTTCGAATCCAGCTGGTGCTGGACTTTTAATTTTTATTTATTTATTTTTTAATCGCGTAACATAAACATATTACCGTATGCAAACTGTACTGTATACAGTATGTATATGTATATTTAATGTCTTAACTGTGCCCGTTTAATTGAATTAAAAAAAAATATTTAACACGAACATTAAGCTGTTTACATCTTCCGCCTGAGAACAGTCACCCGTTGCTACCCAACGCAGAATGGTGATTGGCTGACACTATCTGACACCCCTCTGATTGGAGAAAAAAGACGTGCTGGTTTGCTGTACATTCTGTACCAGGAAGAGGATTTCTTTCTATTCAAAACGTGTATTTTAAAAGTTTAAGAAGTAAAAACCTTACAGCGTACACAGATTTCTAAACTGATCAGGATCGTTATCTTTGTCTTATGCATAATAATGTTCACCGCTCTGTCCAGCAAATTAATAATAAACTTTATTTTATATAGCGTTTTAAACGAATAAGTAATTAGATTGCTCATAAACCTAATCACTTGCTTTTTCTTTTTATTTAGGCTCAGATTTCAACTATAGATCGTATTATTAATAACCATAATAACAACCAACCAACAAAAACAACCATATAAACATAATGGTGGTGCTGGACCTTCCAGTTTTATTTATTTATTTTTTAATCGCGTAACATAAACATATTACCGTATGCAAACTGTACTGTATACAATATGTATATGTATATTTAATATCTTAACTGTGCCCGTTTAAGTATTGAATATTCATATCTAATTTTACCACTGAAGGGAAATCTTAACATAAACATACAGTATATGGCTGGTCTCGGTACTTTAAAGAAAAAAATACAAACCGGTATTCCATTTCTCCCTAAACATTGTAAGCTTCGAAGTCTTTAACTAACGTGATACCGGAGTCAACAAGCATACTTTTAGAATTTGATTAAAAGGGAATATAATATGGAATCGCGTATCTCAAGAAATTAATAACGATATAATTATATTCATGTTGCAAAAGAACTGCAACGGACATAAAAACTCCCTTGCATGGTTTCATTACGACCAGAATCGGTCTTGAGATATTTTTAACTTGATTTACAGTATTTGAGAGGTATGTCTTAACACCGATACTACAGTGCTTAAGTACTGCTCACGTATATGTTTCTAGGTTTATATTATGCATTTCATACGGTCAAATTACTTTTGAGCAACTAATAAGAAGCGCGAAACGGTATGCGTTTTACTTTCGTTTTGTGCTGGGACCCGTGGATTGATTAGAGATATCAAGTACATACAAGTCATTTTTTAAATGTTGTATTTCGTCTTGAAAAAATGTTACGAGTACATCATCTATCAACAATTACACAGGTTCTGTTTCCATATTGCGGATTTTGGTTACGTAATATTATTTTCTAGATTTCACGTTGTGAATATGATGGGATGTCTGATGGGATGTTTCTAAAAATCCATCCTCTGTAAAACGTCTTCTCTAGTTGTCCTGCATATGTATTCGCTAATGAAGCTGTGTGTTCTGAGCCTGGATCTCTACATTTCTGTATGAACCAGCTTAGAGGGCTAAAGACAGCTTGTGTTTAAATTGAGTGTAAGGCAATTTATGCTTCTAAAGTCATGGTCAGCATTTATCTTTGTACTGTGCTGTAAACTTGTTCTGTGCCAAGTCACATTATTTTATAGCGTTTTTATAGCGTTATCAAATACGGTGTTACTGTAGTTTACTGAGTCCCATGTCACATGGTCTGTGATTGAAACCTGTAAAACCGGTTTAATTCGTCACAGCCAGCACTCTTCAGGTGTGAGGGTCTTCTGCTCAGAATGAAACGCTAAAATGTTTGTGTATATTCTAATGGTAGTGGGGGCGGGGTGTGTGGGAACAGGTTTGGTTGAAATTGCATTGGAGATCTATGTTCTTCACACCTAAAAAACATTTTCTCTGAAAGCATTTTCTTCGCAGTTTCACCGATCTTGTTACAGCATGTTACAGTTTACTATTATTAACCATATTAATTTTAAGTGCTTAATGTAAAATCTTGTAAAAATATATTTTCATTGTTCAAATATACATTAAGTCTGACTATCATATAATAAGTTAAATACAAAACTAAAGAAAAAATAGGGTTAAATATAATTCAAAATATTTTGCTAACAATGTTAACTGTTTATGAATAATAAAATGTATTAACTAAGGAGTAGGATGGCACAGTTGTTAGTATGTTTTTTGTTTTGTTTCTTTTTCATAAATACAACAGTAGTACCTGATGTCTCAGTGGCTTTCAAAATTAAATTATGCATGCAAACCTGTGAACTAGAAAGATAACTAAGATATCCATCCATTATATTCCATAATATCCATGAAATATATGGCGCTGAAATACAGTATGTGTGACGCATAAAAGACACCAAGGGATTGGGTGAGTTCCCATCACAAAAAAAAAAACTGCGAACCTGCACTACAGCGACCATAGTACAGTATGGAGACCAAGGCGTTTTACGGGAAGAGACGGGGTGCTTCTGCCGCCCCAGCTTCCAAAGAGCGAAGGGTAAGCAAATACAGCAGACTTCATCTGAAATACGCGATTACAGCGCATATTACAAGGTATTATTGCCGTTTTGAATTTTAAATTCAATTATAATTATTTCTTCGTAGCCTGTTCTTCAAGAAAACACCGCACGGGCGAAACGATCTACCACCAGGACAGTAAAAAAGAAAGCGGTAAGACGGAAAAAAAGAAAAGTTTATTTTGACTTCTGTTCCGCGACTGATGAATACTACTGTGTGACTTTATTTCTTACATGAATTATGTTATTTTGCCACAGGCCGTGGGTCTCTGCTCTCGGCCACTGGCCAGGGTGCCAACCTGTAGAAGCAGCACCTGTATGGAGACATTTCGGCAGCAGCGGGAGCATTACGATGCATTACTGGGGAGGATTGGGAGGCTAGAGTTCCAGCAGTCAAACAGTTGAGCAGCTGTCTCCCGAAAAGTGCCTCTCCCTGCCGCGCAGGCTGCAATGCCTGGCGGAAGCTCTGCCCCCCGCAGAGCACACACCGCCTCAGGACACTCCATCCCGGCCTCTCAGTTCACCACCGCGCAGGAATCTGTTGATGCTGTCCCCGCCGGCTATCTCCCCCCAGGAAGCACAGCGGAATTCACAGATGCCAGTGGGACGAATAATTCTCCCAGATGTCCAACTGCTACCCATCACCCAGGAGATGGAGGGGGGGTTGTACTTGCAGTGCATCGGCATAAACGGGAAAGCAAGAGCCGACCGCTATGCCGCCCTCGTGTTTCGAAATCTTGTGACTTTTGAAATTTACTGGGGGTGGACCACGTCTGTAAATTTCGATGGGTCCAGAGGCAAAAGTGCCTTGCCTTGCAATCTCCGGGAAACCATTAGTACGATGGTGAATCGGAGATTTTTTTAAATTCAATTAAACGGGCACAGTTAAGACATTAAATATACATATACATACTGTATACAGTACAGTTTGCATACGGTAATATGTTTATGTTACGCGATTAAAAAATAAATAAATAAAAATGAAAAGTCCAGCACCAGCTGGATTCGAACACACAACCTGCCAGTTGGTAGTCACGCACCTAGACCAGTAGGCTACAAGACAGCTTGCATGATCAGGCAGGCAAAACAGCCCTACACAGCCCTGCCGCAGTACACGGATATAATCATACCGTTATTAAATTCTTTAGATACGCGATTCCATATTATATTCCCTTTTAATCAAATTCTAAAAGTATGCTTGTTGACTCCGGTATCACGTTAGTTAAAGACTTCGAAGCTTACAATGTTTAGGGAGAAATGGAATACTGGTGTGTATTTTTTTCTTTAAAGTACCAAGACCAGCTATATACTGTATGTTTACGTTCCAAAATTAATATCGTTTATGGCCTTCACACGCGTTACAGTATGCTCCTATTCTTTTTATGCTCAGCTACTAAGATTTCCCTTCAGTGGTAAAATTCAATATCTACAACGGGCACAGTAAAGACGTTTACAGTAAGTCTTTCTACAACAGACCAACGGACCACGAGTGCCCCTGTCGGTCAACCAATCACGCACCGCGGTACCCCGTGTCATCATACCTGCAGTACGTGTCTGTACCGCTCACTTTGAATGGCTGCATCTGGACGTATGGTAAGATTGGAGTGTCCCTAATTAATATGCAAAATCTGAAGTGAACTCTGATTGAGTCTTTACCCACATTTACTTGTGTACAGTACATTCCAAACATATGACAACAAATTATATGATAGCATATTCTGTATTTTTAGGCATTGTTGTTATGGCAATCTATCTAAAAATAAACTAGAGCATATTCTTCAGTTATTAAATAAAATGCCAAACATGAGGAGATGTGTTAATAATTAGAATTCTGTTGGGAACCCATCAGCATTGGCTAAAATCTATTATTGTTTCATTTACAGATTAAAATAATATGCTCACTCTTATGTCCTGGGACCAGATTTGCTAAATTCCTCACATTAAGAAATTGTTTTGTTAAATTGAGTTGAACCCTGGCTAGTGTAAGGGCAGGCTTTAGGGAGTTTGGGTGATTGTGTTCTGCACATCATTTGTTTTATCATACTAATACAAAAAGTTATTATAACTGTAATCACTGCAATGCAGTTTGGGCTGTTTGAGTGTGAAATGACTGAACTGGGGAGTGTTTGTGCTAATTTACATGGAGGCTCTGCCAACTTCTGCACAAATGTTTCCCAGAAGTAGTTTTGTTTAGGTCTTTTTTTTACTGATGTACAGAAACTAAATTAGGAAGTTTAACTGTGCAGGTGTGTCTTATCATTACCTGACTGCTAAATCCTAAGGGTTAATGATTCATTAAAATCCTAAGCTTCTAATTATGTATTCCGATATTAATGTAAAAAATTCTGGTAACAGGCACAGAGTGTATATTGAGACTGCTGTGCAGATATTGCTCTCCTTGTTGACTGATCTGTTTGTTTGGCAGGTTAGAGGCTCATGTGTGCTGTGCACTCTGGACTTTGTAAGAAACATAACACAGAGCATCAAATCATGTTTTGTTTTTTTTTAAGATATTGAACAACTGATAGCATTTACTAAACATTTTTATTGAAGACATCTGAAAAATGCCTAAAGCGAAGATCTTCTAATAGGCTTTAAGCTCTCAGTGTCAGCATGCATTTCAAGACGGGCTAGAAATATAATTAACTGTTAAAATAGAAGCTGAGAATGTTGTGGTGAGAAAGAAAAACTACCCTAATGAAATTCCTACTGTACCTCTTCACATATCTGAATAAATTTAACATGAATAATTTCATCGTGCTGTGAATCCAGCTGAACAGTCTGTCTTTATGGCCAAAACTCAAATACTGTATGTAGAGGAGCAAACTGGCTTTAATAAAAATGAACAGCCAGGGCTGAAACACACAGAATGCTGTCAGCTTTAAAGTGATTTATTTTTCTCATTTATTTCCTGAAAAATATTAAGGGATGTTTTAAAGCAGTCAGAATTCTTCTATTTCACATCCTTTAAATTCTATTCATGAACATAATTGAGTGCTGACAGTATGAGTAAGATATCATTGTTAGAGAAAAAAAAACCCTCTTCGTAATTAATGTATAAGATTAGCAGTTTGTTTTGTGTATTTTGTGCAAAGCACAACCAGGACGTTAATTTTGAACATTAATAACTTGTTTAAAAAATAGGTCATGGCAAACATGTTGTCTCTGTTCTTATCAAAGTCCAAAATAGAGGGAATATATTTTTGCCACATAGCCATTAAATGTCATTTCATTCTTTTTCATTTTCAATTTTTCCTAAGAAGGTTTTTGACTTCTATTAGAATGAGCTCCACACTTATGTGTTTACAAAAGGTTCTGATGATATGGTAATATTCAGAAACTACTGCAGAATTAATAAATAGTATGTGCTTACACATTAATCTCAACTAAGCAGAGTACTGTAATATACTATACAGGAGTTTGGCACACTAAGACAGAGAATTGAAAACATTTTACACTTTTAATATTGGTCCAAAATTAATATTGGTACAATCACTAGGAAAGAATTCATGTCATCTTGTTTTGTGTTATTTCACCCAATTCCTTGCAGAAAATATTAAAGTATCTGTTAATTTCAGTGGAGAGCAACTAAATACTCCATTAATAGCCATAACTAACCAACTAATCATTACCTAGTATTTGCTGAACAGAAACTTCCAAGACTATATTAAACACCAAAGGAGCAAGGTTTGCTTTTTACTAGGGTTGTGGGAATTTGGAACAATTGTGTTAAAATGTAACCATCGTTAATTGCAAAGATTTTCTTCTCCCATCTTTAAAAAAACTCCATACGTGTTCATCTCCATCTTAAAGAGGACCAGATAACACCTCTATCTCATCAACTATCTACCTCAGCATTTCTCTGTCTTCTCTGCCTACAGTGTGCCTACCATTTACCATTAGCAGGCTCCAGTTGTCACAAAATAATTCTGAGATTTTACCAGCAGCACTGAAACATTATTCCACACCTGGGTTATTTACAGTGTAATCTTATCAATGGACTGTTTGTCTGTCATGATTTGTTATGGTGCCAAATAACACCTTCACTGTTTAAGACAACTTGTGTCAATTTAAGACACCACAGTAAAATGATATCCTCATTTAATCAATAGCCTCTAAAACTGAGATGCTGTTCTTTTTTGTCCAATTAAATCAGCAATAAGAAAGTTAGAAAATGGATTGATGATTGTGTGGCTTATACAGATGCAGCCATTCAAAATGGGTGAGGTATTTCGCGGCATCAAAGCCTTTACTGAAGATATTACTAATAGTATTGTAACGCTTACGGCCGACAGGCACTGTGTAAGAGCCGGCGTACCAGAGCAGGTGACGTCACCGCCCTTCCCTGTGATAGCAGGACTACAGCTCCTGGGCTGTGGAGAGATCTCTCTTTAGCTCACGGGGCTGGGTCGCAGCAGAGAGACGCGGGAGTCCCGGGTTCGAGCCTCAGTCGGGATGGGGCCGACCTAATGCGGCAAGGGCGCCCACCTGAGCCCCCGTTGCGTTACAGTATTAATAATGGATGACTTTGGACAAGCTGTATACTCAAAGTATAATTTCTTTAGCACATTTGTACAAGCACTTGGAATCTGTCCAAACCATACTTTGTCAGGCATTTTGTTTTACTTCAACGGGCATAAAAACTTCCTTGCTTTTAACAGGGCGTTTCATAATTTATTATTATTATTATTTTATAGCGTTTTTATTGGGTTATTAAAGCCGGTGGCGCTGTGTGTTAGTCTCCTGACTCCCATGTCACATGGTCTGTGATTGAATCCCATGGAACTATGACTTTATTTTTTAACAAACATTTCTTTGAAAAAATGAAACGTTTCCTTTGGTCAGAGATTAAATAAAACCTCACTCGCACCAAACAAATTTATATTTCTAAATATCACAACATGATCGAATTTAAGTCTTTTTAATAACAATGAATAGTCACCTATGCGTTACAAAATATACATTTATATTGATTTGAATCGCGTTTTGATTTAAATCGTAAACGCGTGTTTAAATATATGTGTTTAAAGGTGATATACTGTATAAAAGCGCTGATTCCTATGGAGTGTGTTCCGCCGGGGATTCAAAAAATTTATTTTAAATACGCTGATAAAGCTTAGACTAACTGTATTCTAGCCTGTATTACAACAGAACATTGGACAATGCAACGTAAATTGCAAAAATGCACTTGGAATCTGTCCAAGCCCTCCTACAAAAATTATTTAAACTGCGACACTGATCATGTCTCTCCCCCTCAATTCAATTCAATTCAAGGTGTTTTATTTGCATGACAGATGGGTACAAGCAGTGTTGGGTATGTATATTGTAACGCTTACGGCCGACAGGCACTGTGTAAGAGCCGGCATACCATAGCAGGTGACGTCACCGCCCTTCCCTGTGATAACAGGACTACAGCTACTGGGCTGTAGAGAGATCTCTCTTTAGCTCACGGGGCTAGGTCACTGCAGAGAGACGCGGGAGTCCCGGGTTCGAGCCCCCGACGGTGGGGGGCCGACCTAATGCGGCAAGGGCGCCCGCCAGAGCCCCCGTTGCGTTACAATGTTTTGATATTTACACCCGGCGCGGCACCGAGGGAGCGTCTGTATTTATAACTTAGTTTTTTAAATTAGTCAAGCAATATGAAGCATCTCCTTTAACTTTTAAGTCCCTTAAATACACTGAGCACAGCTTTCTCACCACTTAAGATTGCTTTTGATACAATCCTTACACAAAGCAGAAGGGAAGCAGAAGGGAAATCTTAGTACCTGAGCATAAAAAGAATAGGAGCATACTGCAACGCGTGTGAAGTCCATAAACTATATTAATTTTGGAACTTAAACATACAGTATATGGCTGGTCTCGGTACTTTAAAGAAAACATACACACCAGTATTCCATTTCTCCCTAAACATTTTAAGCATCGAAGTCTTTAACTAACGTGATACCAGAGTCAACAAGCATACTTTTAGAATTTGATTAAAAGGGAATATAATATGGAATCGCGTATCTCAAGAAATTAATAACGATATAATTATATTCATGTTGCAAAAGAACTGCAACATTAATAAGATATAATTACATTCGTGTAATTCGTATAATTATATAATGCCAGCGAACTCTTGTTTTTATGTCCACTACAACTACGCTGGGCAAACGCCCAGTTCATCTGGCATTTTCTTTTACGCTGCGGGCATTCTCCTGGTCTGTGTCTTCTAGGATATAATGCCAGCGAACTCTTGTTTTTATGTCCACTATAACAGACAATCTCCTTTGCTTTTAACCGAGCGTTTAATAATTTCCTAAAATGAAAATGATTTACTTTATTTCCCTCACGGGATCAATAAAAGTATCTATCATCTGTCTAAACTATGGGACAGAATTCTGGGGTCTCCCCATACCAGAGATTATGGTAGGGCTTCAGAATGGTGATTGGCTGACACCATCTGACACCCCTCTGATTGGAGAAAAAAGACGTGCTGGTTTGCTATACATACAGTACTGTACCAGGAAGAGAATTTCTTTCTGTTTGAAACGTGTATTTTAAAAGTTTAAGAAGTAAAAACCTTACAGTGTACACAGATTTCGTTATCTTTGTCTTATGCATAATAATGTTCACCGCTCTGTCTAGCAAATTAATAATAAACTTTATTTTATATAGCGTTTTAAATGAATAAGTAATTAGATTGCTCATAAACCTAATCACTTGCTTTTTCTTTTTATTTAGGCTCAGATTTCAACTATAGATCGTATTATTAATAACCATAATAACAACCAACCAACAAAAACAACCATATAAACATAATACCAACCAAAAACATAGATAACGACCACAATACAAAATCAAATATATCAAACCATTATACTCTCACAAATTCCTCCAATTATCATAATCCTGCCCCTTATGCAAAACCAAACCCTCCTCCCATCCCAGTTTATCCTCTTTATCATCCTCAAAATCTTCCTCGATTTTCAACTTAAAGCATTACTGCTTACTGGGTTTTTGAGGGGGGGGGGGGTGTCTTTCGCTGGAAATCTCGCCTGCTTCCACTTTACTCAACCCCCTCTGTGCCGGAGTGCTGGCTGTGACGAATTAAACCGGTTTCACAGGTATTTTCAAAGTAGGAAGTACAGTGTTAAGTGGTAGCTGGGCTCCTCCCTCAATAGAATCGCTTTAACATACTAATGCATTGGTTTAACAGTCCGGGAGTGGCAAGCTTCCAATGTCAACTCGACTCGATTGGAAGACAATGAACGTATTTTAGCCCTAAATGAATTAATAGCAAACATGGTTTACATAAAATACATTTTTCCAAGAAAGTTTCTAATAATACGATCTATAGTTGAAATCTGAGCCTAAATATAAAGGAAAAGCATTTTCAGAGAGCAATCACGCTGTGTTTATGTAGAAAAAGCGATTAGGTTTATGAGCAATCTAATTACCTATTCGCTTAAAACGCTATATAAAATAAAGTTTATTTAGAGATGAATGATCAGTGTCGCAGTTTAAATAATTTTCGTAGGAGGGCTTGGACAGATTCCAAGTGCATTTTTGCAATTTACGTTGCAATTTAGAGCTTTCTGGCAAGAGGAGACACCCAAATTATAATGTAACATAACAACATAAAAACAATAACAACAATAGTGGCTGGGCAAACGATTTTTTTTATCGAAATACAAAATGAGATACTGTATAATGATATGCATGAACAAAGGTATACTGCAATTTTCCTTAGATACGCGATTAATGCTTCGTAGGAGGAGGCGCTCTTTTCCTCTAGTCTAACAGTCTGTCCCAAACAAAACATTCCTGTTAGACAAGAGGAATTGAAAAAAAACAATTTTGTCAATGAAAACCGGTGTGTGTGTCTCTCTCTGCTGGATGTCCCTCTCACTCTCTGCTGAATGAATAAAATAATTTTATTGAAAACGCGTTTGCGATTGTCTGGTATTTAATTTGGTCCCTTTTAACTGTTTTTCGATCTACTGTATTGCTTTGAGATGCCACTTTTAAAGACGATATGTAAAATAAAGTTTTTTATTATTGTTATAGAGAAACATGATCAGATTTTCCCTGGTTCAGAAAAAAGATCTAAAGTGCTACACATAACTTTCTTAATTCGATGTATTTAAAGCAGTGAACTACTGTAGGTGTCACATAACATTCAGAAATACAATCACGTATTTGACAAATAAAAACGATTACAATCTAATCCTTCCACGTTTGATCCCAAAATCCCAAGAAATATAAATCTTGACGGGTAGAAAGCTATGCTGAAAGTTTATTAAGATACTTAGAAGACAAAGATACTGTATCAATTTATGTTGCATTAGCCTGATTATGATTAAAAAACACATATAATTAAACACGCGTTTGCGATTTAAATCAGAACACGATTTAAATCAATATAAATGTTTATATTGTAACGCATACTGTCCAGCCTCCATTTCTCTATAAAAATTTACTCTGTTGCACACACACACACAATAGAAGCAGGAAGCAGAAGCAGGGACCGTTGTCAGAAGGGAAGAAGGTGACTATTCATTGGTATCAAAAATGACTTAGAATCGATCATGTTGCAATATTTTGAAATATAAAAGTCAATTGATTGTCCATAATATCGCTATTCTATTTTTTCGAAGAAATGTTTGTTAAAAGAAAAGTCCAGCACCAGCTGGATTCGAACACACAACCTGCCAGCTGTTAGTCAGGCACGTAGACCAGTAAGCTACAAGACAGCTCGCATGAACAGGCAGGCGAAACAGCCCTACACAGCCCTGTCGCAGTACACAAATATAATCATACCGTTATTAAATTCTTTAGATACGTGATTCCATATTATATTCCCTATTAATCAAATTCTAAAAGTATGCTTGTTGACTCCGGTATCACGTTAGTTAAAAGACTTCGATGCTTAAAATGTTTAGGGAGAAATGGAATACTGGTGTGTATTTTTTTCTTTAAAGTACCAAGGCCAGCTATATACTGTATGTTTATGTTCCAAAATTAATATCGTTTATGGCCTTCACACTCGTTACAGTATGCTCCTATTCTTTTTATGCTCAGCTACTAAGATTTCCCTTCAGTGGTAAAATTCAATATCTACAACGGGCACAGTAAAGATGTTTACAGTAAGTCTTTCTACGACAGACCAACGGACCACGAGTGCCCCTGTCGGTCAACCAATCACATACCGCCGTACCCAACATCATCTTGCGTCATGATACGCGACACCGCAGCCAATTACCTGCGGTACGTGTCTGTACCGTGCACTTTGAATGGCTGCATCTGTATATCACTATTTGGCACCTTGAGGTATAAAGGCTTTTCTTTTTTATGAAACATATATTAAGCAAGAAAATATTTTCTTGTTTTCTTGTCATCTAAAATGTAAAAAAAACTTTTGTAGTAGAGCACATGTTGTGCTTTATTGTACTTTATTGTACTTTGCGCTTTAAACACAATACCTATATCTTCCAGCCTGAAGATATTTCACCACAGGGAAAGGCACAAAAAGGGGTTGATTAAAAAGTGCAGAAAAAGGGTAATCAAATTATATGAGATTTGGATGAGAATATACAAATATGTCAAGTACTATACCTAAGCCAGGCTCTTTCAATTTAATTGCTAATAATGAATTATTATTCTTATTGCCAAGGGTCAAAATAAAGCTTTAGATAGGCCATAACCAAGCTTTTCTCCATTCTGTTTTTCTGGAATGTCTTAAAATAATACATTTGCAGGATGCTGAAGGTAAAAATAGTGACAATAAATGCTGGAGAACTAGCTCTAATATTTTTTCATTTTATCAGGAATTTTAACAAACCCTGCTTTTCCAGTCTTTCAACATCACTCCACCTTCACAGAGCTTCAGCAGTTTGTAGATATATAATTGCCTGCCATAATGCACAAAAATGCTCTGGTTTACTCCCACAATCCAAAAACATACTGGTTCTGTAGGTCGGTCGGAATTCCAACTTAGTATCTCAGAATTCCGACTTAGTAACTCAGAATTCCGACTTTATATCTCACATTTGCAACTTCGAAATAGCCATATTTCATTGTCTTTTTGTTATTGTTACAGATTCGAGTTCTAGGGCATGTGCCCTCGCCGCTCCCACCCTAGTTCGTGCCTCACTGCATTGGCTCGAACCCAGGTCTTGCCAGCTGAGCTAAAGAACACTTTCTTTAACCCCGGCGGCCAGTATCCCTGTTATGCACAGGGGAGGGCGGTGCCGTCACCACACTGCTACCAGATCGTACAACCTGTATGCCGGCCGTTCCGTTACACTATTTTCATGAATCGTACAGGATCATAGGATTTATTAGCCTGAAGACTTGTCTTGTACAGTGCCCTGATGAAAATCAAATTAATTACACTAATTTTTATAGAATCCCATTTCTGCCAGTGAGACTTCCATAGTACCCGGATGGAATAGTGCACGGTGGGCTTTTTAAAAATAGTTTTTATTTACGGAGACAGAATATGAAATAAGATACAGAAATAGGCACTTCACATCCAGAGGAATTCACAATTATAAAAGCTGAAACATACTTTTTACGTATTTCCATTGTATGTCCTTTTTTACTTAAAAAAGAAGGTCTTCTTTAGCTCAGCTGACAAGGTTCGAGCCAGTGCAGCGAGGCCACAATCCCTAAAACCCGAATCCATTACAATAACAAAAGGACAGACAATGAAATATGGCTATTTCGAAGTCGAAATTCTGATTTACTAAGTCGGAATTCTGAGTTGCTAAGTCACAATTCTAAGATACTAAGTCAGAATTCTGACTTACTAAGTCGGAATTCTGAGATATCATAGTGCGTTTTTTTTTTTTACTCCCTGGCGGAAACGGGCTTCCATAAGTATCTGTGTGTGCCCTGAGATGGACTAGTGCCTTGTCCAGTCTGTACCATTCCATTCTCCCATTGCTTGCTCTGGCTCACATGTGACCCTGAATTGGATAAAGCATTTAAAACCTAGAAGAATGGATGGATATTGCATAAGCGTAACTTAGAGCCAGGTTGGTGACTTTAGGGTGACTTTGACCAGCATCTTCCATATTTGTTTGAGAGATTGATAAGTATGACAGATATGTTGTGAATGCTGAAACACATAAACCAGAGTTTTATGTTTTAAATAAAATGTAGAAATATTATTATTTTTTCTAATATATCTGAAGTACTTTCTGCAGAAAAGAAAATGAGATGAAAAGGAGCTTCTCTGCTTCAGCTCTGCCCTGAGGGGTAACAACAGACGGTATTGGCAGTACCAAGATGCAGTGCCAGCAGATAATGCATTACACAATTAAACATTACACAATTAGAGAATAAACATGAAGAGAATATCATTACAGAAAGCGCTGCTCAACTGAAAATGTGCCAAATTCAATAAAAAAACGGAGGTTGCAACAATGGAGCTTGCACACATCAAGATAAAAAATTGACAAACATGTTTGCAATGCCACTACTGTTTGAATATGCATGCATAATCCAAATCATGGTGTATAATATTTACATTAGATCTGCATCACACCGAACTCAAGCTGTTCTTCTGAACATTTAACAAAGTGCATAGCTGTAATGAAATCTATAGTTTGCTGGTTAAATTATTTCAATGTAGTAACGCAACAACACTTTGAAATGTGCTACTTATTAACATTTTTACATGCTCAGCAACAGTGAGTGTTGCATACATTGTTCATTAAATATAGACAAATCTCCAACAAATAATTTGTGGAAAAAATGGTTTAAAACCATTTACTACGACGAATTTGTCACTGAGGTGCAAGTCATGTGGGCAAGGCAACCAGAAGCAGTGCCTCTAAAAAGAGCCTAGGAGTTGATGCTTTGATTGTGGTGATGTGGCTAATGAAAAAGTACAAAGAATACTGGGAAATGAAGTATGAAGTCCTGTATACCCTAGTGAGTTGAGGCTGCAGTACTATATTTCTTCCAAACTACTATTATGAACATAATCTGTAACTTTTATGGGCAAATACATTTCATGCAGAGATTCTGGGCTATCATAAAACATGAAAGTGAAATATAAGTGGCTTATTAAATGAACCCAAGACCTGAGATAAAATATATTCTTGTGAATCAGCATATTCAGCAGGTTTTGTTACAGTTTTTTGAATATTGCCTATTTTGCAATATGATTGCTGTTGAATTCAGAGCAGCTTTATATTTCATGAACTTATGAGAAATTTATTTTAGAGGGAGTTGTTTCAGGTTCATATAAGATACTGTCACATCAAATATTGTCAACATTTTTAATAACCAAAAAAAAACATCTAAATCATATACAGAAGATGACTACTCTGGTTTGGGTTTTTGCAGGAGATTTTACATGTTAGAAAAAAATTACATTACTAACATCTGCTTATCTCTTCCCTGTAGAGGCATTTACTGTATATAGCATTATATGATATGAAGCTTGACATGCTTAACAACTACTACTTTGAATATCTGTACTAAATTTAATTTATTTATAAAGGAGATGATACTGTGGTAAGAGAAACAATCCTGATATAAGCACAGAGTGAAAGGACTCATGCCTCAACTGTGTGTTCATATAGAGTTATATACACATAAATGTTAATGTGGGAAGACTCTTCAGCGGAAGGTGAGGTGTCATGTTTGTGTGTAATCTAAATGTTTTTGTTAATAAATGCCTTGAATATATTAGTGATTGTGAAATGAGGTTACAAATTATTCTTCTTTGACACTTAAAATTCTAATTGCATCTGTCTCTAAGCCTATTATTCATCATGGTCTCATACCCAGATGGTGGCCATGATAGTAAATTGGATCTGCTTCTGTTCCTATTTAACTGTCAAAACATTTTATTATTTTAGTTAATTAGTTTCTTATACTTTTAATGCTTTTGTAAGTAAAGAGACAGTTAAAAAACTTCTATTTCCCAACCACCTTCAGCAAAATACACTGATATATGCTTGAAACAAAGGTTTTTTACTCTCATGTTTGAAACAGTAAATACTTACTGTATAATCCTTCCAGAACAGTTTGTATTGATCTACAAATCGAGACTTAATATTATGAAAATGTATGTTGCATTTCCACAGTAATATTTAAACTAGTGCATGCAATTTTCAATCAATCACCACTCAAATGAAGTCAAGAGTACATTGATAGTTCTCTTATAATGATACAGTTCATTAATTGTCATTCTGTTTATAATATGTTGCTAGTTCATTTTGCTAGTGTGGACCAGATTGTATTTGCATACTTCACAGTAAAATGCTCATATTATACCCTTACTTTCTTGCAGAGAATTAAAATTTCTTTCAACATCTGTCTCTATTCCTGGGGAATTGCTCTTTGCAACTCCATTAATATGACTTTAATGCAGTCTATTAATTTTCTTGGGCACATTGATGGATGTGATTTCCCCTTGTTGATCTTAGCCCTGTTAACCAGTCTAAAAATTCTTTGACATGCTTAACAAAAGAAATATAAACAAAGACAATGGAATAACATTACACTGTCAATGGTTTAATATCCCACCTTTGAGCTGTGTTTTCTTCTTAAAATTTTGCGACAAAAGTTAACCTTTTGTTGTCTTTTTTAAAC
Source organism: Lepisosteus platostomus (assembly GCF_059453375.1). Taxonomy (NCBI): domain Eukaryota; kingdom Metazoa; phylum Chordata; class Actinopteri; order Semionotiformes; family Lepisosteidae; genus Lepisosteus; species Lepisosteus platostomus. Next base: position 49,124,638 of record NC_142612.1, on the reverse strand, counting down.
ATTTTTATTTATTTTTTCAAGAAGGAAGAAAGCAACATATTATAAAAAGCGATTGTTGTGTGTACAGAAAATGTTAATCGGTTGAAAACATTTTGCCATGGTTATGGTTTTATGATGCACTGGTAGCCCAGACAGCAAAGGTGTCTAACTCCTGACTGAAAGGTACCAGGTTCAATCCCAGATAGGATAGCAAGTGATATAGCTCAATCTAATTTCTTCCAGATGGCTTCCAGGACCACTCAGCCTGCTTTCCAAATGAGTACCAGGAGTTAATCCTTCTGGGGGTAATAGACCGGCTAGAGTGTGATGCTATCCACATCACCACATCACCTCCACTTCTGGTGTCTGATGGTTGAGAAAAATGGTGGCTCTTGCCCCCCATTCCCATGAGCCTTTATGGCCTGAAAATTTATGACCTAACCTAACCTTATGGTTTTATACAGCAAAATAAACAAAACCAACCAAGTGAGAACTGAAGGTATCTCAGCCTTCATTCATCCTTTTGAGTTACATATCACTTAAATCCACTACCAAAAAAAAAAGACAGGATTAATGGTAATTTTTTCATCTTTCTCAATCAACATATTATGTACAGTAAGAAAAGACCTTGGCCTTTTGAAATGTTATAGCATTGGAAATACAGATAAGGACCATCGAAAAAGGAAGTTAACACTGATAACTCTAAATAATATGTATAATAGGGTATTCTGAAGCTGTCAATTTAATTTTATAAAAAGATTTTAAAACAAAATTTTGAGAGGAGGTCACACCTTAATGTTGCCCTCTCCTGCCCATTTAAAGTGTAAATAGCAGATTTCTTGTTTACTTACACATTTAGTTTTCACATCCTTCCCTCCACAGTTGCAACTACGCCTTTGCAGCAGCTCTCTTGCTCATCATTTATTAACAAAGTAGTGGTGGATGTTGTTATCCTTAGCCAGATGAGTTACCACTATACATCTCACTATATGAATTATGCCTCTTCTCCAGGTTAACTAAGGCTTGAGTGAAGTACTGAAAAAAAGCAGTACTGAAATTGTTTTCCCTGTTTCATATTGTTTCCTATTCTTGTGTATAAGACTTGTCATTTTGTTCTTAAATGAAGGAATGATGACTAAATGAAGTTTATACTGAGGACATAATGGATATACAGCAGTTAAAATATGAATATGAAATATAAATATAAATTGTTGAAAATTGGAATTCCGACAGTACATGCATGCAATGATTACATGATGATGTTTGTCATAATGTGGCTTTTTAACCTTCAATGAGGTACAATACATTACGGGCACATTGGAACTGGTATAATCCTGGAATATGTTCCAGGGTATCTTCTGGGATACTTTCACAGAGCTTTTAGATGTACTTAAACACTTCAGTTTATACAGTGTACAGTTTATACAGCATACATCATCCAATCAACACCTTTTTTTCAGTTCAGTACATAAAAGCTTTCAACATGTCAGAGAAAAAAGAACCAAAGGTGGTTATGTGTTTCATTAAACATAGCTTTAGAATAAGGAATGCTCTGTAAATGAATAACAGTTTAGTTTCTAAATATATAGAAATAATATTGTGTGTAGGTCAAAACAAAAAAATAACAGCCACTTAAATGTTGTAATATTTGTAAGCACATATTATTGCAGGTCTCTATGGTCAGTGATTTTCTCAAATTATTTAGCATGACATTTCTGTCAGCCCTTACTTTTATACCTGCAATAGTGAGACAAAGCTTTTCAGGCTGGTTTGCATGCTGTGCAAGGAATCAAGATTAATGAACATAAGGAAAGAACATTCATCATCTATCACTCTCTTTCTAATAATCTGGCCTGAGGGAACTATGTGTAAGATGGCCCTGGAGTGATAGTGCCTTATTTTACACTTTACATTTGCTACATTAAAGCACCTCACTGCATAGTTTTTGAATAGTACTTGAGCATGGTTCTTCAAAATACCACACGGCAGCAAGAATGATGAATAAATTGACCGTGAACACAGTGTATGTTTGAAATATGTTTGAAAGTTCAGTAAAGCTTTCATCATAATCATCAGCACAGTGGAGTTATGGTAAAAATGCAAAAGTATATTAATATACTACCATGCCACATGCTGCCAGCAAAACAGACAATCGGTGCACTATAATTTAGGGCAGTGGCCCTGTTCATAAGTTTTGCTGTTTGTGGTGGCTATTTGCTCACAGCTCTAATTCTAACCTGGATGATCACAACATATGTTCAGCATTTTTTAAAACTAAGTTTTCACTGTATGAGGGAACAGTTTTTCATTGCCATTCTCTTTTATTGCTTTCTGGGAGAATATATAAATTTTAGGGAATTCATATATGAAGAATAAGTATTAACTTTTAAGGACTAAACACACACAGCAGTGAAATGTACAATTTATTCCTAATTAAAACTGTTTTTTGCTTTCACTTTACCTGTTCTGTACAGTTTTTATTTAAATGGGGTGTTACTGTGCACAGAGATCTGTCGAGACAATGGTACTAGACCAGTCTTTTCTTTCAGATCCATTTTGGAACTTTGCTGCTTGTGCTTATTCCAGATATCATCCTTTTAGAGCCAGTGGGTGTATTACACCTGCAAATAAGACATGACACATTCCAGTAGATATGAGAAGGACTTCCCGATTTACATACTGTATATATTATCCTACACTTCTTAGCACTTTAGGATTAAACATGTGCTACACAGGACTCCAAGAAAAATTTCATTTCACACAGATTTCTTTCAGTTATATTGCTATTATTGTGTTGTTTGGCACTACAACAGATTATAAGAGCCAAACAGTCTGTTGATAAAAATACAGTGTAAATAAGCCAGGTATGGAAAGATGTTTCAGTACTGCCGGTATTATCTCAGGCTTTATGTTTTGTGGTGGCTGGAGGCTGCTAATGGAATATGGTGGGCACACTTTAGACAGAGAACTGCTGCAGTCCAGACTGGAAGAGATAGCGGTGTTAAAAAGGCAACCTTGTCATCTTTAAGACAATCACATCATTTCATTTTAAAAATAATAAATAAGAAGAAAGAGTCAATTTTGTCTTTATTCCATCAAAGACATTTTTATATTTATGCCCGTCTCTATGATTGAATTATACTGTATAAAGGACCAGAGAGAAGGCAATCCAATTAGATAATCTTTTCTGCTTTTGCTTCCTATTATATGGTTGTTGGCTAGACACAGTTTTGGTATGCAAGAAACTAGACTTGCACATCTATTATTTTAAATAATTGTATGGAATTACAAACCACTGCATTTGAAAATTATGGATTATATTGATTATTGATTGGATAATAGTTCTAATAATTTCTAAGTGTAGATAAAAATATAAGAAACAGTTAACTGCCAAAATATAATAAATAAACATCCAAAAATGTTATTGAAATAATATACCTCTATTACTGCATATGCTTACTATAAGAAAATATTTTTAAGTCTTAGGTTTAGTCTAAGTATTTTTTGTATTCAATTTTAATTTTAATTTTAATTATTAATTCAATAATTCTTGTCATTAAAGATTGCTGAGATTTTTTTTTCTTTTAAATTGTTCATAATCCTTTGCCAGCTGGACAAATGTGCCTCATTTGTTTTCAGGCAAAACTGGAAATTTAATTTAGGTTTAAGTATCAGTCAATGGATTAAACCCAGTATGTGCATAAGTACTAGTCAAATATTCTTGATCTTGTTTTCCTGTTCCTGTTCTTCTTCTCATCATTGCAAAGCTTTTAATAGGAACAAGGAACAACAATTCGGCCATGGAGCTTTATTCAGGTGTGAGAAAGACAGGACAGTAAACAACGGTAATGTAGCGGGAGAAGAAAAACTGGGAGAGAGGAGGAGCGAGAGGGACAGAAAGAGTGGCCAGTCATGAAGTGTGAAGTCAGGGTAGTTGAAGAGAGGTGTGAAATGAAACCTACATTGAATAGAGAGAACTTAGAAGAATAGCAGTCTGTCGTTGAGAGAAGGGGGAAGGTGTTATCCTAGCTGCAGGATAATTTTAGTTTCTGTAGTCTTTCTGAATTATGAGTTAGGAAAACCATCTTTGAGAACACAGACAGAGAGATTAGTGTGATCATGGCCGTCAGAGGTGAAATGAGTAGGCTTGGAGAAATCTTTAATCTTCACAGCCCTAGCATTCTCTGAAGCGGTCTCTGAGTCTCCTTCCTGTTTCCCCAATGTAGATGGCTGGGCATTTACTGCAAGAGATACAGTAAATAAGGTTGCTGGAGGTACAAGCTGTTATCTGAGTGAACCGGAATTGTCCTGAGGGGCCTTGAATGAGCATGGTATTAGATATGTACTTGCAGGTGATACAGCGAGCTCTGTTGCAAGGGAAAGTGCCTGGTGTGGATGGTTGCAGAAGGCAGTCAAGGGAGCTGTGAACAAATAGGTTATGCAGATTAGGTGGTCGGCGATATGAGATGTTGGGGTGGTCTAAAGAGGGCCCCAAAGGAGAGATCATCCTGTAGGATGGAAAAGTTGTCATTAACAGTCCTGGGAATAGGAAGTGTGTTGGGGTAGTAGGGAAGCACCAAAAGAATGTGGTTGTTATGGCGGGAGTTCCTGATTGAGTTGATGGTCCGAGGGATGTTTTTGGCTCGGGCAAGGGCCCTGTCAATAACACTGCTAGGGTATCCTCTGTTGATAAAAAAAGAGTAAATATTGAGGGCTTGGTTCTAGAAATTGAAGTAGTCGCTGCATAATCATCGCAGATGAAGGAACTGTGAAAAAGGGAAAGGATTTTTAGTGTATTTGGGGTGAAATGAGCTATACAGGAGATAGCTGTGTGAATCTGTGGGTTTGTAATAGACCAAAGTAGAGAGTCGGGGGTAGTTAATGGAGAAGTTGATGTCTAGAAATGGAAGAGTAGTGGAAGATATGTTAACTGTATATTTGAATGACGGGTGGAAGTTGGTGAAGTGATGCAGAAAGTACTCAAGCTGGTCCTTAGAGCATGTGACGGCACCGATGCAGTCATCAATGTATCGCTTGTAGAAGTCATGGACATAGGAAGTGTAGGAATTAAATAAACATTCTTCTACCCAGCCAACAAAAATATTGGCATAGCTAGGTCCCATTCTGGTGCCCATGGCAACTCCACTAACCTGTTGGTAAAAAAGGTTATTGAATGAGAATGCATTCTGTGTGAGAACCAATTCTGCGTTCCAAGGTGTACCAGGGTGCAGGTGGGTGGATCAAGCACTGTGCGTTTGTCCAGCGTGTGTTTGAGGGCTGTGAGGCTGTCATTATGGGGAATGACGGTTTCAAGAGATGTGATGTCCATGGTAAAAATGTAGCATTCGGGGCCCTGAAATTGAAAATCATTAAAAAGTTGGAGCGCATGGTTGGTGTCCTTGATGTATAAGGGAAGACCTTCAACCAGCGGTCTCATAAGCTTTTAATAACTGCTTATCCAATTCACAGTAACGGTGGACCAGAGCCTTGGGCACAAGGTGAGACATACCCATGAACGGATGCAAGTCCATGACAGGGTAAACATGACTCAATTAAACATAAAGTCCCACCAATTTATTTTGTAATATAAGTAAAATGTAAAGCAAATTAAAATAACAATAACTAAAGGCATACTATGCATATAGAGATAGTGTGGGTGTAGCCATGTAAACAACCTCTAAGCCTGTATTCTAGGGGATAACATATTGTATTTATAATATTTTAGGTGAGGAAATGGCATCAGGTGTGATTGTGAATTCCTGACAGCTGAGTCTGATTGAACTTGATCTTGAACTTGGCTATTGCCATTCCTCCCAAACTTTCATTATAAACTCCATTTCACCAGGAATAACAATGTCCAATAATTAAGTATACTGAAAGGATAATAGAGTGTTTTAGTCAAAAGTTGGCTTAAATTGTTTGGCTGAGGGATACCTTCCTGCCTGTTGCACAAGGAGGCTAGAACCCCTAAGAAGAACAAAGGAGCACCTTAAACCACCAAAGCAGAGATATGGATAAGATAGAGATGGTGAGTGTTCTACGATGCGAAAGATAATCAGTGAGAGATGCTCTTTGAGAGATGCAAAGCTGAAGATAATGAAGCAGAGGCTCTTAAAGACTGATGGAATAAGATGTAAATTAGTTATATCCAGATCTTAAGATTTTCCTTACAATTAAAGAGGATGTAAGAGATCCCAAAATAAATTTACATAATTATTTATGTAAATAAAGAGGAGAGGTGTTATTTAACATCTTTTTTAGGCAGTCCAGTAGGAACTGTGAGTGTGAGGTGTAACTCCAGATAGCTGGAGTTAGTGATGAAAAAGGTGATTCTGGGGAATACACAATCTGAATGAGGATGAACTGGAAGATCAGGTATGAGAAAGAGAAATCAGCAATATGATTGAAATGACCTGAGATGTGAGCTGCAACAATTAGAAATTATTCTTAAGAGAACACCATTGAGATTACTGACAAATTTCATGATAAATTGAAAGTATCATCCGTTGTTGATTATAAAAGGCAACGTTATCTAAATGGTTCAGGTGGGTAGCTGTATCAACATACATAGGCTGCAAAGGAATAAGTAATAGGTTTATTCCATGCTGAAAAGAGAAGAAAGGAAACACAACGTTTCGGCTGTGGAGCCTTCTCCGGGTGTAAGAAAGATAGCAAAGATAATATAGCTTGGGAAAACAAAAGCCAGGAGAGAGGAGGAGGCAGGAGCCATGGTCCCCCAAAAAGAAGCAGTAGTGAAAATGGGAAACTCTTTGAATAAAGTAAAGGAATGATCAGAAGGAGAGAAGGTAAAAATAGAAGGCCAAATTGTTGCTTACACCTGACTTTGATAATAGACTCCTAAGCAAATGGAAGGGCTGCAACTCTTTGGAAAGAAGACTCTTCATAAGAAAAAAACAACTTTTTCAGTTTGTTAAAATTAACACCACAACCAAAGTTTTACAGATGCTGTCACTCAGAACATGCAGTATTTCTTCCAAATGTGTTACCTGTAATGCGGCACATTATGTTATTATGTAACATTATGTAATTTACTGGCCAAAGAAAATCAACAGGTGGCACTTGTGGTGCGTTACGTTTTAATGAAACAATTGCTGCATTTGTCTATTTCTTTACTGTACATGTTTAAATCTTCTTAATATGGAATGTTAACATTGAATTTTACAACTTAAGGGAAATTTTGGTAGCTGAGCATAAAAATAACAAGTTAATGTCATAAACTATATTAACTTAGGAATATAAATACATTATACATACCGTATATAGCTACTAGTGGTAGCTAAAATAAAAAAAAACAGACAACAATATTCCACTTTCTTCATAAACACTTTCGCATCAAAGTCTTTAACTCAGTCACTCATTGTGGTTATTTTGGAAAACTTTTGATGTGCTCATACTGACTATATTAAGTTTACATACTTGATAAAAAGCTATAATGTTTTAACCTTCTCTATGAATATTTGATGTTGTAAAACATGTTGTAGTACTTTTTAAAATATATATATATAACAGGGAATATCAATGTGGAATCATGTAACTAAAGACATTTTGGTAGCTGAAAATAAAAATAGTTTCTTCAAGTGTTAACAATATATTTTTTTAATCTAAATATAATATATAGCTAGAAGTAGTACTGTATTCCACTTTCTTCATAAACATCTGCATCACTTTCTTTGACTCATTCACTTGTGATTATTTTGGAAACATTCTAATATGTCGGTTTCAGCTATGTTACTGAGTGAATCTTGACGAATCAATGCATGCCTATCAGCCAGAAGGTCCGAGGCTTGATTCCTGGTCAGGAAACAAGTTTTATTTCTAACAAATAAAATATCCTTATCTAAAGATAAAATAGTAAACAATATGTGCACTATATTGACATTTTTTTTATTTTTTATTTTTATGTATCAAAATTTTAAATATTAAAATGATATTTTAATAAATTAAAATAATAATGAATACTGTCAACAGTGGGAGTAAAAAACAGTTCTACTGTTTTACAAGCCTTAAAATTAAATCACATATATATATATAACAATAATAATCTAGAATAACAAAGTGTTATTAAAAATTCAAAAGAATACTGAAGTATAATAATGTCTCTATACATTATTAAGAATATTAATCTACTTATAATAAATTATTTCAAACTGCTTGAATTTTATTAAGGATGATTTTCCATTGTTTTCACAACCTTCGCTTTCCCGATTAGTCGTTGCTGAATTTTGCAATAAAACAAAATACAGATTTTCTCAATGCAGTTGAAAACCTAAAAGAGGCACATCACATTCACAACAAACTATAATAATATATTTTTATATACCTGGCAATGTAAATATAAAGCAATTGACTGTCCGGGAATCAAATTGGTCACCTTCTGAGTAGAAGGCAGCCATCTAATCCATTGGGATAAACTGCTGCTTGAGCATAAGGTGCAACATTACAGTCTATTAAAACATTTCATTAAACAATTCGACTATAAGGGCAGCAAAAATTGGTGTAATGAATGTCAAAATATTCCCAAAATATCCACAGGTGATATTTCTAGCTGCCAGCATTTCTTTAGTTACTGTACATAGTTCCATATCAATAATTCCCTATCAAGTGGTAGTAAATTAGTACTACAATTTTTTTTCAACAATAACAACAGCCAAGTACAGTGTTCTTATAACATTTACTTAGAAAAGGATAAAACATTATAGCTTTTTGTGACGTATATACATTTTATTAGGTAGAACAAGCACTTCAAAACTTCCACTGTGTGTTACTGAGTTAAAGACTTTGATGCATAAAAGCTTTATGAAGAAGGTGGAATACCGTTGTGTACTTTATTATTTTTATATTTAGCTACCACTACCATCTAATGTATGTACATTTGGTATATATATTACATATGACACTGTATGCCTTAAAGCCACTACAGTACAGAATGTGTAAAATATATTTTTCATAATCAAAATTTAAAGCTAAATTGTTTGCTAATTACTCGTTGCTGAAATTTTTAAAAACAAAATATAGGTTATCTCAGCTGGGATGTTAACCTGAAAGAAGCACATCACATTCACAACAAGGTACAGTATAATAATAAACTATGTTTTATAGTTCAGGTGAGCTAAAATGCGGGAGCAAGGTTGACACATGTCAGAGGTGACAGAGAGGTCAAGAAGAACAACATACAGTGAGAGTAGATAGGTGTTAATGACAGAGGAGATTGAGGAGAATGAGTCTGGTAGAGCTGAGTGTCGAGAGGCCATGGTTATGAATTTGGAGCAAGGAGAAAATCAGAGGATTTGAAGAAGGAGAAGAATAGCAATACAGTTGGGGAAATAGAAGAAGGTTGGGAGTGAATAGCCTGAGGATGAGTGGTAGTAGTTGAGAGAAGAAATGAGCTGTTGAAGAACAATACAAAATTGTAAAATTGGAAATTGAAATTATACCTTTGATTTTGTAGAGAGAAGTCTTGTGTACTGTTTGTAGTGCGTCACACCACACTGTGCTTGTGTAGTGCTTGTAGTGCTTCACACCACCTCAGCCTAGTAGAAATACATTTGAAGTTGATATCATCAAGGTTCAAAATTATCCTTTGATACCATTGTGGATTTAGATAGATCACCTGAATAAATACCCTAAACAACATTTCAAACAGAAATTTGAGAAAACAAAAATATTTTAAAAATATATAATAAAACATTTTTAAAAAAAAAATGAGCCTGAGCCTGAAGAATCAGGTAATCCCTTTTCAATGCTGTACTCAGAGAATGTAAAATTGAATAGAACAATTAATCTCCGTGTTTTGGTTTTGGTTGTGAATTCTCCTGGATTAAATTTCATGTTTCATACATTGTGAAAGAATACAGTAGTATCAGTTTGGAAATATTTCAGGATAAGAAATCCCACATGAAGTGTATTTTCAGTGCACTGAGGGTTGTTGCATTTCCCTAGGAATAGGGAGTAAGAGCTTTTTAACAAAGGTTTCAAAGGCTTTGTATAAACCTTTTGTAGATACGGAAATGTTTCTACTTTGCTGCTTGCAGCTTGTACAAGAAGGATGTCATTATTGATAACATTTTACTACAGCTATGTCTTCATTCTTGACTTCAGATAAACTTTTCTAATGTCACAGAAATAGACACTACAGAGGATCAGTGTCCCTAGTCAGGGAGGATATATTAAGGTCAATAAACCAAAAAGTGTTGGTCTAAATTTTGCACAGAAAGTGAGCATGTGTCTTTGTCCAAAAAAATGTCTTTGTCTGGGACCACTGCCAGATTTGGCTTTTTAAGTTGTATCTGATCATATGTTCATTGTGTCAACTCTCAGCGAGTTTGACATTTCAGTAAGATAAAAGTCATCCAGCTGTGTTTTCCCCCTCGAGTCACCCTTGGGAGATCATTTGTTTAGGATTCTCAGGCAGCATCAACTCTGAACAGCACTCAGGTAGTCCATTATGTTGTGAACTAATAAGACAGTGTATAATCCCTCATTGCGGTGCAGAGGGATAAATGGAACATGGAGCAGAAACACATTACAGTGATGTGCCATTACTATATGACAGGCTGGGCTTGTGTGGCTGCTACAGTGCAGTTTCTAATGCTCTCGACAGCCTGGGTTTGTGATATCCAGTTTTTCTTACTGTCACACTACATGACTGTTTAGCAGTTCAGTATTTTCTGTTGTGTTGAAAATACATGAAGAGTAACATAGCTTTCAGCAGGCCACACACTTTGTTGCTCAACTTTGTGAAAACAGAAGAATATACTCTCTGAATATATAGGAAAATTGGCCAGAGATGGAGAACTACAGATGCAGCCATTCAAAGTGAGCGGTACAGACACGTACCGGAGGTTATTGGCTGCGGCGTCACGCATCATGACGCAAGATGACGCGGGGTACCGCGGTACGTGATTGGTTGACCGACAGGGGCACTCGTGGTCTGTTGGTCTGTCGTAGAAAGATTTACAGTACAGTAAACGTCTTTACTGTGCCCGTTGTAGATATTTAATTTTACCACTGAAGGGAAATCTTAGTAGCTGAGCATAAAAAGAATAGGCGCATACTGTAACGCGTGTGAAGGTCATAAACGATACTAATTTTGGAACGTAAACATACAGTATATAGCTGGTCTTGGTACTTTAAAGAAAAAAATACACACCAGTATTCCATTTCTCCCTAAACATTGTAAGCTTCGAAGTCTTTAACTAACGTGATACCGGAGTCAACAAGCATACTTTTAGAATTTGATTAAAAGGGAATATAATATGGAATCGCGTATCTAAAGAATTTAATAACGGTATGATTATATCCGTGTACTGCGGCAGGGCTGTGTAGGGCTGTTTCGCCTGCCTGATCATGCGAGCTGTCTTGTAGCCTACTGGTCTAGGTGCGTGACTACCAGCTGGCAGGTCGTGTGTTCGAATCCAGCTGGTGCTGGACTTTTCATTTTTATGTATTTATTTTTTAATCGCGTAACATAAACATATTACCGTATGCAAACTGTACTGTATACAGTATGTATATGTATATTTAATGTCTTAACTGTGCCCGTTTAATTGAATTTAAAAAAAATATTTAACACGAACATTAAGCTGTTTAAATCTTCCGCCTGAGAACAGTCACCCGTTGCTACCCAACGCAGAATGGTGATTGGCTGACACTATCTGACACCCCTCTGATTGGAGAAAAAAGACGTGCTGGTTTGCTATACATACTGTACCAGGAAGAGGATTTCTTTCTATTCAAAACGTGTATTTTAAAAGTTTAAGAAGTAAAAACCTTACAGCGTACAGAGATTTCTAAACTGATCAGGATCGTTATCTTTGTCTTATGCATAATAATGTTCACCGCTCTGTCCAGCAAATTAATAATAAACTTTATTTTATATAGCGTTTTAAATGAATAAGTAATTAGATTGCTCATAAACCTAATCACTTGCTTTTTCTTTTTATTTAGGCTCAGATTTCAACTATAGATCGTATTATTAATAACCATAATAACAACCAACCAACAAAAACAACCATATAAACATAATACCAACCAAAAACATAGATAACGACCACAATACAAAATCAAATATATCAAACCATTATACTCTCGCAAATTCCTCCAATTATCATAATCCCGCCCCTTATGCAAAACCAAACCCTCCTCCCATCCCAGTTTATCCTCTTTATCATAAACAAAATCCACCTCAATTTTCAACATAAAGCATTACTGCTTACTGGGTTTTTGAGGGGGGGGGTGGTTGTCTTTCGCTGGAAATCTCGCCTGCTTCTACTTTACGAGTACAACCCCCTCTGTGCCGGAGTGCTGGCTGTGACGAATTAAATCGGTTTCACAGGTATTTTCAAAGTAGGAAGTACAGTGTTAACTGGTAGCTGGGCTCCTCAATGGAATCGCTTTAACATGCTAATGTGTTGGTTTAACAGTCCGGGAGTGGCAAGCTTCCAATGTCAACTCGACTCGATTGGAAGACAATGAACGTATTTTAGCCCTAAATGAATTAATAGCAAACATGGTTTACATAAAATACTTTTTTCCAAGAAAGTTTCTAATAATACGATCTATAGTTGAAATCTGAGCCTAAATATAAAGGAAAAGCATTTTCAGAGAGCAATCACGTTGTGTTTATGTAGAAAAAGCGATTAGGTTTATGAGCAATCTTATTACCTATTCGCTTAAAACGCTATATAAAATAAAGTTTATTTAGAGATGAATGATCAGTGTCGCAGTTTAAATAATTTTCGTAGGAGGGCTTGGACAGATTCCAAGTGCATTTTTGCAATTTACGTTGCATTGTCCAATGTGCTGTTGTAATACAGTTTAGAATACAGTTAGTCTAAGCTTTATCAGCTTTATTTATGGGTTGCAATTTAGAAAAAGTCAAAAACCGCACTCAAAATGCAATTTAGAGCTTTCTGGCAAGAGGAGACACCCAAATTATAATGTAACATGCCACTGTTTGTGCATGAACAAAGTTATACTGCAATTTCCCTTAGATAAATTTTTTGAATCCCCGGCGGAACACACTCCATAAGAATCAGCGCTTTTATACAGTATATCGCCTTTAAACACATATATTTAAACACGCGTTTACGATTTAAATCAAAACGCGATTCAAATCAATATAAATGTTTATTTTGTAACGCATAGGTGACTATTCATTGTTATTAAAAAGACTTAAATTCGATCATGTTGTGATATTTAGAAATATAAATTTGTTTGGTGCGAGTGAGGTTTTATTTAATCTCTGACCAAGGGAAACGTTTCATTTTTTTCAAAGAAATGTTTGTTAAAAAATAAAGTCATAGTTCCATGGGATTCAATCACAGACCATGTGACATGGGAGTCAGGAAACTAACACACAGCGCCACCGGATTTAATAACGCAATAAAAACGCTATAAAATAATGTGACTAGGCACAGAAAAAGTCAATTGATTGTCCATAATATCGCTATTCTATTTTTTCGAAGAAATGTTTGTTAAAAGAAAAGTCCAGCACCAGCTGGATTCGAACACACAACCTGTGCGTTGTTAGTCATGCACCTAGACCAGTAGGCTACAGGGGAACTCACATGAACAGGGAGGCGAAACAGCCTTACACAGCCCTGTCGCAGTACACGAATATAATCATACCGTTATTAAATTCTTTAGATACGCAATTCCATTTTATATTCCCTTTTAATCAAATTCTAAAAGTATGCTTGTTGACTCCGGTATCACGTTAGTTAAAGACTTCGAAGCTTAAAATGTTTAGGGAGAAATGGAATACTGGTGTGTATTTTTTTCTTTAAAGTACCAAGACCAGCTATATACTGTATGTTTATGTTCCAAAATTAATATCGTTTATGGCCTTCACACGCGTTGCAGTATGCTCCTATTCTTTTTATGCTCAGCTACTAAGATTTCCCTTCAGTGGTAAAATTAGATATGAATATTCAATACTTAAATGGGCACAGTTAAGACATTAAATATACATATACATACTGTATACAGTACAGTTTTCATACGGTAATATGTAAATCAATCTCTTTTATGAGCATGTGACAGGCATGGTGAATCGATTCTCAAAAATTACTGTACTTTGCATGATTGGAAACAAATGCGTGATTCCGAAATGCTGTGGTGTTACTTTTACAAGGACGGTCAATGAAAAAAAGAATGTTGACCAGGGCAATACTTTGAGTTTACACTTACAGCTTGTCCAAGGTCATTCATTATTAATACTATTAGTAATATCTTCGTTAAAGACTTTGATGGCCACAGCTCAAACATGAGAGGTTGAGCTTTATTAGCTCCACCTTGCGGAAATTCCGGATACTATTATTTTGCCTGTCGTATTATAGGAGAATTTACGGTAACTAGCGGTATATACCGGTAACTCGCGGTATTTACCGGTAACTTGCGGTAGACTGCGTACAGCGCACCGGAAAATAATGCGGTATCGCCCACGCATTTTGAATGGCTGCATCTGTAAATTGGATTGGGAACACAGCCTTTTCTGAAGGATTTGAAGCCAGCATACCTTGTCTTGTTCTGAAAATAAATGGTATTTTATTCATTTTTTTTAAAGAAGCCCCATTTAGGTTTTTCAGAGTAAACAGTTAATTTGGCCTTATTTATCTAACCAAAATATCTTTAAAATCTATTTCCAGATAATTTTTACAAATGCATTTTTACAAATTACTAAGAATTAGAGAACTGCATACAAAATGCCCCCTAGATTTTTGATTCATTACGTTATTAATATAGTACATCCAATGCTTATTTTTCAAAATGATGCATGACAAAATGCTAGCAGTGGTCGTGGTCCAGTAATAGATTGTGGCTACCAGCATGGTATAATGGTATAAATGCACCATCCAAATGAATTATAGATGGCTAAATCGAATTATATCAATTTTAAATATTATTTAATGTTATGCAGCACTGAATTAGTTCCATTAGAATCAGAAATAAAAACATGTACAGATGCAGCCATTCAAAGTGCGCGGTACAGACACGTACCGCAGGTAATTAGCTGCGGTATCGCGTATCATGATGCAAGATGACGCGGTACGTGATTGGTTGACCGACAGGGGCACTCGTGGTCCGTTGGTCTGTCGTAGAAAGACTTACTGTTGTAGCGGCGAGGCTTATTAATAAGAAAGAATGAAGTGTTCTAAGCCTTCCCAAATGAGGCCCCATTTCTCTGTTCATCTCTGTGGTGCAGCCACAGAGAGACTATTCATGCAGGGTGATTTAAGATGTTTTCTCCTGATAAGGACAGCTCCCAAAGGGGGATGCACTTAGCTAAGCCTGGCTATCATGATCAATGGTCATCCATTGGCGCCTATCTGTCTATGGAGTGCCAGATGGACATCTGGACTGCATTCCTAAGTGCCAGGAGTAAGCGACTCATATCTCACCTTGATCAACCAATCAGGGACTGGTAGGGCCGAGTAACCCACGTGGGACTCTGATGCCCGTGGAACTTTCAGCCAATCAACGAGCTGTAGTTCCTCCAGGTAAAAACAGGCAACACAGAGATTCAGTAAGATTGTGGAGAGAATTCTGAGACTTTTCTAAAGGGAATTCAAAGGAGAATTCCAGGGCAGGACGGCCCAGGAGCAGAAGGCTCCCAAGGGCAGGACATTCTCGCAGCGCGCCTCCTGACCATCCTGAGACTCAGACCGGACAACCACGGAACGGCCAGTGTGTCCGAGTGCCAGAACTTTCCTTTGTTCTAAGAGTCTAGAGTGGAGGTTGCCAGAGAGTAACCAGCAGCAGGCCTCGTGAACAGGTCGGAACTGTGGACAGCTGAATCACTATTCAGAATAGCTCTTTATCAGGAACGAACCGGTCCTCTTCCTGACTTGCTGGGACCCACAGTCATCTTTTCTCCTGTGCACAAACTTTGCTAGTTAAAGCCAACAGTGAGCATCAGCAGCGCACCGTCGCAAGCCGCACAGCACAGCCTGGCACGAAGCCAGAGAGCGCGGATTGGACAGCAACAGCCTGCAACTGTTTCTTTGTGCCCGCAGGAGATCTGAATCCCCAAAGATTGGATGAGTATTCAACTTCAATGCATTACAGCTCGAGAATTCAATTGTTATCCCAACCAGTTGATATCAATTTAATTCCTAAGAGTTATGTACTTGTTTCGAGTATCTAATGTAGAAGTTATAACCAAGTTCATTTACGAAACGGTCTAAATGAATGATATACTGAACGTATGTCCTCTTGATATATGTAACACTTCGTAACTGACTGAATATATATCTTTTGTATTCTGATAACCCTCTCGATAAGATCTGTTAGGTTTACATGCATATTTTATGTATTAATAAATGTATCCTCGTGTATTAGTACCTGTGTGTGTGCGTTGTTTGAGTTATGTCGCATGGTTGGATTCTAAAGCCACCAAAAGAATCAACTTTGTGATTTACTGCTACAATATATAATTGTCTCAGTAAATGCCCAAACCCTACAGAACTGGTGCCTTCAGAGAGCCACTACGTTACATATTTGGCGTCCCTGAACGGCTATGAATCATTACACTGTAAACGTCTTTACGTATGTTGTAGATATTGAATTTTACCACTGAAGGGAAATCTTAGCAGCTGAGCAAAAAAAGAATAGGAGCATACTGCAACGCGTGTGAAGGCCATAAACGATATTAATTTTGGAACATAAACATACAGTATATAGCTGGTCTTGGTACTTTAAAGAAAAAAATACACACCAGTATTCCATTTCTCCCTAAACATTTTAAGCTTCGAAGTCTTTAACTAACGGGATACCGGAGTCAACAAGCATACTTTTAGAATTTGATTAAAAGGGAATATAAAATGGAACCGCGTATCTAAAGAATTTAATAACGGTATGATTATATTCGTGTACTGCGACAGGGCTGTGTAAGGCTGTTTCGCCTGCCTGTTCATGCGAGTTCCCCTGTAGCCTACTGGTCTAGGTGGGTGACTAACAACGCACAGGTTGTGTGTTCGAATCCAGCTGGTGCTGGACTTTTCTTTTAACAAACATTTCTTCGAAAAAATAGAATAGCGATATTATGGACAATCAATTGATTTTTATATTTCAAAATATCGCAACATGATCGATTCTAAGTCATTTTTGATAACAATGAATAGTCACCTTCTTCCCTTCTGACAGCGGTTCCTGCTTCTATTGTGTGTGTGTGTGCGCAACAGAGTAAATTTTTATAGAGAAATGGAGGCTGGACAGTATGCGTTACAATATAAACATTTATATTGATTTAAATCGTGTTCTGATTTAAATCGCAAACGCGTGTTTAATTATGTGTTTTTTAATCATAATCAGTCTAATGCATTTCTACATTTTCTGTATGAACCAGCTTAGAGGTTCATACAGAAAGACAGCTTGTGTTTAAATTGAGTGTAAGGTAATTTATGCTTCTAAAGTCATGGTCAGCATTTATTATTGTACTGTGCTGTAAACTTTTTCTGTGCCTAGTCATATTATTTCATAGCGTTTTTATTGCGTTATTAAATCCGGTGGCGCTGTGTGTTAGTTTCCTGACTCCCGTGTCACATGGTCTGTGATTGAATCCCATGGAACTATGACTTTATTTTTTAACAAACATTTCTTTGAAAAAATGAAACGTTTCCCTTGGTCAGAGATTAAATAAAACCTCACTCGCACCAAACAAATTTATATTTCTAAATATCACGACATGATCGAATTTAAGTCTTTTTAATAACAATGAATAGTCACCTATGCGTTACAAAATATACATTTATATTGATTTGAATCGCGTTTTGATTTAAATTGTAAACGCGTGTTTAAATATATGTGTTTAAAGGCGATATACTGTATAAAAGCGCTGATTCCTATGGAGAGTGTTCCGCCGGGGATTCAAAAAAAAATATTTTAAATAGGCTGATAAAGCTTAGACTACTGTAACTGTATTCTAGCCTGTATTACAACAGAACATTGGACAATGCAACGTAAATTGCAAAAATGCACTTGGAATCTGTCCAAGCCCTCCTACAAAAATTATTTAAACTGCGACACTGATCATTCATCTCTAAATAAACTTTATTTTATATAGCGTTTTAAGCGAATACGTTATTAGATTGCTCATAAACCTAATCGCTTTTTCTACATAAACACAGCCTGATTGCTCTCTGAAAATGCTTTTCCTTTATATTTACAGTAGGCTCAGATTTCAACTATAGATCGTATTATTATAAACTTTCTTGGAAAAATGTATTTTATGTAAACCATGTTTGCTATTAATTCATTTAGGGCTAAAATACGTTCATTGTCTTCCAATCGAGTCGAGTTGACATTGGAAGCTTGCCACACCCGGACTGTTAAACCAACACATTAGCACGTCAAAGCCCATTGAGGGTATTGAACCAGTATTGGCTTTAGTATTCCCCCCCTCTCCCCTCAATTCAATTCAATTCAAGGTGTTTTATTTGCATGACAGATGGGTACAAGCAGTGTTGGGTATGTATATTGTAACGCTTACGGCTGACAGGCACTGTGTAAGAGCCGGCGTACCAGAGCAGCGCACCGAGGGAGCGTCTGCATTTATAACTTAGTTTTTAAAATTAGTCAAGCAATATGAAGCATCTCCTTTTACTTTTAAGTCCCTTAAATACATTGAGCACAGCTTTCTCACCACTTAAGATTGCTTTTGATACCATCCTTACACAAAGCAGAAGGGAAATCTTAGTGCCTGAGCATAAAAAGAATAGGAGCATACTGCAACGCGTGTGAAGTCCATAAACTATATTAATTTTGGAACTTAAACATACAGTATATAGCTGGTCTTGGTACTTTAAAGAAAAAAATACACACCAATATTCCATTTCTCCCTAAACATTTTAAGCTTCGAAGTCTTTAACTAACGTGATACCGGAGTCAACAAGCATACTTTTAGAATTTGATTAAAAGGGAATATAATATGGAATCGCGTTTCTCAAGAAATTAATAACGATATAATTATATTCATGTTGCAAAAGAACTGCAACGGACATAAAAACTCCCTTGCTTTTAACAGAGCGTTCCATAATTTCTAACTACGAAAATGATTTAAACTGCGACACTTATCATTCAACCAGAGCTCGAAATATCACAAGGATCCTCTAGAGCACAGCAAAGACTGTATTAAAAGAATTGCGTATCTCAAGAAATTAATAAGATATAATTATATTCGTGTAATTCGTATAATTATATAATCAGTTTCGATCAAGGTCTCTAAAACGAACAAGAAAAAGAGGATTTTCGGAGGGCAATTACACTGTATTTATATAGAATAAGTGATTTATGAGCAATCTAATTTCTTGTTCGTTTAAAACAGTGAAATGTCAGCTGCAAAAGATCGCACCAGAAACAGCACTCTCTCTGCCTGTCATAGATGTTCAGGAAAGGCTGAATGAAGTCATGTCAAGTACAATAATTTGGTGATCAATAATAACAGTTGTAGGACAAGAAACAAAAGATAGTGAAAACTTAAGATTTTTAAGGCTAAAACTCAAATTCATTCTACAAATTAAGGCAAATGAAAATTCAGGACGTTAAAGTGCTAGAGGTGTAAAAAATACAAAAATGCACATGAGCAAAAAGTTTTAGAAATTGAGCAAACAGAAAAAAAGCCATGCCTATAGTGCAGAAGAGGGATGCAGGAACACTTGCTTAGATATACAAAAAAATCACAAAAAGGTGTATGTTACAAAAGAACATGCAAACATGTACATCAATTTCCCTTCGCGATCAATAGTCTTATCTATAAACATGAAACAGAGTGAGGAATCAGAAATTAGCATGCATACAAAACAGCAATTCTGTCAGTGAGCCCTAAATGAATTAATAGCAACTATGGTTTCATGGAGGGCTTCTCAGATAGTTGGGCATTCAGGTAAACTGCCAGGTGAAAGGATTTGTAAACATATTTTGTTAAAGCAAGTCAGTTTTTTCCGCAACACATAAAAGACATTTTTCCAAGAAAGTTTAGCCTTTGTCACTAATGAAACCACTAAATAAAGACATAAATATAGAAATCTTAAGATTTGTTTTATTTAATGTTGGTAGCAGGATGAACTATCAGGTTGAGCTAAGTGTATATTTTGTCGCAGAGTTGCTGCAAGATGTTAACAGTGAAAAAGGTATTTAGAAATGAGTTATTTCAAGATGAAAATTTTCAGATTGTATTCCTCACTCTTGTATTCCTCAGCTATCCCAAAATTATCTTCTTCTTACCAACATCTCTAGTCTTTTATCCTGCAATAACTCAGCCAACACTTAAATCTCCAAAAGCTGCTTGTGTTAATTTCTTGAAATCACAAATATCATGTGTAAATACTGGCCATGTAATACTCTGCTTTGTGGAATAATAGTTTATTTTAAAGGGAACTAGAGAAACTAAGAATTAGAGAAATCAAGAAAGGCTTATTTTTCTAGAATTAATAAATGCACATCCTGTTCACTGGGGAAATTAAATCCACACTGAGCAATCTTCAATATGTTCAGAACATGACAGCGAGAATCCTATCAGGGATGCATTACACCTGTTTTCAAGTCCTTGCATTGGTTATCTATCAGGTTTCGAGTCAACTTCAAAATCCTCATCCTCATTCGGTACCTACAGTATATGGCTTATTATCTGTCTACTCCCCACCTTTGTCCGTCTGACTCTGGTCTTCTAGCTGTCCTAAAGAACATCTACATTCTGTGGGTGACAGGGTCTTCTTTAGCTGCACCCCAGAGCTCTCAATTTGTATTCCCAGTGATATCAGTCACGTACCCTGAGTGCATTTAAATCTAACTTCAGAACCTTTCTTTTCAGAAGATTTAGTGTCTGTATCTGCTTCATTTTCTAATTTTGGTAGCACCTCTAACTGCTTGTCTTTCTTATATGTATTTACTTTGTAATCTGTGGTCCTTTTATCTGTTTTTATATCTACTGTATTGCTTTGATATGCCACTTTTAAAGGTGATATATAAAATAAAGTTTTTTATTATTGTTATAGAGAAACATGATCAGTTTTCCCTGGTTCACATAAAAAGATCTAAAGCATACTAGTTTGTCACTCTTCTCATTCCCTTTGCTAAATAACTTTTCATACTAATCTGATCAATCTAACTGCCTGTTTTCTGTGCTTTCTCTATCCTGCTAGATTTGCAATTATTCTGAAAATTTTCTTCTTGAAATAACTCATTTCTAAATACCTTTGTTCACTGTTAACATCTTGCAGCAACTCTGCGACAAAATATACACTTAGCACAGTTCATCCTGCTACCAACATTGAATAAAAAAAATCTTGTGATTTCTATATTTATGTCTTTATTTAATGGTTTCATTAGTGACAAAGGCTAAACTTTCTTGGAAAAATGTATTTTATGTGTTGCGGAAAAAACGGACTTGCTTTAACAAAGTATGTTTACAAATCCTTTACCTGGCAATCTACCTGAATGCCCAACTATCTGAGAAGCCCTCCATGAAACCATGGTTGCTATTAATTCATTTAGGGCTCATTGACAGAATTGCTGTTTTTTATGCATACTAATATTCTGATTCCTCACTTTGTTTCATGTTTATAGATAAGACTTTATTGATCGCGAAGGGAAATTGATGTACATGTTCATGTACATGATGAACATGTTTGCATGTTCTTTTGTAACATACACCTTTTTGTGATTTTTTTGTATATCTAAGCAAGTGTTCCTGCATCCCTCTTCTGCACTATAGTCATGGCTTTTTTTCTGTTTGTTTATTTCAAAGCAACACCTGCTCCATTTCTAAAACTTTTTGCCCATGTGCATTTTTGTGCACTTTAACGTTCCGAATTTTCATTTGCATTAATTTGTAGAATGAATTTGAGTTTAAGCCTTAAGTTTTCACTATCTTTTGTTTCTTGTCCTACAACTGTTATTATTGATCACCGAATTATTGTACTTGACATGACTTCATTCAGCCTTTCCTGAACGTCTATGACAGGCAGAGAGTGCTGTTTCTGGTGTGATCTTTTGCAGCTGACATTTCACTGTTTTAAACGAACAAGAAATTAGATTATAAATCAGTTATTCTATATAAACACAGCGTAATTGCCCTCCGAAAATCCTCTTTTTCTTGTTTGTTTTAGAGACCTTGATCGAAACTGATTTTAGATGTCAGAAAGGATTTATTTTCTCTGTATTTCCTACATTGCTTTGTCGAGATTTTAACTTTATATCTAACTTTATATCTAGGCTCAGATTTCAACTATAAATCGTACAGTAATTAATAGCAGTAAATACTGATGTTTTGCGCCCTCTTACCACAAAAATATGTTTTGTAGTTGGGATTAACTTTATTTCGTACGCGTATCTACTCCGGTTCGGACACCGAACAGTTAAAGATGGCGGCAAATCAAACACCCGGGGGGGGGGGGGGGGGGCGTCTTCTCGCCTCCATAACTAAAATGCCAAATAGGAGTGGCTTAAGCGACATACACAGTCGTGTAACTGACAGTTTGAGGTAGCCTATCGTGTAAATTTCGTTTTGTTGCCAATAGGTTAAGCTTTCAAAACTCTGCCCCAAAGTCATGTGACTGATTTTTCGCCCTGTTTCGTTGGTTAAGCGCAATGATCACAAGCACCACCATGGTAACTGGGATGTGTAGTTTTTAATTCCCTTTGAATTATAACTGTACGTACTGTCTTCATATTTGGCCAGGGCTTTAAAGAGAAGGCGCGCCAAAAATTTTCGGTGCCGTCGTCTCCGCTTTAAAGGTACCCCCGTGCTGGAAGAATTTGACCTCGGAACGTTTGCCCAGCGTACTGTTAAACCAACGCATTAGCATGTTAAAGCGATTCTATTGAGGGAGTAGCCCAGCTACCACTTAACACTGTACTTCCTACTTTGAATACCTGTGAAACCGGTTTAATTCGTCACAGCCAGCACTCCGGGAGAGAGGGGGTTGAGTAGTGGAAGCAGGCGAGATTTCCAGCGAAAGACACCTCCCCCTCAAAAACCCAGTAAGCAGTAATGCTTTAAGTTGAAAATCGAGGTAGATTTTGAGGATGATAAAGAGGGTAAACTGGGATGGGAGGAGGGTTTGGTTTTGCATAAGGGGCAGAAGATTTCCCTTCTGCTTTGTGTAAGGATGGTATCAAAAGCAATCTTAAGTGGTGAGAAAGCTGTGCTCAATGTATTTAAGGGACTTAAAAGTAAAAGGAGATGCTTCATATTGCTTGACTAATTTTAAAAACTAATGTAATACTAATGTAATTATAAATGCAGACGCTCCCTCGGTGCGCTGCTCTGGTACGCCGGCTCCTACACAGTGCCTGTCGGCCGTAAGCGTTACAATATACATACCCAACATTGCTTGTACCCATCTGTCATGCAAATAAAACACCTTGAATTGAATTGAATTGAGGGGAGAGGGGGGGAATACTAAAGCCAATACTAGCTCAATACCCTCAATGGGCTTTGACGTGCTAATGTGTTGGTTTAACAGTCCGGGTGTGGCAAGCTTCCAATGTCAACTCGACTCGATTGGAAGACAATGAACGTATTTTAGCCCTAAATGAATTAATAGCAAACATGGATAACATAAAATACATTTTTCCAAAAAGTTTCTAATAATACGATCTATAGTTGAAATCTGAGCCTACTGTAAATATAAAGGAAAAGCATTTTCAGAGAGCAATCACGCTGTGTTTATGTAGAAAAAGCGATTAGGTTTATGAGCAATCTAATTACCTATTGTTAGGAATCCCTAGTGGGAAGATACAAGGATCCTGTGCAGACGCAGGCACGGGAAATAGATGAGGCAGGCGAACAAACCAAAACAAGAGGCAAGGTCGTAGTCAAAAGGCGAAAGGCAAATCGTAATCCAGGAAGTTCTCAGGTAGCAAACAGTCCGAGGCGAGAGGCGAGGTGCAAAGTCGAAAAGGCAGAAGGGGAATCCAAAATCCAGAATAAACGAAGTACGGGGAAAAACGCCAGGTAGAGCTCTCAAGGAGTAGACTCAATACCGAGCAGTGGGAAGCAGGTGAAGATGGTATAAATAGCAGTGCGCACCGCACAGTGAGTGTGCGCAGGTGGTTTAACTCGATTTGGTCTTGACTGTCTGGTGGTCGTGACAGTACCCCCCCCTTCACGGGCGGCTCCCGACGCCCGAGATGGCCGATCGGGATAGTCCCTGTGAAAGTCTCTGATTAGCGTAGGGTCCAAAATATCCCTCTCCGGACCCCACGATCTTTCTTCAGGGCCATAACCCTCCCAGTCAACCAGATACTGAAGGGTACCGCGGTTCCATCTAGAGTCGAGGATCTTGTGGACTGTATATGCCTGGTGCCCAAGAATGCGACGCGGGGGTGGCGGGTGACGTTGGGGAGCGGCAAGAGGTGAGCGGTAGAAGGGTTTCAGGAGGGAGACGTGGAAAGACGGGTGGATTTTAAGGGTGGGGGGAAGTGCAAGACGGAAGGTAACTGGGGTGATCCGGGAGAGTATCCTGAAGGGGCCGATATACCTAGGCCCGAGCTTCTTGGAAGGCAGGTGTAGAGGTAGGTTCCTTGTTGATAGCCAAACAAACTGTCCTCTGCGAAAACGGGGGGCTGGTCTGCGGTGTCAGTTTGCGAATTTGGCCTGGCGCTGGGTTGACTTGGTGAGAGCTGTCCTCGCCATTCTCCAGGTCCTGCGCAGCTTGGAAATATATTGACGCACCGACGGCACAGCCATGTCCGGAGGGGTGGCAGGAATGAGAGTGGGTTGATAACCTAGTGAACAGAGGAAGGGAGAGAGACCTGTGGAGGAGGAGGTAAGAGAATTATGGGCATACTCTGCCCAGGGAAGTAGCGATGACCAGTCATCCTGCGAGTTGGAGGTGAAGGCTCTCAAAAAGGTAAGGAGGCTTTGGTTGGTCCGCTCCACCTGACCATTGGCCTCAGGATAATAACCCGAAGTCAGAGATACATGGGTCCCTAAAGCTTGGCAGAACGCTGTAATGTTTCATAGCCGTTCAGGGACGCCAAATATGTAACGTTGCCATAGCCAAAATGTAATGTAGTGGCTCTCTGAAGGCACCAGTTCTGTAGGGTTTGGGCATTTACTGAGACAATTATTAATTGTAGCAGTAAATCACAAAGTTGATTCTTTTGATGGCTTTAGAGTCCAACCATGCGATATAACTCAAACAACACACACACACAGGTACTAATACACGAGGATACATTTATTAATACATAGAATATGCATATAAACCTAACAGATCTTATCGAGAGGGTTATCAGAATACAAAAGATATATATTCAATCAGTTACAAAGTGTTACACATATCAAGAGGACATACGTTCAGTATATCATTCATTAAGACCGTTTCGTAAATGAACTTGGTTATAACTTCTACATTAGATACTCAAAACAAGTACATAACTCTTAGGAATTAAATTGATATCAACTGGTTAGGATAACAATTGAATTCTCCAGCAGTAATGCATTGAAGTTAAATACTCATCCAATCTCTGGGGATTCAGATCTCCTGCGGGCACAAAGAAACAGTTGCAGGCTGTTGCTGTCCAATCCGCGCTCTCTGGCTGTGTGCCAGGCTGTGCTGTGCTGCTTGCGACGGTGCGCTGCTGATGTTCACTGACCGGCTAGTTAGTGTTGGCTTTAACTAGTAAAGTTTGTGCACAGGAGAAAAGATGACTGTGGGTCCCAGCAAGTCGGGAAGAGGACCAGTTCATTCCTGATGAAGCTCTAGTTCTGAATAGTGATTCAGCTGTCCACAGTTCCGACCTGTTCACGAGGCCTGCTGCTGGTGCTAACCTCTGGTGGATCCTCTAGTTACTCTCTGGCAACCTCCGCTCTAGACTCTTAGAACAAAGGAAAGTTCTGGCACTCGGACACACTGGCCGTTCCGTGGTTGTCCGGGCTGAGTCTCAGGATGGTCAGGAGGCGCGCTGCGAGAATGTCCTGCCCTTGGGAGCCTTCTGCTCCTGGGCCGTCCTGCCCTGGAATTCTCCTTTGAATTCCCTTTAGAATTGTCTCAGAAGTCTCTCCAGAATCTCACTGAATCTCTTTGAATCTCCCCTTCTGAATCTTACTGAATCTACCAGGCTCTCTGTGTTGCCTGTTTTTACCTGGAGGAACTTCAGCTCGTTGATTGGCTGGAAGTTCCATGGGCATCAGAGTCCCACATGGGTTACTCGGCCCTACCAGTCCCTGATTGGTTGATCAAGGTGAGATATGAGTCACTTACTCCTGACACTTAGGAATGCAGTCCAGATGTCCATCTGGCACTCCCTAGACAGATAGGTGCCAATGGATGACCATTGATCATGATAGCCAGGCTTAGCTAAGTGCATCCCCCTTTGGGAGCTGTCCTTATCAAAGGAAACCTTAAATCAGCCTGCATGAATAGTCTCTCTGTGGCTGCACCACAGAGATGAACAGAGAAATGGGGCCTCATTTGGGAAGGCTCAGAACACTTAATTCTTTTTTATTAATAAGCCTCGCCGCTACAACGCCTTCCAAAGGGCCAAGACAAATTGAGGTCCCCTGTCTGACACCACATCGTTGGGCAACCCATGTATCCTAACGACCTGTTGCACAAACAGTGACGCCATTTCCTGGGCTGTGGGCAATGCTGGGAGGGGGACGAAATGGGCTGCCTTGGAAAAACGATCAGATATCACCAAGATTACCGTATGACCTTGACTGCTAGGAAGGTCCGTAATGAAGTCCACAGCTATGTTGGACCAAGGGCGGTGTGGGATCGGAAGAGGGTGAAGGAGACCGGTCTTCTTGGCACGCGGAGTCTTGATCCTGGCACAGACCGGGCAAGCTCGGACGTACTCTGCAGCATGTGATCGCATGGAAGGCCACCAGAAATCTCTGGTGAGTAGGTCCAGAGTGCGTCTGCACCCGGGATGGCCTGCAAACTGAGAGTCATCCCCCCATTGCAGGACAGCAGAACGCAAGTTGTCTGGTACAAAAAGCTTATCCGGGGCAGCACAAAGGAACTATAGCTCCCTTGAGGGCACGTCTGATCTGATCTTCAATAGAGCAGTGGATCGCCTCGAGGATTCTGTTATATGAAATGATTGGTTCCGGTGTGTAGTCCAGATCCGGGGGATCATGGAGCCGAGAGAGAGCATCAGCCCTCCCATTCTTCGAGCCAGGCGTATAGGTGATCACAAAATTAAATCGAGAAAAGAAAAGAGACCAACGGGCCTGACGGGAATTGAGGCGT